>NC_142144.1:13742500-14367500 GCF_024610735.1 Ursus americanus
GCTGCTGCTCCACTGTAGTGAATTATTGCCATTTGGGATTTAAGTTTAGGGTAATCAGATCTGATATTAAGAGAAGTCCCAAATCTAGATTTCTGTGCAATATTTTGATTTTTTTTAGTGTATTTTTAAGTATTATTCACATTTTAAAAATATTATGATTGGGTCATATTGAGTCTGCAAGCTGCCATATTGTGACTTTGGCTTATAGTTGAATAAGAACAATAATAGCTACAAAAGAGGTGTGATCAAATGATATAGTTGAATTATATGAGAAAACAAATCATGTAGTTGTTCAGAGGAAGGAGTGATTTCCTCCATTTGCAAAAATTGAGCAGTGTTTATGTTGAATCTTGGAGAATGGGTGCATATTAGAGAGATGAGAATAAGTGCTTTCCAGTAGGAAGATCAGCATTAGCAAAGGTGTGGAAAGGACTAAGCATGGAGCATATAGGAGGAAAATAAAGAAAATTCATTTTAGCTGAACTCAGGATATAAGTAGGGATTCTGTGAGATTCTTAGAATATAAGCTGAAGAATTGGCTTGAGGTATAGTATAAAAACCTTAAATATTGGGAACATGAGTTTGGACAGTTTTCTGTGAGTAGTAAGAAAAAAAAAATACGAAAGATTTCTGAGCTGAAAAAGGGCCAGTATCAGAGCTATCTTCCAAGTAGACCAGTGTTTCTTATCTCTGTCAGACCCAGGTCCTCTTCTTATAAATATTTTATAATATTCTCTTACCTCGAAGTAAAATTCATAGAAATAACTTAGCTGCACGTACACATATTTCAAAAAATTAGTGTAATACTTAAACTCTGATCCAGAGCAGAAATAAAAAGACAGTAATTTAAAATAATACACATTAAACGTGTTGCGCTCATGCACAGCTGTGCTAGACGACAGACGTGTAATCACACGTTTGCACCTGTGTATGTACTGTTATCATGAACATGACAGCTCTAAATGCGGAATGTTGTATTTGTACCATCAGTGATGTGACCTCAAGTGGTGAAAAACTCTTAGCAAAGTCCCCAACAAAGCAAAGTACATTTTTCCTCAACCTACCTGGTACACTCAGAAAATTTAGAATAAACTCCATGCTTTTATAAAACAGGTCTGAGGCTCAGACAACTAAGAATAAGCTTTTCACTTAGTATTGGGCAGAATCTTTAAGAAGTCATGCAAATTATGAGACAATTCTTTTTGTGTTCTGTCCCAAACGTTCCAGGATGTCTAGCATTTCCAACCTTTGCCCAATAGAGGCTAGTAATGCCCCTCACCCCCTGCCCCAGAATCATTGTGACAATTGAAATCACCCCTACACATTTCTAAAATGTTCCCTTAGGAGATGATACTACTTCTGTCGAGACCTTTTGACAGAGACAAATGTAGAGTTTCTAAATTAAAGTATTAGAGTATTTCAGTTGAGATAAGAGTAAATAGATCTAGATTTAGGACAGTAAGGGTAGAGATTTTTTTAAAGGAGCAGTTAAATGGAAGAGCAGCCACTGAAATGGAATTGACAGGATTTGGCAGTGGATTGAGTATGTGGCGAGGAAAGGATTGATTTAAAAAATGACTGGGATTTCTAGCTATATATACATCTGGGAAGTTGGCGGTACTAGTAACAAGAATAGGAAATGAAGGAATAAAGTCGAGAGGGTAGAGGGAGTTCAGTTTGGGATGAACTTAATGCAGCTGGATGCGAGTGGAGATTCCACAAATATCTGGAAATGCAACATCAGAGTTTTGGATGCAAAAGGTTGAGGGGTTAGCCACATCACAGCTATGGCTAGAACAGGGAAGTTTTTATTTTATTTTATTTTATTTTATTTTATTTTATTTTATTTTAGTTAAAGATTTTATTTATTTATTTGACAGAGAGCCAGCGAGAGAGGGAACACAAGCAGGGGGAGTGGGAGAGGAAGAAGCAGGCTCCCAGGGGAGCAGGGAGCCCGATGCGGGCTCCATCCCAGGACCCCAGGACCACGCCCCGAGCCGAAGGCAGACGCTTAACGACTGAGCCACCCAGGCGCCCCATAGAACAGGGAAATTTTAAAAGGAGATGGAGAGGAAGAAGAATAGAGCCTAGGATGGATCCTCGAAGAGTGTACTTAGAGGGGGAAGAAGTACAGAAGCAGAATGGTGATGAAGAGTTTCAAGAAGGACATTGAAAATTGCCTGTCTCGAAGATGCAGTGACAAATGTTTCTTCATTTGGTCATCAGAATCAGATGCCCCCAAGAGGCGGCTGAGAGCCAAGATCTGATTCTACCAGTTAAATATTTAAACTTCACTTGATCGATAGTTTACTCCATTTGAGTTACAGCTCCATTTTCTGCTTACCTTTTTGTTATATACCCATCCCTGTAATTTTTTATATCAAGGTGTTGTTTTCATCATCTTTCCTGAATAGAGAGGGCTTGTTTTTTTTCTTTCATATAATGAAAAATAGTCTGCATTTATTTAGTCCCCTTTCATCCCTGGGTTGCATCATTGATGACCTGCTGCTGGTCAGCACAGCAAACAGGAGTCCACAGGGAATGTTGAAATAAAACTAAACAGGAGGGGAGAATAATGGCTCCTGAAGCCTAACAGTGGAGACTAGACTTGCAACACTATAAAATCGAACTGAAGTCAAGGTAATTGCTCTCTGATGTTTCTTTAAGGTGTGAAACTGAATGGCCCAATATTTTCCTATATAAACTAATTTAAATAATTATGATAATCTCCCTTTTTTTGTTGTTTTTATCAAGTTGTGTAAAATATACGCAAGATTGAGGAGCCAATCATGCCACTTCCTAAGGCATATTTATAGAACACCTAGATTTATCATTTTAACCAATTTTTTAAAAAGATTTTATTTATTTATTTGACAGAAAGGCAGCGAGAGAGGGAACACAAGCAGGGGGAGTGGGAGAGGGAGAAGCAGGCTTCCCGCTGAGCAGGGAGCCCGATGCTGGGATCACGACCTGAGCCAGAGGCAGACGCTTAACGACTGAGCCACCCAGGCGCCCCTCATTTTAACCATTTTTAAGTGTTGTGTAGTTGAGATTATCTAGACATACTGTCTAGTATAGTAGCCACAGGCCACATAAGGCTTTTGAGCTCTTGAGGTGTAGCTAGTCCAAACTGAGATGTGAAATGGGAAATACTCAATGGATTTCAAAGACTTAGAATATAAAATATTTCATTAATTTTTTATATTGGTTACATGTTGAAATTGTATTTTTGATATATTGAGCTAATGAAATTACATGTTTTTTTACTTTTTAAAGTAAATAGAAAATTTTAAATTACATATCTAAATTACTTCTGTGGTGTGTATTTTGTTTCTGTTGGACAGTACTGTTTCCAAATTTTATTTTTAAGTAATCTCTACACCCAACATGGGGCTTGAAGCCACAACCCCAGGATCAGGAGTCACATGCTTTGCTGACTGAGCCAGCCCAGTGCCCCTCCCCAGATGATTCTCCTGTCTCCATATGACTGTTGAGGAGCACCAACCAAGTCCCACCCCCTGTTTGATAAAGGAGAAATTGAGTCTCTCAATAGTAAAGTGACAGCAAATATAGTCTTCGTTTCAGTGTGTTCTCCTAGCATTTGTCCAGGTTGAATTCATGCTCTACCCCTTTCATAAGTGGTATTTTTCCATTGTGTGAAACAGTGGCTTTTCACCAGCCCTTAAAGGTAAAATTGTGGCCGGCTTTATTTAGTCATTTCGTCTTTTCTAAAACTGGTCATTCAGAGCTTTCCTGCATACTATGTCCTTGTCATAGTGACTGTATTTTTTGTATTCTCAAAACGTCTTTATTGATTCTTATTATTACTTTTTTGTTATAAAGGTAAGTTTGTGAGGCTGATTTAATCATTAGACTTTTAAACGTAATTAAAGCTAATCCTGAATTATCATCATGATCAGTATAATCTCATCAGATGCAGGAATAAAACCTACTTTTTTCTGCAGAATCTTAAGAGTCTTTATAAGCTCATTGTTGAGTTGTTGTGAATGTCTGGGAATAATTTATCCGTGGTTTTCTTAGAGGTTCCTTTATACACTTCAGGATGGCTCAAGGAATTAGCAGTTAGCCTTTGCAGAAGTTAGCCCATGATCTGAGGCTTATCTTTGATCTTAGAGTAGAATATATTCCAGCAGGCAGTTTTACTATTCTGCATGCGTTATTTGCCCAGGGTTAGGTCATGGATAGGCATGCATATGTATATGTGCAGTCATAGGTAATACTCCATTTCAAGCTCAAATCAGAAAGCTCATTGTAGTCAAAGATTTATGAAATCTCACAAGTGAAGCACCAGGGGATGCTTTAGTCTAGTACAGCCTTATAGATTGGAAAGTAAAGGGAAAAGGACTAAACCGAAAAGTTTGCAGTCTGCATGCTGTTCACACCATTTTGGTGACCATGAGTGAGTTATTCCCTCCCCGTACTTTGCTTTTCTCAGCTATGAAATAGAAATGCTAGAAGAGGGGATCATGAGGTTCTACTTGAAGAATACCATGGTTTGGGGATTGATTTTCCTTCTTTAGTGTTTGGTTTTTTACTAACCTCCCTGTTTTTCTCTTGAAGGGTCAGATGACTTGTCTGCAAAACTGTGGGATGTGAGTACAGGACAGTGCGTTTATGGCATCCAGACCCACACTTGTGCAGCAGTGAAATTTGATGAGCAGAAGCTTGTGACAGGCTCCTTTGACAACACTGTGGCCTGCTGGGAATGGAGTTCCGGAGCCAGGACCCAGCACTTCCGGGGGCACACAGGGGCGGGTGTGTTGCCCTTTTTCAGGGGTTTCTACAGTTACTTTAACCTCATTCCTTAAGATCAGGAGCCAAGAATGTGACCCCGTTTTGTTTTCTTTTTGCTTTTTAACTTAACATGCCTTTCCCTCCTCTTTTTTCTTAGTCATAGCGATTAATCCCTTTATTTAAGGTACTCCTATTTGGAATTTTTTCCCGAATTTTGCTTTTTCCTTGGCACATTTCAGAACTCTTCTATGTACCCTTGTGCTGGGAAGGGGTGGTTCTCCTTATGTGTTTCATTTATACCCTGTTGAACAATCAGTTTATTTTGTTTTTGTCAGGTTCCATACCTCCAAATTGAGCAAGTCCTACACTTATAAATTCAGTGTACTCTATTTGTAGAATTAGGGCTGAAAATCCTTTGGAGTGACAGTAGTTCTCAGATTGTATGATCTATACATGCTATGTTGGATTGGAGTTGACAGTTGATTAAAATTAACCAGTGCCTAGAGATAAGATAAAGGAAACAGATACCTGAATATTTCCTAATAATTTTATAGTGGCCTAGTGTGCAGAAACTGGTCATTTGAATGTAGCCTTGAGACCTGAGCTGCTAACCTCTGCTGTATTGTATTTTATAGCTTTGTGCAGAAATCATGTTGAGCTGTTTCCCAGCTTCTTGTGCATCAGCTCCCTTCTTCCTTTCCTCTGTTTACCCATTGCCTCGGCCCTGGAGAGTCACAGTCTATGATCTTAAGCATCATGTTTTATAAGCAGCCTTCTTGGACTCCCCTCTGTAGGTTTCCCGATAACCTGTATTTTGTCCTAACACTCCTCATACAAAAAAGTATGGCGGTCTGATTCCCCACTAGGCTATACACTCCAGGAGGACAGGGATCCTGCATGTCTTGTTCACCCTTAGGTCCTGAGTTCCTTGTATTGTGTCTGGTGCTCAGTAATATTTTGAAGTGAACTAGCTATTGTGCTGACAACAATTTTCCCCATTTTGTTTGTCATCTTATACATGTTTTCCTCAGTCTATTTGTTACCACTTGCTTGTTATAGAAATTAATATTGGAAGGTACATGATTTAGCATGGTATATGTTAAATTGAGTGTACTGTTCTGTATGTCCAGATGTACATTGACTTCCAGGTGATTTTATGCCTGATCAACTTCAAGAGCTCTGCTCTAAAAAATTTCCTCCTTGCTGTTCCCTGGACATTGCTATGGCTTTTCCTAACTCCAAGCCTTTGCTGTTCCCTCTACCTGCAATATTCTCTTTCTTTTCTTGATAAACTCTACTCATCCTTCAGGGCCCATCTCCAGTATCACCTCTTCCCTGAAGTCCTCCCTGCTACCCTTGGGCAGAGTTAGTCATTCTCCTTGGTGTTTCCCTAGCAAGAGGTAAACAGTTAATTTTTTTTTTTTTTTTTTTTTGGACGACTCCTTCACCCTTCACTTAGACTGAGTTCCTTAAGGAAAAGCCCAATGTCTTCATCTCTGGGTCGCCAGTGTTCCTTTAGAGTTTGGCAGGCATTTAAAAACAAATGTGTGAATACTTGCTGTACTCAGGTACTGTTGTAGGTACTGGGGGTACACCCATGAAGAAATTCAGGTAATTGGAGAGAATGGTTTAGTTTGACCTTTGAGATACTTGTGTGTGTGTGTGTGTGTGTGTGTTTTTCTCATTTCACTGGCTTTTCTTGATTATGGGTATTGTTTTCTTGATTATGGGTATTATTCTTGACATTCTGTCTCATTGTGATGAATAGTGCAACTCTGACTAGGGCCGCCTGTGTTGTATTTTCCCTGCATGAGCTGGATTAGTTTTGTGGAGTGTCAGGCAGGCAGGCCTGAGTGGGAATGCCATTATCTCCAGCGCTGGTTTTACCTCTCAGTTCGAAGCGAGCACAAGTAAAAAGGATTGTGTTATTCCTGGGACATTTCATCCTTAGAATAATAAGCTATAATAATAATAACAAGAATTTTGAAATGGATGTATTTCTTATCATAAAATTCTTAGTTGAGTAGCACCATTCTTTTGTGTCTCTGGTTGAGAAATGACACAGTTGGTCAGCTAGGGAGAATGAACATGATTGAACTCTTATTATAAAAGACCCTCACAGGGGCATGTTTTAACTTTGTGTATGTTATATATACTAGTGTTTAGCGTTGACTACAATGATGAACTGGACATCTTGGTGAGTGGCTCTGCAGACTTCACTGTGAAAGTGTGGGCTTTATCTGCTGGGACGTGCCTGAACACACTCACCGGGCACACGGAATGGGTCACCAAGGTAGGAAGACTTACAGAAGAAATCTCCTTGACATCAGGCTTTGTAGGGGTGAGGGAGCTGGGGGTGGGGTGGGGGATGCTAGGTGCTGCCTTGTAAGTGGTAGGGGAGCCGTAAGATGGAGCGGATGTACCCACAGTGCACGATGGCCTGCAACAGTGACCAGCCAAGTAAAAGACGCTTGGTAAACAGTTAACAAATGAATGACTTATGGACGTGGAAAAATGCCCACAATGTATTCGGTGGGTAGAGGGAGCAAATAAAACAGGTCATAGACAAAAAACTACATTGTAGAGTACGATATCAATTTCTGAATAAGTGTGTTATGCACCAAAATGTTACAGGTTATTATTACTTATGAAATTGTAGGTGTTTTTTTCCCTTTAGGATAAACTTATTTCTTTTTTAATCAGGAAAGCAGTTTTCATCTTGAAAAAATAATAATTCCAAGAAATGGGATAAAGAAAAACGTATGGGATCTTTAAAAGAATATTGTGGTGTTTTCTCATTTTCAAAAAAAAGGTGGCTGTGAGGATCAAATGGAATATTAATCATGGGAATGTCATGCAGAAACGCTTTCCTGAACTTCCCATTCCTTTCTGTGCAGGACAGAGGATACAGGAGTGAGCAAAACAGACCCAGGCTTGGCCCAAGTGTTAGCCCAGTAGGAGAAACAGTTATTAAACAATAATTTCACAAATAAATGTACAATTACAAATGCCGTTAAGTGCTATGAAGGCAAAATGCAGCGTTCTGTGAAAAAGTCTAGAAGGTATCTAATTTAATTTGTTCAGGGAGAGCTGCTTCTTTTTTTTTCTTTTTTTTTAAGATTTTTATTTATTTATTTGACAGACAGCCAGCGAGAGAGGGAACACAAGCAGGGGGAGTGGGAGAGGAAGAAGCAGGCTCATAGCAGAGGAGCCTGATGTGGGGCTCGATCCCACAATGCCAGGATCACGCCCTGAGCCGAAGGCAGACACTTAACCGCTGTGCCACCCAGGCGCCCCAGGGAGAGCTTCTTGACAAGGGACAAAACATGCAGAAGAAATCGGAGGTAGCTGGGTAAAGAGTAGTGGAGTGTTTCAGAGTGCACAGTATGTGCCGAGGCCCTGGGGTGAGAAAGATCCCAGAACATTTGATGGCTTGATGGCCAGTGGAGCTGTGCTGTGGTTGGGGGCGGTATGGGAGAGGTGGCCATCATGTAGGCCTTCCTTGGCCATGTTAAGGATTTGGATGTCATATGTGTAGTAGGAAACAGTTGAGTGTTCTGAGCAAGGAGCTATGTGATTTATCTGTTAAGAAAATAACTGCTAGGTAAAAAAAATGGATTGAAGTTGGGCACAAACAGACCCAGGGAGGCCAGGTAGGCTTTTGCAATAGTCTAAGCAAAAGATACCTGTGGCTCGGACCCGGGTGGCAGTGAAGAAAGAGAAGAGCACACATGAAGGATTTGTCTTCAAGGGAAAGCCAGCTGAACTTACCGACTCGTGGGGAACAAAGGAGGAGGAGTTAGAGCCATCCAGTGGGTTTTAGTTCACGTGGGTGAATGTGTTTTTCTGAAATAGGCGGAACTAAAAGGACAGTTTGTGAGAAGATCAATAACACCACTAAACTGTACACTTAAAATGGTTTGAGAAGAGTACATTTTATGTTATGTATCTTTTACCACAGTTCTGTAGTGGGCACATTGAATATTTAAATGGAAAAGTTACACACGACAATTTGGTGTTGTGTTAAGAACATTGGACTTGGGGCCAGGACGCTGACTGTGATGTCTTAAGACAAGTCACTCCTCCCTCAGGGCCTGAGTTTCATCTGTTAAATGTTCCTGTGAATTCTGAATGAGATGATGGGACAGGACCCAGCAGGGCATCTGTGTGTAGTAGGTCTGTCAGTTTCAGTTGAATCTGCAACCCAAACTTCTGAAGAAGTGAGCTTGGCCTCCCTCTCACTTGGTGCTGACTTATTACAAAAATAACTGGCCCTTAAATGTTTATAGACTATCCCAAGTGCTAATGGAATTTTTTTTAATAATATATTTTTTATAATGTTAGTCACCATACAGTACATCCCTGGTTTTTGATGTAAAGTTCCATGATTCATTACTTGCGTATAACACGCAGTGCACCATGCAATACGTGCCCTTCTTAATACCCATCACCAGCCTATCCCATTCCCCCACCCCCCTCCCCTCTGAAGCCCTCAGTTTGTTTCCCAGAGTCCATAGTCTTTCATGGTTCATTCCCCCTTCTGTTTACCCCCCCTTTCTTCTCTTTCTTCTCCTACTGATCTTCCTACTCCAAGTGCTAATGGAATGTTAGCTTTTATTACATCCTCCTCCTCCTCCTCACTTAATTGTTTTATTTCATTTTCATTGCAGTTATGAGATATAATAAGTTCCTCATCCCCTATTTTAAAGATGAGGAAATTGAGAAACAAAGATGCTAGCTCGTCTTGCCCAAGGTTGCAGAATCAGTATATGGCAGATTCTGGTCCCAAGTCCAGTGCTTTTTCTGTTATAATGCACGTTCTCAGGAAAACAGATCATTCGTATCTGCTTCTAGGTAGACCTGTTTTCTTTCCTATTCCTCACATTTTCTGTAAAGTCACATTTTACAGTTTTTAAAATCATTCCTAATGTTTGCTTCCAGACTAAAGCGGAAATTAAATGCTGCCAACATTAGACAATTTTAGATCCTGCTGACAACCAGAGAATCTGGTTGTACTAACTAGAGGCTAACGTGGTCATAGAATTACAGCTTAGCTCTTCCAGCATACCATCTCACTTCACGCTTTTTTTCATATTTTAATTTTTAAAAAAGCAATATAGAAATAGTTTTAAAAGGATCTTGCTGTAACATGGATATTTATATTTCTAGGTGGTTTTGCAAAAGTGTAAAGTCAAGTCTCTTTTGCACAGCCCTGGAGACTACATACTCCTAAGTGCGGACAAATATGAGATCAAGGTGAGGTTTTCCCCTCCATTAATTTGCCTCATCAAAGAAAAACTAGCAAATACAAGAAAATTAAAATGGTGTAGCACAGGGGGAGTATTTCAAGGGAAGCAGGAATGTCTTAGTATAAGTCATCTTAAAGAAATTCCTTGGAAAGAAAATTACTCATTATTTCTATCTGTGAAGCAGTTTCTTTTTTTTTTTTCCCCTAAGATTTTTAAATTTATTTGTCAGAGGGAGAGAGACTGAGGACAAGCAGGGGGAGCAGCAGTTAGAGGGAGAAGCAGGCTCCCTGCTGAGCAAGGAGCCTGATGTGGGACTTGATCCCAGGGCCCTGGGATCATGACCTGAGCCGAAGGCAAACGCTTGACTGACTGAGCCACCCAGGTGTCCCGTATGTATGAGGCAGTTTCTACCCCTGATTTGTAAATGAAGAAAAAAAGATCCACAGAAATTTATCTTCACATTCTGTTTTCTTTCTTTTTTTTTTTTTTAAAGATTTTATTTATTTCTTCGACAGAGAGAGAGACAGCCAGCGAGAGAGGGAACACAAGCAGGGGGAGTGGGAGAGGAAGAAGCAGGCTCCTAGCGGAGGAGCCTGACGTGGGGCTCGATCCCATAACGCCGGGATCACGCCCTGAGCCGAAGGCAGACGCTTAACCGCTGTGCCACCCAGGCGCCCCTACATTCTGTTTTCTTAAGACCCATATCTCATACCCTTTTAATTCTTAGATCTAAACTATGAAAACATAAAAATTTACTTGTTTAATAAAAAAAAAAAACAATTTGCAAAAAGTTTAGAGAGCACTCTTAGATTTGTTCTTACTGCATTTTTTAAACCATTCCGTGTGGTAGGTATCTTCCTTGTGGGAACTGGGGTGCAGAGGTGAAGTATTCTACCCAAGATCACGCAGTACATACATGCAGCAGCAGGGCTTGAACCCATGGCTGTCAACCATAAAACCTGTGGTCTTTCCGACGTACTTCACTTTATATCTGGGGTCGGCAAACACAAATGACATTGTTTCAGGACAAGCTTTTCTGTGGTGTATGATTTGTCATCTTCCCTAATTTTCTTTTATCTGTAGATTTGGCCAATTGGGAGAGAAATCAACTGCAAGTGCTTAAAGACATTGTCTGTCTCTGAGGATAGGAGTATCTGCCTGCAGCCAAGACTTCATTTCGATGGCAAATACATTGTCTGTAGTTCAGCACTGGGTCTCTACCAGTGGGACTTCGCCAGTTATGATATTCTCAGGTAATGTTTCTTTGAGCCTTCACCTTTGACAGTCTGTTCCCGTTTATTTTTTTGTTGTGGTTTAATAGTAAAGACAAGACTAAATATGTGGATAAACCAGTCAGTAGTTTGAATCTGGGAAATGTTATAAACAGAGTTATATGCTGAAAATCACACACATAAAAAATATTTTAGAGACAATTATTATAGAGTTTTAGAGATAATTATTATAGAGTTATAATATAGGCTCTATATTATTATAGAGCCTGTAGAGTATAGGCTGTACACCTAGAGCCTAGAAGATGTAGGTTCTAATCTCCTCTTACTGTGTCACTTCCCCTTTCAGAATTGAACCTGCTGGGCATCCCTCTTGGGTCTCCTCCCTCTTCGGGAGCTTTTTACTAGCCCTCAGTAAACGTTGCTGCCTACCAAAAAACAACAACAAAAAAAGCATGCTTTTCAGGAAAATGAGGGGCTTGGATGAAGAGATAGTGCAGGTCCCTAGTTCTGATATATATATTTTTAAATATAGTTTTAGACAGATAATGTGTATTTAGTAAAATATTGATATATTTATTAAGTTTCTTATTTTAATTCCAGTATAATTACCACTACAGTGTTATATTAGTGTCAGGTGTACAATATAGTGATTCAACACTTACGTATGTCACTCACTGCTCCTCATGACAAAGTGTACTACTTAATCCCTATCACCTATTTCACCCAACCCCCCACCCACCTCCCCCCCTCTAGTAACCATCAGTTTGTTCTCTATACTTGAGGGTCTGTGTCTTGGTTTGTCTCTCTTTCTCTCTTCCCCCCTTCTTTGTTTTGTTTCTTAAATTCCACATACGAGTGAAATCATATATCTCCGACTTATTTCGCTTAGCATTATACTTTCTAGCTCCATTCATGTTGTTAGAAATGGCAAGATTTCATTCTTTTTTATGGCTGTTCAGTACTCCATTGTGTGTGTGTGTGTGTATACACACACAGCATGTCTTTATTCGTCTGTTGATGTACACTTGGGCTGCTTCCATATCTTGGCTATTGTTAATACTGCTTCAGTAAACATCAGGGTGGACGTGTCCCTTTGAATTAGTGTTTTGTATTCTTTGGGTAAATACCTAGTAGTGCAATTACTGGGTTGTAAGGTAATTCTCTTTTTTAACTTTTTGAGGAACCTCCATGCTATTTTCCACAATGGCTGTGCCAGTTTGCGTTCCCACCGACAGTGCAAGAGGGTGTCTTTTTCTCCACATCCTCGCCAGCACTTGTTATTTCTTATGTTTTTGATTTTAGCCGTTCTGGCAGGTGCGAGCTGATATCTCATCATGGTTTTTTGTTTTTGTTTTTGTTTTAGGTTTTATTTATTTGAGAGAGAGAGAGCAAATGAGCGTGAGCAAGGGGGAGGGGCAGAGGGAGAAACAGACTCCCCACAGAGCAGGGAATCCAGTGCAGGACTTGATCTCAGGACCTGGGATCATCACCTGAGCCAAAGGCAGATGCTTAACCCACTGACCCACCCAGACACTCCTCGTCACGGCTTTGATTTGCATTTCCCTGATGATGAGTGATATTGTACATCTTTTCATGTGTCATTGGCCATCTGTGTGTCTAGTTCTGAATTATGTATGTCTAGTCAGTAGAATTCTGCATTGAGGGATCAAGTGGCCTTCTGTTCACTAGTAGAAAGACAGAGGTATTTAGAGAAAAATACAACTTACAGAGTTTATCTCCAAAGAAATAAGAAGAGGTCCATGGCCAAATAATTTTGTGATTCACCGCATACCTTAGACCCTTCTTGGAGATTGATGGTATCTGTAAGCATGTTGGAGGCTACTGGAAGCCAGTGCTATATGGTGTCTAAGAGAACTTACTTTGGTGGGGCACCTGGGTGGCTCGGTTGGTTGAGCGTCCCAACTCTTGATTTTGACTCAAGTCATATCTCAGAGTTCTGAGATCAAGTCCCACGTCGGGCTCCCCTCTGTGTGGGGCCTGCTTGGGGATTCTCTCTCTCCCTCTCCATCTGCTCCTCCACACCGACCCCCCTTTCCCGGGTATGCATGCTCTCTTTCTCTCTTTAAAAAAAAAAAGAGAAATTATTTGGGTGATAATCCTTGAATTAGAATCCAGCACCACCTCCTGTAAGTTGGAGGATTTTATGTAAGTTTCTTAACCTTTCTGTGCCTCAGTTTCCTGATCTGGAAAGTGAAGATCAAATGAAGTACTTGTAATGAGGACCAAGCACAGGACCTGGCAGATCTTTATTACTAACAGCTCTGAGAAGCCCTGCACAAAGAAGCCTGCTTGAATTTGTTTAACCTACTGTACCTCACACTCATTGTATACAAAGCCCCTTTTTTTGAGAACACCTATTACCAGCTCACAGAATTAGTGTTCTGCAGCATGGTTCAGGAAATGCTGACTTGGAGTAGTACAGAAAATTGAACGTTCTTGTCATTGTTTTTATGCATGACTGTTTGAGGTCAGCTGTATGGGATCTGTCATACTAGCCAGCAGGACTTTGGTGGGCCCTATCTCTCTGGTCATACAGTTATAACCCCTTTTATGTCTTCCTGGAATCAGACCTACATTTCTAACCAATTAGGATTCCAAACTGTCAGAATCATTTCTAGAAATGATTGGTAATTATGCTTTGAGAAAAAAAGGCTGGAATAGATCCCAGAAAACATTAGTCTAAGCGTTTCATTTTATAGATGGGGAAAATGAAGCCAAGAGTGGGTATGGGCCTTGCCCAGCATCCCACAGCTAACCCTAGTCCTGTATCCATCCATTCGTCTCTCCATCTCTCCATCCATCCGTCTGTCTGTCTCTCCGTCCATCCTCGCATCATCCAGCGGGCGTATGCTTAAAGTACCAGCAAGCCAGAGAGAAGGAATTTTTGAAAGAACTTTATAGTTCACAAAATCCAAGTAGTCACCGTTGGAAAATCAGACCTTGTACGGTTTAGTATTTTTGTTTGTTTGTTTGTTTGTTTTAAAGATTTTATTTATTTATTTGAGAGGAAGTGCATGAGTTGAGTGAGGGGCAGAGGGGCAGGGAGCCTGATTTTGGAGCTCGATCCCAGGACTCCAGGATCATGACCTGAGCCGAAGGCAGACGCTTAACCAGCTGAGCCACCCAGGTGCCCTGTGTTTTTGTTTTCGATTAAGACTTGGATGGGAGGAATGCAGAAGTAAGGTGGAATAGAGGTATCGTCATCTTTTTAATGCTTTGAGTTTCTAAAGGTTTTAATTTGATCCTGTATCTACCTTTCTCACATTTGTATTTTTCTGACTCCGAGTGGCGTTTAGAGAGTCCAGAGACCCAGATGAAAGTTGTGTTAATTTTTGGGATTTGGATACACTAGCTTTGAGCAATAAACCTGCAGAATTGTTTGCTGCTAGGAAGTGTTAGATTCAGATTTTGGGAGGGGGTGCGTTTTATCTCTTGCCTCTTCTCCACCTCCTGCAACACAAATAAACCATACTCTTTTGAAATCTTAGTGCAACTCCTTTGGCCTCAGTTGCTAAGATCAGATAGGGCTACTTACGCTTTGAAGCTAACTGAAATGGAGCAAAGCGCAAATGGTAGCATGTTGCTCAATAAATCTAAGATGTGACGCAATCTCTGGAGCTGAGTTATCTTAGTACAGTAAGCAGAGTTATTTAAGTTCAAGGGCCCAGACTGCGTAGCAGGGATGTCTGTTTACAGTTCTAAAGTAATCAAAGCTAAAGGGGCAGTGAGCCCATCGAGACCTGTATTCTCCTCTGTAACATATTTGTGCTTCAGTCTTTGGAGTCAGCTCATCGTCACCAGGCTTAAATCCTACCCCCAGCCACCCAGTTATCTAAGTTTTTGGTTATTTCCTACTTTGCATTGGTGACGTGGAACTTACTAGACTTTCTTGCTGTTTTCCCAGTTTACTTTGTAGGAGTTTTTCTTTGCCCATGTTCATTGCACCACTGCTGTATTCATTAGCAGATAGTTATTGAGCACGACCTGTGTTTTAGGCTTTGGGATCTACACTGGGAGCCTGCAGAGATGCTCATCACACTGGGGGAAATTACTAACCCGCAGGAGGGAAGATTGACATTAAATAGCTAATTACCTAGAGATGTTTTCATGGTTGGGCTAAGGGCCACACTGTGTGGAGTACTTCAAGACCCCACCTAGTTGAGCAGTAAGGGAAAGCTTCTTTGAAGAGGTTTGGGCTAAGCTCTGAAGGATGAGTATCTGCATTAACTAAGTGCCAGCAATGGGCGTGCAGTAAGGGGCATTGGAGGCCAAGAAACCAGTCTGTTCAAAGGCCGTAAGACTGTAGGAGCCTGGCACTGGAGATGTGAATGCGGTAGAGAGTCCTCAAAGGGTGTAAAGTGAAAAGAGGTGGTAATAGGATTAGATTTTAAGGTGAGATTAGCTGATTGAAAGGGGTCAACAGTAGATGTGGGGAGACCAGTTGGAACTGTCAGCAGCAGTGCAGGCAAGTTGTGGCAATTTAGATAATAGTGAATAAAGTAGGAGAAAATTTAAGGGGCAAAATCAATGGATGGTGGTGATTGAATCTGCGGCTTGAATAAGGAGGAGAGTTGGATGGTTGCCATGTTTCCTAGCTTGAGAAGCTGGGTGAAAGAGCAGGCCAGGAAGTGAGGAGGAGAAACAGGTTTGCCCAGCAAGTTTGGTGTGGGATGGCTTGAGTGTGAGGAACAGGCCTTCATGACTAAATCCCCTCTCCTCCTAATGTCAGGTGAAATCTGCTTTGCTGTGACTCTTTGCCTTGGATCTAGTTCTCTCTTCCAGAGCTCATCATGTCTGGCCTCACACATTCTTCACTTTGTATTTACAGGTGACGATCAGCTATAGTTTCCCTGTCCCTGCGATGTCTTTTCCTCCCCCTCGCAGCTGATCTCCTTCACCTGTTCCTTATTTGTCCTGGTTACCAGGCCCTGCCGTTCCGCTTGACCTCTTGGAAAGTAGTGTCCTTGTTGAAACTCAGGTTAATCAACCTTTCACAGGGCCCAAACCTATCGTCCCAGAGCAGAATTTGTGTATCCTTCTCTCGTAGCTTTTTTCCTAGTGCCTCCAAAGAGAACATCACCTTTTCTTGTCAGCCTTTTGCCTAAGTGTGCAGATAATAGACTATGGTTTTTTGTTTTTCATTTATGCTGCCCTTTGGCTGGATCTCTCCCATTCTGTGCCTTTGTCATCAGCATTTGGAGAAGGTGAAGGCTGTCTGTCTGTCCTACCACTCCCGTGTTTTCCCTAACAACTTCTCACGCATTTATTATTAATGTTTTTGGTTATTTAGGAAAACTTGAATCTTTCAGCCTCTACTGTTTTTAAAGTTTGCTACCTGCTGAATAGAGTAGCACGTGAGTCCCTTGCTTACTGGTAACTGACCAGTCGTGAAGCCTTAGGCAAAGTATGTACCCTAGCTGGACTTCAGTTTTCACATTTTGGAAATGAGATGTTAAGCGAGATAATCTGTAAGATCCTTTTCAGCCTGGGTAGGCATTGTGTGCTTTCATAAATGTTCATCAGGTACCATGCCTTTCTCCTTCCATGCCTGTGTTATCATGTCATTGTGAAGGGTTCTCCCCCTCCCCTTTCTTAAGGAAGCTCAGCTTTCTGTCTCTTCCACTTTATCGAAAACTTTCATTTAACTCTCAAATTTTCTTGAATTTTCCATTGTTTTTCTATGTTTCCAGGAAAGATTACAGTGGCAGAAACAGAAGTAAAGTTGCTTTCTGGTTAATGTTTCCTAACTCTCGTCTTTGTAGGGTCATCAAGACTCCTGAGATAGCAAACTTGGCCTTGCTTGGCTTTGGAGACATCTTTGCCCTGCTGTTTGACAACCGCTACCTGTACATCATGGACTTGCGGACAGAGAGCCTGATTAGCCGCTGGCCTCTGCCAGAGTACCGGAAATCAAAGAGAGGCTCAAGCTTTCTGGCAGGCGAAGCATCCTGGCTCAATGGACTGGATGGGCACAATGACACGGGCTTGGTCTTTGCCACCAGCATGCCTGACCACAGTATTCACTTGGTGTTGTGGAAGGAGCACGGCTGACGCCACGAGCTGACCACCGCTGACTGACTTTGGGTGCCGGGGCTGCGGGTTTTCAATGCAACCTCTCTGGCAGCCGACTGCATGAACCAAAGTTCTCACCTAACGGTATCATCGCGCAGTGCACAATCATTTATCTGTGTTTGCCAGGGGGCCAGGGCTCGGGGCGGGGGCGGGCTTGTTTTCTCGACACACAGCACAGCATGCTAATGGGGTACACCATTGACTTCACTTGTACTTAGTTACGTTGGTCAGTATAAGAGGATGCATTTGGGGTTCATCGTCCTTGAATATTGGTTTTCAGTAAAGAAGGTTAAATGGTTCATTAATCTGCTAATTGGTTGCCTATAAAAACACATTCAGTCTATTAAAGCTTCTTACCATCGCCTTTTTTTCTTTTGAAGTTGAAGCAAAGGTGCTATGATGTTGTTCCAGCAACTTCTCTCACGTGGGGCTTAGCTTTTATAACCGCCAGTGTTATAAAGACCACTGAGTCCTGTGACATTCATAAACTCTCCACCAAATGCCAGTTCTAAAGAAAGTCTGTCTTCCAGGGCAAATCAAGTTCTATAAATTGTTCACAACACATTCTAAACTCTAGCACTTGGCAGAGTCAAGGTTGGCCATGTCCAAGGTATAAGGGAGTTCTGGAGTTTTTGTTTCCATGTGGAGCAAGCTGGTCCTTGGTTCCCCACCGCCTGGGTGAGTGCACAGAGGTGATGGGATGCAGTAGAAAGAGCACTGAGCCAGAAGGTTGAAGACCAGCTCTGTTACCCAGCATCCCTGCAGCCGCAGTATATCACTTCCCTGGGCTCCATTTTTCCCTGTGTTGCCAGGTGTTAAGCTAAGTGATTTCTAAGGTTTTGGTCCTGTGTCTGCTGAGGTGTGGGCAAAAGTTGGCATTTCAGTTTTTTCCAATTCATTATTTCTTTTAGGTTGAAGATATTTAAATGAAATCATTGGTACAAAGTTATTTTCTGTAAGGAAACCAGCTATATGAAAAGGATGGATAAAGAAGGAATGTAGAAAATATAACAGATTCCACCTAGAAAATGTTAGCAACTAGATGAAATGCTAAGGGGAATCGTGGTTCTTTAGAATGGGTGGTCTTAGAAAGACACCTGAACCTGACTTTTCTTGCTCCTTTGCCTCTAATCTGATGTGTGGCTTCAGGCAGATTAACTCTCTATCCCTGGGCCCTCATTTTCTTCATCTTTAAAATGAAGGAATTGCCCTAGATTGGGGTTCACAAACTCAAATGCCCGGGGCAGCCATGCATGATGTAAATGATTGGAGCGTGCTGGGCAGGGTTGTGCTGAATCATGGAAAGCTTATCTAATGGGGCAGTTACTCAGCTCCAAGTATTAGGTAGAAGTGAGCCCTGTGGCGGCAGCTCGTATAATTTTTTCAGGAGGGAGTGGAAATCCAGATTTTTATTTGAAATCTTCTGATTTTTAAAATGATGACAGCTAATTGAGGATAGTTTAAAATACAGTGAGCTAAATAAAGTGTGTTTACGAGCTGCCAGTTTGTATCCTCCACCCTCTCATTCTTGTAAAGTTAGGTAACTCTGAGATCATCAGTGGGAATGTTTTAACGTAACTGTCACAGACATTAGGGAGAGAGTAGAGGGAGCCAGACCCAGGACAATTCAACTGTTTCCCATGGTGTTACAGGAAAATGAGGGGGGCATATTTCATCCGCATACCAACGGGAAGTAGTTTGAAGATGAACACACAAACTGGAACCTCGGTGGTAGCCTCTGCCTGGGAGCATGAGTGCCTCATCCTCGCTGGTGCAGATATAAAGCATATCCATTTCACACGTGGGCAAAGGGCTTTCTGGCAGAGCTGAGAAGGAAGCCAACCCTGGTGGGGACCCAGCTCTCCCAGAATCCGCAGTGGCACGGAGCCTGACAGGGGACCTCTGAATGCCGTGGAGTTAATACTCTAGATGTCAAGGACAGGTGTAGTTCGTATTCCTGGTGAGACTCTAAGGCGATTAGGCAAAAAAGTAGTATCTTCTCCATCCCCGAAGTCCATCTCACACTGAGTTATGTGCATGAGCTCCGCTCGGTCTTCCAAGAAATGGACTCGGAACTGCAGCTGGAGTCCATTTTGCAGGCGCCTCAGGAGACGTGGGGCAATGATGAGGGCAAATGCCTTTTTCCTTTCTCCAGCCTGAACAGATCTCTGAGATCCTTGATCTGATGACCATCCCCATTCCCACCTTACTTCCAGATACATCCAGCAGTTTCACAGGGCAAGTCATTATAGGTATTTGTGGGAAATGTTTTTTTTTTTTTTTTTGAAAATGACAAACCTGGAACTTTTGTGGCAACGTCCCATTTCAATTTTCAGTGGATACTGAAGTTTCCCTGCGGGTGGTGGCTTGACGCTGCTGATGTTGACAGCAGTGCTTGAGGCAGTGGCTGGAGTCCTAACTTTTATTCCTCCTCACGGAGGCCTTCGTTTCACCTGAGCATTTTATTTGATAGCTGTATAGATGCTGGGTTTATTCATACAAACTCCAGCTTTTATAAAAATGAAAAGCTAACGCGTCCTTTAAGAAAGAAAGTGAAGTGGGGGGTCAGTGAGGGAAGTGGGTAGGGGATCGCCAAAGTTGGAGTGGCGTAGTCCCCTTGCATTGAGTTAGGGGACTATTTTACATGCGTGCTGACTTCTGCTTCCTTAGCTCAGAGTGGAAGAAAATTGCCTTTTCCTCTTTTTTTGTGAACATTCTCATTTCTGAAAAATTCGTAAGTCATGAGCAGAGGGACCCCATTCTTTTTTTATGAGGATTGGATTTCTTGAGTGAAGTGTCGTGGAAGCGAAGGGTTCCTCTCCTCTCAGGTTCATAAGGGGCAGGGAAACAACTTCAGGCTCTGGGGGGAGGTGGGGGTCCAGGAGAGTTGAGAGTGCGACATTTTCACCTTCCAAAGGGAGGTAATTTCCTCCAGCCCCATTATTCGAAGTAGTAAGTCAAATTTGTCAAAACTGGCCCTTAAGCTGACCTTTAGACCTATTGGAGAAATAGGAAGAAAGACTTCTTTTCGGGGGGAGGGGGGGGAGGCTAGATCTTGAAAAGTTGCACAGGAAGGTACACAGTTTTAGATAGCTTTTCATCAGTGGAAGGTAGGGAAATATTGCTATTAAATTTTAAGGATTGCTCTTAATTTTTCATAGTTTTTTCTTAAGGAAGATTGTTCTGGTCACTGCAGACACTTAGTAAAATATAAGTGAGGATTATGTTATCATTCTAGTGTTTGTTCTCAGGAGAGTGATTACTGCTCTGCATTTAGAAAACATCTTAGGGAGAAAAGAAATATTTTTGGAAACAGTATTATTTTAGACATGAAGAAGTTGTTTGTTAGGTTAGGCATTTTGACCCGACAGAAGTAGGTAAGGATGGTGGAGGCAGGCTTTACAACATTGCTTTGGCCAAACCCAGCCGGCTTCTTGAAGCTGTGGCTGTGTGCCCTGGCTTCTTCGGAACCTAGAGGTGAATCTTCCACTATCACTCTACCAGTCTCTGGGCCTCCTCCTCTGGGCCTCTTGCGGGCCAAGGTAGCCTGCAAGTGCCTTTCTCAGTAGGGAAGTGTGCAGAATCAGATCACTGCTCTAGGATACAGTCTGGGGCAGGGCACACGGTCACCTTTGCCTTTAGGGACACAGATTTTGTCAGGGTAGGGGAGTAGCTCTTTAGGTCTGTCCCCTTGACACAGCCTTCCTACCTGGTTATGCTGGTGCTTGCTAAGATATTTTTAAGACCACCAAGACCCTCTTGAGAATTATGCAGTCCCCAGCTAGAGTGATGGAAAGAGCAGGGGTTAGCATTTTTGATAGAAATGCCCACTGGCTGTCTTTGGCAGTGTCTGATCAGAGCGTCCCTTGTGACTACTCTAGGAAAGTGAGGTTTTTTCCCAGAATAAGTCCTCCAGTGGAGTCTTGGGTAGTCTTTGCACCACTCCCTAG
Source organism: Ursus americanus (assembly GCF_024610735.1). Taxonomy (NCBI): domain Eukaryota; kingdom Metazoa; phylum Chordata; class Mammalia; order Carnivora; family Ursidae; genus Ursus; species Ursus americanus. The sequence continues at coordinate 13,763,780 of NC_142144.1, forward strand.
TCATGCCGAATGATCATGCTCAGTGCAGATGGATGTTTGCTGTCAAGTTGTTTCAATGTGTTTCCAAGCTTCCCTAGAACAGGGAACTTTAGTTGCTTAAAGTCAGCATCACAGTACTGAGGGGTGTAACCCCACTGGATTATTGCAGTTTGAAGAACCCAGCTACTTCTGCTCTTTGTGAATGTGCTCAAATTAAAATGTTTTTGCATATTTAAACCTGGAAAATCATTAATTCAGATGACGAAGCTCACAATTATTCTGTGTCCCTCTGTTCACGTTGCGAACAGACGTATTTCACTAATGTAGATTTAGTGCTCTTGATGAGAACGCTCAGGTTGAAAAAGGCTGGTCTCACCAATCCAACATCTATGGCAATGTGGTAAAAATGTATCAATTCATGTTTCACTAATTTGATGTATGTTGTGATCTAGGGAGAAGAGGTGACATTTCTATCTGAAGTGTCTGGGGTGCTGGGAGAAAGGATTGCCTAAGCAGATAGTGGAACGAATGTGGAACAAGATGTCTCTATAAAATGAGAAGTTATTTTCATGCATCACGAAGCATTCTTGTACCATGGGTGATTGTGCTAACTATAAATCATCAATATCTATACATTAAGGCAGGTTCTGTCAATTAGGCAACACTCGGTTAGTCAAGTCCAAGTTATTGTTTGTACTTGAAAGTAGTAAAGCTGCGTGTCCTTAAAAATACACATTCTGTAGTGAAGACTATTTTCTCACCTTCTTTCCCCAACGAATTCAGATGGGATTTTGCGAGAGCAATTGCATTTTAGAATGTGTTTTTAGAAATGGAACTGCCTCTGGTGTGAGCTAAAGCAGCTCTGTGCCTTTAATATTTCTGCATGTTCTAGAATCTAAGCCCAACATTATAGCAATTTCTGAATGAGATCCAAGAGGAAAACAATACACTGAAAAGTCAAATGCAAGGAAAGGATTTCGGTGGGCTCTATGAGTAGATGCAAATTGGGTGGGGGTTGGGGGAGAGTGCCATTAATGCAGGTTCCAGATTTTGGGATTATCTTCCTGCCTCCACTACTCAGCCAATCCTCTAGTTGGTTCATTCTTCTTCAAAATTAAATTTGTAGGACTCCTTGTCATTCACCAAACATGGCCCTGTACCTTTGATCCCCAACAGTACCACTACAGGCAGATTGTCACTTCAGTTATACAGAGGAAATTGAGGCTTGGAAAATGGCTAATTGCTTGGAGGAATAGTGAGTGGTGAGGAGGTTGGGGCCCAGAGTTTTAGCCTCCACAGACCCAGGTCCTAGATTTCCCCCCCTTTCCTTGTTTCCCTTCCCATTCTCTGCCTACTTCAAGTCTCTTTCATCCAAACCTGGACGGCTCCTTCCCCCTTCCGCCACTTGTGTGTACCTTTCAAACCCGTGGAACCTGCCTCCAGGGCATCTCGCCAACCACTCCTTTGAGCACGTGGTTCCTCTGTTCAAACAACCTCAGTGACTCCCTATTACCAACAAGAGGTGTCTGGATTTATTAACCTATCCATAATTGAGTTCCAACTCATCTCTTCAAACAGTTCTTGCTCTTTCTTTTCCTGACTCTGGAGTTTGGGTCTTCTCCCATTCTCATTGAAAAGCCCTCCAAGTTACTCTCTCTCACTCCTAGGGCCAGCCTTTAGGATCCCATTGACTTCCCACCATCTTTAGAGCCTCAAATGACCAACATCCCCCACTCAGCTTGACTCAACATTTTTGCCTGGGGTAGTTAGATATGCAGTCTGTTGGCAGTTCATCACATTGTACCTTTTGCAGTTGGCAAACCATTAACTTTCACGCTTGATCCATAATCTTTTCAAAATTCAGGTGAATACCTTCTCTCCCCAGCAACACCGTTTAAGGTTGAATTATTACATGTTGCTCAGTAAGTTCTTGGGAAGGTATTTTAATAAGTTCTGCAGATCATCTTAGGGGCTACATTAGCTAGAAAAAAAATAACTTTTGAGAGTATCAGAGCATTGAAGCAAAACACACAGCTCTTCCTCTTAGACTCCCCTCTTCTGCCATATCCCATAAACATCTAAATTGTTCTGAGAACATGTGGGCACAATGTTTGATGATCATTCCGTGATTAGAAATGGGTAGTCTTTGCCAGTGGGATGTTCCTGTCCTTTGCATTTGAACCACACGTTCTGCTCTCATTGTGGTAAAGATCATCTAACAAGACAAATTTATGGAGAAAATTCCCCAGAGCTCCTGTATCACAACAATTTTTAATATTCTCTTCTAATCCTTATGCACTTAAGTATAGATTTATATGATTACAAGTCATTGACAAATCATTGTGTTTCGCGTTGTCAAAAATGTGCTTTAAGTCTTTCCGGTTACCGTAATACTTTGCAATATTCTTTTATTATTATAATTTGCTAACCCGTTCCTTTTTTGGTGGATAATTAGGTAGCTTCCAGTTTTGCTTTTAGACAATGCTACAGAGAGGACTTCTTTGTGCATATTTTCTTAGAACAAGTTCCCAGTAGAAGACTCATCGGTAAAAGCGAAGAATTCTCTCAACATTTTTTTCACAGACAGGGAAGAGTGCGTAAAACACACAGTTTATTGAAGTTACAAAGTGAACACCTGTCTAAGGACTGTCAAAGTCAAGAAGGATCATTTCGGGCTCTCCAGAAACTCCTCTGTGTCTAGGAAGGAGCATTTCATGGCTTTTGATCATATTTATCATATGGCTTTCCAGGGGGGTCAAAGGGATTTATGTTGTCACCTTGCTAGATTAAATACAGTGTTTTACCACAACATTATCAGTTTTGCGTGTTTTTTTTTAATTAACTGTAAGAGATGTATTTACATATCTTTCAATACTTGAACCATGCATATCCATTTTCCAGTACTGTTTATTTGATACACATTACTACAAAGCCATTATAAATTACCGAGGAGGTATGTGGTTAAAAAAACCATAAATCATACTGTCCATATGAATCAACTCTTGTTGTGGGACAAAGAATTTAACAATATTTACCTGGTGATTCCTATGTTAACTGGAAAACATCACAGATGTTTTGCCATTATTTTCTTTTATATTGATGTAACCTACAAGTTTGCAGAATTTTATGAAGTCATTCATTATTGTAGCAATTAGTTTAATGGGAAGATTGGTTATTTTGAATGTTTGCCAATTTAGTAGGTATATAGAGGGCATCTCAAGGTTGCTTTAATTGGCATTTCTTGTCTTTATGTGAAGACAGAAACCAGATTTTTTTAAACTGTTTATTTGTATTTCTTTTGAATTCTGTCTGCATCTTTCACCCGTTTACCTTTATTACGTTTTCAAGTACTTGGGAAACATCGAGATGAATTAAGGTCACAAATAAAATTTCACTAATTTGGGCATCACTAATTTAGAAATAATAATTAAACCCAAGGCATGTGTTGAAAGCAAACCTATCAGCAATCACTATTAACATCCCAGTAATCAATGTGATAGGTCACAAATATGCATTTTCTCTCTTTTTTTAAGATTTTATTTATTTATTTGGCAGAGAGAGAAGAGAGTACAAGCAGGGGAAGCTGCAGGCAAAGGGAGAAGCAGGCTCCCCACTGAGCAGGGAGCGAGACGATGACGACGTGGGGCTCTATCCCAGGACCCTGAGATCATGACCTGAGAGGAAAGCAGACGTTTAATGGACTGAGCCACCCAGGCGCCCCTGCATCATCTCTTAAAGTAGGTCTAGTAAGGCCCAGAACTGCAGAGGAGAGCTAATCAGCAGTACTGGATATATAGTAGAACTGTATTTTTAATATTTTCCTAATGCAGGTGTATCACAGTAATCAGTGGTATTTAAAGGAATATGTGGACAATCATGAACCAAGTTTTTCTCCCAAAATTAACCATAATATGTATGAAATTTAAAACGGGGAATTTATCCAGGAGGCAACCAAAGGCAGATACCAAGAACATAGTCATACTGGTGTTTTATTTTTATTCATGCAGAATCAGGGAGGAGGTTGTCCGGTGTGCTTTTATATCTCAAGCCTTGGTGGGTTGAGAGAGGAGATTTTTCTTCTCTGAGAGTTTTAGGAGAGCAGACATTCCTGAGTTTGGTAGTTTAGCAGATTTAGCCATGTAAGTAGAGACTCTTGAACTAGTTGATCATTCAAACTTTAAGGTCACAAAGCTTGAACTCTATTTGAGACGGGATCAGAAAAACAAACACTCACGAAGGCTGCATGTCAGGAAGAAAACGTAGAGAGGTAGAAGTAATAAACAGAGCATTATTTTCTTCATTTCTCTTCCCGCACCCCGCACCCACCCCCCCAGACTATGTCTGGAAAACAGGAAATCTGTTATCCTTTGTGCTCGTGAAACTGGTACAAAGTAAGCTGATCGCGGGGATGCATGGATGTGGGGGTGAATGTGCTTTGGGTTGATCTACGTCGACTTTCTGTAATTCAAAGTTATAAAAGTGTGTGGCCTTCCAGCATATCAGAATTACCTGGGACTCGTTAGAAATGCAAATGATTGGGCCCCACCCCAAGGCTAATGACTCCGAAACTCAAGCTGGAGCCTGGCAGGTGATGACGATGCCCGTGAAGGCTGAGAACCACCATTAGCTAACCTGTTCTGCCACCTACTGGAATTTATGGGAATAGCATCTGGCGATGACTCGAGTACATTAATTCTATTAAGAACTTTTTTGTGAATGTGTTCTAAAACTGGAGTTGCCTTCTACTCGTTTCCAGTTACCATAGGGCATGTTATGTCAGGATGTCAGCAGGCATTCTGTGAAAACTTGTCTTTATTGTCTTAGAAATGCCTTTAATTTTGTACTACATTGCTTTTATCATACACCGGAATAATACACAGCTATTACATAGTGCTAGGAAGACTAATAACATGGGGAAATGCAAAAATACACATGAAAAACAGGGTTAAAATGGCCTGCAACGTTATTCAAACTAAATGGCTTAAATATGCCGAAGAACAAAATGAAATACGCCAGGAGGGTAATAATGGTTCTCTCTGGAGGATGAGATTAGAGGTAAATATTTTTATATGCTTCTTTTTTTTGTATTTTCTACATTTTCTGCCATGAGTATGAATTATTTTAAGCATAATTTAAAAAATGTTTTAAGTTATGTAATACAGTTGCAGCCATCTAAGTTTAGCTCAAATTCCTTCTCTCGGGAAATATTTATGAAGTCCCCATACCAGGCATTGTGCTAGGGCCTGGGGATACAGAGATGAAATGTGTATGGTCCCTGCTTCTTGGAGATCACTGTTCCCGGGAGGGGCATACACACAAAACCCAAGAGGTATAATGAAGAACAAATAAGGGAGAAGCTCTACTTAGGGGTGATAACCACGGATTCCCGGAGGAAGTAACTCTCCGTAGAGTTCCCAAGCTAAGAGGATTCTCGATCCCAGATACCCTGTAAGTTACCAGCCTTTGTAAGCTGGCTCTAGGATATGTGTGGTTGGCTGGATTGTATTACTCCTGGTGGTCTCTGTAGTCAATACAGGAACACATAAGACAGTGCTAGAATTTGAAGACAAAATCATTGAACAAATGAAATTCAACACAAAACGAGCAGGTTGTTGTTGGTGGAGGCCTAGTTTTTCAATCTCTCCAAATCTGCACATAAAAACAACCCTCAGTGGCAAAACCAAAAACCCAGACGATACTTAAAAGTAGGTTACAAGGTAACCCCATGAGCCCCAGAATATAAACAGATGGGGCAAACCAAAAACTGCCATGAGAATAGCATTTTGCGCAGGAGGAAAAAGAAGGAACGGGGTAGTGTATGATGGATGTGAGAACAGGAGAACCCAAGATAGGCAACAGGTGATCACTGAAGAGGGACAGCCGATCTAAAAATGTCATCTGAAGCTGGGAGAAGTCTTGTCTTCTCCCAACAGTGAGTCAGGCAAGGGCCTGCTGGAAGAACACCTGAAAGGGCTGGAGCAGTGCAGCCCTTATAAGCTCATGAGACTGCCTGCTTTCTTCCAGAACAGGACCCCACACTGGGAAAAACACCTGGGATTAAAAGCAGAATTGAGCAGGACAGAGACAAAAGAGAGAGAGAGACTGTATTCCTCTTGAGAGTCTTTGTAGGCAATGTAGGAACATGTAAGACACTATCAGAATTTGAAGACAAGGAAAGAAAGAGATGGCCCAGACCCAAGAAAGGATAAGGACAGGGGCAGGAAGTCCCGGAAAGCAAGCTGCTTTATTTTTAAACTCCACACAAAAGCAACAGAAGAAAGGATTCTGTAAAGGTTGAAAATCTTTCCTGTACATAGTCTTAATCCAAAAAGCCAGGAAAGATCATTTCACAATCAAATAAACAATAGAAAAGTATTAAGGCCAAATTCCATCCAAAGTTATGAACAGAAAAGGGACCAAGAGGAAGCAGAATAACATCCCTATAGACCATGGAAGCACACCACGGAGACGTGGCTAGAAAGAGACCAAAACCATAATATTTTTACAAATGAAAATACTAAGCACATGGAATAAGACGTGAGAGAATTGCATAAATCAAAAATGGAATGAAAAGAATGAGAAATTATTTAAGAAATGAAGACTGGGGGCACCTGGGTGACTCAGTTGGTTAAGTGTCTGCCTTCGGCTCAGGTCGTGATCCCAGGGTCCTGGGATGGAGCCCCGAGTCAGGCTCCCTGCTCAGTGAGGAGTTTGCTTCTCCCTCTGCCTCTGACTCTCCCCCCCGCTCATGCTCGCTCTCTCTCAAATGAATAAATGAAATATCTTAAAAAAAAAAAAAAAGAAATGAAGTCTGGACCACAAGCAGCCTAAGGACTAAACATAACAGATAACAAACACCTTAAGAGAAATAGAGGATAAAGAAAAAGATGTGTAAGTCAAGAGAAAACGAAGAATCGGAGACACAAGATTTGAGAGAAAGTGATACATCTTTGAGGCATGCAAAGGAGATCAAACACACAGGTAGCAGGGGTCCCGAAGAAGAACACCGAAGCAAGGGTACAGAACAAACACTAAAAACTGTAAATCAAGAAAACATTCAATTTAAACCAAAAGGTCAAAACTGCATATTGAATGTATGCCATGTACCTGAGACTACAGACCTGGAGGACCAACAAATAACAGGTGAGGGGAAGTGCATCTTAATAAAAGTATTCCAACTCCAAGCCGGAAAAGAACGATAGAAAAGCACCAGTTGGCAGCCCCACCGAATACCTAAGCATAAAGCGTCAACAGCTGCTAGGATCCCAGTGAGAGGAACAACCAGACACGGGTCTTTTACAGTCTTGCCAAAGGGACCAAACCTGAATCTGAACCATTCTCTGAATGCAGCTGCCACCGGGCAGGAATACTGAGGACTGAGGACAGCGCGCGGAGCGGCCCCCGGGGGTATGAGGTCTGCGGGAAGCTGCAGGCTCAACGATTCTGCAACACAGACTTTGTAAGAAAATGAAAAAGGACAGAAGAGGAATCTATAGATGAAAAGAGACCAAAGGCAGGACTTTAAAAAAAAGGCAAGGCTCTGAACGAGCAAAAGTTTTAGGAGTATTTTACTCTCCGTAAATGGATAAACAAAGGGAGGTATATCCACACAATGGAATGCTACTGAGCAATAAAAAGGAAGAACTATCAGCAAATACGATAACACGCATGCACTTCAAAATTATCACGCTGGGTGAAATCAGCCGTACACGAGAGAATGCAGACGCTCAGATTCTAACGACACAAAATTCTCTATGGAAAACTGACCTTGAGTGACAGAAAGCAGATCAGTGGCGGTCTGGAGATGGAGTTATGGGTGAGTTACCAGGGGCAGGAGGAAACTTTTCGCGGGGTGGGGGGGGGGGGAGATCTTCATTATCTTGATTATAGCGGTCGTTTCACAGATGGATACTTATGTCAAGACTCCTCAAATCGAATACGTCAAATGTGTGCAGCAAATTGTCTGTTAATTACACATCACAAAAGTTGTAAAACATGATTTCCCGTTCTTGCTTTATATTTTTACGTGCCTTGCTTTATTTATATACTTACTTAAAATGCCTTACTTTCCTAAGTGTATTTTCCATGCATATTCTCAGCCAGTCTGTTCCAGTCATTTTGCTTCAGATGGTGGATGTTTGTCCTGGTAGATGTTTGTCCTTTCGCTGTGGTTGTGCTTCTCAAGTGGCTAATTAGTTTGGTCTGCGAGTGCAAGTTCCCTTGAGATATCACTGCTCTGTAATGTTTTGGGGGAAGGGCTGAAGACCAGGCTCTAGTCTCTGTCCCTCCCACCTGGTTTAAGGTATGAGGAGGGGGTAACCCAGGTCACAGAACCTCAGGTCCCTCCACAATGACTCTCGATCTCTCTGGTTTAATCCCACCTTTCTAGGTGGACATAATGCCCTGGTCAGGGATTTGTCTTTAAATTCACAGTAAGCAGCAGCTTTGGGAGGAGGCAGTCTCTCTGGGGTGTAATCTCTGGCTCCATTTTCTTTTTCTTCTTGTTGAGGCTTTTTGCTTTCCTGACAGGCTGACCCATGTAGCCTGCCTGGTCTGCTGGCTTCTCACAGGGAAAGGCAGGCAGCGGTTATCCCAGGACAACACCTGATGAGGCAGTAGCCAGCCTTAAAGGCCCTTCTTTCAGCCTGTCCTCTTCCTGCTCCATCAGCTTCCCCCCCACCCCCCACCCCCACTGCAGGTACCCCCTCCCTGCTCCCAGGTGCACACACCAGTTCCAGACAGACATCTGACTCCCCGGGGGCCTCTTCTTATGTGTTGTTTTGCCAGCTCCTCAACTCTGTCTTTCCATTTTGGTAAAGAGAGAGAACCCAGCGTTAGTTTACCATCTTAATATGGACCCATAACTTAATTTATCTGCTTTAAAACTGTTAATATTCTTTGAAGAGGTAGTCTAGGTTGAAAATCTGGTCTGAAACACTATAAGAGAACACTAAAGACAAAAAACACTAAAGAAGGACAGAAAAGTGGAAAGTAGTTCGCTGATTCCAAAGCCAGAAAAATAAAGAACTTTCAGATATCTTTTGTCAAATACTTTCGAACTGTATCCATTTGAGTTAGCACTTCTGAATGTGAGGGACTGATATTACTGTGTTCTGAGTGAAGTGCAAACTGAAATCTAAAGAATTCTAAATATGTTACAAAGTTACCCTAAGCTAGAAATGTACTTAACAGACCCCAGTGGCCTCCAGGCTGTGTGAATATATGAAGATTTTCCTGCTTTGGGTGTATGTACTGAATTTTCCATTTGCCTAGAACCCACTTCTCTCAGATCTCCACTGGTAGTCCTCTTTCTCAGTACTTAGGACTATTCAGATTTCCCCTTTCTAGACGTTTCCATGACCACTCAACCTTCAAAATCCCCATGTCCAACACCAATCACTTTTGAACTTCTTACTTTGATTTTCTTCACAGCCCTAATCTCCAGTGAAATTTTATGTCTATCGGCTTACTTATCATCTGTCTTCTCCCATATGAGGCTGGGGGCTTCTCCTATCTTGTTCCACAAGGTGCAGATCCCAACATCTAGGATAATATAAAACCCGGTGCACAGTAGGCCCTTAATAAATAATTGTTAAGGAAATGAGTAACCCCTGTGCGTTGCTGTTTCTATCTATTGCTAGGTAATATTCTACTCTGAAATTTAGTGGCTTAAAACAACAGTGATTTATGATTTCTCACAATCCAGCAGGTGGACTGGGCCTGCTGGGCTCCCCTGGTGCCCAGTCTGCATTTGCCTCCCCTACATGTCTGGGCCTCCTCTCTCCATGGTCTTTCACCCACGGCTTCTGGTCTCCACGGCAGAAGTCTTCCAAGGGGTAAAGGTAGAAGGGACACCACAAGTCATTTCCACCATGTTGTTGTGGTCAAAACGAGTCATGGGGTCAGCCCCAAATCAAGGGGTGAGGAAATAGTCACCACCCCTTGATGGGAGAGCCTGCAAAATATTATGATCTTGTTTTTCCTTCTACCACATTGCTCCAAAGCAACTTTCCTAGTTTGTAAACAGTGGAAGAGTTACAGGAATCATCCACCAGTGGCTGGCTTGGTGCCTGGCACCTGGCAGGCTCTCACTGCTGGTCCAGTGAATGAATGAGTGAATGTCATGGCTGATTCCACTCCCTTCAAGGATGGGCTGCTTCTCTGGACACATTGGCCTATACTGCCCCCTAGTGGAATTTGAGGATTGAGGCGGGGGTTAATTCCTTTCTTGGAAGATTGAACTATGGGATTCCAGGATACAGCTTAGGTCAGTGGTTCCTAAACTTTAGCATCGGTACGGAGTCTATAGAGATCTTACTAAGAACAGAAGATTCTGACAGCCAATTTCAAAATAAACCTGACAACTGATTTTTTAAAAAAAGAACAGAAGATTCCTGGGTCCCATCCCCGTAAGTTCAGTGAGTCTGGATAGGTACAAATACACTGAGTCCTAGGCTTTTATTTGGGCTTCGTGATGAGTGGGTGTTAGAAGGTCAAGCTGCCTGGTAGGAAACAGAGCCCTAGTTCTAAGAGCAGAGAGATGTGCATTGGAAAAACAGCTCTGCCCCTGACGGTCTGTGTCACCCTCGGAGATCCCCTGACTCTCAGATATTCAGTTCTCTCATCTGTAAAATGGGGTTAATGCCAGCTGTCTCATACAGTTGTTATGAGATTAGAAATAGTGCCTGGTTATGGCACGTAAGACACCCTACCTCAATAAGCAGGATTAATGCTCTTGGTGTAATAGCACAGATGTGAAGCATATACTAGATGTCCAGCAACCATTAGCCAAACGTAAATGCTGTAAGATCAGAAGAGCACCATTCATTACCAGGATCTAGGGCCTCAAACATGTCTTATAGCAGGTGCTTAACAAAGTTTCTCAATTAATGAATGAAGTCCTCCTATCCTCTCTCTATCAATGTGAATGTGTTCACTGGTTGTACCAGGTGTGTGTGAGCGCACACATGTGTACGTGTGCATGTGTGCGTGTGCGTGTGTGTGTGTGTGTGTGTGTAGTTATTTTATGTCCTCTAAGGACTTCCAGACACATTTTGCTTTGTGTACACATCGACACTGACTAAGCTGCCAGGGGACAAGTTGTTTCCAGAAGCATTTTTTGGATGGTGGCACAGTGAAAAGAATACAAGCCTTAAAGAAGACCTTGGTTCAAATCCCAGATCTGAACAGTCCTACTTTAGTCATTCATCCTCTCTGAGCCTCACTCTCCCCACTGAGGACATGAGGAAGTTGGTGCCAAGGGCAGATCTGCTCTAATGTGTTAGGATTCTGTACATCGAATTGTGAGAACCCACGTCTGCAAGTGGTGCCATTTTGTATTTTGTTGGTGGTGGTTTTCTCATTGAAGATCGTCATTAGCAAGCCACTTGTTGCTACAGCGCCTTCATAATCATCACTTTTACCGACTGTACATTATTCTGTCGAATAACAGAATTTATCTAAATGTCTCCTTTATCGTGGACTCTAAGTAGTTCCAATTTTATGTTACTGTGAAAATTGCTGCAATTAACATCTTTGTCAACATAACTTTTTGCTTTGGTTGGATAATTTCCTCAGGAAACGGGGTAATTTTGACTGCCTCTTATGGAAGACTAGAAGGATGTTGTGGCAACATTTTCTGCGTTAGCATTTTGTGTGAGCCCCAAATGGGAACGATCAGAGCTATCCTTCAGTAGGAAGCGCTTAAATAAACTAGGTGCCAACCAATCAATAAAATACGATGCAACTATTAAAAAGAACAAGGATTATGGAGCACGTAGGTGGTTCAGTCGGTTGAGCGTCCAGCTCATGGTCTCAGCTCAGTCTTGATCTCAGGGTCGAGTGTTCAAGCCCTGTGTTGGGCCCCATGCTGGACATGGAGACTACTTTAAAAACAAAACAAAGAAAAGAACAAGGATTATTCATTATAGCCAAAAAGTAGAAACAAGCCAAATGTCCTCGTGAGTAAGCAAAATGTATTCATACAATGGAATATCATTCAACTGTAAAAAGCAGTGAAGTTTTGAGACATGCTACAACATGGATGAACCTTGAAAACATGCTGAGCGAAAGAAGTCAGACACAGGAGGCCTCACTATAAATAGATTCCACCTATATGAAATGTCTAGAATAGGCAACTCCATGGAGACAGAAAATAAGTAGTTATCAGGGGTTGGGAAGGGAATGGGAAATTCTAACTATTGGTATAAGGGGTTTGCTAGCAGATCTGTATTCTGATTCTAACCATTGATCTGTACTATTGGTGTGACAGGATTGCTAATGGGTACTATGTTTTTTTGGGTGATGATGAAATTATTCTGGAATTAGTGGTGATGGGTGCACGACCTTGTGAACATACAAAATCCACTGAATTATACACTTTATTTGATTTTTTAAAAGATTTTATTTATTTATTTGAGAGAGAGAGCATGAGCAGGGGGAGGAGCAAAGGCAGAGGGAGAAGCAGGCTCCCCACTGAGCGCAGAGCCTGACCTGGGGCTCGATCCCAGGGCCCTGGGGTCATGACCTGAGCTGAAGTCAGATGCCCACCTGACTGAGCCACCCAGGCATCCCTGAATTGTACACTTTAAAAGAGCGAACTTTATGGCATGGGAGTTATATCTCAATAGAAAAAAGAACGAGGAAGATCTATATTGGCGTGATGTATTATTCATTGAAAAAAGCCAAGTGCAGAGCAGTATCTAAAACATAGCATTTTGGTGGAAGTCTAGTTTTCTATCTTCGGTGTTTGAGACTGCGAGGCTTCCCCAGAAAGTGTGAGTCCCGCCCTCACTCTCTTGTAAGCTCAGGCATGAGAGCACCCTCTTTCCCTCCTCACCCCTCATCCGTCATGCACTGGGGGCTGAGATAGTGTATCATAACTTCTATGTAATATTTAATTACTCCCGTTGTTTCAGATAACAGAACTGAGGTGAGAGAGACAAGTGGCTTGCCAAGGTGATATAGCAGGGAATGTGGCTCCACCAGGAATCAAACCCGAGCCTGTATGACTCCAGAGGAGGCGAATCAGAGGCTTGGGTGCCTGGAAGCTAGTTTATGTGTTCCCTGTGGACTGACCGGCCAGGGGTGTGGTGGCTGCTTCCCTACAGAGAACATAGCTTACAAGAATGCTGGTTTACGTATTTACCCAGAGAGGTCCTTTATTTTCCTTTATTTGAAGACTGCAGGAAGGGGATCTCAGAGACTTATCTTGAACCAGCCTAGTTCCTTATTGCTTGATGGGAACATTTCAGTAGTTCCTAACTGGCCCACTCATGCTTCTTCACAAAGCTGCCCTTGCTGTTGTTTCTAACTAGAAAACTCGTCCTGCCCACAGGCCACTCAGCAAACTCCTACTTACCTGTCAAAACCCAGCTCATAGGTCCCTTCTGTTGTTTTCGTCTTATCAACAACATTTATAGATACCCTTACTGGCATCTGGATAATAATACTGCTAATATTAATAATAGCTATCATTTGGAGAGCCCTACTATGTGCTAGACAATTTTAACTATTCACATGTTTGTTCCTTTCAATTCTCATGGGAATTATGCAATAAAAGTATAATTATTTACATCTCTTTCAGATGAAGAAATAACCTGGCGAGGTTAGGAAATTTGCCCAGAATCACACAACCAGGATGTGAAGAAACAGGTCTTTCTGACTCCAGAGTTCATGCTTTCCCCTTACCCCACATCCTCTCTCCCATACCAGTCACCTTGAATTGCAAATGCGGTTTATTACTGTTTTCACCATTGCCCCGTGAGCCCTAGAAGGCAGGTAGTCAGTCACTCTGATTTCAAGACTGTGAGCCTATTGCCCAGTGTGGGGTCTGCTCCCAAGTGGCTGATCCTAAAAGTTAAATAGGAGTGAGTTTTTCCATTTGCTGGGACCCAGCCTGGAAAGTAAACGCAGCATGTTTGTCCTATCCCTGCAGATGGGACACTCTTGCTATCTCTCCTGGAAAAACGATAAAGGGGCAGGTCTTGCCTCCTTGAGGACTTGCAGATGTTTCCTGTGGCCATGAGAGCACTTTCTGCTTCTTGCCAGTTCGTGTGAGCTGCTAGGAAAGCCAGCTTCATGGCTCTGGAGTGTGAATGTCAACAACCAACTCTGGCCAGCATCTGGAAATTGCACTGAAATATTAGGGCCAGTAGGGGCCCATGGAGGATAGAGGCACCATCACCGGCTGGCTGGATTTTTGTGACAGCCCAAAAGAGGCTTCATTGTAGGGACAGCAGGACCTGTGGGTGGGACCTACAGCTTTGTCGTTAGCTCTGACTTTGAACACCATCTCCACCACTTACTAAATCTGTGGCCTTGGAGCAAGTTTCTCAACCTTCCTAAACCTCAATTACTTCATTTTTACCTCGGAGTAATTGCCCCTTTTTAAAGTTATGGATAAAAAGAGGTAATGCACATCAAACCCTTACCACCAAGCCCAGTGCAGTGCCAGCACCCAATGACGGGGATGCTCATGACGGTGATACCAGCAACAAGAACTGTTATCGTTGAAAAAGCCATAAGAGATGTTTGTGGTTTGCAGCCAAGAATCCAGTCTGATATAGTTAATGTTATTAGTTGGGGAGCAGAGGAGTTCTCTAGAAGGACGGGCCAGTGGGGCCGGGTGGGGGATTTCCCCTGGTGCAGGACAAGAACTGACCCATCCTTGAGGGTGAGCGTGTGCCGTTCTGCCTGGATCCCAGCTCCTGGAGTAACCTGAGAAGGGAGTGGCCTGGTCAAGACTCAGATCCCCATTCTCCCGACCCCCAGGCAGCAAACAATCATTCTTCTGTCCTGACCACCTAATGGGGCATTGAACAATTAGCAGTTATAAAAATCATGAACTATATTCTGGAGAAAATGAGTAATAATTTTATATTGAACCATATTGAAAAGTTAAACAGCACTTTCCCAAGGATTGTTTTATTTACCTATCTAAGCACACAAATACCCACAAAAAAGAAATGTGCTTTATTTAAATTGTATTTAAACTTTCCCTGAGCTCTTCCAGTTTTCAGGTATAGGCCTCTAGGAAAGAAATGGATAGACCTGTGCAGTTTGGATTTCTCATATTTTCACTGGACATTCTTTTGTACGTGTTTCCCACGTCTTGACAAGGTTTGTATTTATCATTTGTAGGCTTGTCATAATATTCCTTCAAGGGGATGGGCCAGTTTGTCCTTCCACCTGTCATTTGGCACTGGGGTATTTCCAGCTTTCTGCTGTTATATATGATACTATCAACCTTCATGAAAACAAGCTTTTAAAACAATCTTTGAAAGTATTTCTTTACGACACATTCCTAGAAGCAGACTGAGGGGCCAAAGGGTGGGAATAGGTTTTCTTGGCCTTGTTGCTTAAGGTTAGATCATTCCTGAGGAAAGATAAAACCAAATTGCAGAGATTGCCCATGTGTTCTCTCCTGGTCTGAAATGGGAAAGAAATACAGACACAGTGCCAATGAGATGACAAGACAATTTGCTGAGCCAGACAGAACTTTCTGGAAGGGGCTAGACTTTTCCATGAGAACATCCTCAACTGATATCCAGTCCTCTGACTGTCCACTTATTTGGGGCCACCCCACCCTTCCCCAACTGCCTCCACAGGAATAGTACACCAGCCGTTAGCGCAGAGCTGGGTGCTCTGCAAATCTCCCACGAATTCCCGAGAGTCAGATGCTTGTGGTTGTGGAATGAATGCTTTACCTGAACTAGGCAATGCAGCCTGGTGGACTGAGCACTGGCCCGAGCCAGAAGACCCGGCTACATGCAGGGCCCTGCCATCCACCTGGCGACTCCACAGGCACTCCCTCCCGTGCCCACCTGGAGGGCAGATTACCGAAATTACACAAGTCTTGATGTATTCCTTTAACTCAGGGCGTTGACTTTTGATAAAATACAGGACTCCCTGGGAGAGGGCGTAGTGCCATTTATACCCCAGGGTGAACTATTCTGTCATCCCTGACCCTGAGAACAGGTCGGACTGGAGAAGTAAGTGCAGGGTCCCCAACAAGACTCTGAAAGCCAGGGAAGGAGCAGCGTGAAGGAGGTGAAGCTCAGACTCTAGCCTTTCACAGAAACTTTTAAAACAGGGTTCTCTGGTTGCCTCTGACCTGTGTGGCTGCCCCAGGAGCACAGAGCTCCCTGGGGAAGCAGCAGATGAGCCTAGATGTCTGCTGTTGAACTGGAGAGCTGAGTAGGAGCAGGGGCCGGGGAGCTGCTCCAGTGACACCAGACTAGCCACGCGCGTGTGAGCACCTGGTCTTCACAGATACCATCATGGTGCTGCTGTGATTTCTGCTTTGTTGTGGCTCTGCTCCCTGGGGAGTAGAATCACGCCATGATTTATTCTTTGGCCAAGCACGGCGCTGTAGGTCATGGTGCAAACCACAGGCTCTTCTCAGATTTTTATCTCCTTCCCTCTTCCCCTCATTCACTACAACTTCTCCACGCTGGCTCTTCTCTTTCTCCTACAGTCAGCTTGTTCCTTCCCAGAGACAGATTTGGATCTTGCCATGCTTGCCTCCTTGCCCGCCTTCGGACCTCACCTCTTTTCCAAGAGGTCATGCTGCCCCCGAGTCACTGTCTATTCCGTCCCAGGCATGTTTTCTTCTTAGCAATGCTATTTTCTGAAATCATCCGATTTCCTCTAATTGACTCCCTAACCAGAAAGGAAGCTCCAAGAGGGTGACCTCAAAGGCCCTTGCGCTCTCTGCTCAGGGCAGAGAAACATGTGGGCACTTGTGAGGGAATCCATCCAAGAATGCCCAGCAGAGCTGCCCTTGCTCTTCCTTCATTGGGTTTCAGCATTTTTCTCTTCGGTGGGATCTGCGCATGGGCCTGGCAGGGGAGAGAGCTTGGCTGGCCTGTGTGCAGATCGGAGTGCCTGCCTGACTCAACAGTTTCACTTACGGTGTGATCTGGGCAGCCTCCTACCCAGGTCTGCTGGAGGAGCAGACAGAACCCAGTGGACAGAAGCTCCTAGAGGCAGACTTCAGTTCCATATGAAGAGGATTCTGGAACAGAGCTGACAGGAGACAGAAGGTCATTCCTCAACTTATCTGGGCTAGCTCTATGCCTTCCTGGCCCGCTCACCACCCTCTGCCTTCCTGGGGTCTGCCTACCAACCAGCAACCTGGGGGAGCTCACAGGCACTGGGCACCCTGTCTTGCTAAGGAGACTGGACCAGTTGCTCCCTATGGGCCATTTCCTCTCCAATTCCAGGGCCTTGTGGAGAGCTGTTTATCTTTCAGCCATGGCCTGGGGACTGCAGGGCCTTCAGGCAGGAGAGGGTGACGGCCTGGGTGAAGATGCTAATGGTGTACCAAGGTTAGAGCTCAGTGACCCCCCATGCCAGCACACCGCTCAGTGACCACATCTGCCCCGCCTGCTGCTCACTCTGCCCTCAAAGTTGATTATCTGAATCAGGAATGCAGCATCTAGAAGAAAAATGAGTTCCAGGCCTGGTTCTGCTGCTAAGTTACGGTGTGAGCTCGACTACATCCTTTCCTTCTCTGAAATTGGTGTTTCTTTCTGGAAAAAATGAGAACATTTGGATTTGACCTAGATGCTTTTAAAGGCTCTCTCCCCTAACCCTAACATGTGAAGACTCTGCCACTGAGCCTCAGATGTGAAACAGAGGTTCACCCAGGCTCACAACTCTTCAGCAAGTCACCATTTTTAGTTGACAGCCTGGCAAGGAGCCAAGACCCCTGACCTCCATCATCAGCTGCTCAAGCCTTTGCCGAGTGTCTGTGTTTATTCACAGCTCTGGCTGGGCAGATGACATCAGTATATGATCTGTCAGTGGGCAGAGCCCAAGGTGTCCATCAGGAGAGAGAGGAGCTGAAGCTAGTCCAGGGTCACCCTGGAGGCGGCCCACCAGTGCCACTGAGGGGTCTTCTCCTCCAGAGGGCAGGACGGGGACTTCGTGTTCTGTCTTTAGCAGTGTCTTTGGTGGCTTTTATGCCATGATCACCCTGGTGTGGCAGCCCAGAGCAGACCTCCCTATGGTCCCAAACCAGGAGTAGGAAAGGCGTGTTCTGAAAAGGAGCATTGCCGTGATGCCCCCTGCTAATTTCACAATGTTCTATAGTTTCACTCTGCTTTCCAGAAACTCATCTGAATTAATCTTAAGTACAACCACCTAGAAATAACAGGGAAGCCTAACTCTGTACTCCTGAGACCCTTCTCTGTCTTGAGCCAGCTCTTTCTTTTAGCCTGTGGGATTCCTGTAGGAATGAGAGGCTCAGAAAGTCCAGTATCTGAGTAAGCATTTCCCTAGAATCTTCTCCAGGGTGGGAACTGGGAATTAAAAAAGAATCATTAACTTTTTAACGCTCTATACATGTACTTAATCTTGCAAACATAGGACATAGCTTCTCAGAGGAGTAGATTTCCAGGAGGCATAAATCTCTCAGATCACCATCAAAGGGACTGATACACTGGCTTAGGGGAATATGCTTTTCATGCTTAATAAGTAAATAAATACTAAAATTTAAAAAAATGACTCACACACGGTCCTTGTTCCTAAGGAGTTTCGATAAACCCTTTCAGGCCTCTGAGTCCACTTCTGCAAAATGGTGTTTAATGATCCCTGTCTAAGGTTGCTAGATTGAGTAAATGAAAGGATACCTAGTTAAATTTGAATTTCAGATAATGAACACTATTTTAGCAGAAGTATGTCCCGTGCCATATCTGGGACATACTTACCCTACAATATTATTCATTGTTTATCTGAAATTCAAACGTAACTGGTGTCTCATATTTTATCTGGCAACCCTACCCTGCGCACACTAGTCCAGGAATTGTTTGAGGGACAAAAGGAATAATATGTGAATTAATAATGTATGAAAGTGCTTTACAGTTTACAAAGTTCTGCGTCAGCGAGAAGGGTTGGGATTGCATTGCTTGGATGGAAAAGGGTCTCTTGCAGGCCTAGGAGTCTTTTCTCACTATGGAGATCCCAACATACGGAGAAAGATCCAGTGCTGTCTCCCAAATGAATGCTTTTTATTCCAGGGCAGGGGATCCCAAACCGATGACACGGGATGGAGCACACGTGAGGAAGGCCTGAGGGCTGTGCTTCACAGAAAACTCAAAACAGGACCCCACGGGATGTAATCAGCACCTGCATTTTCTGGCTGTATCCTCAGAAGTGGGGTCTGAGATACTGTCTGTGCTGCTCACACCCCCAGCTCCCCGAAGGATTCAAAGGGACAGGAATGGGCCAGACTTAAGGGCCCTGGAGACCAGTGTCCTGGCAGGGGCGGGAGGAATGAGGCGTGTTTGACTTGGACATCTGTGGACTCGGGAGACATAAGCCATAGGCGACCGGTGCTTTTTGCAAGGTGCCCCTCCTATCCAAGGTGGCATTCTGCTTTGGTAAAGGGCCCCACACAGATGTTCCTTTTGTTAGCTGCCTGAGACACAGAGCACCAACAGCGGGAGCGATTGTTCAAAATGCAAAGTCTGGAAAAGCCCTTAGAATCCCCACTCTTCCCTTCTTCCATCTTCCGGTTGGGGGAACCAGGCTGGACAGATGACTCATCCGAAGCTGTGTAGCAAGTTAGGGGCAAGACTAGGACTGGAGCCCACACCTGCCACTCCCCAGCTCGTGGTCAGAGTCACGGCAGCCCATCCCTGGAGATTCCTTCTGTTTGGGCAGGACCTCCGAGCAGCCACGGTCCTCCAAAACTCCAGAGGCCAATACTCCAGAAACCTTGGCTTCGCATGGAGGGGAGGCCAGTTCTTTAATAACAGTGATGGTACTCTGCGTGGGGGCAGTGCTTTCCTGTTCGCAAAATACTTCCACGTCATTTATGTCACCTTCTCTCGACGTCTGCCTTCCGCCACCCTCTGTTTTCTGCGCTTGCCTCCCAGGGGGGCGGTTTGTGTGGCGATGAGGGCGAGGCCTCCAGAGCTCAAGTGCCTAAGACCAAAGCCTGGTGTGGGGTGGTACGGCCTTTGGTGAGTTCCAAGGCAGGGCTTAGCCGCGCCTGATCTCCTCGACTGCCAAGCAGAGACGATCATCGGAGTCTCCAGTCCTCGAGTTCCTCTGTGAGGACTCCGTGCATTAACTCGTGCTCGGGACAGCCCCCCGCACATCGTTAGGGCTTCGCAGACACTAGCCCCTTCCACCACTACCATTAGCCGGGTCGGCATTTGTTATTTCACAACTGTGATCTATGATGCCAAAGCCCTTCTCCTCTTTCCTGTTGCTCCTTCGAGACTCTGCTCACAGGGCCCTCCCGTCAGAAGACTCCTTTGATGCCCTCCCCCAGCGTGGTTACACAGGGTCTGACCAGCGCTGCACTTGCTTCCTATGTTGTGGTCGGGCTCGTCGGAGCTAGGAGATCTCCGTGGGCAACAGCACGCCCAGGGGGCAGGCGAATCTCCCTGCTTCCTTGATGTTCTGGGACTGCATGAGTCACCCATTGACCCCCCCCTCCCCCCAACCTAGACATCAATCTTGATGCTTTCTTCCCCTTACCCCACACCCAATCCAAGAGCAAGTCTTGACAAGCCGGCCTCTAAACTGGATCCTGAATGTGCCTCCAGGCCAGTCCCAGGCCAGTCTGTCTGTCTTCTCACCCCTGGGCAACTCAGCCTTCTCACTGCTTCCCTGCTGCTGCCCTTGCTGCCCTGAGATTCACCTCCATCCCCCTCCTCAACACTCCCCCTTGACTTGCTGTTGCTTGGCAAGGAAAATCCAATTGGCATGGCTGCAGAGCTCTGCCTAGCTAGCTCCCACCTTGTCCACTTCCTCTTCACTCTGTAGGCTTTGCTGCCCTGGTCTCCTTCCAGCTCCTTCCCCACCTCGTGTCCCGCACTTGCTTCTCCTGCTTTCTGCACAGCCAGCTGCCGCTTTTGGCTTGAGGTTGAAGGTCACATCTTCCGAGAGGCTTTCCCTGACCAAACTGAGGGGACCTCTCCCACTTATGCTGTGTCCCAGCACCCTTTAAATCTCCTTTGTGGTGCCTATTAGTTATCAGTGAATATCTTGCTTATTTACCCATTTATTTGTTAGCTGACTATCTCACTTCCTATATCTTATTATTTTTTAAAGATTTTATTTATTTATTTGAGAGAGAGAGAGAGAGAGCACAGAGGGAGAGGGAGAAGGAGAAGCAGGCTCCCCGCTGAGCAGAGAGGGAGCCCAACCTGGGGCTTCATCCCAGGACCCTGAGATCATGACCTGAGCCCAAGGCAGACGCTTCACTGACTGAGCCACCCAGACGCCCCTTACTCGCTATATTGTAAGCATCACAGGTGCAGGATACTGTTTGTGTGTGTGTCTTGTTCACTAGGGTATCTCTAGATCAGTGTTTAATACATTTCTGCTGAATGAATGAAGGAATCCTCCTGGCAACAGGATGAGTAGACCAGGCATTATACGTTTACTTTGCAATGATGAGAGTATAGGGAGGTTGATTCTTGCCCTAGGTAACATAGGCTGGGAGTAGTGCGGCCAAGCCCCCCAGGTCATGGACTTTTCTCACTAGACCATTCCACCATGAAGGGAGATAGACTCTGCCCTGGGAACCCAGCTAGGCTGATTCATAGACTAATGCTCTAACATGGGACCAGATGGCAGAGATTCCAAGATTCCTATTTCTAAAGTAGCACTGCCAATCTGTGGCTAAAGATTACATCCAATTCCAAATTCTGGGCTGCACTGGAGGCATTGCACACACCCGATAAACACCCAACGACTGTAAGAAAAGTGATTTCCTTTGAGAAAGGAAATCAGATCCACAGGCCCGAGAGCAGGCTTGATCTCCCAGGACCCTCTTTAAAGCCATTCTAATTTAGGCCTGATGGAATGGGAAAGATGTTGTTTCTAGCTCCCTTACAACAATGTGGCCTAATTTGGAAGATTTTGCCATTCCTGAGGTCCTGACTGCTGCCTGAGAGATTATTGTCATCATTTAAAATACTGCCTTGAGCATTGATAAAAAGTTGGCAGGAGGGCACTCTTTCTGTGATTCCAGGAGGAAAGTGCCTGGCCAGAGACCCCGGTGACATAAAGAGCTCTGGACCAAAAGTCAGAAGGGCAGTGCTGTGTGGGGGGGAGGGCCCTGGGGTTTCCAGCCAGCAAACTCTAGGTCCCTTGCTGGCCCTTAGCTGCCCCTCTGTAAGGAATGACTCAGGTCTGATAGTGGCTCAAGGGTCGTAGGGTGTGGCTCTGACCCGGGGTTGGCTAAATTAAAAAAAAAAAAAATTAAGTGACTTGTCCAAGGTGATACAGCTAGAAAGACCAGCATTGTACCCAGCACTCTACTGCTACACTAATGTCTCTCCTAATAATAGCAATAAAAAATAATCAAAGTTGAGGAAGTTCAGTAAGCATTGGAAGTCACTCTGAACTTGAGGATTAAAAAAATGGCTATAAATCCTAGTTCTTCCACTTACTGGCTTGGTGACCTTGGGCAAGCATCTGATTTCTTTAAGTGACAGTATACTGACCCATATGGAGATGATCGCTCCCACTTCGCAGCAGAAGGACTAAAAAAGGGCTAATGTGCACGAAGTGGTCAGCATCGATGCCTGGCATATAAGAAGTGCTCGATAAGTGTTAGTCGCTAATATAATATTATCACTACTGCTATTACTCCATCTTCCCTCCAGACTGGCTGCAAAGTTCAAGTGAGCTCATGATAGTGAAAGCTCTGTGTTCCGCACCTGTCAGTGGTCCCCTTTATTACAATTACAGCAGTCTAAGGGAAAGAGTTATTTATGAAGACTTGGCCCCATTTCTCCCCCAAATGGCTCACATTCTTTGCTCTCCGGCCAACACTGATGACGAGCGAGAGTTTGACTTGGTGCCCACTCTGAATGACGTCCTTCAGTAGATCTCCAAGAACTGCAGAAAAAGCTTTTCTGAGCTTATTTTTAGCATCTTCTAGAAGGACTTTGAAGCAGGATTTCAACATTTAGCTTCATTGTTCGGAGAAGGTGCTTTGCAGTTAATGTGAGTTTATCACTTAGGACTTTCTCCCTCTTAGGGTATAAGAGATACCATGGAGGTAGATCAGTGATGTGGCTGGCAGACAAATGCCCAGATCCAAGTGAATTCTGTTGCTGGTAATTCCTGATTGAAGTGCAATGTGTTCGTTGTAAATAAAAATTTGGAAAATGTGGGAACACCTGGTTGGCTCAGTCAGTAGAGCATGCAACTCTTGATCTCAGGGCCTCAAGTTCGAGCCCCATGTTGGATGTAGAGAATACTTAAAAATAAAATCTTAAGGGGTGCCCCGGGTGGCACAGTTGGTTAAGTGTCCCACTCCTGGTTCCAGCTCAGGTCTTGATCTCAGGGGCATGAGATCGAGCCCCGTATTGGGCTCCATACTGAGCATAGAGTTTCCTTGAGATTCTCTCCCCCTCTGCCCCTGCCCCCCCAAATAAATAAATATTTAAAAAAAATAAAATATAACAAAAATTTGGAAAATGCAAAACAATATGAGGAGAAAGCTTTACCCACAGTGCCATCATTCAGAGACAAAGATTATTCCTATATTGGTGTATTTCTTTTTGGTCTTTTATACATATATTCTTTTACATAATTGGGATCATAGTATAAATATTTCCCTATTCTTTTTTTACATTTTTTTCAAGTAGGCTCCACACATAGCATGGAGCCCACTGCAGGGCTTGAACTCAGCCTGAGATCAAGATCTGAGCTGGGATCAAGTCCGACCCTCAACTGACTGAGCCACCCAGGTACCCCATCCCTTATTTTTTACGAGACTATTTTTAGAGCAGTTTAAGGGTCATAGCAAAATTGAGAGGAAGATACAGAAATTTCCCATATACCCTCTCCTTCTACACATGCACAGCCCCCCCTGCTATCAGCATCCTCGCCCAGACTGGTACATTCATTACAATGAGCTAATCTGTGTAATTGACACATCATGGTCATCATCCTAAGTCAATAGCTTACATTGTGGTTCATTCTCGGGGTTACATTTTATGAGTCTGGACAAATGTCTAATGACATGTGTCTATCATTATAATATATAATATTGTCTCCATAGTTCTGAGTTTTTTGGAATGTCATATAGCTGGAATCATGCAGTATGCAGCCATCTCGGATCTGCTTCTTTCACTCAACGATATGCATTTCCGTTTCCTTCATATCTTTTCATGGCTTGGTAGCTCTTTTTTTTTTTTTCTGGCCCTGAATAATATTCTGTTGTCTGAATATACCACAGTTCATTTATCCATTCACCTACTGAAGGACATTGCTTCCAAGTTTTGGCAATTATGAACAAAACTTGCTATGAAGATCTGTCGGCGGGCTTTTGTCTGGACATACATTTTCAGTTCCTTTAGGTAAATACCAAGGAGCCCAACTGCTGGATCATATGTAAGAATATATTCTGTTTCATAAGAAACCACCAAACTGTCTTCCGAGGTGGCTGAACCTTTTTGCTTTCCCACCAGCAGTGAATGAGAGTTCCTATGGTTCCACATCCTCGCCAGCATTTGGTGTTGTCCAGATTTGGCCATTCTAAGAGGTGTGTACTGGTAACCTATTTTTTTCACTATTTTATATTGTAAGAATTTCTTTCATGCGTATCACCTTTTTTTATAGATGTATAGCAGCCCAACATAGGGAGGTCATACAACACGAAGTATTTAACCTATCCTTTACTGTTACCTGCTCAGATTTTTCTAATTTTAACTATTGTCAATAACACTCTGGTGACATTTTTGTATATAAATCTTTATTTACATCTGATTATTTATTTCCCTTGGATATATTCTCTTTTTTTTTTTCTTTGCGTTAAATCATCATTTATCATCACCCAAACAAATAAGAAAAGTGATTGGTTGGTAGATTTCAACTATTTGCAGTTTTTTATTTATTTATTTTTATTTTTTAAATTATGTTTAGTTAGCCAACATATAGTACATCATTAGTTTTTGATGTAGTGTTCAACAATTCATTAGTTACATATAACACCCAGTGCTCATCACAACAAAAAAAGATTTTATTTATTTGACAGAGAGAGAGAGCATGAGCAGGGGGAGTGGCAGGCAGAGGGAGAGGGAGATGCAGGCTCGCCACTGAGCAAGGAGCCCGATGTGGGGCTCTCCATCCCAGGACCCCGGGATCATGACCTGAGCCGAAGACAGATGCTTAACCGACGGGGCCACCCAGGCGCCCCTCCCTTGGATATATTCTTAAAAGTGGAAATAATTAGTCGAAGAATACAGACACTTTTTAAGATTCCTGGAAAAGTTCTATCACTTTACATTCTAATCAACAGACCGAGGCACTCCGTCATTAGCAAATATTATCAGTTTTTAAAAATTCTTGCCAAATCAGGTTTAAAAAAAAGGTAACTTACTGCTTCAATTTGCAAATCTTTGATTGCTTAAGTTGAATATACAGCAGTTCAGTGTTTTTTAGCCATTTGTATTTCCCTCTGTGAGTTTTCTATTATGTCCTTTGCTGGGCAGACTTGTTAATAGTGGCCCTAGTAATCCTGAAGTTGTCTGCCGATAATGCCAAATCTTGCATTTAGCCACATCTGATAGGAGGCCAGGCTCCAGCGGGATTAGAAATTGTCCATGTCAGCATTGCTGTTTCAATGAAACAGAAAGGGGAAAGTTTCCATGTTTTATTGGAATCGGGGAGATGAAGTTATTTTGCTGAGCTGCATCTATTATTTTATTATGCTTTCTCTTCTTTTCATACTCCCAAAGCTTCTCTTTTCTTAAATTCTGCTCTTATAGGAGGATAAAATTTTGTGTGTACGTGTCCTTTTTTTTCAGTATGTGTTCATCGACCTCCTACTATGTGCAACACATAGTGGCCACATTAATGGATGGCAGAGTCTCAAGAAGAGCCTGGGCTTTGGAGCTGGGTAGATCTTGGGCAAATCCGTTCACCTCTCAGAGGCTTAGCTTCCTGTTCTTTCAAGTATGGGGACAGCCCTATCTTCAGGGAATAAATACGTTATGAAGGCAAAACTCCTAGGACAGTGTTTGCCACTTGATAAGACTCCATTTAGTTCAACAAACAATTCCTTTTTATTTTTTAAGATTTATTTATTTGCGAGAGAGAGAGAGAGAGAGAACAGGGCAGGGGGTGGCAGGCAGAGGGAGAGGGAGAGAAAGACGCGGGGCTCTATCCCATGACCCCGAGACCACGACCCGAGCCGAAACTAAGAGTCGGGTCACCCAACCCACTGCACCACCCAGGCGCCCCTCCACCAACAATCCTTGAGCCACTCCTGCGTATATGACATTGTGCTGGGTACTGAGTATGCAAAGAGGAATCAGATGGGGCACTTACAGCATCTCCATTGCCTATAGGAGAACGTTCAGGCTGCTCACCTGCTCTGACAAGGTCCTCTCTGACCCCTGCTGTTCTGTGGCCCCTCATTATTAAGTCTAGTGGCCCCGTGTGTCATGGGGGGGTTGTCAGCTCTCCTTAGAGCCCAGGGTCTTAGCCACGGTTCTGGAGCAACAGGAAAAGTGCCAGCCAACATTCTGTTACACATGGAGTCACAGCTGTAATTTTTCCCCTCTTTTCTTCTTGACATTATATCATAAGCATTTCCCCTTTATAGCATAGTTGTTAAGGGAACTACTGGAGCTGGTGAGTCTCCGTTTGATTTCTGGCTCTATCACTTACGAAGTGACCTTGGGCAAATGGCTTAACCTCTCTGTGCCCTAGTTTCCTTAACTGTAAAATAAGGATAATAATAGTACCTACTTCCTGGGGTTCTTTTCTGGATTAAACAAAATATTTCATGTGTAGCTTTTAGTGTAATGTCTAGCACACAGTAAGAGCTCAATGATCTATTTTGAATATTTACTATACTATCTTCAGAGCCACCCTTACAATGACTTTATATAATTAAATTGAACAGACATAATAATACCTTTGTCTGATACTGGATATTTAAGGTGTTTCTGATTTTTAAAATTTTACTTATTCATTTGAGAGAGAGAGAGAGCGAGGGAAAGAGAGAGAGAGAGAGAGAGAACACGAGGGGGGAGGGGCAGAGGAAGAGGGAGAAGCAGACTCCCCGATGAGTAGGGAGCTGGACTGGGGCTGGATCCCAGGACCTTGGGACCATGACCTGAGCTGGAGGCAACTGCTTAACCAACTGAACCACGCAGGTGGCCCTAGTGTTTCTGATTTTTAAACATAAAATATTATTCCTAAGAAATGAAAAAAAAAGTTATCTTGTGGTTTAGAGATAGAGGCAAAGCAAAACATTTAAAGAATTAAATGTTGAATGAATTGGGGCGCCTGGGTGGCACAGCGGTTAAGCGTCTGCCTTCGGCTCAGGGCGTGATCCTGCCGTTATGGGATCAAGCCCCACATCAGGCTCCTCTGCTGTGAGCCTGCTTCTTCCTCTCCCACCCCCCCTGCTTGTGTTCCTTCTCTCGCTGGCTGTCTCTCTCTCTCTGTTGAGTAAATAAATAAAATCTTTAAAAAAAATGTTGAATGAATTGACATTTATACACTTAAATTATTTTTCAAAATAATTCAACATATTCTGACATATTACAGGGTAATTAACCCATTTTAGAAGCCTGGGCATATCCCTGTCTGAGGCAGAGTGCTGGCCTGGATCACTTTGGTAAGGACTTCTAGCCTTTCTCTGTGATTCTCCAGGCAAAGAAGCTGCATCAGCTTTTCTCCCCCACTGCCAGAGAATCTCTGATCTAGCACATCTTAGGGCCAGCCCAGCATTTTCCAGCTATCACTTGTGGATAGCTGGTAGGGCAACTGTCAGGCCATGTCACCTGATGGGGAAGCTATGACAGAGAGGTTTTTGTTGTGGTCCTTCAGCCAACAAGGCTCAAAGTTAGCACTGGTATAAAGGAAAAATGAACTTACAAGGGTCAAGCACCTTCTGTATACTGGGCTCTGTGAAAACATCCTCTTCAATCCTCAGCTCAACGAAGTGAGACATAATTTATTGACTCCACTTTATAGATGAGAAAACTGAGACTCAGAGAGGTAATAGATTTCCTCCAAGGTCACACATCTGGCAAAGTCATGAGCCAGGTCTGTCTGACTCTAAAGTTACAAGGTCTTTCCATGGCACCCCAGGATCTCTTTCCAATTTAATTCAATTTTATCAGCATGGATTAGTGCTCACACATATTACCCCTGCTAGGCACTAAGAACAGAGAGAGCAGCCTAATGGGAGAGACAGACACATAAATTGCAAGTTCTAGTATTATGGCTGATGCATGCCTGTGAGAAGTAAAAAAAAGCCGGGTAGGCAGTTCAATTTATCCTGTTGTATATATTTCTGAGAGCCATTCTTAATCCTTTTAGGAAGAGGCAGGGGAGAGGTAGATTGATCGATTGGGGCTATAATCAATGAATAAACAAAGGGCAGTGAGTAAATGAGAAGGGAGTGTTTAATTCCCACTCAGAGATCCAGAGAAGTCTCTTAGAGGACATGGTATTTTGGTTGGGGTTTGAAAGGCTAGGGAGAATCAGCCAGAGAACATGGGGAAGGGACTGACCTGTCTACCTCCTTCCCCAGGAGAAGTAAAACAGAATCTTCATTTGCACTTGCTGAATATTGGTCTGAAACCAGAACACCTACACACACCCCTCTCATCCTGCAGTCCTCTTCCATACATAGACCTACCAACATATATCCATATATGCTCACAAATAAAAAGAAACAACTCCTGCAGAAAATACACATAAAACATACACCAGTACATGTGCAGATACTTAAAACACATAATACACAAAAATAGCTCCCTAAACTCACACAAATACATATAATACTCATACACACAGACTCACAAAGATGTTTATGCTCTCATTCACAAGCACGTACATATCCTCTCCCCACCTACTACTCACGCAGGTGAATAAACGCATTTTTTTAAATTAACATATACCCAAGTTCACATACAAATCTCATCTTGCCTTTCTGGTTGGAGGCCAGTGACTAATGGGAAACCATGCACAAAGGCAGGCATCACGTAGGAGAGGCCAGGAATGGGTGGCGTTGGGGCTGGGATTAAGCCCTGTCAGATGACAAACCCGCCCCGCCTGGCTCCCCCCAGAAGCAGCGGCGCCTGAGCAGGCTCTGGATCCCGGGCAGATGGTGCGAGGCTGCGCGTCGGAATTCCAGCTTTATACAGGATTTGGTGTCACCCGGGGCCAAGCTCTGCTATCAGACCCACCCCAATCCCTGCAGTAGGCAGGCGGCGGGGGACAGTTCAGGGTTGTGGCGTGGGGCTTGTCCGAACCCAGTACACTGCAAGTAGTTAGCATTAAGGAGGGTTTACTGCAGGCCGGGGACTGGGTTAAGCTCTTTCAGTACATTCATTACTGAATTCTCACATCATCTCTGTGACAGGAGGTGTGGGGGTGTTCCGTGTCTATCATGCCCATTTTAGAGGTGAGAAAACTGCGCTCAGGCCACAAAGCCACTCAGCAGAAACAGGACGCTGAGGTTCAAACCCCGTCAGAGCCTATTCTCCCTTGGGGATGGGTTGGGGGTGCGGGGTCAGGGTAAAGTGTGCACGTGAGTCTGTCTCCACTATACAGGAAGCTTGCACCTTCGGCTCCGGGCGCGTCTCTAGTACTCCCGTCCTGTCTGTCACAGCGCCGGGGCCCACAGCAGGTGTCTGGTCCGGGCGTGGGTCTTGGCTCAGTGGGGCCCTCAGTTTCCCCATCCCTTAAATGGGAATGGCAGCGCAGACCTCGCAGGGCCGAGACCAGGCTTTCTCGGGCAGCACAAGCAAAGCTGAACTCTACATCCTCGCTGCTGCCGCCCTCGCCCATTGCGGGGGTTCCAGACCAGTCTCCACCCGAGCCCGGGTGCGGCGCCGGCGCCCCATTGTTCAAGAGGGCGGGGAAGCTCCCGAGAGCGGACTCCCCGCCCCGGGTCGCGCTAGCCGCCCAGTGGAGCAGACGACTTGGCCCGGCGTTTGCCGCGCGGGGCGCGTCCTTTGTCTGCTCCGCGTCGCCCGATGCCCGCGGCCCGCGCCCCGCTCCTTGGGCAGACAAAGCCGGGACTGCCGCGAGCCCGAAGGGCTGGAGAGGGGCTCGTACCACCCTCCTCCCGCCTTAACACCGCCCCCTCCCCTCGACGTCCTCTGATTGGCCCGCGGGGCTACAAAGAGGCCGGGAAGCGGGCGGGTCACGTGGGCCAGCGTGGCCTCCCATTGGTCAGGAGAGGCTGCCAATCGGGGAGGGCGGGCTGTCCACGCTCGGCCCGGTCGCTCCCTCCGCGCTGGGGCCCGCCCGCGGGGCCGGCCGCCTGTCAGAGGGAGGTGGCGATGGTGCGCCCGGTGGCAGTGGCGGCTGCGGCGGCTTCCCTGGTCCGAGCGCAGGGAGGAGAAGATGACTGACCGACCGACTCAATGACTGAATGAATGAATGGCGGAGCCGAGCGCGCCATGAGGAGCCTGCCGAGCCTGGGCGCCCTCGCCCTGTTGTGCTGCGCCGCCGCCGCCGCCGCCGCCGCCGCCGCCTCAACAACCTCGGCGGGGAATGTCACCGGTGGCGGCGGGGCCGTGGGGCAGGTGGACGCGTCTCCGGGCCCGGGGCTAGGGGACGAGCCCAGTCGTCCTTTCTCTAAGGCGACGACTCCCACGGCCCAGGCCCCGAGGACCGGAGCGCCGCGCACTACCGTCCATCAGCCCCCGGCTGCGTCCTCTTCAGCCCAGTCCCCGGAGACCACCCCTCCTCGGGCGACGGCCGGACTCGCCGCGACCACCTTCCAGGCGCCTCTCAGCCCCTCGCCGACCGCCCCTCCGGCGGTGGACCGTACTCCGACCACCCCTCGCGCGACAACCAGACCCGCGCCGACCACCCTCTTGACGAGCACTGGCCCGGCGCCGACCACCCCCGTTGCGACCACCAGCCCGGCGCCCACCACTCCGCTGAGCCCAACCCCCGAGCTTCCCGGCGGCGGCACCGTCCCGCCCACCCCACCTGCCACCGAGACCCCCTCTCCCCCTCCCCCAGGTGAGTCCTCGCGCTGCTTGCCGGCTGCACCCAGCCCCTCGGCTGCCCACCCTTACCCCAGCCGCGGGCCTCCCGGGTTGGGTTCGTGCCCGGAATTGATCATTCCTCACCCCAAAGTTTCCCCGGATTTCGACTCCTAAGGGGAGGTCGAGCTCCAGCTCGCCCGCCCCCCTCCCCAATCTGGAAAGTCTTTTGTCCCCCCTGGGCTGGGCTTCCCCGGGAGGGGGGCGGCTGCGGTGTGGAAGGCATCGCATCTCCTTCCAAACGGGGCTTTCTGGCCTTTGTCAGAGACCCTGAATAGACGCAAACTTTTGGGTTCGGTTCGTTCACCCTGCCTCTCTGCCTGGGTTATTTCGGGAAGTTTGAAAGCCAGAACAGTACCTCCTTCAACCAATGAGTCAAAACCTAAGTATAAGGGATTCCTTTCAAAGCTTCTGCTTCCTTGTTCATTTCTCCTTGTGTGTGTGTTTGTGTGTGTATAATGTGTGTGTGTGTACAATGTGCATATATATAATGTGTTGCATATATATCTATATCTATATCTATATCTATATCTATATCTATATCTATATAGTGCATGTGACAGGTGGAAGAGATATTGAGGGTTTTGTCTACCACAGTACTACAGAGCACTCGGGCAAAAAAAAAAAAAAAAAAAAAAAAAAAGACATTGTAATCCATGTTTTCCCTGCAAATAAATGGATTCAGTAGGTCATTTGGGACAGGTGTGTATCTAGGTTGAGCATGCCTATAAATTAGGTTAAATCCCTTTCTTGCACCATTTTTTCTTCCTCAATTACAAGGTCAATATGTTTGGACAAATACACAATTTAGGCAGGGATGCCCATTTCCCCGCCCCCCCCTTAAGTTAGAATGTTCAGTTTGAAGGATGCTGATAAATGCCAGTATCTGTTTTGAGTCCACATAGAAAATAGGCTCTTCTTGCAGATTGAAGTCTTCAAGCAAAGTTAAAGACAACTCCTATTCTTGTCTCCTTTTAATCTAAAGTGGGCCTGGAACTGAACAAATAAAACCTACCTTGTCAAGACATTAGACAAGAGTTTCTGAATTCCTTTGCCTAAGTTGGGGTGGAGATTTGTCCAAACTGTTTGCCAAGCTGTACTTACATTAATGGCCCTCTGACCTAATTCTTAGGCTCAGTGATTTGCTGTAGAGTCAGGTATGAACTTTGGACTATAATTGAATTTGTAGAGAGTTTTCCCACATGATTATGAGTCTTAATACAGTCTTGAATCTTGGGTTGGAGGGTGGCATTGACATCAGTAGGAATGCAGATTATTCAACCATAAAAAGCTAAGTTTGCATCTCTTCTAGCTTGAAGGAGTATATTAACTAGCTGGATTTTGACTATAACCTTTTTTGGCTTTGGTATAGAGAGATTGACATATTACTAAGAGACAGGAAGCACAGTGGTTGAGAGTATGGACCCTGGAGTCCATTCTTAGGTTTGAATCCTTGCTCTGTCCCTTATTAACCGTGTAATCTTGGGCAGGTCACTTAACCTCTCTCCAACTGTGAAATGAAGATAATAATAGTACTTACTTCATAGGATTGCTGTGAAGATTAACCAAGTTAATACATTTATGGTGCTTCGAACAGTTCCTGGTCCAAAGTAAGCACCATGTGTGTGTTAGTTATCCTTATGACTACAATTTTTTTTGAGAAACCTAGCAGTAATGTGACAATTTTTTGTTGTGGTGGTGGTAAAATATAATAGAAAAATGATGAATTAGATTTTCCAGAGTTTGAAGCACACATTTAAGTAGTAGCACGATCACTTATTTTGAACGTTAGTATGTGATAAATAAGTCAGTGTAATTGATGTTATTTTATCTTTATTATTTTTGTATTGTTATTTTTAAATCACAAAGTGAACCTTTACTTCAAAAAAATACAAACAACCAGAAGTCTACAAAGGAAAAAGTGAAAGTCACTCCTTTACTGCTTCTTAGTTCCAGTCAGTCCCTAGAGGTTACTACTGTTAACAGTTTGATCTGTTTTCAGACATTTTTCTGGGCATTTGTGAACATACATACACAGATGGGTTTTAAAAATAGTTTTAAAAACTCAAAATAATTCTATGCAAGCTGTTTTACAGCTTGCTGTATTCACTTAGCTATTTATCGCGAATTTTTTTTTCTATGTCCATACTTAAGATCTACCTTATTCTTCTTAACAGTTGCATGTTTTGGTACAAGAATTATATATATATATATATATTTTTTAAAACCAATCCCTTATTTATGGACACTTAGATTGCTTCTGGGATTCAGTTTTAAAAGCACAGAGAAGGATGTGTTCTTATTAAGCCCCTCATGGACATATTCTCCAGTACTTCAGCAGGAGTTTCGAAGAATCCAATTTCAAGTGAAGTAAAGCTGGATTAATTAATATGTGCCATATGAACAGTTCAAGGCTTTAGTAACTTCCATGGACTAACATATAACCATGTCTATTGTGGTCTTGGGTGACAAAAGTTTTAGAAGGCTGTCCAACTTCAGTAGCTCTTCTGTGTCTTAAATTAACACAGTTCATACTTTTTTATGTGTGAATTCACTATGGATTGCCTATGTCTAGTTCTCAGCAGCTGAACTGAACTTTGTGGGCCTGTTGATAGGTAGTTTTGGCTTTACAGTGTGATACAATCAAAGATGGCCTTTTTATCTGAGCATGGGTTCTAGTCTACTTCAAATAGTACATACATCTCTTTGACAGAAGGAAAGCTTCTAACTGATCTTGAGAGACCTAGTTTGACTTGCAGAGTTGGATTCTCTGGCATTTGGGAAGATGGTTGTATTAGGTATTTTATTTTAATGTTCCTGTAAGGACTGAATGCCATCGATAATATCTTATGTGATTAGATGGGTCTTCTAGCTGCTCTTTGATTTAATAAGAATTTCTTTCATAGAGTTCTAGCTGAGAGCTCTTGCCTGCCCCTCAGTTAGGGCCCTCTTTTGTTTATAAGGACACTGATCTGCAAACTGAAACTAATTGCCCAGCAAACAGGCACTTTCCTCCCACAGGCTTGGCAATACATTTGGCTGATTGGTTGCCTGGGTGGGACATTTTAAGAAGAATTAAGGGAGAAGCTGTGATGCCAGAGGATGGTAGTTACCAGCAGTAAGAGACTAAGGTGATGACAAGTGTTTGATTTTTTAAAGTATGGCTAGATAAGACTTTAAAACCCTCCTAGCATGGCTTTACATTTTAGGAAATACTTCCAAGGGCTAGCTGAAATCTTTCTCTCTTTTGTTAACACTGACTGGTTCTGGTTCTGCCCTTTGGAGCCAGGCAGAACAAGTCTGCTCTCTCTGGGCCATGACAGTTCTTTGGGAACAGTGATCGTGTTCTCTTGGAATCTGGACTAAATAACGTCAGCTCCCTCAACTTTTCTTTATGTGACATGGTTTCAGATTCCCTCACTGTCCTCTTCTGGACTTTTTCAGTCTTTCTGCGTCCCTCCCAAAGTGTGGAGCACAGAGCTGAGCATAATACTCCAGATATGCTCTGACTAGCTTGCGGTAGAGAGGGCAGTTACCTCGTTCCTTCTGGATGCTATACTACTGTTGATGTAGTTAGTTCCTAATCACAGTAGCGTTCTTGGCAGCCACGTTATGTTGTTGACTCATTGAGTCCATTAAGATAGCTAAGCCGTTTTTTTTTTTTTAAACAAAACAAAACAATACATGTACTAGATGAGTGTTTCTTCATTCTGGACTGGGAAATTCTTGTTATTTTCTAAAGTATGAACTGAGACATTTGCCAGACATGTAGATGTATTGTGTTAGATTCAAGCCATCCTTTTAGATCCCAGGTCTGTTAGAGTACCCCACCCAGTTTATTCACATTCACCTACAGGGTGTTCCTATAGACAGTCTAAAGACAAGTTAGAGCAGGTTATTCTTACCTCACAGGGGAGAGTAAATTTATGGATGATAAAATAGTTTGGAAGGGAAGGAGTAATAGTTTAGTTCTCAAGGGTCTCTTCTAGCTTAAAAGTTCTGTAATGATTTGGTATGCATGATTCAGGGCACATTAATGCCCCCAAAGAGCCTTGATCATTTATTTATGATATAAGTTAAGAGAATAGGCTTTGTTTAAGCAAGCCTTAGAATTTAGAGCTTGAAAATTCTGACTAGTATGACATGTAAATAAAATATCATGAATGGATTTTGTTTGAAAGGAACATTCTGGGAATGCAGGGCCTGCCTAAGTATACCGGGTAATGTTTTCTTCATCCTAAAATTCTCTGCTCTAGCTACAGAGAGTTATTTGCTTGTGGTTATTTAAGAAGATACCATTTGTTTTAGGGACATAGAAATTGTTCAGGCTCCAGAGATAATGTAGGTCCACTATATTTTATCCAAAACCTGTGGGGCTGGATGTGTTTCAGAATTTACATTTTTTCCCCTGGATCTTAGGAAGTTAATAAATATACCCCAGTGGGTCAGCATCCTATGATCAAATACATGAAGATATTTGCAGCAAAATGCATGTATATTTACAGTGAATGGGATAAATAAAGACTGAAAATAGCCTTGCATGTGTTTGGGTCAGGTTTTGCTGCCAAATGAGTTACAGAAAGAATTTTGGTTTTTGGATCTCCTGGTACTTGGCATCAGGTCTGAGGGCTTATGGACCACTGTAAGTAATTACACACACATATTGTACTTACTATGTTCCAGGAAGTGTTTTGAGTGCCTTATGTATATCAACTTCTTTAATCCTCACAACAGTTAGGTACAATTGAGTTAGATACTATTAACTGTCCTCATCTTACAGATAAGGAAACTGGGGCTCACAGAAGCTCAGTTATGGCAGAACCTAGATTCAAACTTAGTCATTCTGGTTCCAGAATCCATATTATTGGCATTTAAGGAAATAGTTACATAGAAGAGAAGAGAAGGAAACCATTTTGCTAAAAATTTTTCGTCCTTGGATACTAATCTGAGAAAATTTCTACTGTTCTACTGGCATTTACTCCCTACACTTCATCGTATGCTATTCATTCACCTCTTTGAATTTTCTGTTTTACAGTGTTTTACAACTGTGGTTTTAAGTTGTAGTTCTAATTCCTCCTTTGATTAGATTTTAATGTGGTCTGTGATAGAGAAGTTTGTCTGTAGTCTTTTTAGGGCCAGGCCCAGGCCCAGGCCCAGGGACTTCTCAAATTTACTGTATCTTATTCCTGGCCTAAGTGCCTAGCTTTCTGTAGAAATTCCTTAGTCTGATTTGTTTTTGGAATAGCACAGTTAAATTCCTATATAACATTAGTTTCAAATCTTCTGAATTATGACCCCAGGAAGCCTTCTGGCTAATTGAAAATTTACACATTGAAATAATCTGACTAGGTCTTTTTATCTTGATTTTTTTTAAAGACCCATAAAATTAAAGTGTGCATTACTTTTCATCTCAGCATTTCTAAACATGTATAAATTAACTTCCAGACGTCCTGGCACCCTTATAAAAAGAATGGAAGAAAAGTATCACAGTACTGTTTTTACTGATGGGTAAATTATGGGTAGAGAGATTACTGCTTTAGGGCACTTAATAGATCAGAAGAGAATAGAAATATAAGATCTTGTTTAGCTGAAAGCAGTGTTAGATGATATTTTTAGTTATAAAGAGCTTTAATTCATGCTTTTTGCCTTGATCTTGATTTTTGTTTATTTACTGTAGGTGTGATATAAAAATCTTTATTACTAATGTTGAGATTATGTTACAGGCACCTCTTCTGTGGTCACTTAGTCTCTTTTCAAGTATGTAATTTGGTTTATCTGTTTTTCACTGGAAATAAGTACCCAGACTACACTAGTAACTTTGGAGGGAGATTTTTAAAAATTGTGATGAAAAAGATAATGTTTGGACATATACGTGTTTGGATCACAGTAACGGTTTATTCAAAAAAATTATCCTTGTAGATGTCTCTTCTAAGTACATGTGATAAATTTGTGTCAGAATAATCCCTCTGGTAATGCTACTGTTTCACAGATAAGTATTGTTGTAAAAAAAAAAAAACTTTCCCCATTATTTTTCCTTCATTAAGGAAAAAAAAACCAAAAAACTTCTCTTCTGTTCTCCTTGCTCATTTTTTCACTTTAAATTCCTCTATATGTCCTTCTCACTCTTCTCTTTTATTCTTAGCCCCATCTATTCTTTCATGTTCTTTAAGGAATCAAATTATCTTCTCTGTTTAACAATTTAGCACTTTGTCCTCCTTCAGTGCCTCCTCAAAGCCCAATTCTCCCAAGAAGTCTTTCTGGAGGAACAAAAGATGTCCTTGAAGATGGCCTGGTAACAGGGTGCACAGGGTTGAACACTTTGCACTCTGAACAAAACCTATCTGTCTTTCTCTGTGACTTTGACTTTTTTCCTATGGATTTGTTTTTAGTCTATTTAATTTAGATTATTAAGCCCATTTGAGAAGAAAGCATCATAATTTATATAGTATTCAGGACATGGTATTAATTCTCTCTTTATGAAAATAATGAGAGAAGAGTTTTTTCTTTTTGCTCTGGGCTCTTTTTTTATTGCCCAGATTCTGTTTTTCTTTTCTTTTCTTTTCTTTTCTTTTCTTTTCTTTTCTTTTCTTTTCTTTTCTCCCAAGGAACAATACAGGAAAAAAACACCTGTCATAACAGAAGTTACCTGCTTCAAAAAAAGTTAAATACTTTGAATAAGTAGCAAATTTATTTTTCTATTTATAAATAATATAAGTTGTTTTTGTTGGGTAGGTGGATTTGGGCTGCATACCAATATAAAAGGTTTAATTTGGTTGAGAAACAAATGTTTGATCTTTTGAATGACAGAATTTCCTTTGTAGAAATCTAATTAAAGTTAATAGTGAACAGAATGTTTCTAATAATTAACAAGTGTGCAGTACTTTACAGTTTACAAGGTGTTCTTGGAGTCTCCAAGACTGTGACATCCATATTTTGTTGAGTTCTGGGTATCATATGAGTGAATAAAGGCTTAACTTCTTTCCTCTGTTAGTACTTTTGTTGATGAATATTGACCAAATCTTCATAGGTTTTTAGTGGGTTTCACATTTGATATTTTGTATTTCAAACTGTTGTCTTTTAGGTTTACTTTGTTGAATATAAATCTTTGACTGATTTTGCTGCTCATAATTACAGGATGGAAAATGGTATTTGAAGATGAGGATTTCTTTATATTTTCTTTGCCAGGCACTCTGTGGGGCTGACTGTTAGGGAAAGAGCCCACTAGTCATTGAAAGCGAGTGTGATGGAGATGACAAGGTGAACTACAGAACTTGATTGGGAGGGCTCATGTAAATATCCTTTTTTCCAGACTGATATATTATTTACTTTTCTTCTAGTGTAGAAATCTGTTTGGAATTATCTTAATATACTATTTTGGGTGTATTGCCTCAAATCAGTGTGTCAGTAGCATAGAGACTTGATACTCTGACTTCTCACTTCCAATTTAATATTTGACACTTTGGCTGGAATAGTAACTAATGTTAACTGAGCTCATATTACTATATGCCTAGTTACGTATCAGGATTTTTTTTCCCATACATCATGTCATTTAACTCTTCAACAATGTAATAGTACAATATTATTATCCTTACTTTCTGGATGACAAATACAGAGAGTCAGAGAGGTAAAGTAGCTTATTCAAACACATCAGGCTTATAAAGTCCATGGGGGCAGGGACTTCTGTTTGTTATGTTCACAATTATGTCCCCAGTGTCCAACTCAAAACAGATTCTCAATAAATATTTACTGATTGAATGAGTGAAGAAGAGGGAATGGTTTTTTGCTATACTATACTTAGCAGTGTATTCTTGGGGAAAATAATGTAATCTCATAGTCTTTTCCCTCAGTTTAGAAATGAACTTTTCTCCTTCTTTTACCCTTAACTCACAGGAATAGTATGAAACTTACTTAGGGCAAGTGGGGTTCTTTGAGATCTAACAAATTACATTAATTATTCAGTTTTTGTTACCTAATTTTGTTCCTTCTATTTATCTTAGTAAAGGAGGAACACCAGTAAGCAAATGAACATCTGAAGACTTTTGTAGAAAGAGTAGCTAAGCTGGAGAAGCTGAGCGTTTGTCTCTAAGCCATGGGACCCAATGTTCTTTCTCAGTTCTCTCACCAGTTCTGTGATCTCGGGCAAAGAATTTCATCTGTAAAATGAGAGAGGTAGACTAGATTTGTGGTTTTTAAACTGTATCGTTTGGGGGCACCTGTAGTTGCGTTTGGGAGCCAGCATAGGGACTGAGGAGACCAGGTGGGCCTACTTCTGGGCCCTCGTCCCAACCTTCACCTCTCACCTCTATATCATTGCCCGCGCTTGAATCAGTTCCACTCTCATTTGGTTTATATACGGGCTTTGTTCTTTCAGTAAAGATTTTTGAAATAGGAATTCTTGTACTCTAAACTTCTGTGATAAAGAAATTATGGTAATCTCTGAACTGTTATGTAGCCATTAAAATGCTTACGTTTTGTTAAGTAGCAATATACATAAGATAAGAGAAATACACCAAAATGTGAAGTGGCTAAAGCTAAGTTATGGGATTATGGGTCATTTAAATTACCCTCTGTGGGGGCGCCTGGGTAGCGCAGTCGTTAAAGCGTCCACCTTCGGCTCAGGGCGTGATCCCGGCGTTCTAGGATCGAGCCCCACATCGGGCTCCTCCGCTGTGAGCCTGCTTCTTCCTCTCCCACTCCCCCTGCTTGTGTTTCCTCTCTCGCTGGCTGTCTCTCTGTCACATAAATAAATAAAATCTTTAAAAAAAATAAAATAAATTACCCTCTGTGTTTTTCTGAATTTTCCAAGGTTTTTTTTTTTCAGTGAATACATCCAATTTTTATTTTATAGTCATAAAAAATAAATGAATAAAATGGAAAAAAATGAATAAAAAGTTGTGATAAGCTTAGTAAGCTTTTCTTTATGTGAGATCAAGTCAGGTGATATCACCAGGGCTAGTTTAATTTTTAATTCTTGACATTGACTCAGCAATTTTGATCTGCCTCAGAGATATTTGCTCTCATTGAGTTGTGGTTCTGAAGAAAATAGATTACTGAAGATAATATCCAAGAAAGGAAACTATTCCTGAGGCCTGACAAATCTTAAACAGTGTAGGGTCAACATATCTAAGATTTGATACCTCTAGGGGACATTTAGCTGAGATCTTAGAAAAGGCTGAAGATGGAGCTGGTTCTTTATCCATATCCTTCTGTTTGGGGGTTGTAAAACATGCACTTAAAATTAATTAAAGTAGTTTAGTGAAATATATATTGTTTAAATTGTGCAAAATTTGAATTCATTGCATTGTTCACAGCTTTTACCAATAGAAGAGCTTTATTTCTTCCTTTAAAGATACAGAGCCCCCCAAATTTGGTTTCATTCTGTCCATATGTTTTGCAATTAGATCAGATGGGATTGCTTGTATACTGGTAATATAACAGCTGTTCTATATGATACCCTTGCCAGGGAGACAGCTAAGCATCAAGGGAAGGGGAAATTTATTCAATTAGAAAAAGGAATGTATTCTGCCTAGTCATAAGGAAAATGATAGGAGTAGGAATATTTTCAACCTGGCTGGAGAATGTTAAATAACCTTACTTAGTAAATTGTAGACTCTTTAGATACTCTGTAACTTTTGTTTCAGTCTTAGATGCTTCCTAGAAACTGGCATATTACCAGGGATCTTACTAGATTTTATTATTTATTTTTAAAAATCAAGTGCTTTTACTTGATCCATGTGAGCAAAAGCAAGAAATTATGAGTAGCATTGTTAATTATGAGGAGAACATCATATTCTCTAGTTCCTTTTAATTTTGGAAATGGTTTTTAAAGGTGTAATCCTTAAGAAATATTCTAGGGAAAATTTAGATGTTGTGGTCTCTGAAGGAGATTGGATGAACTGAGTAGCTTTTAGGTTCTCTGCAGTCTCATCTATCATTTTTGGGATGTTATGTTCAGTTTGGGAAACATCAATGGAAATAATAAGGAAAAAGAAGGGATGCTTGGCATTTCAACAAACGTACCCTGTTTTATTTGTGGATTGAAGTTTAATTAGAGGAAGGCCTTGGACTTTTTTTTCTGTAGGTTTCTCATTTGATTTTGTAGTCATTATAATCCCACAGTATGTTTTTACTTATTCATACTGTATGAACTGCATTAACAATATAGCCCCACCTCCATTGATGTTGTGTGGGTTAATGAATAGTTATAACGTGTACCAAAAACACAAAGCAATCTAGCTGTTGGGTATTATTATACTGAATTGTTGGTGTATTGCCTGCAAATCTATCCTGCTCAACTGGTTTTAGTTTCTAAGTTAGTTTGTTGCTTCAACTTGTCCACAAAGGCAGGGCTGAGTGGTTTAGCTAATCGGTAGAATAGCAGTCAGAACTAGATTCCAGTCTGTCTTTCTATTCACTTTGTATGTTCCCGAGCACATTTTTTTAAATGGCTCTGTGACTTTCTTTAGCTATAAAACGAAGCCTATTCCTAACTTCCCAGTCTTCCAAGGTTTTTGAGAAGTCTCACATGCAAAACACTGTGGGCTTTTCTCAAATGCAGTGACTTTATAGAATTCAAACTGTTTTCTGGTATTCTTTCCTGATTACATGGTTCATATTAGGTTATAATATAATGTAAACAAGATAGCTTTTGACTAAACAGAACAAAGAAATAAACAGATGCATTTATATGTGGCTTCTTTACGTAAGATATATTTTTATACTATTTTGTAATTAACATATTTGTATAATTTATGGACCGTAATGATATTTTCTGAAGTTTGGGATGCTTCGGTATTATTTTTCTTCACATACTACCTTGAGAAAATAAAATAATCTTTATCTCATATTAAACTTATAAAATAAGTAAGTTGCTCTTTTGTAGATCTTTAATATTACTTTTGGTTGAGCTGTTTAGAAGGGATTCACTTAACCATTTTTATGATTATGAAAATAATACATGTTCATTTTAGAAAATGTAAAGAAGTGTAGACAAAAAATGAACCCAGATAACTATAAAGTTAACATTTTAGCGGTAACTACAGAATTTTTTTGCATCTATATTTACTTTATCCCCTTCTCTGCCATTGGGATAATTGTATATGGATGTATTGCTCTGATACTGCTCTTAAACATAATATATTTCAAATATTTTAACATTTTAAAATGGGATGTCTTTCAAATGAAGTTGAAGTACTAGTATTGGTGATATTACTATAATCTGGATGATCAAATTCTGGATGCTAAGTTACTGTATTAGGTGCTTCCGAATCATTACAGAAAAAACAACTAAACCATAAAGCTTTTTATCATTGACTGAGTATAATATTTAATTACTGTATACATTGCTCCATTTCTCATAAATGGATCTCACAAACGAGATCACGTATTTTTTATGAAAACAGCCGTGTGAGTTGGGTTTAGCACTCTTCTGAAGTCAAGTATATGACAGATCAAAATGATAAATAATTCACCACATTTAAATTATTTGTCATATCACCAAAAAGAATGTGAATCTGTTTTGAATGGAGATCTCAGGTTCTATATGATGCTTTACTCGAGACTTGGTACTCCTTGTCAGAACCAAACTAGCAACTATTTCTCATGCGTCTGTTCCAGCACAAGCATGATTTTTCTTGGGTTCAAGTGGCCCTCAAAAGCCCAAAGCAGTCTGGAACCAGGCCAGGCATTTGATATTTTCAATTCTATGATGAGGGAAGTCAAAGTGCCCATCTGCCTGGCTCAGATATTGCCAAAAAAGGCCTGCGTGCTATGCTAAAGAATATGCCAAAAAAAGGGCTCTGGCCTCCAGGAATCTGATATCTATCTCACGTAGTGATCTCTATTCTCTGAATTTTGTGAAGAAAAGGCTATAACTTTTAAATCAAAATAGTAACAAACCATAATGTTATTGAGAGAGGATTAAATTAATGCATGTAAAAAACTTGATTTAGTAGTGCTTTTAATAATCAACACATGGTAAACACTCAAAGTTAGCTATCATTGTTATTCATATTGTTTTTATTATCTATTCACAATGTTTAAACAACAGCAGAGAGAACTTTGTCAATTCTAGATTAACACATTTACCAGCTTCCGTGACATAGTCTGTAGACTGGCAAGACATTGGTAATCAGAACATCACAGATCAGCCTTTTCTAACAGGTGGTTCTAAGGTACAGGTAGGACCAATAAGCTTGATGCAAAAGGCTACCTCCTGTCCTCTCAGAGTGGCCGAGGTCGAGAAAGAATTATCCTGTGCCATGTTGCCAGATACACAGTAATTGTACCGCTCAGAACTGAGCTGAATGGAAGCTATTTTCAAAAAACAAATGCAAAGATGGGACTCTAGGGAATCCCTGAAACAGCCATCGTTCAGTTCTGGCAGATGTTTAATCCTCTGGGATCTTTTGTAGGTATTGAGCCCTAACTACAAATGACCTAGGAAAGTGAAAATAAGACTGGGGCCTATGGAAAGACATGACCACTCAAATTTAGACTGGTTGAACATGGATATTTTTGAAAGCATGCCAAATACAACATTCACATACACAGTGCAAGTCACATAATCTCCCTGGGCTTCTCTATCGTAGTCTGTAACATGAGTATAACAGTGCCAACCTAATAGGGTTCTTGAGTGTCGACCTAGAATTCAAACCCAGCTCTGTCTGACTTAAAAGTCTGTGCTCTTTTTTTTTTCTTTTGACTAAACTATGCTGCATTGCCAAAACAGATGGGAATAGCAGAAATGAAATAAAGCATTCAGTGGATACAGAGCACATTTTGGGTTCTGTTTTTGTCACCTTCCCTAACATCCCCCAGCAAGCCCATACATTGTCCTTTTCAGCACTCATTCTGAGTTGCACAGTGACTCTAGTTTGATTTCAGTAGCTACTGGAAAATCAAAATTAGATCAAAGAGTGTTTCTTGGAGGTAGGTATGGGTGTGGAGTAAGGGTGGAGAGAGGAAATAATGGTGGAAATTAGATGAGACTAAACAAGTAGACAACCATGATAAATGGAGAGCAGAACTGAGCACTAACTGTAAGACTGTCTAATCAGCACCAGAAGGGTTAGCGCTAACAGACACAATGTAATACTTACTAGCATTTGGCAAGAAATACCACATACTGCAAAATGGTAGTATGGATTGTTCTTGACTTGACAACAAAGCCTTTCATCTTTTACTTAATATGGACTCTAGGTCAAGACGCTGGTGCAAAACAATATGTTGTAAAAAGTAGCAGGTGATATTTGATTACATAAAAGTCAGAGAAGAATCTCAGACTTGCAGATGTGGTTCATAGTTCTACCGGTCACCTGAGGGAGCATTCCTCCTGTTTTATAAACTTCACCCAAAGTTTAATCGTCTCTCAGGTCAGACAAAGGAGAAGCTATTATTTCAAGTATAGACCCAGCCCCTTCTGATCCAGTTG
Organism: Ursus americanus; assembly: GCF_024610735.1. Lineage (NCBI taxonomy): Eukaryota > Metazoa > Chordata > Mammalia > Carnivora > Ursidae > Ursus > Ursus americanus. The sequence continues at coordinate 13,808,192 of NC_142144.1, forward strand.
CAAGACATACTGACAAATGATATATATGCACACTTTTGGACAGTTTGTATTTATCAGAAAGAAATCGTTTCAGTTTGTATGACATCAAGACTCAGTAATAGCAGTGTGTATTACAACATCCTACAGTGTACAAGTACAGTGGTCAGGTTGAGCTCTACGACTAGCTGTGGAGGATATATATTCAAGGCAAAACCTGGTTATATCATTCTCCTAGTTACTTTAATATGATATTTATACTTCAATATAATTCTCCTGTTTCATCACCTTAAGTGATCCCAGCCCATAGCTCAAGTTTCTTAATATGACTTGTAACTTCTCCATAGTCTTTGTCCTCATTTCCTACCGCCCCTCCTTGTGCTTTCAACACCAGCAGAATCAAATTGCTTATATTTTCTCCCAAATACCATGCTTATTATCATCATCATTATTATTAATAAAGCAATCATCTGTGGAGGTCTTGTTCTGTATCAAATATTAAAAGCTTTAAATGGGGGTGCCTGGGTGGCACAGCGGTTAAGCGTCTGCCTTTGGCTCAGGGCGTGATCCCGGCATTATGGGATCGAGCCCCACATCAGGCTCTTCCGCTATGAGCCTGCTTCTTCCTCTCCCACTCCCCCTGCTTGTGTTCCCTCTCTCGCTGGCTGTCTCTATCTCTGTCGAATGAGTAAATAGATAAAATCTAAAAAAAAAATAAAAGGTTTAAATGAGTTATCATGGCCTTGTTTAATTCTCAAAAGAACCTAATAAGAAATATATACTACTATCCCCACTTTACTAAGCAGGAATCAAGGCTTTGAGAGTTTAAATACACTGAGCAAGTTCTCATAGGTAGTAAAATATAGAACGTTGATTCAGATTCAAATCTGTCTGGCCTCAGAGCCTCCTCTCTGAATCACTAAGCTAACTGGCCTCTTGTTATTTGGCTTATACTGTTCCCTCTGCCTGGATTCTCCTTCTGTTCAGTTTTAATAAAGGCCTTAATTGTAAGCAATAAACACCAATGCTTGCTGATTTAATCAGAAGTGGAATTTATTAAAAGGATATGGAAGATTTCACAGAATCTCCAGGGGAACCAAATTCAGGATGTGGAATAAAGATAATGCTCAATCGTGCCCCCGGGAGGTCCACTGAATATGCCTCTGACACCACCACTGAATTCGATGCTGTTGTTTGCACCTTTGACACTAACATTAGGTACTGGATATGTTGTAATGGCAAGTACTGCTGCCACTTGTCATACTGTAACCATCTCATCTGCTACCAGAGAAGGCACCACATGCTCATTCCTTTGAATCCTTAGTTGCTAATTCCAAGTGGAGGGTGGATATGATTGTTGGAACCTCAAACACTTGCTCAAGCCCTGGATGCAGGCAGGGGTGAGGGGGTAGGGAAAACAACAATCTGGCATTATGAACCTTTGTGGTGGGAGAGCCAGGCTTCTTTCCCCAGATAGGAACAGATTCTAAAATAGTGGGAAATTATACAATGATACAAGGCTGCCGAAAACAATGACAGATGTCTACCACATCCCTTTCTTTCACCTGAGAAGTTTATTTGTCCTTGAAAAACATCATCCATGCGGCCTGCTATACAACTGTACCTTATGCATTCTAGTATTACTATATATATCATATCTTTTGATTACTTGCTTTTTAAACATTCTTGTTTTAAGTATTACTCGTTTATGTAAATGACTCCTCTATACCTTGTCCTCAAGTAGCTTATAGGCTGTTTTATTGATGTCTGTACTCTCTAGCATCTACCTAGGATAGTGTTCAGCACATAGTAAGTACTCAATAAATATCTGAGGTGAACTGAAGGGTAATCCTCCTGCCCACCACCACTAGAATGTAGATTCTCTAAGGGCAGAGATTTTTGTGTTTGTCTCTCTCTCTTTCTTTTTTTCAACCACTATATCCCCAGAACCTAGGTGAAGTCCTAGCATGTGGTAGGTCCTCAGTAAATATTTATACAATAAATGAATAATCCTAAATAGCAAATTATTTATTTCTGGGAATGACACTGTCAGAAAGACCTTCAAATGTGAATGGCAGAGTCAAAGCACTCTGGCATAATTTCCAACTAGACCACATACAAGGTGAGGCCAGAAATGGCTTTATTCATCTCTGGTTACCTCTTCTTCCCATTTAGAAGCATGATCTGGAAAGGGCAATTTGGAATTCTTTCCCAGACCTACCACAATAGTCACTCGCCACAAAAAGGGCCTAAAGTACCATACTCGCTTGACATGAAACCTTTTTTTGTCCCCTTTTGTATAACCAGTTATATCCTGAGATTGTATCTATTCTGGGAAGAAAGGGCTTTTGGGCAAACTGTCTTGTACCTTGTATTAAAAAGTATAATAACCTAGGGCAGTTAGTATTTCACTTTGAAGAAATGAGGAAATGAAGGCCTATAATTGTGGAATGATTTGTACAAGGGCAGTGGAGTAGCAGAGATGTACTGCAGACCAGAGATCTGGGGCTTTTATTGGTTAGCTTTTTGGAGGGAACAAAAGGACAATTAAGTGAAGCTAAAAGATAACTTGTGTTCAAGCTAAATTAAGAATTATTATTATGATGATGATGATGAGTGGTAACTATCATCTGGAGACAGACTGCCTAGATTTAAATCATTTTCTCTACCACTTACTGTGTAACCTTGGGCTGTGCCTCAATTCCCCCATCTGTAAAATGGGCCTAAGAATAGCACCTATGTCACCCCATTCTTATAAGGTTTCAGTGCTAACGTGAAATACTTAGAATGTCTGCATAAGTAGGCCTTTTACATGTTAGCTCTTCTTTTTATGTTATACTTTGAATACCTACTTTCACTACTTTCAATCTGTTTAATTCTTCACTACCTCTAATCCTTTCAATTCTGAATTAGTAGTATTACCCTGTTTTACAGAGGACCTGTGTCTGAAATGAGATTAAGTTGTTTGCCCAATAGTCACTGGCTGAAAAGTACTGGTTAGCTGGGATTTAAACCCAACTCTGACTTACTTTTCAAGCTCTTTCTATTGGGGCAAAATAACAATCTAAAAGTAGATTGAGCTTCATGTGCTCTATTATATTCTTCCAACCACTCCTTCTAGTTTTAATGTATCTTTCCCCCCGCCGCCTTCACTCTCTTCTGATTTGTAGTCATTGTCTTTCTGTCCATACCATAGATTTGTTTACCAGCCTCAGTGGTTTGCCTCTTGATGCCTTGGACTTTTAGTAGAAACTGTGCTCTGTGCCTGGAAAGACCGAAGCATTTCCTCGCATACTATGACTGCCCACTAAATTTCACTTTTACTCTTTTGTTAGCCTAATTGATCTGTTCAGTAGACTGGTTTCCAGAAAAGTTAGATATCTGTTATGAATCGGGTAAGGAATTTTATGCATTAACTAGGATAGCACTGAAGGGCAAATGGCATACATCCAAAGGCTAAGGGTCATTTCTGCCAGTGTACGGGTTTGTCAAATATAGAGATCATATCAAATAATGATATTGAGTTGCTACAAGTTTGCCACCTAGTGTATTAGTTTTCTGTGTATTCATCATTGTTTAACTTGTGCATAAAACTTCTGTTGAGCAATTCCAAATGGACTCCAAACATTTGGGGCAAAAAAAGGTATGATTACTTAAATTTACTGTTTTACAGAGTTATTCTGCTTAGAATGTGATCTTTCTTGTTAATGGCAAGCATTTTAACAGCTTATTGGAGGGATTTCTCTTGCTAAATTTATTTCAGTTGATAATCTTTTATAATTGATCACTTGTTTAGAAATACACTTAAAATCAATGATTAAGTAGTCTTCAGGGGCTAAAGCTACAAGTGTCAGGAAGCTATTATTTTCTATTTCCTTTTTGCTTAACCAATCTGCAGTGGTACCTTACTCTTATTTTCCCTTTTCTCCTTCTCATCCCTCATCCTTTCTCCCCTTCCTCCCTTTTTTTTTTTTTAACCAGAAAAGATTTCAGGCCCTTTTTTTCACCTGATTTTTGTTTAAAGTTTATTTATTTACTTAAGTAATCTCTACACCCAATGTGGGATTTGAACTATGACCCTGAGATCAAGAGTCGCGTGCTCTTCCTACTGAGTCAGCCAAGCACCTCCACGTGATTTTTTTTTTTTTTTTGCCCAAACTGGCCTTCAACTGTGTTTTCCTAGGACGGCTCAGCTTAAGACTTTGCATTTATTTTTACTTAAGAAATAGGGAAGAGGGTATGCTTTTGTCAGTAAGTTTACATTGGGCTTTCCATGTTAACAAAATAAGATTCTTTTATTCATGTATTAGATTATTGTTAATCACCTGCTGTGCACCTAGTGCTGGGCTAGATAGATGCTGGAGAGACAAATAACACATGGTTTCTGCCCTTGACCCCTAGTGAAGGGTACAGAAGATCAGACTGCAGGGTGGTAAGTTCCATCATAGTGGTGTGCACACACCACAGAAGGAAAGAGGGACTCCTTGCCCGGACTTTTCATGGGGTGGGGGCAGAGGATGTTGTCAGAGCAGCCTTTCTGGAGGAAGTTTGGTCTGAGCTGAAATGGGAATTACAGGGTGGAGGAGGAGGGGCCTCTGGGAAAAGGGAGCAGCATGTGAAAAAGCACGGAGGTAAGAGAGCACATGCATGGCCTGTTCGGGGACCTGCAGTCCTGAGTGGTTTGACTAGGGAAGGATAGGGTATGTGAGGATGGAAGAGGAACTGGTGAGATTTGAGGCTAGAGTGGTTGGCAGCTATCGAATAAAAAAGTGTTTTGTATACTATGCTCAGATGGATTCTCAAAGTAATGAAGAAATATGAGCCCCCAGGTGACATGGTAGGGCTTGTGTTCTGGATCAACCTGGAAACTGCAGTGTACTCCTAAAAGAGTAAGTGATCCCCAGCAAAGATAATTAGAGGCCGCTGACTGTCTCTCTAAATCTTTTCCAGCATTAATTTTGAATTAAAGGGTTTACAAGCTAAGATAATGTAATAATAGAAGGGTGACATGAATTAGTTTTTCTATCTTCTCTTATTAAGAAGACATTTTGCCTGTTGGTATAACACACAGACTTGGATGACTTAAATTAGAGACTAAAATCAAAGCCAGCAGTTGGTGCCGGACCTCTTAAGGGATCTGGTGTTAGGTTGAACAAACCGAAGTGCCTGCTGTATGCCAGGCACTGTGCTGGAGCTGAGGTGGAGTTGTGAATGACTTAGGCGTTTATAGTCTGGTGGAGGGACAGACTTGTATGCAAATACTTTAGGATACTTGTGTATTAGGTTCCTTTACATACATTTTCACTTGCCATCTTACCTCATATCTTTGAAGTATGGATGGGGAAACCGAAGGTAATAGAGGTTCCCCCCACCAACTTCATAGAGATATAATTGACCTATAACATTGTGTGAGTTTCAAGTGCACAATGTGATGATTTGATATACATATATATTGCAAAATGTTTACCGTAATAAGGTTAGTTAACATGTCCTTCATCTCATATAAGTATCATTTTGGTGGTGGTGTTATGGTGAGAATATTAAAGTTCTACTAAGAGAAGTATTTAACTTAGTCAAGATCATATAATGATGAATGGTAAATAGCTACAATTCAATATTCAATCTACCTAACTCCCCAATTTTTTTTCCATTCCTCCCCCCAACATATGCACTACTTCCCTGACAAGGCAATGCATATATATTTTTGAGCCTGATGTAGTTTTCTTCCCTTCTCTTAATTCTTTCCAACACAACACAAACCAATATTGCTGAGCCTTGAAGGATCCAGTCGTTGGTGGTTAAATGTGCAGGCTTTAGAGGCGCCTGGCTGCCTCCGTCAGAAGAGCGTGTGACTCTTGATCTTGGGGTCATAAGTTCAAGCCCCAGGTTGGGTGCAGAGATTACTAAAAAAATAAATAAATAAACTTTAAAAAAAAGTACAGGCTTTAAAGTCATAATGTCTGGATTTAAATCCCAGCTCCGTCACCAATCTAAGCCCACTTCATAGAGTCATGAGTACTTTTACGAGATAATTTTGCTAAAGCATTGAAAACAGTGAAAGCACAGGGAAAGACTTCAATAAAGACTTGTTAGTTGTTAAAATCATCTTTGGAATAGCAATCAATCTATTTTCCAAACATTCAGGAAAGTTTATTAACATGAATTTAAATCAACCTATCTTATTCAAATTAATCTTAGAGAAATTTTACCTAGCATGCATATTTGAAATATGACTTCTTGTTCAGGGGATCAATGAATGGCCTTGCTCTCATAAACAAAAACCTAAGAAAATACACCTGTGAAAGTAGCATAAAGACACTTAACTGTTTTACTACGGAAAATTTTGAAAATACACAAAAGTTAACAAAATAGTGTAATGACCTCTCTCATACCTACCACCTACCCAGACAACCGTCTAGGCCAATCCTGCCTCCTCCATATCTGCATCCATTTTTTTCGCCCTTGTATTATTTTGAAATAATTATAATCCCGACATAATATCATTTCATCCATGAATATTGCAGCATGTGTTTCTAAAATACAGGGCTTCTCTTATTTTTTTTTAAATAGTCACAATGCTGTTATCAGGTATAGTCAGCAAAGTGCTTTCTTTATGATTGAGGGGAGATCCTTTTTTCTTTTTAAGTTAAATCTAGAGACTTCGATCATTTTTTTAAGGAGAAGAAATGAAAATTGGTAGCTTATTTGGTGGTTGTTTCTGACATTGCTAAATACTTTATATAGCCCAATTGAAGATGAAAACTAACAATAGAAGGACTACTTGAATTGTTTGGGTAGAATTGGGTACAGACTATTATCCAGTTTTTACATGTGAGTAGACTGACTCAAAGAAATGAGTTGTCAGAGGTCATATAAACCATAAGCACCCTGTGCTGAAATCCGTCATTTGATTCATGCTTATTCCATAAATATTTATTGAGTTCAAGAAACTTGCTATTTATATTTCTTTATAAATGCCTATGACCCACATTATTTTTATAGCAAGGACGTTCTTCTCTTTGATTACCTAATTTCTTCTATCTTTTGTTGTCTTAGAATTTTAAAGTACTTTTCCCCTCCCCTGTCCTACCCTAGTTTTTAGCTGGTGGAGTGACTTCAGGGTAACAGAGGGGCAATTTTGGTCTCCAGCAGAAGGTCAGTTGCAACTATGAAAACAACTCAGGCAAATGGTCTATTGATAGGAGAACTTTTCATTATAAAAAGTTCTTTTCAAATTCCAGGATATTGGTTGCTTAGTCACTGAAGAGTCTGTCCTACCATTCACTAGCACCCTGGGTGTCTGAGCAGACCTGGTGAAGAATGTACTGCTCATTTTGAATGAGAAAAAAGGATAGAGAAGCTGCCTCAAACATTGCATCACCTAAGTCAAACATTCTATACGTGATATATAGTTGATACAAGACATTAGTCTTTTAGAATATACTGTAACATACAAATAATTTTCATTTTAAGTGGTGCCATCTTGGACTACAGCCACGAATCTTTTAATATACATTAAAATGGGCATTGATGAAAGTACATTGCTTTCCTGGTCTCTGTGGGTGAGTAAAATTGTTTTAATGTGTCAAATCTGGTGATGTCAACAAAATATCCCAGTGTACCTCCCTTCTTTATTCCCCTTCTTTCTTTTTTAAGCTCTTCGACCTCATAATTTCCCCAAACTCTCCACTCGACAATGAGCAGAATTGATAGTGCCAATGAAATCTGTCTTTGGTATTGGTTCAGTTATATATCTGGAATGTTTATTCCCCTGGGCTTTCCAACTGAGGGAGCCTGGCATGAACTCCTACTTTGGAAAATATCTGAGTGGGCAGACTGATTTGCCACATTGCCCTCATTGTCTGTCTTTGTTTATTCAGCTGAAAAGCTGTATTTGTCTCTTATACAGCCAGTCATGAATCTCAAGTTCTCAGACGCTGTTAAAATGGGTAGAAAAATTGTTTGAGGAAAGGAAAGAATGAAAATTGTTATCAGATATTGACATAACGTGCAATGAAGGTGCCGTCTTAGGGAAGAGCATAATGACTTTAGGTGGTTATAAAGTACAACTCTGAAAACATTTTTATGGGCCTGTTTTATTAGGGTCTTTGATTTTCTGTGATCTCTCCTACCTTTTGAGTAAGAGACACTGATAATTCATCAGCAAATATGATTTGGTTTTGCTACAATAGAAAACTAGGTTTTTAGGACATAAGTGTACCGTTGGGCCCAGGTAATGATAAATTTCCTGTGGTCATAATAACATGCACATGCTCTTGGCATTTACTTTTCTGACTATCTTTATCTCTCAACTGGATTATTTTAGCAGGCTACTTTGCCTTTGTTCTTTCCCAGTCCATTCTTTAGATTTCTAAATGTAGATCTGAGGGCACCTGGATGGCTCAGTTGGTTGAGTGTTGGACTGTTGATTTCAGCTGAGGTCATGATCTCAGGGTTGTGAGACTGAGCCCTGCATTGGGCTCTGTGCTCAGCTGGGAGTCTGCTTGAGATTCTCTCTCTCTTTCTCTGCTTCCCAGCCCCCCTTCCCCAGGTGTGCTCTCTCTCTCTAAAATAAATAAATAAATCTTTAAAAAAGTAAAAAAATAAAATGTAAATCTGATCATGTCATTCTATCTTGTGTAAAATTCTTCCATGGCTACTCGAATGTCCTTGACCTCTCATTATTCCTGCCTCCTATTCTATGCCCACACCACAATGAATTTTTCTCAGTTCTCTGTGGTACTATACTCTGTCTTAACCTCTAGGTCATTACATGTGCTACTCCCTTGAATTTGGGATAATCTTCCCCTTTACTTTTAGCTTGACTAAACCTCCTCCACATTTTTGTGTGCCTGTTTAGATTTCTTCCTTTGGAAAGTCTTAATTAGGTGTTTTTCCCTGTGCAAACACACATACCATGTTTTCCCATAACGTTGTGTGCAAATTTCCATTTTACTATTTATCACACTATATTGCTCCTTTGTTTTTCTCTCTAAGACTGTAAGCTGTATGAGGTCAGGGACCATAGCTCTCTTCTATATTGTTGTATCTCCGGCATCTAGAAGTTATGTTTCCCATTTCTGGTTCCATGCTAATTTGTTGAATGAGTGAATTAATCATTATGTGTCTTGCCAAGAATCTTCTCCCTAGCAACCTCAGAGAAGAATTAGGGTTCTCTGTTTTCATGTTCTTGGTATTTTTCTTCCCATCTTTTTGTCCTGTTCATTCTTTCATTTGTTCATTCATTCATTCATTCTTTTATTTTTTAGAGAGGTGGCATGGAGGCTGGGGTGGCATGGCGGTGGCGGGGAGGGACAGAGGGAAACGGGGAGAGAGAATCTTAAGCAGGCTCCATGCCCAGCATGATCCCATGACCCTGAGATCATGACCTGAGCTGAAATCAAGAGTCGGACACAACGGACTGAGCCACCCTGGTGCCCCACATTTATTTATTTATTCATTCAACAGCACATGGCTTTGAACCTTTTAAACTTCCTAACCTTGCCCAGAAGCGTGTAAAGAACATGCAAAAGGAAAACTAATGCATATACTTACCATACGCTTCCTTTGTCCATTCTACCTAAAATTATATTCCCCAATACACATGCCTGCAGTTCCTCCTCCTCTCCTCCACCCCTGCCATCCTCTACCCCTGCCATGTTTCCCTTCCCTACATTGGTTTTGCTCCTTACCATTTATCTACCTTTTAACAAACTAGATATTTAACTTGTTTGTATGTCTCCCCCTTGCTAAGATATAAGGTTCATGAGGCATGAATTTTGGTCTTTTTTATTTAGTGCTGTGTCCCCAGCACCTGATACAATGTTCAGCACATGGCAAGCCAATATATATTTGCTGCATGAATGAATAAATTCATGCTCATGGATGTGCATTTTTTCTTTTTTACCTTTTCAATGCATCTGATGCAGTGTTGCTTACGGTACCGTGCTATATGTTTTCTTTCTTTCATTTCTTGAACTTTACATTTAGTCCCATTTTGAGGCCATAGTTTTGGCTGCCCAGGCAAATATTCTGTTTGTCCATTTTATTGGCTTAGGTAACCGTCACTCCACTTAACATCTCACCTCTCCATCTCCTAACCTAGTATCTGAAACCCAAGAGCCTTGTCTGTGTGTGTTGAGAAAGGGTGAGGATTCATTTAAGTATAAGTCAGATGTAAAACCTGTTCTTCTAGAACCTAGATAGGACAAGTGGATAAATAACCATAGTACAAGGTTGAGTAGGATAATATTTATTAATGAGAAATGTTAATTAATGGGGAGAAACTATGTCTCATAAAAAATTATGAACTGTATCAAGCTTTCAGAAAAGCTTATAGAAAGTGAACACCCTCTGTATACCTACCTCTCAGCTTTAGACTATCTAAGTTTTCTCCCACGTTCACTTTGGATTTTTTTTTCATTTTGAAATAAAATACTAGATATGATTAAAGCCTCAAGTGTTCCTCCTTTATCCCATTTTCTTCCCTCCCTACTCAAGTGTAACCACTATTCTGAATGTGGCCCTATGCATTTAAGAAAGCTTATACACAGACGTACACACACACACACACACACACACACACACACACACAAATATAGTGTTGTTTTAATGTTTGAAACTTTGCATAATGGCATCTTTTTTTTTTTTAATGTTTTCTTATTACATTATGTTAGTCACCATACAGTACATCCCAGGTTTCTGATGCAAGGTTCGATGATTCATTAGTTGCGTATAACACCCTGCATAATGGCATCTTATCATGCTTTTCTCACTCAGCATCTTTTTGAGATTTACCTTTGCTGGTTCATGTCACTCTGAATGATTGAGTTGCTGTGTAGTTGTTCACTCTGAATGTACCACAGTGTATTCATTTTCTTATTAGTAGTCACTTCAAATAATGTTACAATGGACATCCTTGCACATGTCTCTTTCTTCACATATGGGAGAGTTTCTCTAGGGTGGTGCTCCTCGATCAAGGTGCACAGGAATCACCTGAGTACGTTGTTAAAATGTAAATTCTGATTCAGTTGGTTTGAGGTGGGCCTGAGAATGTGCGTTTCTCATAAGTGCTCAGGTAATGCAGATTCATGGACACACACTGGGTTCCTAGGCACTGCTAGGTTGTAGCACATCATTATCTTTCTAGATGTTGTCACCTTGTTCTGTGAAGACCTTATACAAGTTTATATTTCCATCAGGACTCTATGAGAGATTTGGTTGTTCTAGGAGTAGCCTCTTTTAGATGACTACCTAAATTTAATCTGTAATCATTCTCTCCTTAAAATTAGATAAATTTTGGGGAAGGGAAACATTAAAATATAAAGCAAAATTACTTCAGTAGATAGCTTACTTTCAATATTTCTTAGGATCTAAATTAAATATACATTTTTTTAATTAAAATATTTTTATAAAAATTCACCTATCTCTTTTCAAATGGTCACTCCATTTATCATTGTCAACCCAGATGGGGCTCTGACTCTAGAATGAACTATCCCAGATTGCTGAAAGGGAAGAACTGTGTGTCAGGCCCTGTGCAACATTGTTTCATCCCCACACTTGTCCGGGCTCACAGCTAAGCGGTAGAGCCAATGTTTGTGGTCTGGTCTGTCTGGCTTCAAACCTTATATGGGAAATTAGTTTACTACTCTTAGTTTCAGTTACCTGTAAAAAGGGGGTAGACAAGACAATTAGATTCCTAAGTCCTAGCACTTAAAATTTCCTAGCTCCTTTGGTAAAGTAAGAAACGCATACAGACATGCTGTATAATAGCTTCTACCCCCACCTGTTTTTTTTTTTTTTACTATGATTAAAAGATACATAAAACTTACCATTGTGTAAGTGTACAGTTCTGTAGTGTTGCATTTATTTACATTGTTGTGAAACAGATCTCTAGTACTTTTTCATTTTGCAAATTTGAAACACGGTTTCAATTAAATAGAACTCCCCCTTACTTCTTTCCACTTTCTAATCTCTGGTAAGCACCATTCTGCTCTCTGTTTTTCTGGATTTGACTACTTTAGATGCCTCATATAAATGGAAAAATGTAGTATTTGTCTTTTTGTGACTGGCTGATTTCATTTAACATGACTTGGAGGTTCATCCATGTTGTAGCACGGGACAGGAAACCCTCGCTTTTTAAGGCTAAATAATATTTCATTGTATGTATATCCCACGTTTTGTTTTGTTTTGTTTCGTTTATCCATGCATCCATCAGTGGACCTTTCGGTTGCTTCCACGTGATGGCTATTATGAATAATGCTCTGAACAGGGGTGTACAAATGTGCCTTCAAGGCTCTGCTTTCAATCCTTTTGGGTATATATCCTGAAGTGGGATGACTGGATCATATGGTAGTTACATTTCTATAGGAAACTCCATACTGTTTTCCGTAGTGATTGGACCATTTTACAATCCTGCCAATGGTGTGGTGAAAGCTTTTAAAAGTACAGAAGGTAGTGAATGGGATACCTGAAATCAGAAGTGAAGGAGGAATAGGTAAATTCCACTAGAGTGGAGGTAAATTTCACTTAGCCTCTGTTTCTCTTAGATATTTTGGCTAATGTTGTTTGTTTCTCCAAGACTATTACTTTAGGAGTGGAGGAGAGAGTCAAATTATTTCTTTTTTGATTTATTATTAACTGCTGGTCCCTGAGAACTTCTGAAATTGTTAACTTCCATTAGTGCTGTGGCAATGATTAGGGGAAGTTTGAGGGTTGTGTTTTGTATTGTTTGCGAACTTAACATCGTGGTGCTTCCAACTTCTCATTTAAAAAAAAAAAAAAGGCCTCCCAATCTATTTTAGCATTGATCCTGACCATTTCAGTTTTCTTTTGAACATCCTATGAGAGAGAAAGAGAGAGAGAGTAAAGGGGGTGTGATTAGGTTCCTCTAAAGGCCTGTAGAAGAGCAGAAGTCAGCTGTGGAGTTGGAAAAGGGGTTTCTCCTCTCTCATGCCGTTAAGATTTTTGAATTTGAAGTGTTACCCAAATGCTTAGTCATGATGATAAAGCAGAGAACTTCACAGCTTGCAGTGTAGAACAATGTTTATACTGTATAAGTGTTTGATAATAGTGAAGAGTGGCAGGAGAGTGGGAAGAATTTGTCAACATGTTTTGAGGGGTAAGAGGATTAGATAGGGCATTCAAAGTAAGATAGCCCACTTCCAGTTCCAAAAGAAAAAAGTACTTAAGTGTCCTTTGGAATAACTCAAGGCTCAGTTATTTCACTTGGCTCTTAGCTCCACATCTATTAAACTTTTAGCACTGTAGACAACTGCAGACAGGTATATTTTCTGCCTTGCAGTGTTTGTTTATTTATTTAAAAAGCGAACAGATTTAATTTCACTGTATGACATACAGACAGGTATCTGTATGTTTGCAGAAGCAATCTTTACTAGTGACACTGCCCAAATTTAGATTTTCCTGTTGGACATCTGCAGTTGATTATCAGTAAATCTCCCACCTCCAGTCTCCCCACTCTGGTCCCTTCTTCACACTGCTGCTAAAGGTAATCTAATCTCAGTCGGACATCGGTGGCCTTCTGACTCGGGGAAATTCCTTACTTTCTCTGTGCCTCCATTTCCTTCTTTTATCCCCTGTATCACCTGACCTACCTTATAGATAAGTTCTTTGAACGTTTTAAATGTTTGTGCATGTAGAGTACATAAAACAGTGCCTGGCATGGAATAAGTTAATAAATGAGTAAGCACTAAGTAGTGGAGTGGAGATCATTACTGTTGTCATTATTGGTGTTGTTATTTTTGTTGTTGTTGTTGTTTTCACTTCTGAAGCCCACTTCTGGCCACTTCTGCATAAGAATTTTCTGTATTTCCTTTTTGCTTATAGCAAACTTTTTAGGTATATTAGAATCACTTTTGAAGCTTGTAAAAAATGCATATTCCTGAGACCCCCCCCCCGAGATTTCTGTTCAATAGGTATAGGATGGGACCCAGGAATCCAAGTTTAACTGTGCTCCCCAGGTGATTCTGAAGAGGTGGCACTGATTTGGAGAATTGTTCCATGCAGGATAAAGTGCCCAAGTATACCTTTCTAATATGTATTTTCTTCAGGGAGTTATTCCTCCCTGTTAGTCTTTGTTGCAACCAGAGTAAGTAGATTTTCTCTGTATGTACTTTTGTCCCTATATAACCCATGTGTTTTCCCAAGATGGTATGGCATAATTTTGTAATTAAATACATATTTATTCCTAATAATCCACAAACCATCCATTTAATAATATGTTTAAAAATTGGGTGGGATAGATGTTAAACTCTAATATGTGAGACCAACTTTCTTTTATTGAAATTAGGCATGATTTCTAGGTTAAATCACTTGGTGCCTTAGGACAGTATTTTTAAGTTGACCTTTTCTCTTGCTCTCTCCGTGCTCCTTTTCTCCAAACTAATTTTCCAGGTATTACAATGAGCAAATAGTGCTAGCCTTTAAGTTGCTCAGCTGTGCTCTGTAAATAGACACACTAAGGCAAATCTAATCCCAACCTCAGAAGCAATCGGCAGCACTTGAAATTGAAGCTCTCCTCTTTTTCTTAGCCTTTCTGTTCTATTGCTACAAAATTAAGGTATTAATGACATTATTTAGGGTAATTTGAATGCACTCAGAGATCTCTGATGATCCCTGTTCTCAATTCTTGCAATCTGTAGTAACATCTAAGGATGCTACTTTGCTAAAAAGATTGCTTATAATAAAATGTAGGGTGAGGAAAGAGAAGGCCCTATCCTAGGTGTTTTCTTTTCCTTGTGTCCTGTAATTCTTAGAACATCCTCGTACGTTAGGTATCATTATCCCAATTTTATAAAAAAAATATTTACAAAGAGGGCATGAGTTTTAAAATCATAAATAATGGTTTCAGTATTTGAGCCCAGGTCCCTTGACCTCATAGACTGCTCTCTTTCTATTATAGCATGGAGCCAGATTTTAAGTTGCACAAATTCCTCTTCTGTATTTGCTCCTCCCTCCTCCCCACCTCCCCTTAAACTGAAGGATATTGTGAACATTTTGTAAATAAACAAATTCATATAAATTCAAAGTTTGATAGAATACTTATTGAGGTATTTGGTCAATTCTTACAGTACATTCTCAATATGATAATAGCCAGAGAGAATAAAATGTCCTTCCAAAAAGTAAGCAATAACTCTTACTAAATGGCAAAATTGGTTTTTTAAAAGAAGCCTTGAAAAATGCAAACAAATAGGAAAATGGTGGCACAAAAAGAAACTTTTTTTGGCCTATGTTTATATAACAGTTTTGTAGTTTGGTATAGTCTGTATCCAGAATTTAGAGAGATACTGGAGATAACTATTTAATGGTATTATTTTAGTTATGAGATTGTATTTAAATAAAATAAACTGGTCCCAAATATTAAATCATGAGTGTATGTTTTTGGCTCTGAACAGTATATTAACACTCAGTGACCAAAAGCAAATGCAAGGTGTTCTAAATCTCCCGTTGAGAATTATTTTTGTAGCTTGAGCAGCTGTTTCCCCCCACCCTACTGTTTGCTAATCATTTGACTCGATGTCACCTGCTTAAAAAGAAAACAGACTGAAAAAAACAAAAAACAAAAAACCACCCAACTGCATTTAACAGCAGTAGGTGGAATTTCAATTTCTTTTTCTTGTTTTTCCCACCTCCCTCCTTCCCCTTTTTTAAAGGAAGAGAGCTCTGTGGTGAAGTGGAATGAGGAAGAACACTAGAGTAAGAGAAACCTGGGTCTGAACACTGTCTCACCACGTACAGTAACTCTGTGGTCTTGGGCAGCGACTTAGCTTCTCCAAGTTCTGGTTTCCCTATTTATAAACACCCCTTGCAAGGTTGTTGTGAAGCAAAGTGTTCATTCAAGTAAAATGTGTGACTGATAAAGGCTGAGACATTATAGGTAATAGTAAGTGGTATTTTTATTATAATTAATAATAAGGCTGACCTAGGGATTAAGATAATCAGTTGTGTGAAATGCTTTGCTCTATTTTACCAAACTCAGAATTATATCTATTGATAGCCAGGTAAGATATGACCTTCAGTAGAAGACCTCCGTGTAATTTAGAATAGAAGTCTTACTCAAAAAAATCAAGGCAAAAAAAATTAGAAATAATGAGAGTTCACCAAAATGACTATGTATATATCTCCAGAAAAAAACAAAGTTAAGTATTTCTAGCTAATACTAATTAGAGCAGATAATGGGGGGAAAAAATCACACTAATCACTACTGCCACTACTACCACAAATGATAAAAAGGTTAGGAATAATCTCATCAAGACATGTATGAAACTCATGTACATATATTTTTAAGTTATGAAATTTTGCTGAGAGATAGAGAGGAAGACTGAATAAATAGAGAGGCATAGCTGTGCTCACAGGCAGAAAAATGGACTAACGTAAAGCTACGAGTTCTTGATACACTAACTTTTAGAATAAGTGGAATTAATGGGAAAAGTACAATAGGATCCTTTTTGGAGGAAAAGTGGCAGTAGAGTTCAACTGGAAACATAAATAACTATCAACTAAAAGAAAATGTAAAGAAAGGTAATCCATTAGTGAAACATGTTATAAAGCTGCAGTGATTAAAACTTATTTTTTTTTTTTACTGGTACAAGAATGGACAGATCAAGTTAATAAATCAAAACCAGATTCTGATGTGAAAAAATATATTAGCATACCATATAAAAAAGACCACAGTTTATTTAACGATTCACCAGTCGACATTTAGGTAATTTTCAGTTTTTAGTGATTATGAATAAAACTGCTGTAAACATTCACTTATGCTTACCTGTGAACATAAGTTTTCATTTCTCTTGGGTAAATACCTAGGATTAGAATTGCTGGGTCATATGTAGGTGTAAATTTAAATTTCTAAGAAATGGCCAGATTATTTTCTAAGCATTCCTGCTAGTAACATGGAAGAGTTCTAGTTGCTCAGCACTGTTATCAGCACTGGTACTGCCAGTTTTTTAAAATTTAGTCATTCTATTAAGCGTGTAGTAGTATGTCATTATGGTTTCAACTTGCATTTTCCTAATAAAAGATATTGAGCATCCTTTCAAGTGTTTTTAAAAAAATTTTTATTACGTTATGTTAGTCACCATACAGTACATCATTAGTTTTCGATATAGTGTTCCTTGATTCATTGTTTGCGTATAACACCCAGTGCTCCATGCAATACGTGCCCTCCTTAAACCCATCACCGGCTTAGCCCAATCTCTCACCTCCCTCCTCTCTGAAACCCTCAGTTTGTTTCCCAGAGTCCATAGTCTGTCGTGATTCATTCCCCCTTCTGTTTACCCCCTCCCTTCATTCTTCCATTCCTTCTCCTACCAATCTCCCTGCTATTCCTTATTTTCCACAAATGAGTGAAACCATATGATAGTTGTCTTTCTCTGCTTGACTTATTTCACTTAACATAATCTCCTCCAGTCCTGTCCATGTTGCTGCAAATGTTGGGTAATCGTTCTTTTTGATGTCTGAGTAATATTCCATTGTATATATAAACCACATCTTCTTTATCCATTCGTCTGTTGAAGGGCATCTCAGCTCCTTCCACAGTTTAGCTATTGTGGATAATGCTGCTATAAACATTGGGGTACATATGGCCCTTCTCTTCACTGCATCTGTATCTTTGGGGTAAATACCCAGTAGTGCAATTGCTGGGTCATAGGATAGCTCTATTTTTAACTTTTTGAGGGACCTCCACACTGTTTTCCAAAGTGGCTGTACCAACTTGCATTCCCACCAACAGTGTAAGAAGGTTCCCCTTTCTCCACATCCTCTCCAACATTTGTTGTTTCTTGCCTTGTCATTATTTGTCATTCTAACGGGCATAAGGTGATATCTCAATGTGGGTTTGATTTGAATTTCCCTGATGGCTAATGATGTTGAACATTTTTTCATGTGTCTGTTAGCCATTTGTATGTCTTCATTGGAAAAGTGTCTGTTCATATCTTCTGCCCATTTTTTGATTTGATTATTTTTTTCTCGTGTATTGAGTTTGAGAAGTTCTTTATAGATCTTGGATACCAGCCTTTTATCTGTAGTGTCATTTGCAAATATCTTCTCCCATTCTGTGGGTTGCCTCATTGTTTTGATGACTGTTTCCTTTTCTGTGCAGAAACTTTTTATCTTGACGAAGTCCCAAAAGTTCATTTTTTCTTTTGTTTCCCTTGCCTTTGGAGACGTGTCATGAAAGAAGTTGCTGTGGCTGATATCGAAGAGGTTACAGCCTATGTTCTCTATGATTTTGATGGATTCCTGTCTCACATCAAGGTCTTTTATCCATTTGGAGTTTATCTTTGTGTATGGTGTGAGAAAGTGGTCAAGTTTCATTCTTTTGTATATAGCTGTCCAATTTTCCCAGCACCATTTATTGAAGAGACTATCTTTTTTTCACTGGATGTTTTTTCCTGCTTTGTCAAAGATTAGTTGACCATAAAGTCTAGGGTCCATTTCTGGAGTCTCTATTCTGTTCCATTGGTCTATGTGTCTGTTTTTGTGCTAGTACCATGCTGTCTTGGTGATCACAGCTTTTTAGTATAGCTTGACATCAGGCAACGTGATGCCCCCAGCTTTGTTTTTCCTTTTCAACATCAAGTGTTTATTTGTTATACATACACCTTCTTTGGTTGAAATATCTGTTCAGACCTTTTTCCCATATTAGAATTGTGGGGTTTTTTTACTGTTAAGTTTTGAGAGTTCTTTGTATATTCTTGACACAAGTTCTTTGACAGAAATGTGATTTGCAAATATTCTCCCAGTTGGTAACTGTGTTTTCATTCTCTTAGTAGTTTTGTAAAGAGCAAAAGTTTTAAATTTTAATTAAGTCCAATTTATAAATTTTCCTTTTATGGATTTTGCTTTTGGTGTTGTATCTAAAAGTTCTTTGCCCAGTCCAAGGTCAATCACATTTTCTCCTATGTTTTCTTCTAAAGGTATTAGAGTTTTACATTCTACATTTGGGGTTATGATCTATTTTGAGTTAATTTTTGAACAAGGTGCGAGAATAGGTCAAAAATTGGCTTTTTGCATAGGGACACCTAACTATTCCAACACCATTTATTGAAAAAACGATCATTTCCCCTTGAATTTCTTTTGCACCTTGTCAAAAATTAGTTGATGATATTTATGAGGGTCTATTTCTAGGCTGTTTTGTTCCATCGACCTTTGTGTCTTTTCTTTCACCAATAACACATCATCTTGATTATTATAGCTTTAAAGTAGGTCTTGGAATGAGTTACTGAAAGTCTTCCAACTTTATTCTTCTTTGGCTGTTCAAGTTTACTTTTTTAAATTTATTTTAGAGTCGGTTTGTGAATACCTACCAAAAAATCCTGACGGGATTTTGAATGGTGTTCACTGAATCTATAGATTTAATTGTTATGCTGTGTCTCTCTATTTATTTAGGTCTTTTTTTGTGTTTTTTTTTCAGTGTCTTATAGTTTTTAGCATAAAAATCATGTATATATTATGTTAGCTTTATCCCTAAGTGTTTCATGTAGGCAGATGACAAGAATTATCCACATTTTATAGATTGAGACACTGAAACTCAGAGCACTTAGACTTATTGAAGGTCACAGAACTGGTTAATTAGCAGCAAATTCTGGTTGTAAAATGTCCTGGGTCTGTCTAGTGTTTTTTTGTACTCGTTTTGAATCAGAAGTTTCTCATAGTGAAAAGACATAGATTTTGGAGTTCTTCAGTTTAGGTTGCAATCTGTTCTCCAGTACTGGTTGGTTGTGTGAACATTTCATTTCTCTGAGACTTATGTCCTTCAAGGCACTTACCTCGCAGGATTATGGCGAAGACTGAGGGATGTGTACATGTGAAATGTTTAGTGTGTTGTTGGATATAATGTAGTGCCTGCCCAATAACTGGTCATGTCATCTTGGTTATTAGTAGTAGTGAAAGCTGGTTGTTACAACCTTTCCCAGAACTTGTCATTTTGTCTCATTAATTAGATGAATTGTCTTTGAATTGTGGAAAACTGGCAGTGAACCAGGGACAAGCATTAACAACATCGTCCTTAAGTGTGAAGCAGAACATTTTCTATAAAACCTGTGTCATTGTTACCCACTTTTTCCTCATGTGTCTACCATAAAGTAGAAGAAATGTTTTGTGACAGTGAATTATGATTGGGAATTTTAAGGGATACATTTTTATTTTAAAAGGTAAAGCTTAAAGCTTTTCTTTAAAAGTAGCGGCTTTAAAACTTTCCACATTTCTGTGAAGTCTGGTTTAATGCAAGAAACTGATCAGCTTTGATATTGAGTTTCCCAGTTTTGCAAAGATTTGTGACCCTTCCCTGGCATAACATAAATGTGAAATGTAATTTGAGGATCAGTGTTATGCTAGAGTAAGATCTTTTATAAAAATGAAAATTCTGTGTTGATAATTCCTTTTCTCTAGAATGAGGCCTTTCCAAGATTCCTTTACTCTAAACCTACAAAGATGGAATATGGGCCTAATAAAAAGTACATTTTGAAATAAATACACCATACTTAGGAAATCAAGCCTGTAGTCAAAACAATATTATTATTTGTTGTTGTTGTTTTGTATTCATTTGATGTATAGGCAGAGGTTTATTTATTTATTTATTTTCAAAGATTTTATTTATTTATTCGACAGAGATAGAGACAGCCAGCGAGAGAAGGAACACAAGCAGGGGGAGTGGGAGAGGAAGAAGCAGGCTCATAGCGGAGGAGCCTGATGTGGGGCTCGATCCCAGAACGCCGGGATCACGCCCTGAGCCGAAGGCAGACGCTTAAGGACTGCGCCACCCAGGCGCCCCAAGGCAGAGGTTTAAATTAAGTATTCCTAGTATTGATTCTGACAATTATTTTTCTATTTCTTTTCAGTTTGAAAATCAGGAGAGATGTTATTTTTGTAGATATTATCCTAGGTTTGTGGAAAAGACAGACGGGGTAGATTCAAAGTCATTATACTTACATGCATTTCCCTGGTGTTTGTTTAAATAGAATAGGGTTTCTAATGATGAATCTCAAAGGAAAAGAAACAGTTGTGTATGAAAAAGGGATGGGAATCTTATACATCTTTATCTTATTTTTTCTTCTTCTCCTTCATTCTACACAGGAGGAATTACAACCAAAGACTTAAGTTGGAGCCAAAGGAAAAAGATTCTTCTTTTAGTTAAATAAAAATTTTGTTTAATATTTATTTATTATTTATTTTGTTTTATTTATTTTAATTTTTTTTGGAGAGAGATAAAGAGCACACTCACGTGCAGGCACTGGGGTGGAGGTTGAGGGAAGGGGTAGAGGGAGAGGGAAGAAGGGAATCTCAAGCAGGCTACACTGTAGCTCTGTGCAGGTCCGGACACTGGGCTCAATCTCACCACCCTGACATCGTGACTTGAGCCCAAATTAAGAGTCGGATGCTTAGCTGAATGAGCCACCTGGTGCCCCAGTTAAATAGTATTTTAAATCCTAAAATGTTCCACAACTTTTTATGCAGTAATCAACTGAAGCATTCATCAATTCTTGCTATCTTAATTGTAACATTAACTTTGCAAAAGACTTCAATTATTAGTTGGGTCCCATGTGAATTTAGTGTCACAGTCCAGCTAAAGTAGTTGCTTGTGGGACACCAACGCTTCCTTCTTGCAAAATCTAAGAAAATATTAAAAAACAACAACAACAAAAAGAAACAGAGTCTAGTAAAACCTCATTGCTTTTTAAAATTTTTTTAAAAATTTATATCCGGGGGGCGCCTGGGTGGCGCAGTCCTTAAGTGTCTGCCTTCGGCTCAGGGCATGATCCTGGCGTTCTGGGATCGAGCCCCACATCAGGCTCCTCTGCTGGGAGCCTGCTTCTTCCTCTCCCACTCCCCCTGCTGTGTTCCCTCTCTCACTGGCTGTCTCTCTCTCTCTATCAAATAAATAAATAAAATCTTTAAAAAAAATTAAAATTTATATCCAATAAAATTTCCTCATATGGTATTCAGTTCTATTAATGTTTTAAATTTTGGTTATAAGATTAAGTGCTGAGCCTTGATACATTTTAAATATATGTCTTCTAGCTTTTGCTACTTTGACATTGAACAGAAGACACATCAATAAATATTATAGTGTATTTTGTATGTCTTCTGACTATGGGGAAGAATGAAAAGTTTTGGAATAGTCTAGAGCAGTTTTTAAAAAATGTTCTTAATAGATATTTTTTTATTCTTTCAATATCTGAAGATATAGAAAGCAAGAGTGAAATCATTGTTGGAGGAATGAAAAGGAGTCGGGAATTGAGTTTTGCGAAGTTATTTCCACAATTTTGTAAGAGGCTATAGATAGAATTCAGGCTATATTCCTGGATCAGATTCCTGTGAGTGCTCTGTTAGTTATATTTACAAGGATTTTTCCAGTATCTGTGCACAAATGCAATACTTGTTTTGTATTGTGCTCTTATCAATTAACATTTAGTTCAGCAGTGGTACTCTTATCAATTAACATTTCTTTGTTCTATGACATTTGCATCATGAATTCACTGGGGGCATAATTTTTTTCATTTTCTTATTCCGATCTTTCATTTACTGCTTTTATAGTTCTTTTTTATCTGCAAAAGGCTAACACACTATTGTACCAAATTGCCTGAGTTTCCAGACATCATAGTTAATCACAACACTCAGAAAGGACTTCAAAAAGAGGCAGAGAGACAGAGGACACATTAATTGGGACATGGTATGACAATTAATATTTTTCTAAAAACTACCATCAAAGTAGCTGCAGATACCAAAACACAATTAAAATTCTCTAGAAGATATGATGAACTTTTTACTGAGCAGCAACATGAGGTGTTTAAAAGCCGGATACAGAAAGAAGACTACCAGGTGTATGAGAAAAGGTCTTTAGTATGTGCAGGGAGACAATCTCTTACCAGTACAGGTGTTTGTGCACAAAGGGGTTGGGGGGATTTATGGGACTTCTAAACAAAATTACTCTATATTTATTTTTCATTGCTGAGAATGTTCATCTCCTGGCCCTTGGTAAGGAATGTTTGAAAAAGTTCAGTATTTGATTTAAATGCAATGATTACTTTGGATACTTTTACCACAAAATCATCACGTACGTTCACGTTTTCAAAGAAAAATGCCAAGTTATTGTCTCTTCTCTGGGCCTTTATATTTCTATTTTCAAAGAGTTTGGCACCAGATTTTAGTTCTTATTCTTCCTTAGGGTTCAATTCATTGCTCTTCAAAGTAGTTCATTGCTCTTCAGAAGTCAAACAAAAGGAAAAAATACTGCCAAAGATTGCCATCTCTCTGCTAACATTTATGTTGCCTTTCTCTATTTCTGTATAGAGCTTTCCCAAGAATCACAGGGCATTGAAAGAAAACTCACAGCTCAAGTGATGGAGAATTTACATCATATGTACTCTCAGGCAGCCAAATGAGATTTTTGGCATTTCATCCAGACTTGTCCGTGATTAGTTTTTGTGTCCTCTTCATATTGTTTCGTTCCCATTAACATCCACACTAGTGACTTACCATCAGTCATGTCACTGACTCCTTTGTGCTGCTTTGCTGTCTAAGATTCTACCTCATTAAAAAGTCAGCACTTCGTCTCTTGTTCTTGGTTATAGGTCCTTCCCACTGCTTCTATCAATTGAAATTCCTTTCTTTTTCTTCATATTGCCAGCCTCCTAGTAAATTGCATTGTTTCTGCATTAACTCCTGTCTGGTTCTATATGAATGTCAAGAACTGTGAAGACTCTGAGTTTTTACTCTACTTACAAGCTAACAAGTTATCCTGACACAATTTATTGGATGTTCACAGTGCTTTACATTTATTACTGTTGCTCATACTATTCATTTAACTTGGGTCATTTCATTTAAGGCCAGTCACTGAAATAGGGCCTCAGATTCCAACTCCAAACAGAAAAGATGCACATGTTCCTCGGCATTTGGCATGCTTTGCTTTAACTTCCTTTCCTTTGGTTAATTTGGGGAGGAATGTTAACATGATAGCGCATTTTGTCTTCATAAATCAACCCCCTTCCTGGCATGAGGGTCGTCCCTCTTGCTGAAATATTTGCCATGCATTCCACTACTTCTAGGATGATTAATACAAGGGGCATATAATCAATAAATGCTCTTTTTCATCCTCCCTAAAACCACATCCTCAACCCTTCTGTTTTCAGCATTGTTTTTGTAGGCACCCATATTGGTAATATATGAAGCCCAGGATACATATTATACCCTTTATTTTCTTCCTAGATAACCTACAACTTGGATTTCTGAATGTCGGGACACTAATTCTATTTCCTAAACATTGTCAAAAACTGCCATAGTAATAAACCCAATCCCAGGCTTTCTTGTCCACAGGGTATAACAAAGCTGTGGCCTATGAATCTGACATCTGAATTATTGTTTATGTTATCTGGTATCTCTTTCTTCCAGCTATTGGATTACTCCTTGCAGTACTCCAAACTACCTCCGGGTTAGGTGCTGGGGCCCAGCGTAATAGGTACTGTATTATGCCCTGTTTACAGACAAGAAAAGGAAGGCACAAGAGGATAGTTAACTTCTCTAAGGTCATTAAGTTAGCGAATGAGAGAGCTGGATTTCAACCCATAGCTGTCTGCCGCTATAGTCTGTACTCATAACTGCTTCACTTTCCTGCCTCTTCAAATTATTGGCAAATGAGAGTTATAGGTAATAGACGTTGTTACAGATTCACACTGAGGGTGATAGAGTTTGTGGAGGAGTAAGTGTCAGCTGATTCTTGAAATAGGGGATAGGTTTGAATATGTGGAGAGTAGAGAGCATTTCAAGGAGGACAGAAGGAGCAAAGGTCTAAAGATGAGAATAAAAAGAATATGTTCAGAGGATATTGAAGAGATTGACTTGGCTCTATAGAAGTAATAAGTAGCTAATGAACTTGATTAGTACTGAAGTTTATCCATTAGAACTTTATTGGGAAAAAAAAGTTTTTTCCTCAAAGTTTTTAGATTAAGTATGTTGTTTTAAAAAAATGCTTATCTCATTGATTGGGAACACTGATTCAGGTTTCAAATGGAAGTACATTAGTAGGGAAATAATAGAATAAAATTCTCAGTCTTAGACCTTTTTCTTAATCTGTTCATTTTTCTTGAGCTGGTTCTGCCCACAGCAGCATAATTTGGTTAGCTTAACTTGTGATGAAATTGGCCCAGCAGGAAGAATTGGATGTATGTTGAAATTCTGCCAGATTTGGAAGAAAAATGTTATTTTAAGCATTCTGGTCATTTTTGGTGGAGTGTAGGTCTTACCATGAAGTTGTCACTGGCACCTTTTCAGACCACTAAACATGGCTTCCTTATTTACAAAAACCACACACACACACACACACACACACACACACACACACACACCCCAAACACTAGAAATAATGTGAAAACAAGTAACTCTGTCAAAGAGAAGTCATGCTTACATAGCCTAGTAAAAATAAGAAAGTTGACTGAGATGGGAAGCTTACCTTTCCTAAGTTTGGGGTCGAAGAAATCTTGAATTCTTCTCTGAGATTTGTAACTAATTTACCACCCTTGCTTGAATTATGCATAAAGTACATCACTCACCAATACATGTATATTCATTCATTTGATCTATTTACAAATTAGAAGAGATGGAAAGAGCAGGGAGATAAGCTGACCCCAAAGGTTGGGAACTAAAGAAGCGTGGGAGCTATGGACTGGTATGGGCGTGGCCAAGTGGGAATTTCTCTGTGGAATCCTTTGCTTTGACTTGTGTGGATAAGCGGCTTGTGATGACATTAGGAATTTTAATTTCCTTTTCCAGACTAGAGAAGCAAATGCCTTTCTAACATTCTATTTAAGACCCTGGATTTGCAGTTATTCAGTAACTTTTAAAAAATCATAAAAAATGACATTAAGATTATTTTTTCCAAGCTAAATTTTTATCAATGTAATGCCATTTCATATAGTGCCTTACCTACTCAGAAGTATAATTTTACTAGATTTAGGGGGAGCTTGTTAAATCTAGGTTTGTAGCTATTTTGGAATTGGGGCTATTCCTAAACTGTGTACAAGGTTTTACTTTATCTGCAGTTGACTTTACTTGTTTTTTACATGCTCACAAAGTCCTGTGTGGGTACTGTGTCAAACCATGTTGAAAATACTTTCTTGATAAAATGAGTGTAAACAATAGCAAAAACCAAATTTGAGCTGACCTTTAAATACATCTACATTTAAAGGCTAAAGCCAAGGACTTCTAAATATTTTCATCCAAAGAACTCTTTGAAATGTAGCTGAAGGAAAGTTTATTTTCTAAATCTTAAAACTTAGGCAAGAGATTCAAATTGTGATTTGTTTTAGCCCACGATCAGGATGACTGTGTAAACTTTCTCATCTAAGATTTATTGTTCGTCCTTTCCTTACCTTAAAGTTTCAACTCTCCATGACTTCTTCCCTGGGAAGAACATATTAGCTTATGATTCCAGCTCTAGCACAATTTTGTCTGACCTGTAGAAGTGACCACAGTAAACCATTTGAGCCTTGGGCTCTTGCTGCTATACAATGGGACTATTCATTATTTAACATGTTGCCATTTCCAGCGTGTGCTCTTAGTGCCGTGTAGGTAAGCATAGGCCTTTAGAGTTTTCCAGTCCAGGAAAACTCAGTAGTATACAGGATTTCCCCGTCCCCACACCGCCCCCAAATTGGAGTGTAGGGTAGGAGGGCTAGAGGATAAAGAGTACTGGCAGGGACACTGAGTGATGTATGGATTATGAGTGATGTATAGTTTTACATATTTGACTGTCTACATTTCCCATCTTAAATAAATGGGACAGCAAGTGAATTTGAACCAGAATTCATTTTTTCCCATCCTTACAAAATTGTCATGAACACTCAATAGGAAAAATTTAAAAACGTTCATTTTTATTAAGAAAGCATTAAATCTTAGTTACTAATGTCCCTTTCCTTCTTTCCTTTATAGAATATGCATGTAACTGCTCTGTGACGGGAAGCCTGGATGTGAATCGCTGCAACCAGACCACAGGGCAGTGTGAGTGTTGGCCGCCTTATCAAGGGCTCCGCTGTGACACCTGCAGGGAGGGCTTTTACCTGAATCACACTTCCGGGCTCTGTCTGCCATGTGACTGTAGCCCGCATGGAGCCCTCAGCTCGCACTGCAGCAGGTAAGCAGCAGAGGGTGGAGGTGATGCTATTTTATCATGAAAAAGAAAAGGCTCTTGCTCTCAAGGACCAGAGTGGTTTAAATAAAGGGGGAAGGGGACATAAATTTATAAAATACTTCATATACTTTTATTGCCTCACTTTGTATATTATATTTAATATCAAAATTAAAAAGCCTCTAATTTACTGATCTAGTTCTTCAAAAGCACCTGGGTCACCAATTTTGCTTTGTGATAATTTCTCTAAATTTCATGGAAAAAATTACTGAGAAAGCAATCTCCTTTCTGAAAGTGATAACTTCCTGGCATTTCCAGTGGAAACGTTCTTATTATGTTTATTCACATGCCATTGGATTTTTGGGAAACTTATTACTCTTTGCTTTATTTTTTCTCTTATCCAAATGTTGGAAGTGTTTCTTTGCACATCTAAGGCTTAAAGTTGGTAATCTCCTAATTTCTCTAACGAGTGGGGAAAGACTGGTTTCACCAGCATATGTTAGGGGACCAAAACTTGATCAAGCAGGAATTGTCTGGAAATTACCTTCAAAATAGTATGTTATTTGGAGGCAACTTAGTATAGTGGAACAGTGTCCCGCCATCGGAGGGTTTGCCTTCTACTACATTGAAAGTAATTATTCTTTGACCTTGTATGAGGCACCTAGCTTTTTGTGAACCCCAAATCAAAAAGCTGAAGAGACAGTATTATGTAATGAAAAGAACATAAACTTTAAGATCAGTCTAACCTGGCATAGATCCAAGATCTGTTGCCACTTAGGGGCTTTGTGCTTTCAGCAAGTTATTTCATTTTTCTGAGCCTCAGTTTCTCCTCAAGGTTGTTGTGAAGGTTAAATGGATAGATGTGTGTAAAATGCCTAGCACACATCACACAATATGTTCTGGTTTGTTTTAATTTCAAAGGAATATTGTTGGCTTAAATGAGGGAATAGTTTTAAAGAACTTTTAGCTCCTTGGCAGAAGTTTCTTTATACTCAGCAGTAGTTCTCTTGGATGCTTTATAAATCACACCGTACACACAATACGCAATATTGTATCATATTGTACCTCTATTAAAAATATGGATATGAACTTGATCAAGAAGTTTATAATTTTGGGAGCCTGGGTGGTTCAATCGGTAGCGTCTGCCTTTGACTCAGGTCATGATCTGGGGGTCCTGGGATTGAGTCCCGCATTGGGCTTGCTGCTGAGCGGGAAGTCTGCTTCTTCCTCCCCCTCTGCCCCTCCCTGCTGCTCATGCTTTCTCTCTCTAGCTCTTGCTCTCTCTCAAATAAATAAGTAAAATCTTAAAAAAGAAAGAGAAGTTTATAATGTCAAATGCAACAGTAATCAATGCTTATGATGGCTGGTATTTTTAAATAGTTATTTGCTTTAATCTTTGCAACTCTTTTTTATGTGGGTTTTTATTTTTATTTTTATTTTTTTGAAGATTTTATTTATTTATTTGACACAGAGAGAGACAGCCAGCAAGAGAGGGAACACAAGCAGGGGGAGTGGGAGAGGAAGAAGCAGGCTTCCAGCAGAGGAGCCTGATGCGGGGCTCGATCCCAGAACGCCAGGATCACACCCTGAGCCAAAGGCAGACATTTAAGGACTGAGCCACCCAGGTGCCCCTTATGTGGGTTTTTAAATCACAAGGATACTAAGTGGCAGAGAAAGAATTCCCATTAGGATTCCAAGCCCAGTGTCCCTATCACCATTTCATGCAGCTTCTATAATGAGAAAACTGATAATCATTCTGTTATTTGAGGCTGAAGATATAGTAGTTGCTTATCATTGCTCCCTTTGCTCCCCTAAAAACATGCCTGCACAAGTCATCCTTAGAAGGTTCAACCTTTCTTACCATTTTAAAAGATGAGATTTGGATAAGTCTGTTCATTCTAATGTCTAATGGCATGGCTACTGCTTCCTTTAGAATGAGATTCTGCAAACACATTTTTTCTTGAGCACTTTGGAGAGATTGTGTTTCCTTCTAGGCCAAACTGCTTTATTAGAGGAGAAAGAAATAAGGGGAACATTGAGAGATAGTGTTAAAAGCTGGATAGGAGAGAAAAACAGCTATTCTACAATTCATATAATATCTTACTGTTTCCATTGATCTTTTACAAATTAGTTCTTTTAAAAAAATATTTATTTATTTATTTTAGAGACACAGAGAGAGAGGTGGCATGTGAGTGAGGGGAACAGCAGAGGGAAAGAATCTTCAGACAGACTCTCTGCTGAGTGCCGAGCCCAACAAGGGGCTCAGTCGATCCTATGACCCATGAGATCGTGACCTGAGTTGAAACCAAGAGTTGGATTCTTATGCAACTGAGGCACCCAGGCGGCCCTATATATTATTTCTGATCTTTTTCCCCCTGACAGTTAACGTCATTAAGTGACATAGGCTAACCACTGTTCTGAAAATAGGTCGTAACTAGAGAGTAGTGGAAAAGCGCATTGGACTAGTAACTCAAAGATCCGGGGCAGGGGTCTGTAAACCACAGCCGTGAACCAAATCCAGCCCACCGCCTGCTTCTGGAAATAAAGTGTCATTGGAACACAGGTGCACTCAGTTGTTTACATATCATCTGTGACGCCTTTTGTGCTCCCGTGGCAGAGTTGACGTGTTGCAACAGAGACTGTGTGGCCTGCAACCCTAAAATATTTACTGTCTGGCTCTTTACGAAAAAGTTTGCCAACCCTTGGTTTAGGGTTCCAATCTTGGTAGAAATTGCTGGGCAACCATGTATCTTTGGGAAGTCACTTTACTTTTTTTAAGCATTTATCTTTTAATTTGTGAATAGTGGTAATAGTTCATGTCCTGTTTCTCTCCTGTATAGAGTTGTTTTGTCTTAAGGATCAAACAAGAAAATGCACGTGTAAATTTTTACAATCTATACTTTCTAGATACACAATAAAAATAATACTAGAAACCATTTTTCTGAGCATTTACTGTATACTAGGTCGCTTATGTTCATTATCTCATTTAATTTTCAAAGAAACTCCCTTAAGGAGAGCGCTGTTATTTTCCCATTTCGAATATGTGAATTTTGACGTTTAGGGAGTATAGCTATAAGCTTACCTACCATTCACCCCAGTTGAACAAATGTAATAAGCAAGTGCTTATTCCGTAAAGCAGAATGACTTCATAATTGCACAATTGTTTTTCTTAGTAGAAAGGCTCTTGGTATTTAACACCCAAATATCCTAGAATGTTCTTATCTCTCAATTCAATATGTTTTGGCTAATGGTTACATAAGAAAAATTTTTGTTTATACCCCAGAAACTCACTAATGCCATATACAGCATTTTACACAAAGTAACATGTGGAAAGTCTTATGTTAAATTCCAGATATAATCAGCATAAAGTCAGAATCCCATGTAATCAATCTGTGAAGTGCACCGCACGTCAGCACAGACGATGTGCAGCATGTTACTGCATGTAAGGCCCCCGGTACAACCATGGGCATTGCTTTGGATCAGGAAGGGATGTTGTAAGCATTTTACACCTTAACATGGGAGTTTGCTACTTATTTATAGGTGCTTTATTGTGTTTTAGTTACACTCTAGAGAGTTGGTTAGTAGTTTCGGGTTGATATGTAATGAATTATAATTATTTTCATTTGAAATATTGGGTAATAGGTTCTTTGTTGGCATTTCATGTAGAATACATGATTTTCAGTAATGGATGATTGATGTTAAGCAGGAGGGGGAAGATACCTGTATTATTATTGTTGTTGTTGTTGTTATTATTACTTGATCTATATGGACTGCGTACCTGATGGGTTCTATTATCCTTAGTAGGTCTTTTTTTTAATGAGTAACATGTAATTTTATAATATCTGCATACAAAGTATGTTGATTTCTCACATCCTCTGCCATTGTCTTCTAATTGACAACTGGAAGGACCTTGCTTCCCCTGCAACCTTTAAAAGTGATATCTGTTTTCTCTTTCTTTCTCATTCCTCTTATCTCTGGACCTGGAGTTGGAATAGATAATCTTCCTTGTTCCTCATTGCCACTTATAGAGTGCTCTCCCTCGTCCCTTTCTAAAACCCCTGCCTCTGAAGCTCATAGCAGCAAAGCATGCTGTTCAACCTCCTTGTTGCTGTTCCCCTACCAGGCACTACCCCTGATTTCTTATACACAGCTCACTGTTTTCTCTCTGCCACAACATCTGTCAAAATCCTGGATGATTTCAGTATCTGTAGACAATCTCAATGCTTTGGCCTTTCAATTTCTTGACCTCTCTTCCAATAAGCCTTCCTCCTTGCTCCCACCAATCTTTATTTGTTTTACTTGCCCTATTTCTTGGTTGTCTATGGCCCCAAAGATAGGTATATTAATTTTTTTGAGATAAATCCATAATCCTTTTCTATGGATTACTGCAAAGTAATATTTAATTAAAAAAATTTAACAGTGTTATTTCAGAATGTCAGGCATTTTGTCAGAACAAACAGCACATCACTGAAGTCCTTTAAAAACCGGTACTCAAAGAAAGTCTTTAGAAGGAAGGTTCAGGAGCTCTAAATCCAGCTATAAACACTGCATTTCTCGCTACCAGAAAGGAAGTTAAATTGACATAAGACCAGAAGAACAGAAATGGGAAGTTGCAGGACTATGTACTTTGGCAAGAACGTATGGGTGAACTATGAGGAAACACTTCTGTGTTATGCTCTGCTATAAATTATATATGAGTTAAGAAAAAAGGAAATTGTAGGCAAGTAGTGTATGTGTAGTAGAAAGGAAGTGGAATCTGAAATTAGTGACTTTGATTCTATTCTTGGTTTAGCCACTTATTAACTGTATGACCTTCATTAAGATATCTGACCTCTCTGAGCCTCAGTGTTTTCATCTGTAAAATAATATATGTGACATGAAGGATTTTTGTGAGTCTTAAATTGTGTGTGTGTGTGTCCACTTACACTGTGACTGGCACATAGATTCAGCTCAATAACTCCCTAGAGGTTGAAGCTATTTTTTTTTAAACATGAGGAATAAAATTGGTGACTCACCGAAGAAGAGGATTAAGTCCACCTGTGTTGCACATGAGGACGGATTGGAGTATTTGTTTTTGCTCATAGGCTAAAGAAGAAATTGTTCATTCTAATAGGAAAAAACGTTTAAATTATTTTCCTCCATTTTCGCGAACATATTAAACCTCTGGAAATTGAACAATCTATATTTTCTTTTCTTTTTTCTTTTTTTTAAGAGGGAGAGAAAGATAGAGTGAGTGGGGAGGGGCAGAGGGAGAAGAAGAGAGAGAATCTTAAATAGGCTCCACGTCCACCTTGGAGCCCGATGCGGGGCTTGATCTCACAACCTGAGATTGTGACCTGAGCAGAAATCAAGAGTTGGACACTTAACCAACTGAGCCACACAGGTGCCCTGATAATCTGTATTTAATAATAATAATAATAATAATAATAATAATAATAATAATAATAATAGTAGTAGTAGTAGTTAAAGTTAATCAAACATATGCTAGACACTATCCTAAGCCCTTTGTTTGCATTTAGCAGTAGATTTAATCCCTATAGCAGCCATATCAGCTAGGCACAAAAATTGGAAGTTAAGTAAATTGCCTAACTTACTAGGTAATAACCAGTAAGTAAAAGTGTTGGGATTGAAACATTTGCAACTTGGAACTAGAGTTTGGGATATATTAGATTATATATTATATAATTACATAGATTGTATATTAGATTATAGAATTGGTGACTCACAAAGAGGAGTAAAACAATATTGCTTTTGCTCTTGTCTGGAAGCCTATAATCTATGCTAGACTAAAGGGCACAAAACTACTAGAAGCCAATACAAAACAGCTTATAAATATATGCTGAATTTCTAAGTCGAATGGTTTAGACTGGGAAAAGAATAAACTAAAGTAATAAGGAAAAAGGCTTTCCAGAGGAGGTGGGAACTGAGATGCGCCTTCTAAGTTATGATTTGGGAAGGCAGAGGGCTGAAAAGAAGACGTTATCAGGAGAAAAAAACCATGCAAATTCAAGTGAATTTCCCAAGATTATACAATGAGATGAGAAATCTGATCTCCGAACACCTACTCAAAATTCTTTGCTGTTTCCACCTCCCTGTTCTCTTTTTAAAAATAAATAGAAGTAGAATAGTGGCCTCAATTCTATCCTGATTCTCTTGTACATCTAATGCCCATGGAACAAACAGCTGGCTTTTAAAAAATTCATCTCCCTGTTCTTTATGCCCCTATATTTTCAGTGGGAGTTGCCCTAGTGAGGGTAGAACTTGGCTATGGGAGCCAGATGTGGGTTGAGCAACGTCTTTATGTGCAAACACAAAGTCCTTTATGTACTGACAGATGGCCACCCCCTCACGGCACCATTGGTGTTCCAACCTGTTTAATTGGTCTACGATATCTTAACTTCTCATTTTTGCTTTTGCAATGCATTTCTAATGTTTTCCTGATTTATATTTGGACATATGTTTAATAAATGAATGGAGAAATCAGATAACATTTTATCTCAAAAATCAGCTTGCCTAGTGAGAGCCTGAATCTCTTAACTACAGCCCTTAAAATATTGTCAGGGCTGGCTTTATATGTAGGCAATTATATACTGATTTGAGATTTTTTTTTAATGCATTCATAGTAGGTTTGTATGTAAGGTGCATCATTATAGACTGTCTCCGTAAGATAACACAGAAGTTCTGTAGTGGTGTAATGCCCTTTTCCATAAAATCTGGGGTTGCTGCTGTACAGTGAGTGTATTTTGAAATATTTATTATTTTGCATTTTAATTATGGGAATATGCCCCAGGACAGAGGGCAAAATTTTACTCATGAAGTCAACTTATAATGAAATAAATGTCAAGTAGAAAGATGGCAAACCTCTGAGGCTCACGTTCACATGGGGCTCAGAAAATCATCACTTGTATCATCATTGGGGTAACAGCTGCTTGTGTAAACTCTTCTTTATTACTTTGCATATAATTCTGGGAGATCAAGAAAAAGTTATTTGATTACTAGAAACAATTAACAATTGAGGAAAGCTGTGTCATTTTTTTCACTCACTTCATTTAATAAAGGTATTGTATTTGCCAACTCTGTGTCAGAAGACATTATCCCTGTGCTTGCGGAACTTACTCTCATAGATAGAAACGCAAACAAAATATAAGTATTCATAAAGTGCACAGGAGATTCAGGGAAGTCTTAAGAGACAAAGTTGCATTTAAATTGAGACCTGAAAGATGAGTAGAAATTTGTATGAAATAGCAAGTCATCTTTAGTAAAGTGCAAGTGGCTCACTATTTCTTAAAGGCAAGAGCACTTGTGAGTGGTGGAGAGGAAGGGTTGAAGGAGAGTGGGAAATGATGAGATGAAACTTTTGTCTATCTGTTTACTGTTGTATCTCTAACACCTAGAACAGTGCTTGGCACAAAGTAGATTCATTAAATACTTGATGAATGAATAGAATGAAGGAAGGAAGGAAGGATAAACAGGGCCAGATCATAAAGGGCCTAATTTTATCCATTGCAAGGGATGCAAATTTTATCCATTGAAGAATACTTAAAAAGGAGTGATGTTGGATTTGCTTTTAAGAAAAATCACTGTCAGAAGTCTGGTGGATAAAGAGAGTGAGCTCAGGGAAGGAGACCAGTGAAACCGGACACTGGCATTGGCATTGGCAATGGTGCAAGAGAGGAGGGAACCAATATAAGAGGTATTTGGAGAATAAAATGTACAGGGCTAGGTGATTTTTGGTACGTATGGAGTAAGGGGAGAGAGAGAGAGATGACTTCCATGTTTCTTTCTGGCTTCGGCTCATGAGCGAAGAGATAATCCATTAACTAGATAAAGAATACAGGCAGGTAAGTGAGTTGGACGGAGATGATGATGTTAGGGTTCAAGCATGTTCATTTTGAAGTGATTGTGAGATATTCAGATTGAGATGTCAGATACTTGCATGTACATTGTGCTCCAAACTCAAGAAATCTTCTAACATATTCTTCTGCTATTCCTTAGGAAAATAGAACAGAGCCTTACAGCTTTAATTTTATTTAAAAATAATTTTATTCTATACTCCAGTTATCATTCTTGCAATGGTACCAATATCTAGTTTAAATTATCTTTTTAAATTCACTTTTATGTTTTTTCCTTGAAGGTAGAATTTTAAAAGGTAGCTGTCTTAGTCAAAAGCACGTAATTGATCTCAGCCTTTATCCTATCATGATTAATTTGTTTCAAGAAATGTCCATACAGGGGCGCCTGGGTAGCACAGTTGTTAAGCATCTGCCTTCGGCTCAGGGCCTGATCCCGGCGTTCTGGGATCGATCCCCACATCAGGCTCCTCTGCTGGGAGCCTGCTTCTTCCTCTCCCACTCCCCCTGCTTGTGTTCCCTCTCTCGCTGCCTCTCTCTGTCAAATAAATAAATAAAATCTTAAAAAAAAAAAAAGAAAGAAATGTCCGTACAATGCCAATGGTTTATGTGTTAGAAGATATTTTAAGCACATTACACCAAGTATCATGTTAAGTTCATGGTAAAAGAAATTAGACTGAAATTTGAATGTTAATAAATGGCCAGACAGGGGCTCATTCAGGAAAAGGCACCAAGCGCATTGAATATAAGTGTAAACAATGCATGTCTATTACAGTTTAGATGGCTCTGTGTGTTTTTCAGTACCCTGCTATTTTAAATCCTCCATTCAGTACAGGGCATGCTCTGCCTTCCTGGTCTTCTAATTATTAACCATATAACAGCTGTAGTCAAATGAATGAAAAAAAAAAAAAACAACCCACATCTTTCTTCCAGCTATTGGTGACCTTTGAGAACGTGAACATAACATGTCACAGTGAGTGGATATAATTGCTGTTGATCAAACATGGTACCTTCCCTAACCCATGTTGCAGACTCTTCCACTTATTTATTTTATTAAGCCACTTTTAGGCCGGTTTGAGATTTTTAAAAGAAATATTTTAAAGTTAAAATTTGGTTATTGATAATCTTAAAAGGTCATTTATTTTGCTTCTGCTGAGAGACTCCCCCAAATATGTAGATGTATATAAGCTAATAATAAAAAATAACTAAGTTCATACAAATTGCAGTATTTGGTATCAAGGTGTTTATTTATTTAACAAATTATGTGCAGGATACTTTAATAGACCTTGTGGGGAATAAAAGATTAATAAGACAATGGGTCTTACTACAAAGGAGCTTCGGTCTAGTAAGGACACTAAAAAAATGTGTGTAAATAATTATAATGTAAAGTAAAAATTGGCCGACATCATAAACTATAAGGATAAACTGTTAAGGGGATTAAGAATCTGGGAGTTCTCACTTATAGCCGGAAAAATCAGAGATGATTTCATTGAAGAGATAGCTTTTGACCTCAGTTTTGAAGATAGGAAAGGATTAGGCTTACAGAAGAGGACAAGGTGGGAAAGGATGTTAGAGAACAGGAAAGAGCAAGATTAATGTCTCAGAGATGTGCTTACACAGGATGTAAGGTGGAAGAGAAGTGGGGGCAGAGAAGATAAATCTGGCAAGTCCTGCTGGGGTCAGGTCAGAGAGGGCCTCAAGGGCCAGACAAATGATTTGGCTTTTATTCATGAAACAATCTTTAAGCAGAAGAAAAAATCAGCACTGTGTCTTAGCAGTAGTAGAATGGATGGATATAAGTAGGGGGAGATTAGAGGCAGAATGAAAACTAGTGAGGGCCAAAATTACGATAATAATTAGTGAGAACAGAGAGAATATTGAGAGTGGACAATAGTGAAAATGGTGATATGCCCCATGACAGGGTTTCTGTGCATAATTCTCTACCAAGTTTGTGATTTTTGCACTACTACATACACGCAAATCTAAAGGCAGTTTGTGTTTCTAAGTTGAATTTAAGGACTCTCTCAGTCCCGGGTTCCTTCTCAGGTCCATGGTCTCTCCCTGTGTTCCCATTCTCCCTTTGTTGCAGGCTGCGGGGACTGAGTCTGCTCTCCTACATGCTTCAGTAGCTGCTGCCACCCGCTGCATTGCCTGGCATTTTGATTCCCCCCCGAGCCTTGCTGCTGAGCATCAAGCAGGGTCCCCACACCCATGTTCTTTCTGTGTTGCTAAAAATAAGTACAAGGGCCCTTTACCTTTTGAGAGTTTAAAAAAGTATTAACCTTTGTAGAGAGGCTTGTGGGGGTAGCGAATATAATAGATACGGGGAAATTGAATGGTTCTATAAATGGCGGACTTTTCCACAAACAGGGTTCAGATATAGGCATCCCTCTTTTATTTTTCCAATTAATTACTCTGACACTCATATGCCTCAGTAGCAATCCATTTTCCTTTTGAGGCAACCCATTCTCCAATGATTAATTACTCATTTTCCAATAACTCTAGGAGTCAGTCCTCTGATGCTGAGTATCAAGGGAATGCGATTCCGAACAGTTCACTGCCGTTACTGGCTCTCACTCCGACATGGCATTGCCAGGCTGAACAACCTGATGGATGATGCTTGCTCACCTCACCACTGTAATGATGCCTTCACTGGTCCAGATCCTTGAAGGGGCAGCAGCAGTTCTTGGAGGGAGGATGAACCCACCCCTCAGTGCCGAGTTCTTGCAAGGACGCTCTACAACAGGGCTCCAAAGTTATAGATCTTAACAATCGGCTCCTTCGGTTTATTCATGCAGCCATATCCCAGAGTGCAAGCCAGCTCCAAGCGTTCCAGTTGAGGACATTTTGTAGAATCTTTCACCTAACAAACCCCAAATCTCCCTCCCTCCCCAATAAAAAAGTTCTTGCTAAACTTTTCTCTCGGGGCCTATTCACTCTGTACTTACACATCTGAAAGAAGCCTAAACAAGTGATTCTTCACCCAGTCAGGAGAATCTGCTTTAAGATTATTTTCTCCCCTTGCCCAAATGGCAAAGCAACTGCAAACTTCTCTTGCTAAAGGAGAAAGAAAACACAATTAAATCTCCAGTTAAGCATCTCTGGATGGGACATTTTACTACACTTAAAGAGTGCAAAAATCTTATAAACACATCATGTCTTCTGTTCTAAAATTTGACTTCTTTCTCAGATGAAAATACCACACAGGTTGGCAAATAATATGAACATTATTACTACCACCATCAACCCCAGAATGAACAGCATTAACATTTATTGAATGTTTGCTCTGTGCCAGGCTAAGGGCTTTTTATGTACTAACTTGTAAGGATAAAATAACAACTGACTGAAGTGGTATTAGTCCCATTTTACAGATGAAGAAACTGAGACTTGAGTAATTTGCTCCCAAACAGACAACTAGTAAGTAGCATAAACAGGCTCAAATCAATATCCGTCTGACTATTCTGCCTTTATTTTATCAGTGTTTATTAATTGAGTGTTTATTAATTGAGTATTTTATTAAGTGTTTATTAATTGCATGGCTGAACCTCTGCTTATTTTCTAAATAAACCTGGTAACATTCTAAGTTTAGCTACCATACAGACAGATTCCTAGCATGAAAAACTTATCATTTGAGTGATCAAGATAACATCATCAGTAATAAGTCATGTGAGTAGTATTATATACCCCCTAATACAATGCAATGAATGAGAAGGGCATGTTACCTCTGAGACAGTCTTCACTAAAATTCATAATCTCAGTCTAATTGTGACAAAACATTAGACAAACCTAAACTGAGGAACATTTT
Organism: Ursus americanus; assembly: GCF_024610735.1. Classification (NCBI taxonomy): domain Eukaryota; kingdom Metazoa; phylum Chordata; class Mammalia; order Carnivora; family Ursidae; genus Ursus; species Ursus americanus. The sequence goes on from NC_142144.1 coordinate 13,846,962, forward strand.
ACAAAATAACTAACCAGTACTCTTCAAAAGCTTCAAGGTTATAAAAGACAAGGAAGGACCAAGAAACTGTCAGATTGGAGAAAGCCAGGCAGACATGACCAGTAAACACACATAAGGTGATATCTTAGATTTCCTGGAACAGAAAAAAAGGATGTTAACGTAAAAATTAGGGAAATCTGATAAAGTCATAGTGTAGTTAGTAGTATTATAGAAATGTTAATTTTCAGTTTTGATGAATATGCCATGGTTATATGAGAAGTTAACCTTAGGGGAAGTTGGGTGAATAGTATACAAGAACGCTCTGTACTATCTTTACACTTTTTAAAAAATCTAATATTATTTAGAAATAAAGTTAATAGAATTATTATTTAAAGCAGTCAGTCAAGGGAATATGGAGAGTATTACTGTCTTATGATGAAGGTATATTTAGTCCTAGTGATAATTCTTACCCTTAGGTCCAGAAGAGGAATCAGGGTAAGGAAATAAACTAACTTTGCTGGAATGAAGATCTGCTGCTTTAGATATATGACGTTGTGGTTAGAAGAGGAAATACATTTACAGTACTGTACTGTACAAAATCTACGTGTAAGTGGACTTGTGCAGTTCAAACCCATGTTGTTCAAGGGCCAACTGTATAGAAAAGAAAAATAAATACTACCTATAAAGTAAAAAAAAGAATATACAGTCAAATGCATAGCCAGTTTTAATGTTTTAAATATCTTTTTTTCTATAAAGTTTTAAAAGAAGAGCTTCTAAACCTTGTGTTAGTAGACTTACGCTGAAATAGAAGGATGCTTGTTCCCACAGAGAAGGCTTTGTCTTCCCCTGTGTCCCCTGAAAGAAAATTAAATCAGCATGACTTGTTCCATCTCAGATGGTTTTTTTTTAATAGCAAGAAATATGTTTCCTAGAGGGTAGAGAGAAATATGGGACTATTCATCTTTTTTCTCCTTGGGTTTGATTTCTACTCACAATATCTAAATTTGTCAATTCCAGAGAGAGATCTTGACTTAAAGTGTGTCTAGATTTCCTAGAAAAAGTATATAGGTGCTTTAGCCATGATTATTTTGACATTCGAAGTATATAGGGCTCGTTTAAAAAATTATCAATTCCATGATTATGGTTCTTTATATATTAAATGAATTCTCCGGTATGATATATTCCATGTGTTTCACCAGTTTGGGTATTTCAGGCTTGCACTTCTGTTTATAAATTCAGTAGGTTTCCAGGTAATGCTAATAACTAATAACTGAACTAGTATTCTCTTCTCCTGTACATTTCCTCGTTTGAGTTTAACAACAACCCTGTAGGCAGGGTAAGGATGAAGTAGGTAAGGATGATTTTTCACCAAATTACTATAATGAGAAGTAATAATTGAAAGGTTGGAGCCCAAGCTTAGATATCTATTAATACCAGAGCAAGAGCAGTCAACTCAAGGTCTTCTGACAACTTATCTCATGTTCTTTCTCTTACCTTAAACTCCCATGGCATTCTGTTCTGGGTTAGTATATGCCCCTATGCTCAAGGTCAGAAGTTCTTAACCTAGGAAGGGGGAAACACATGACATGTAATGATGGTTATGTATTTTTCCATGGAGAAGGTCTATAAGATTAAATAGATTCTCAAAGAGATCTGGGATGTCATCAAATTTAAATTTTATTCTAAATACTATACAGGAAGGACATAGACATTCTTCACACACTGCCAAAAGCATAATGAAAAGAATGGCTTATATTGTCAATAACAGAATCCCTTCCTTCTCTTCTGCCAATTCCTAACACATATACTGTGACCACTTCCTTAATTAAATTTTACTTTTGCTGATCCTGAATTGATTATTTAAAGAGTTCTATGTTTGAATACGATGTCCAGTAAACGATATTATAGATATTTGGAAGAAAAGTTTTTACAGGAAAATATATTAGTTTTTTTGACTAAGCTGTTCACCTAAGGAAGCTGCATAACCCAGGAGAGGCAGCAGGAGGAACAGAAGGAAATTAACATTTGATGAACACTGTTAAACCTCTATTCTTGATGTTACACATATAACCTCTCTGACTTCTTAGAACAACTTAGCTATCTTGCTCTTAGATGCTGAGTTACTTAACAATATGGCATAATTAATAAATGGCAGAGCTTACATTTGAGCCCAGGTCTGTCTGACTCCAGGGCTCTCCCCATTGTACCCTAAAATAGAATGGGCAAGATTAGATATGGCAGTGTGAGTCTCAGTGTAAGTGTAGGTCTAGGTGTGTGTGAGCACTCCTAAGGAGTGGCCCATGGAGACATAAATCTAGAAGTCAGATCTTCTACAATGAAATTAAATACCGTATAGAAGAAGTCCACTGAAGTATTGAGATCATCCATAAAGAATCATTTGAAAGGCAGGAATTAGGACATTATAAATATAAAAATTGAGTCCACTTAATTTGTTGGGGCTTAAATGGCGGGCATTTGACAATGTGGGAGATCTGAAAGCAAGTGTTGTGAATCTAGTCATTGGAGTGGGAAATGGTGAGGCAGGTGCCATTGGGACCAGGAGACAGACATCAGGAAACTAGGGACAATAGTTGTAATTCAGCCATTGAGAATTTAGGGGATTAAGGTCAAAGGAACCAGTAGCAAATGAGAATGACAGTTTACTGAGGTTGATTGCCTTAAGTACCCTCTTCCTAGGTCAGAATTGATACCAAATTAAGGGTTAAGCACCAAGTGCAGAGATGGAAATCAAGCAGCTTTACCAGTCAGGGCTTGGAATATGAAAAGTAGAGTGAAGCAAGTATTGTGACATTTTTCCAGGTAATCTAGTACAGTGGTTCTTCAAGTATGGTCCCCAGATCAATATCAGCATAAACTGGGAATTGGTTAGAAATGCAAATTCTTGGGCTCAACCCCAGACGTATTGAATCAGAAATTCTGAAATAGGGCCTAGCAATCAGAACCACTGATCAATTTGTTGCCCCTAAAAATCTAAGGTCAACTTATATGCAGAAAAAAACCAGAAGTAATAACGAGTAGGCTTATTTGAGGCATTCCAGTCTCTGTTCTTTGTTTATATGAGGATTATAGAAGTTAAAGAGGATTTTTTAGTAGGTTCATAACAGAGAATTGGGGTTAAGCAAAACAGACTTTTCTTTGTGGACTAGTAAATTATTTTTTTCCTTTCTGCTCTTCTTTATCCTTTAAAAAACAAATCCAAGAGATCAATGTCTTACAATGTTGACTGGCCCATAATGGATAGTCAGTCATTAAAAGTCTCATTTTGCTCACCTAGAATAAATACGCTGTTTCTAAGATTCTAAGAGATTTATTTAAATGTAATATAAAATATTAAATGGGCTAAATTGAAGACAGGTATGGTACTCAGAAGGCATCATGGGGGCGCCTGGGTGGCTCAGTCGTTAAGCGTCTGCCTTCGGCTCAGGGCGTTATCCTGGTGTTCTGGGATTGAGCCCCACGTCAGGCTCTTCCGCTGGGAGCCTGCTTCTTCCTCTCCCACTCCTCCTGCTTGTGTTCCCTCTCTCGCTGGCTGTCTCTCTCTCTGTCGAATGAATAAATAAAATCTTAAAAAAAAAAAAAAAAAAGAAGGCATCATGAATTAAAAGGAAGCATACATAGATTTTGGAGCCAGATTACACATTCATCAAATGAAAAAATTTGAGTGTCTGTCATGTGCCAGGCACTGTGTTAGACCCTGGGAATATAGCAGTGGAAACAAACAAGCAAACAGATAAAACCCCCTGATTTCATAGAGCTGATATTCTAGATGGGGAGAGAGATAATAAAAAATAAAATAAAATGTATATTATATTTAGTAGTAAGAGATATTATAATCTTAGATGGTGTGGCTGGCCGAGGCCTTGTTGAGAATATGACATTTGAACAAATAACAAGAAGAAGTAAGAGGATATGCCATGTGGAATCCCCTGGCTGAAAGGTACTGCTAACAGAAAGGACAGCAAACGCAGGCTCTCTGATGCAGGAACATGCATAGCGCATCTGAACAACAGTAAGGCGAGTGTGGCTGAAGTGATGTACGTGGTGAGAAGGGATTAGGGGAGTACTAGGTAAAAGCAAAATATATATACAGATGATGAGAATACTGTTCTTTCAACATATCTATATTTTTCAAAAATTTTATATGAAAAACATAAAGGGGAAATAAAGCTGTAGTAATTAAGACAGTTTGGTTTAGTTCAGGGACAGACAAATAGATAAATAGAACAAAAACAAAACCCAGAAACACCCCATGTGTAGAAAGATACTTGACATATGGTTGAGAGGTACTAAAGCTTAGGGATAAGCTTCAACCATACTAGTAATGTAGTAGCAGTACTTACACAGTTTTTACTATGTGTCAGACACTGTTCTGAATGCTTAACCATATTAACTAAATTAACCTTCACAACACACCTGTGAGATAGAGAGATTATTTTCTCCATTTTACAAGTGAGGAAACTGAAGCAGGAAGTTGAGGTAATTTACTTATGGTCATACGGCCAGTAAGTGATAAAGTCAGGATTTGAATCCAGGTAGTCTAGCTCCAGTGTTCACGGCTTAACTACTTCGTTAAATGCTAAAACTTATACAAAGAATGGAAAGACAAGCCTCAAACTGAGAGAAGAGAATGGTAGCATATTATACTGACAAGGGATTGATTACTCTAAGAATAAAGGATATCTACAAGTCAATGTCAAAAATACTTGGGGAAAAATGTGCAATTTTGTATGGTGACAGATGGTAACTAAACTTACTGTGGTGATGGTTTTGCAATATAAATAAATATCAAATCATTATATTGTACACCTGAAACTAATGTAATATGTCAATTATCCTTTCGTAAAAAAGAATACTTGGGCAGACTCTTCATAGAAGAGGAAACTCAGATGGCCAATGAACTTGAAAATATATTCCATCTCATTAAAATCTGGAGAATGCAATTAAAAACCACAGCGTGATATCACTTTGAGCTGCCAGATTGGCAAAATTTTTAAAGCTGATGACACCAAGTATTGGTGAGGATTCAGAACAATGAGACCATGATTCTGTTGCTAATAGGGGTGTAAATTGTTACCACCACTTCAGAAAAACAGTTAGTGTGTTGATCTTGAACAAACTGTTACCTAGCAGTTTCATTCTTTGGCATATACTTTAGAGAAAAACATGCTCATATGTGCCAGAAGATGTGTACAGGTATTATCTAAATACCTAATGAAAACAACCCAAATCTCTAGAAGAATGAATAAAATAGGGTTATATTCATGTGATAAAATATAATACAGCAGAGAAAGAATGACTATAGCTATACAAATGCACATTGATAAATCTCAAAAACATAATATATTGAGAAAAAAAGTAAATGAAAGAATATATGATTTTTATTAATATAAAGTTTAAGAGCAGGCAAAACGATATGATCTATTATTTAGTAATCCATATGGAAATGGTGAAACTCTTAAAGAGCTGAACTGATCAAAACTTAGTTGCTTCTGGGGGCGCCTGGGTGGCACAGCGGTTGGGCGTCTGCCTTTGGCTCAGGGCGTGATCCTGGCGTTATGGGATCGAGCCCCACATCAGGCTCCTCCGCTAGGAGGCTGCTTCTTCCTCTCCCACTCCCCCTGCTTGTGTTCCCTCTCTCGCTGGCTGTCTCTATCTCTGTCAAATAAATAAATAAAAAATCTTAAAAAAAAAAAACAAACTTAGTTGCTTCTGGGGTGAGAGAAGGGGATGTGGTTGCCATGCAAGGAGCTTCAAATGTCTTGCCTAGTGGATATTAAATTATTGAGTTTATTTTTCTACTTTAAATTCTATTGTCTTTAAATTTATCTATCTCTGAATGAATGATATATTTCACAGTTTAAAAATGAAGATTAAAAAAGCTTTGCACGCTTATATCAATAAAGCTACTAGGGGTGGGAAGCTTTGCAAGGGAACTGGCTAGAACAGAGGCATTTGCAAACTGTGCCAGCCACAAGTAGGAAACTAGAGCTCCCAAGTTATAGAATTGTATTGAGATAGATCAGAAGCGATGTCTCATTTCCTTGGCAATCACTTTAAAATCCCATTCATCAGAGGAGTTATTTAAACAACTGACAATTGAGCCAGGAGAAGGCTAACATAAAAAAACTTTTAAGAGTGTTGCAGGTCTATAAGATGAGCACATTAAATCCTTCTGTCTTGCTTTCATTAAGTACACGGAGGTAATCTATAACATAGAGGAGAGAGAAAAAAACAGGTATTAGTTGGCAGAAGACCTGGGTTCTAATTCTGATTGCCCTCTGGGTGTGTGACCTTGAAAACTGAGTCAGTTCATGTCATGAAAGCTCTATTATTTGGGATGTTGAGTATCCCCAATTTGACCAGATAGAGAGCTACTAATATTTGGAAGGTACTTAAATATGTAGTTTTAACTAGTTTTCACTATCGTTTGAAACAGGGATTATTATTCTTATTTTTTCAGATGTGAAAACTTAATTTGTTCAACAATCGAACAGCTAGAAAGTGGCAAAGTTGAGACTTATGAATGTCATAGAATTATTGTAAGAACGAAAGTAACTAAAGCATATATAAATATTGTGTTATACACTTTATTTATTTTTTTTAAAGATTTTATTCATTTATTTGACAGAGAGACAGCCAGCGAGAGAGGGAACACAAGCAGGGGGAGTGGGAGAGGAGGAAGCAGGCTCCCAGCGGAGGAGCCCGATGTGGGACTCGATCCCGGAATGCGGGGATCACGCCCTGAGCCGAAGGCAGACACTTAACGACTGCGCTACCCAGGCTCCCCTGCACTTTATTTTTAATCCCACAGTAGGAACTCAGTAAATGTTAATATTGCCTCCTGACTACTTCATTCCCTACAGGGCTTAGAACTCAAAAGCTTAGGACTTGGGTATAAAGGGCTTGGTCCTTAGCACTATCAGTATCAACATTTTTAGTTCAACAGGTTTTTGTTTGCTCATTTGAAAACTAAGCCACTACTTATGCTGTCATTTCTGTGAGAAAATGAGTTCTAAAATCTAGGCACTACAAGGTAAGTCAATTTTTGGAACACAGCATGTGCACAGATCAAGTATTAATAATTACCCTTTCAGGTTAGTACCCAAAATATATAAAGAATGTATTAAACTCAACACCCAAAAAACAAATAATCCAATTAAAAAATGGGCAGAAGACATGAATAGACATTTTCCCAAAGAAGACATCCAGATGGCCAGCAGACACATGAAAAGATGCTCACCATCACTTATCATCAGGGAGATGCAAATCAAAACTACAATGAGATACCACCTCACACCTGTCAGAATGGCTAAAATCAACAACACAAGAAAGAGCAGGTGTTGGCGAGGATGTGCGGAAAGGGGAACCCTCTTGCCCTGTTGGTGGGAAAGCAAACTGGTGCAGCCACTCTGGAAAATGGCATGGAGTTCCTTCAACAAGAGTTAAAAATAGAACTTCTCTACAACCCAGGAATTGCTTAGGTATTTACCCAAAGAATACAAAAACAACTAATTGAAAATGATGGACACACCCCGATGTTTGTTTGTTTAAAGATGGGCATGCTAGAGCCTCAGCAAGGCTTGACTTTATTTTATTTTTTTAAAGATTTTATTTATCTATTTGACTGAGTGAGAGAGCACAAGCAGGGGAGCAGCAGAGTGAGAGGGAGAAGCAGGCTCCCTGATCAGCAGGGAGCCTGACTCGGGGCTCAGTGCTAGGAGCTGGGGATCATGACCTGAGCCGAATGCAGATGCTCAACCATCTGAGCCACCCAGGCTCCCCTCCCCTAATGTGTATAGCAGCATTATCTACAACAGCCAGATTATGAAAAGAGCCCAAGGCTCCATTGACTGATGAATGGATAAAAAGAGATATGGTGTGTATGATATGTGTATACACACACACACACACACACACACACACACACACACACACACACACAGAGGAATATTACTCAGCCATCAAGAAGAATGAAATCTTGCCATTTGCAACAGCATGGATGGAGCTACAGTTTTATGCTAAGTGAAATAAATCAGTCAGAGAAAGACAAATACCATATGATTTCATTCATATGTGAAGTTTAAGAAACAAAATAAATGAGCAAAGGGAAAAGAGAGAGAGAGGCAAACCAAGAAACACTCTTAACTATAGAGAACAAACTGATGGTTACCAGAGGGGAGGTGGAGTGGGTGAAATGGGTGATGGGGATTAAGGAGTGCACTTGTGGTGAGCGCTGGGTGTTGTATGGAAGTGCCAAATCAGTAAATTCTTCACCTGAAACAAATATTACCCTGTATGTTAACTATCTAGAATTTAAATTGAAAAAAGATTTTTAAAAAATTACCCTTTCATCAAGCAAACCTTTCACGATGGTTACAAAAGAATACAATGTTAATGTATTTGAGGTGTATCTTCTTTTCAAGGAGATGCTATCGGGACATGCTTTTTCTTTCTTTTTTCAAAATGACTTTTAAAATGCAGAAATCTCTATCAAATAATGGAGTAATTGTGTGGGTTTGAGTATTCTTATGGCCATATTTATTCCATTAAAAAAGTGAAGGAAACAAGAAATAATTTTCCTAGTTGAATTAAGTTAAGCCTTCCCAAGTTATGGCTCTGGAAATATGACACTTTTTATTTTTTTTTTTGCCATTAAGTTTTATTTCTGACTTTTCAAATAAGCTTTTAAATTTGATTTTGGTAAGATCAACTATCAGAAAATATTTTTGCACTTAGGCAATACACTTTTTGAGTGTTAAGAATTTCTGTCTGAATATGGATTTCCTCTCAGAATATTTTAGACTATTTGCCCGCAAAAATACAAGGAATGTTTAGTATAATAGCCCAATGTTTTCAACAATAAAGCTATCTTTTTTTTTCTCCAGCAAAGGAGCTTTGCTCATTGCATAATGGTCTTTTCCATGATTGTAGAAAGACAGAGGAATGCCAAATGCAGATGGTCTTTTGCCAAAATGTCCAATTATTGAGTTTCTTTCATAACCAAAAGGAGAAACTATTTTTACTACCTTTACAAAACCATGACACAAACATGAAGTTAAGAATTGCTAATAAATTTTCATTTTCTTTGTTTTCCCATGTAAAGACTTTTTTCTAGTTAGAACAACTTTTTCTGGCTTCTTTTTAATATTATTTTTAATATATTGAGAGAGATTATAATCAGCAATTTTCTGTTAATTTCATACTGTGTTTTAACTAGTGGTTCAATCTCTTTCTACACTGAATTGTTTTTATTTTTTTTTTAAGATTTTTATTTATTTATTTGAGAGAGAGTGAGTGAGCGAGAGAACACAAGCAAGGGGAATGGCAGAGGGAGAGGGAGAACAAGGTCCCAGCCCATGACACAGGACTCAATCCCAGGACCCCGAGATCATGACCTGAGCTGAAGGCAGATGCTTAACTGACTGAGCCACCCAGACGTCCCTACACTGAATTGTTAGTTATAAAAGAAAAGATAGAAGAAAAAAAATCGATACCTCTAATTATCCATTTTTTCTGTTTCTTATTCTTTCCATGTCGGAGTGCCAAGATGTAAATTGTGTGAGGAAGAAGGAAGGAAGAAAAACAAGGCTTCAGAATAACCATAAATAAATTAATTTCCCCTAATTAAAACTATCTTTTTAGTTATTCTATGACAAGTTCAGATTGATGACATGATGTCTAAAGATATGCCATGTACATGTCATTTATATCTTATACCTCTTAGGAAGAAAATAGACAATGTTTCTGATAACACAAAACATGCTGAGACATTTGACAATGTAGAAAAAAATTAAATCAATTAGCTAGTTTGTACAAAAATACATCAGTCTCACTGATTTAGGTCCCACATCATGTAGGCTTTTGCAGATCCTTTCTCTTCTCTATTATTTAAACAAATTTTTAAAAAGATTTTATTCATTCCTTTGAAAGAGAGAACATGTGCACATGACTGGGGGGAGGAGGCAGAGGGGGAGGGAGAGAGACAAGCAGATCCCCCCCGACTAAGCATGGAGCCCAGCGCAGGGCTCAGTCCCAGGACTCCAAGAGGACTCTGAGATCAGGACCCCAGCTGAAGTCAGATGCTTAACCTTAAGACTGAGCCACCCAGGTGCCCCTCCCTTCTCAATTTTAGAATTTTCTTTCCCCAAACTATTTCTACCTGGTTTTCATAATGTGCTGTCTTTTCCTAGCCACCTTTTTGCTCTAAACTAACAATTACCCCCATAAATTCTTGCAATTTCTCTAGGTTTGTAAACAGAATTTTAAAAGGAAATAACTTAGCTTTGTCTGCCTTTGCCTATTAGAGAGTCCAGCCCATTTTCTTTATAATTCTCAGGAAAAATTCAAGATCTAGGATTACTGTCATCATCTTTGTAATTCTTTTATTCTTGAATATTGATCACATCCCAGATGCTATGCTGAGACCCTGGGTATGTAATCTTTAATTTTCACAGTAACCCTACAAAGTTTGGTATAACTGCCTTCATTTTACAAGTGAGAATACTGAGTCTAAGATAGAATAAGCCCTTGGTCCCAGCTAGTCACTAGCAGAGCTGGAATATGAACCAAGCTCTCTGTCTCCTTAGGCTATGAATTTTCCATAGACCCTGATACCTTCCTTCCTGTGTTCCACCCTTTCCACCCTAGTCAGTGCTGTTATAAAATAATGGAAATTCTGGAGATTCTCCATCTACTCATCATAAACAGACCAGAACCTCTAAAAAGATATTTTGTTTAGTACTTGCATGACATAAATATGTACCATATCTTGAAATGTGATACACCATTGAATTCCCTTTTGAAAAATTAATGACTTCATGTCAGAAAATATATTATTCACGTTTTAAGAGATAGTTTTTTTCAATTTTTATTTATTTAAGTAATCGCTATACTAATATGGGGCTTGAACTCATGATCCTGAGATCAAGAGTCGCATGCTCTTCTGACTGAGCCAGCCAAGTACCCCTTAAGAGTTCATTTTTAAAGATTCAAGCCTTGTAATAGTGGTTCACACTTATGAGTGTGGTAATTCTATAACTAAGCACCTGACACCGTAGAAAATCTGAGAATCCTATTTGGGATAATTTAAGAAATGTATAGTATATACTTATTTATACTTAGTATGGCTTAGTTGCACAATGCTTGTGCTTCCTTTGTAAATAACTCTATATTCTTCTTTCTGGTGTAATTCTCCATACTATCTTAGTACTTTACTAGTAATTAACTCATGTCTATAAAAAGTGACACCGGATGAGCAAGTTCTATCTTAGTTTATCTTAACTGATCTCAATAGTATAGATTTCTGACTTCTGTTCAAAATCTAGTTTTGTGCCCTTATTTTCCAGATATGAAGCTATGAGTCTTCGGTTCTTTCATTTCAAATCTATGGATAAGCATAAGTGGTCTGTTAACAGGACTTTTTTTTCTGTCTTTGATTTCATTGCATTTATATCATTGACCTTTGCTTCAAAAAGCATTCAACAGTCTTCAACAGAGGGAGACCATGAAAGGGGGTGTTGTAAAGGCTTTATTCTGTAAAAGAAGTCACACAGGGAGAGCTTTATATTTGCCGAGTGATTTAATTCTTATACATGCAGAAATTGGCCCTGGGCCATGAGTAACATGGAGAGTACTGCTAGTGCCGTCTCACAGCAAACTTTCCCACTCTCTGCTATATTAAAAAAAAGAGAGAGAGAGAAAGCACCTCCTTTCCTGTTGTTTTAAAATCTACCCAGGAAAAATGAAGCATGGTATCTAGACTAGTCAATCACTTTATCGGGATTCATAAAGCAAGCCCCTTGTGGGGTTTTTATTTTTACATCAGCAACTAAGGAACACATTCTCCAGGGAGAAAGATGCCTGCATCAGTCTTTTGAGTATGCAGAGCAGAATTATGAAGGGAAAGTCCACTTACAGGAATAGCAACTACTTTGAGAACATGGACTATATTATGATTATGAGATATTATGAAGTGATTAGGCATTCCAAGATAATATCATTTTCTTGTAGGCTGGTGAGTTCGGCAAACACTGTCATTAAAAGTAACTTTATTCTTCTGTTTACCAAATAATCTGTAGAGAAATGAGGAGCAAGCATATTTTGATTAACATTTTAAAAGACTTAGAAATTGGCTAATAAAATGTTAGCATTTCTTTGTAAGGCAATTATATCCTTTATAATTTTCTGACAGTTCAGTGAGACTGAAGTTGACTAGTTCCTTCTTGTTCAGTAATAACATATTCCTGAACTTCATATTTGATGAATACAGATTTACTTTGCTAGATCTTTAAGTACCTTGAGATTTTCTTGTGTAAGACTGTGTAAGCATATGTGTGTTGGGTTTTTTCCTTTTGTTTTATTTTTTTGTGAAGTTACTTAAGAGACATGGTTGGTAATGTACATTTCTGTTGCATGTTTAAAACCAAGTCTCACTTCTTTACTATGATCAGTACAAATTTTAACTAAGCTTTAAGCATCAAAATATTTGGGCTTGCATCTCTGGGAACCTCGGACTTTGCTGGGCTGCAGTTTCTCTTCAAGCAGTAAGAACTCTTAGCTTTTGTTAAGGAAGACCTAAAATTTACTGGCAGTAAGAAAAGAGACCACTTTTCTTAGGCGGAGTATGGGCAAGGCAGAAACAGCTCACTGAGGTGAGAACCTAAATAAATGGTGAATTGTGGTGCTTGGAATCTACCGAATGAAGCTTAATACCCAAGTAGGTATCAAGTTATTTGGCATGCAAATTTCTTGTGCAAATTTAGATTCAGACTTAGGGAGTGGTAAGTGCCATGGTATAGTAGGAAAAGTCTGGCTTTGTAAAAATCAGCCTGACTTACTAGGTGCGGACAACAACTTTATCCTCTCTGATTTTCTTCAATAGTAAAATGAGGATTAGGACTTTACCTAGTAGGGTTATTTTGAAGATTAGAGAGCATATCTATACTTATTGACATAGGCGCTCAATAAATGATGGCTCATCGTTTTTATCATTGTCTTCAGCAGCAGCAACAGCAGCACTCCTGCTGTCAGATGCCTCTGTTTTACATTTTCTGTAAAACTACTTGTTAGTCAAGCAATTACGTAACCTGATATACTAGACAGCTTTAAGATAGGAATACAGAGGCCTATGGGTGGCTTCTCAGGATACAAGACTTTGAAATATGTAAAGTATATATTATTTACATAAGCCTGGCTTCCTTTCCCTTCTTGGACTGGTTTTGTTTGAGTAAAGCCCTAAAAATATTCCATGTCAAACTGTTTTTCTACTTTTCTACTCCTTTTTGGCATAGCCTGGGATAGTGCAGAGAACCGTAAGAGGGAGAGAGAAGTAAACTTTTACTCTAGCGGCTCAATATAGTTTTTAGGGATGGAGGATGTAAGCCTCATTATTTAGCCCAGGGGATGCTGATGAAAAAGAGAGGCATATGTCAAAAAAAAAAAAAAAAGTCCTTAGGTTTGTACACTGCAAGTAGAATACACATGGTTGAAAGTTGCTTTACTTCCGTTCTGCAGAGTGCAACTGAAAATTCCAGTAACTCTCAAACTTGGAACTTCTGTTTTTATTATAGAAATAGGAATATGGGAATTAGAAGGAGATTACTTTAACTGATATATGTAAGAGCTGTTTAAGTATTAATAATTTGAGCTTGGGTTCTTGAACTAAAATTATCAGTCCCACGGGGGCTCATTATTAGGAGCTGACTCTCTAAAAAATGTTACATTGAAAAGCAGTTTTACCTTAAATTGTCTCCCATCTAATATGACTGGTGCCAAGATATGCTCAGGTGAAGTCTAAAAATTTCAGGTTCAGAATAAGCATATAAAGAAGAGTCACATTGTTAAATAAAGTATTTTTCTTCCTTTCTTTCTTTTTAAAGATTTTATTTTTAGGTAATCTCTATATCCAACATGGGCTCAAACCTACAAGCCCAAGATCAAGAGTCACATGCTCTACCGACTGAACCAGCCAGGCATCCCTATTTTTCTTACTTTAGACTTTAGACTTCTTTTTGGGTTGACAATCTAGAATTTTATATGGATTTAATGCAGAAAACAATAGAGGTCCCCCTTATATTTACTTAATTGTGAATTCCAGTTTAATTACCAGAAATATGATTTTAATATATCCTGGATCTAAAGTAGAAAATTGTATCATTTTCAGCGTCTAAATGGATATAGATCTTGGTGTTCATATTCTTCAGCCAGAAGCTAGGTTGGGTGAAGACTAGGTGGAGTTTCTTCTCTTCTCCATATTGGGCAGGGTGGATGCTGATGGAACTGTGGAATGATCCAGGAGTGAGAGGTAGCGGTGGTACCAGTTCTATGCCCCACTGCTTAGTAAACAAAGATTTCTAAGCACTGGGGACTTATGTTCTCCATGGCTCCTTTATCAGTTATTTTAAACTACCTAAGTGCAGAGGATTAATTTGTCACAAATGATTAGTGTTAGTATGTCAGTTGAATGTATATAGTCATGAAGTTGTTTAACTTCCAATTTAAAAAAATCACAATAATTCTAGTAATTAGAATCTAGTTGAAAGTATTTCTACATTAAGATCATCTATGATGGGATGTTAGGCAACAAAACTTTCAAACTCATTTACTTTTGTTCATTGTCTTTGCTTTTATTTGCAGTTCTGGGAAATGCCAATGCAAAGTGGGTGTCACCGGCTCTACATGTGATCGATGCCAAGATGGATATTATGACTTTAGTAAGAGTGGCTGCTTGCCCTGCCGATGTAATAATCGGTCTGCCAGTTGTGATGCCCTCACAGGTACACACTTTCCTTAACTTTGTTATGTGATTAGTCTTTTGTTCTTTTCATAAATTTCAAAAATCATATTGGTTGGAGAACTATGGAAGCAGAGAAGACTATATGAACTAAAATTCCAGAAAGGGTAGAACTCTAATTAAGTAAGTGGATGACCATCAGCCATTTTATTTCCAGGGGACATTTGCTGATTCTGGTCATAGGCTAAGATGCAGATTTAACCCAAGCAAAGGAATTCTTCTTGAGGAAAGAGATACAAGAAGAGGTTTTGGCAGTTGTCTGGGACTTGTATGATGGATTGGAATCTAGAGGAGCCCTCAACACAAGGCCAGTTTTCTCACAGGACATTAGCTGATTGTGCAAGAGATGAGAGGCTGGCCCAAAAGGGATAAAGAAGTCTCTCAGTCTTATGGTGCTTAGGAGACAAAATCCCTTTAGAAAGAGAGGCCCTGCTACCATATACGACCATCTCTCTCTCAAGACCTTGCCAGGTTCTGAAGTGTGTGGAGTGGGACCTGGGCTGAAACCACCAAAGGGCAGTACTCAGTCTGTTGCAGTCTCTCAGGGCTGTGGAGACTCAGGGATGCTAGGCTTTCAGTCAAAAGCATTAGAGGGCCATGACCAAGAAAGAGTGATGAGCCATAGGTGAACTGACTCATACTGAAATTACAGTCCTTCTTCAACCCATCTCAATTTCGAATTGGATTGAGGCAATTCTCTCATTGTATCTGGTTAACAGGGAAAAGAGTTATCTGTGGTTCTTTTATACACTGTATCTGGCATGCAATCAAAAATACTAGACAATGCTGAGGGAAAATGTGACCAATAATAAAGAGAAAAAAGAAACAATGGAAGCAGACCCACAGATGATCCAGATGTTAGAGTTAGCAAACGATGCCTTTAAAATAACTAAAATTAATGCTTTAAGAAAATAGAGGAAAACCCAGAAAATAGAGGAAAACTCAGAAAATAGGAAAAAGAGGAAAATTTCAAGAGAACTGGAATCTATAAAAAAAATTGAAAGGTCAGCCTAGGACTGAAAAATACAACATCTGAAATGAATAACACATTGCATGTGTTTAACAAAAGATTATTCACAGTGAAGACAAGATAAGTAGACTTGAATACAGCTCAGTTAAAAATATTCAGCTGAAGCACAAAGTAAAAAATGCAATGGAAAGAACAGAGCAGGAAAGACATGTGGGACACAGCCAAAAAGACTAACATAAATGTAATTGGAGACTCAGAAAGAAAGGAGAGAGAGATTGGGGCAGAAGCAAAATTTGTAGAGATCATGGCCGAGATTTTTCCAAACTGGTGAAAGCCATCAGCCCACTGATTCTGAAAGCTCAGCAAACCCCAGGCAGTATAAAACAAAGAAAACCATACTGAGGCAAACTATTAAAAGCTAAAGACAATGAACTCTTCCAATGGTCAGTTTTCCTAAACGTAAGGATTAGAAATCCTTCCTTGGAAATCTTTTTCCCTCAACAGAAAAATCAGGACAAACTAGTCTGACAAGTACAAGTGTTTTTATGATAGCAGGGTAGCAGAGTACTTGAAATTGAAAGTACCCTGGAAAGTATTTGAAATTCTTTGTTTTATTCCTCTAGTCCATGGTGAAAAAAATTGATTCAGGAGAAATCGTGTTATTTTTTTTCTGTTATGCGATCTGGTCCCTGGCTACTCACTGGTTCTCTCTTGAGCTATTCTTTTTCTCTACTGTCTGTGATCCAGTCATACTGGCTTCTATCCCTAAAACAAGCCGTGTTCCCTTGTCCTAAGATTTACATACATGATCTTTCCTCTGCCTAGAACGGTCTTCCTAATATACCTCTATGCCACCGCTAGCCCCTTTGCCTTATTAAATCATTATTTTTCCTTCAGGCCTTCAGTTAAAGCTTACTCATTGGAAAGCAGTTCCTGATACTCCAGGCTGAATGACAGTCCCCAATTATACACTGTCATACGCACTTGTATTTTTTGTCACGGGACCTTATGTTTATAATTCTGTATTTATTTGTGATTGTGAGTCATGTGTAGCCTACTCACTACGTCGTAAGTTCTATGAAGGTAGGGGCAATATCAGTTTGTTCATCATTGTGCACAATCTCTAGCCTGGACCCTGGCACGCAGTCAGTACTCACTAAATGTTTGTTCGGTAAATGAAAAATACACAGAGGAAAGATAAATTTCAATCCTGGTTAAGGACAGGAACGCTTCATCCTACTGAGTTGATTTAAATTTCTCCCCAGGTCTTGTATAGTAAGAAAGCGGTCTACACTGCTGCCTCTCACTGCTAGTTTTGCTTGCAGCAATGAGGTAGCTATCTTCAATGTCAAGTAAATCCCAACCTGTCCTTGCTCGAGATAATTTAAGGCAAAAGAGATCTTTGCCATGGTTATGATTTCTAAAAGCAGTTAGTAATAAGAAAAATAAATGGTTTCTCTGTTTGGAAATATAATAAAAGAGGACTTCAACACGAAGACATGCAAGTACTTAATTTAAACCTGCAGGCTTAATATATAATCAGCCTTTCCTTTTGTCTCAAAGATTTTTTTCAACAGCGCTGTGATACGGCTGCCCTCTGGTGGCCACTTACTATGTTTTCCCAGTCCTTAACGTTTCCCCCTTTCTAGTCTTTTTCTAGACCTTGTGTTTTAGATGAAGAAGGTTTTAAAGTAAATTTTTTGTGATAAAATATATTGGGGAAAAACATTTTGGAGAACATTTTCACAATGTGTATTGGAGTCTTCAGAATACCTCCTTGATCCAGTAATTCTGTTTCCAGAAATCTATTCTGAGGAAATAATTCTAAATTCATAAAAAGCTTTGCGTTCAAAGAAGCTTACTAAAGTGGTAGTGGTAATTCTAAAAAATTAGACAAACCTATTTCTATCAACAGAGAATGAAGCCAGTTATGTTACTTAGGCGGTACATGGTTAAAAGCACGGCAAGTGCAATCTTGACTTGACTTTGGCCGAATTACGTAGCCTGTTTCTTCGTCTAGAAATGCAGATAATGACAGTAACTGTCTAATGGGTTGTTGTGATGATTCAGTGCAATATATTTATAAAACCTTTAATACAGTGCCTGGCTCATTATGAGTAATCAATAAACGGCAACTATTAAGTAGTCATTAAAATTTTTTAAGATTGGTATATATAACAACATGAGAGTAAAAAAAGCAGGGCGTGAAAGGACATGGCCATATATTTAGACTATTTGAAAAGCAAAACTTAAACTTCTATACATAAGGAAAGTTTTCAAGGAAAAGTATTCAAAATCTTAATGACAGATTTCTGATGGTGATTTTTTTTCTTCTATTCTCCTGTATTTTCTAGATTTTCTTTATTGAGTATATATTTACTTTAAAATGGAAGTAGGAGACTAATATTTTTTCAAACTAGAACTTTATGTTCACATGGTGCACTTCTTTTTCCTTTAAGAATATTTATTTATTTTTGCTCCTCTTGGGGCGCCTGGGTGGCTCAGTTGGTTAAGCATCCCACTCTTGGTTTCGGCTCAGTTTATGATCTTAGGATCCTGGGCTCAAGCCCTGTGTCATTCTCCACGCTCAGTAGGGAATCTGCTTGAGGATTCTTTCCCTGCCCCTTTGCGCCTCCCCCTACTGTGTGTGTGCTCTCTCTCTCTCTTTCTCTCTAAAATAAATAAATCTTACATGTTTGTCTTCTCCATTTTTACTGTCCCCTAAGTGATCTCATTCAGTCCCTTGGATTTAATTTAAAATGCCATCTATGTCTGTGCTGACTACCAGATTTACATTTCTCCCTTGATCTTCACACTCAAAGATCCAATAGTGCATTGGACATCTTCGTCTGAATGCCTCAACTGGCATCAAAACCCAAGACATCCAAAACAATTCTTTATTTTACCCTGTAAGCCAAGCCTGCCTTACTCCTAGTGTTCTTCATTTTGGTGACTGACACCATTCAGCCTAAGAGTCATATCTGGTTCCTTTCTTTTTCTCACTGCAAATAGCCAATCCATCAGCAAGTTCTATCAGCCCAGCATTCAAAATACACCACGAATCTGACCACTGTTTATGACCTTTGTTACTGTCATCCTTGTCCAAGCCCCTGTCATCTCTCTGAACTACTGTGGCACTCTCTGATCTCATCCTACCTCTCTGCCTCCTCTCTTGTCCTCTCACCCCAGAGCCCCACCGCACCACAGTCCAGTCTCCACAGAACAACCAGAGTGATCTTTTTAAAATGTAAAACCACATCATGTCATTCATGCTTAAACCCTTGGATGGCTTCCCATCCGTCTTGGAATAAAATTCAGACTTCTTTCTATAGCCTGCATGACTCTACATTTTGTGGCCCCTGCCTTTCTCTCTGACCTTATCCTCTGTTACTCTCCCTTGTTCACGGAGGTTTGGCTTTCTTTCTTTTTGACAGGTTCAAGTTTGCCTTCTGCTCTATAGGGGGAGAATCAGGCGTTTCTTCCCACAAAAAAGCACATTGCTGTATTTCTGACAGGTTTATATATAAACTATGGGATGGCAAAATAAATAGGGACAAGGCTTTTTACAGGTGGCGATTTATGTTTCCAAAGCGTTGTCATTGAATTTGGTTGGAAAGGAGCCCCACATTCTTTTCTTTGACTGGTTGCTTTCTTGGTTACCCTACCACACTGGTTTGCTGCCTAGCCAGTGAGCTTGATGAGATCAGCTTCAGGAAACAGTCACTCCTTTTTTTTTTTTTCTTCTTCTTCTTCTTTTTTTCATTTGGTAATCCGCTCCTTTGGCCATCTTTCAGCAAAGAGAATGTGAATTTTAAGGCGATATTGCTGTATTTTGGGAGGTTCCAGGCAGAGTATAATAAAGTTAAACTTCAGCTAATGTTTACATATCCTTTATCATAAAAGAGAGACCCTCAACTTTTAGATTTTAATGGGAACTTAGATTTCATCTAGTGTGGCTTTCTTAATTTATAGATGAGGAAATTGAAACATAAAGAGAAAACATTTGTCTTATGGAATAGTTTTTCACCACTTGAAATATTCATGTTACATTAAATCATTAGCCCAAGAATCATCCCACTTTACAGATTAGAAAAGTGAGAGTCAGAGAAGCTATTTCCCAAAGGTCCCATCACTGGTAAGAGGTTCCTCTGGGAGTGGGACTCAGATCTGACATTAAACACTATACCAGTTTTCTTATGCTCTCTTGCCTCCCCAAGAGGAGCTATGAGCTGTTAGAAAGGTAAAGCCACACCACCAGTTCCTACTGGATGTGGACTTGAAAGGTTATGATCTTCATTGTTATTCTAAAAACATTTCCTCCAAGTTTCTCATGAAATGTTTTAAACTTGCTTGAGTTCTTAAAATATTTTATAATACGCATGTGATAGAGTTTATAATGTATTAGCTTTGTAATCAGGAAAAAAATCAAGACAATATAAAAAAAGGATACATGCATACCAGAGACACGTGAAAATGAAAGGGGAGAAATCAAAAGAGCTGTTGCCCTCACAGCTACTGATAGCACTTGGCTGTATTTATGTCTGTCTGTCTGTAATTCATTAATTTTCTTTCTCAGTGGCTGTGTTCCAGGTGCGTGCTATTTTTGAAGCAGTGTAGAGTAATGAGTCTTATTATTAGACTTGTTTTCATCTTTCCTTTTGAGACAACATATTTACCATATATCGTTATTTTTTTCTCATTGACTTTTCTTTGTAGGATACAGCATAAAATGAATGGAAATAAATTCTTCTGGAAAAAATGTTTAATTGTTATACATTTTATAATTTCTTAAAAGAATGTATATTCTAATATAAACGGTTTAAGAGAATGGAATGATATTGTGATAAGCACCAAGGCTTGAGGTCTTATCTAAAATAGTAAAAAGCCCCCCCAAAATAAGCATGTAAGTCCAATAGCATAGTAGAAGCAAACTATTAACAGTATATATATTTACCATTTTTAAATAAGAAGAGCAATATGACCTGTTCTTGCTACATTAGTCACATGCAAGTGGCATGTTATTGGAACACATCTTTCCCCAAACATCCATATTCTGTTACAGGACTATTAACATTTTTGAGGTATTTTGAAAGTTTAGGACTTTATCAGAACTTGTTTTCTTAAAAATTATTTTCATCGCGCATTTTTAAAAGGGGCCAGCAGGTGTCCAGATTTTACACATAATGCAGGTTTTGATTTTTCCAAACTGCAGAACACTTTAACATTTAAGATTATCTTATTTTTGGGGGTGCCTGGGTGGCTCAGTCGGTTAAGTGTCCAACTCTTGATTTTGGCTCAGGTCATGATCTGAAGGTTGTGAGATGGAGCCCTGCGTTGGCCTCCTCGCTCGGCATGGAACCTGCTCAAGTTTCTCTCTCTCCCTCCCCCTCCCCCTCCCTCTCTAAACAAACAACAAACAAAAGATTATCTTATTTGCAGAACCAAAATCCGCAGTTTGCTGTTTCTTAGTATGTATTTTTCAGCTATTTTTATTGTCACAAAGATACATAGCTAAAGAGGGATCAGGATATAAGAAGATCTGGAAAGAAATCAGTACCTAATGTGTTTATCACTGTATGAGGATATACTAGTATTTTGTTATGTATGTGAAAAGTATCATTAACACTAACAGGCCTTAAAATGTTATATGATTGGGGTGCCTGGGTGGCTCAGGAGAGCATGCGACTCTCGATCTTGGGGTCATGAGTTCAAGCCCCATGTTGGGTGTAGAGATTACTTAGAAATAATATCTTAAAAACAATTATATGATTGAAAGAGACATTTGCATGGGAATTTGATTTAGTTCAAAGTTCAGTGTTCAGGTAATAAACTTTTAAACCTGTCTTTCCCCGTCAGTTCATGAAGTTTGGGGAAATTCTGTTGTAATGACTTAAGAATTGAGATGTGCCATGTGTGTTAATAACATTGTCATTTGGTTTTTCAAATTTTGCCCCAGTTGTCAGACCATTTTATTTCACAGCCTCAGTCTCTCTGCCCTTTTTCATAAATATTTCACTCATAAGGAAAAGAAATCAAATACAACTGTTTATGAATAGTTTTAGCATTGAATGGTATTTAGCTTACCAGGTAAAATTTTATCGTCTTCTTAGGTTTCTATGTCACATTTTCTCACTTATTCCTGTAATAGCAGTTGGAAGAGTCCCTGTGCGTCTCTGTGGCCCCGTAAAAAAGGGATGTTAATTACACTGTGCTTTTTCATTTTTTGTTTTCAGACACGATGCTGCTTCAGTGCCTGTATAATATCTTTACTAATAGGGTACCATGAGAGTATTACTACAAAACACATCGCTTTGCTCTCCTCCTTCCTTTTCATTTTCTCTACTAATTTTTTTAAAGTTTTTATTTATTTATTTATTTATTTTTAGTAATCTCTCATTGTGGGGCTCAAACTCACAACCCCAAGATCAAGAGTCACACGTTCTACTGACTGAGCCAGTCAGGCGCTCCTATTAATTAATTGTTTTTACTTTGATCTTGAATTTTTTAATATAAAAATGTATGGAGAATAATATGCATAGTCATGTACCTACACCTAGAATTAATAAATATTAACATTTTGGTATTTTGCCCAATATTTATATGTATTATATATAGTTATATATTTGAAATAGGAAATTTCAAATACAGTTGGAGTCCTCTTTTTCCCCGTGTCTCATTTTTCTCCTTCCCTCACAAAGATGAGCAGAGCATGAGATTTGCCTATGCCCCCTCAGTCCACGTTTAATTTTTACCACATATCATATGTATGTATCCTTTTGCTTAGTGTATTCTGTATCCATTTGCTTAGTATTGTTTAGTATGTTTTTTTAAAATTTTACAAGATAAGTAAGTACTGTCCTCTGTTTTGTATCATTCCGCGGTTTGCTTTTTTTCAACCAACATTTTTCAAGATTTATGCATGTTCACACATATAGGTCTAGTTCACTTACTTAACTATAGTATCCCAACTATGAAAATAGTATATAATTTATTCTTTTTTACGTAGGTCTTTAGATTGTTTTTATTTTTAATTTGAAAATAGTTGGCCTGCTTTCTGTATGCAGTCAACCGTCAACCCGGGCTTCCTCTACTCATGTACCCAGCCTTTCCCTAGAGTTTACAATCTAGAAGGGGACACAGACCCCACAGATGCGGCCAATGTAGAAATAAGATGGGATAGAAACTGAACTCTATCGAATTCCTGTCACATCACTTCTTCTGGTGAACGCATAAGGTCTTTTGGTTGCGGGTATGATTTATTTAAAGTTATTGTGCTTTCAGAGTAAGTCTTTAACTTCTTAAAATAATTTGCTTCTTTTAGGTGCTTGTTTAAACTGCCAGGAAAATAGCAAAGGGGATCACTGTGAAGAATGCAAAGAAGGATTTTATCAGAGTCCTGGTGCCACGAAAGAATGTCTTCGCTGCCCTTGTTCAGCAGTGACATCGACAGGCAGCTGTGTCATAAGTAAGGCCTTCTTCTGCTTCTTCATTTTGAGAGGAAAGACCAGGCAATCCGTTATCAATTGATATCAAGTGTGTTGATAAATGAAGTTCTTGGCGAAAAGGAGTGAGAGGAGGGTGAGAGTAGGCGAAGAGGAGTTATAAAAACAGCAAAGGTTTTTCTTTCTAGGGATTTGCAACCAAATCCAAGTACATATATGAAATGAGACTTGAGGGAGAGATGAGGAAGTTTTTGTTAAAATCATGTTTATTCCACCTGTCATGACTAAAGAAGCAATAAAAACAGTTATGAGTGCCTCGTCATTACAATTATTCATATTCCTTATGTAAGCATATTTCTTTTGTTCTCTACCTGCAGAGATTCTCTGGAGGGCCCCATCATTTTTACAATAAACTGGACAATTAAGAATTAAGAAATAAGGTATAGATCATTAGTCTCTTTAAGTCTGAGAGGAGATAGTAGGGAGGGTTTAAAAACCAGTTTGAGGACCACGAGTTGTTTTGCATTTTTGCTTGTAACTTGAGGCTGCACTGAATTTCTTTGGTGTTCTCTCACTTTTAGAATTGGGTGAATCGGAACCTAGCTGTGTCCAGTGTAAAGAGGGTTACACGGGCAAGAACTGCAACACCTGTGAAAACGGCTATTACAACTCTGACAGCATCTGCACCAAGTGCCAATGTCACAGCCACGTGGACTCAACCACAACTCCAAAGATCTGCAAGCCCGAGAGTGGTGAATGCATCCACTGCCTCCATAACACCACCGGGTTTTGGTGTGAGAACTGCCTAGAAGGCTATGTCCGAGACCTCGAGGGAAATTGCACCAAGAAAGGTAACGCTTCATGTAAGGTGGTACATTTACTATCTAAGTCTAGCAGTGACGAGTGCAGGACAGCTACCTTTAGCTTTATAAAACCTTCCAATCCCACCGGAGGAGTTTTCTGGAAATAGATTTTGATAGATATTTGCCTAAAGGGATCTCCTTCTATTCCTGCTGCTCTCCTGCTGCTCCAAAGTCAACTCCAGAAATCTGAGGCCCACAACAAAGTCATTGCAGGGTTCTCACATTTTCTTTTCATCTATTTTCATTTTTATGTTAATAATTTAAAAGTCCTATCATTTCTTTTATCCTTTGCTTCCTATATTCTCATCACTTCCAGTGACCATCAAAGGTCTTTGCAAGTAGGGACCTGTAATCCAGTTAGACGTTCCAGCTGAGAAACAAGAGTCCACCGTAGCCTCTGTCCTAACTTTGGGCCAGCGTCTTCCCATGTGCGATGGAGAAAAGAGTAATAATATTCCTTCTGACTTTTGAAAGAAAAAGTTACTCATATGGTGAAATGTTTCTTGCAGGAAAGGTCAGTAGAGGTTTAGATAAAAATTAATGATTAGAAATTCAGGATGAGCTAGGGATAGTCAGGCTTTATTGGGTCACAGAGTGATTAGACCACGCTCTTTTAGAAACCACTCCTTGATATTCTGACAGATGCTGAATACTGGGCTGATGGTCTGTGGCAGGTGTCGTCCCTCTGCCATTTTCTTGATATCCTTATTCCGTTGTGATCAAGGCTAAAAGATGGAGACTGAACCCTTTCACTAGCCTGGAGATCCTGTCACGCAGTTCCCTTTCCCATTTAGAGACATACTTTGTCCATACGTAGCTGACAGAACCATGATGATTTTTCTTATTAGTTACTAGGTAATGTAAAACTTGCCTCTTCTGGGGATAGAATAATGTGTCTGACTATGGCGACAAATTATAATGACAACAGCAGCCATTTTATCAAGTGCCTACCATGGGCCAAGCCCTGTGAACATTACATGCGGGAACGCTCCATAGCGCCCTCTCTCGCCTAACCCTCCCCAGGAACTCCGCAAAGTAGGTGCTATCACTCCCATTTTACAGATGAGAAGCCTCAGTGTTAACAAGATTCACTTGCTTGTCTACAGCCACACAGTTCTACCTGGTTCCAAAGCCTTCGGTATTTCTACTGAGCTGTGCTGCATTAGCGCTTTAATTATGACATCGTCTACGATCTACACAAAGGAAGAATCACTACACACATGATTAAAGGAAGGCTGTGTTTTCCCTTGGCTGACATCAATTTGGACCTTTAAGTTGTGTTTTTCAGAAGTAACTAGAAATACTATTTTCCTTATTCTGTTTTGCCACCTTTGAAGAGAATTTCACCCTTATGAAATGCCATCAGACACATTGAACTTATTTTAGCTCAAATGATTGTTTTTTTATCCCTATCACTTTTAACCAAGTGATTCAGGATTCAGTAGTGACATATTTACTGCCTTTGCAGGAATCTGTATGACTCTATCCCAGAGTCAAGAAGGATGGGAAACTGCAACATTAAAATTTTCCCAAAGATTTTAATATTGTACATTTTGGAGAACAGGCATGGATGTAACAATCTAGCTTTCTAGACCTTGATTCTTTCCACTATATTTCTTTAAAAATTATTTTTAACTTGCATTACCTTAAAGCAGAATATCATCTCAGCATCCCACATCAACTTCCACTCCCATGTGTATTTCTTTTATTGATTCTTAAAACTGGATAATTTTGTCTTTTACATTTCATTCTCTGTTTTTATTTTCAGAAGTTATTGTTCCAACACCTGAAGGTTCTACCATTTTGGTTTCCAATGCCTCTTTGACCACATCAGTGCCCACCCCTGTTATAAATAGTACATTTACCCCCACAACCCTGCAGACTATCTTCTCAGTAAGCTCTGCTGAAAACAGCACATCAGCTTTAGCTGACGTTTCATGGACCCAGTTTAACATCATCATTTTGACAGTCATCATCATTGTGGTGGTGCTACTGATGGGATTTGTGGGGGCTGTCTATATGTACCGGGAGTACCAAAACCGGAAACTCAATGCCCCCTTTTGGACCATCGAGCTGAAAGAAGACAATATCAGTTTCAGCAGCTACCATGACAGCATTCCCAATGCAGATGTGTCAGGACTTTTGGAAGATGATGGTAATGAAGTGGCTCCCAACGGGCAGCTGACCCTGACGACACCCATACATAACTACAAAGCCTAAGGAGCTAGAACCATTGTCTGGACTATTAGACCACAGTGCTCACTAAGACCCCATCAGCTCCTGGGCCAGATGAGGCCTGGGCAGATTTGCTGAGAAAGCAAAAGCATAGAGTGCATCTGAAATTTTCAGGTACAAATTTGTAATGCACTTAGCCCATTACTTTTAGTTTCTCCCCATGAAGATCTGAAGCAGTTGCTGTCAATAAGGACTTGTAGTAAAGTATATTTTTGTACCAAACTACATGGGAGTATAGAAAGGCTGAACCCTACAGTGCAGCCCACATCTACTTTGACCTCGGAATAGACTTCTGGGGAAGTGTTCACCAAACCAGCAGAAACAGGATGGAAGTGGAGGGGGAAGGACTGCCGGAAGACTTCATCTCCATTCCTGAGACACCTTTTTTAAAAGGAAAGTCAGGGATGATATTCCTTTTACTGTGCTAAAAGACACCACTGAAGAAAGCTTAAGGTCTGGGCTATATCACAATAAACAATCTCAACTGTTTCTAAAATAGGGGCAGAAAAATCTCAAGAAGATCTTTAGAAAGGCTTGATTTTTCCTTCCCAAATTCTTGCTCAATGATAGGATCAAAGCACAGGATAAGCTTTTAATGGTAGAAAGAGGAAGGCAACATCCGGGAGCAGGAAGTTGATGGTCCTCCTTAGGGTGTCAGTGTAAATGGTAAATTGTCTAAAAATAAGGACTCTTCCTTCCTCTAGAGAAATAAGGTGTATATAGTTAATGTAGCATATCTGGTCAACATTGTATTTGTATCTATTTGTAAAAAAAAATCATGTCATATTTTATCATCTAGAATTTATTTGTACAGCAGTTAACGGTGTTGTAAAAAGAAAATACGGGGATTGGTTAAAATAGCGTAACATAGATGGCAATATTGCTAGAGCTGGGACTCTGGTGACCATCAGTCATTTTTAGTCCCTCTTTGGACACTGTTGAAATTTATAAGAGGTTGAATGTTTCTAACCTTTCTTTCCCATTCTGAGTCTCAAAGTAGAGTTATATGTTCTTTGACTTACTATAGATTCAAGCAATAGATTTTTAAGTCATTGATTGTTAAGCTGGGACAGAGGCTGTGCTCTCCAAAGTACTCCCCTGATTAGACATTAGCCAGTCTACATATTTTCCATAGATTAATGTAGAACATATCCTCATGAAAAAAAAGTCTCAAAATGTAAAAGATAGTCTTCCAAAGGAATTAGAAATATTTTAGTTCCAAAAGAAAAGCCATCGTACCGCTTGGGATCCCCAGTCTCCATACCTGTCAAATATTTATATTCTTCCTCCACCCCCTCAAAAAAAAATACCTTCTACATTTGAACATAGCTTATCACCCATATGCCACAAGGTGTGTACCATCTTCCTGCAGAGCTTCTTGTCGGGTTAGAGGGTAGCTCTGGAGGTGGGTGGGTACAGTTAGTCCTTGATTTTATACACAGTTTTTCCCTAGAGGCCACCTACTGTTGCTCTCATCTGTTATGATATTGACAGATTGTGGGTTAAGCAAGCCAGGAAAAGCAGCCAGAAATCAAATATAGATATTTACTAGGAGGAGTGGCAAACTGTCAAGTGGTTAGGAAAAAAAAAACAAAGATTTATTAGATCAGACCTAGGAAATCCACGTTAACAACCTTGCCTAACTTCCCCCAAGAAAAATATGTAATTTGGTCATCCCTCTGTAGGAGACCCATAAGTTTTCTCAGGTTTTAGAGATGATGTTCTGGAGGATGGACAGACAGATAATCTACTTCTGGTAACCTGAGGTGTTCTGAATATTTGGCCGTTGCTCACGAGAATATAGGTTATGTGACATTACATTATATTAAAATCAGTGAATATTGCTATAGCCCTTTGCAGTTCACAAAACACCTTTCTATATATATATATGTCCTCTGTTCCTTATCATAGCCCCCTGAGGAAGTAATTATTGTCCCCATTTTATAGATGAGGTTAAATGTCTTGTTCGAGACTATACGATACGTCATTATTAGGCTTGGGATCAGGCCTCCTAACTAAAGCACATATTCTCTCCACTGTATGCCAGTGCAGAAACCGCCTAGCCCCAGACAAGGAGGACTGGGGGAAGAGTCCTGTCTGTGACTGTTTCTAACTTCTGTAAGTGCAAGGTACAGTCCAGGGGCATATAGCTATGAAGGATTTCATGGAAAGGACACAGGAGGATTACTATCTGAAGCTAGTATTGGTGATAAGAAAAAAAAACTACCATTTTGTGCTTCATTAAAGTGAACGAATCTTCCCCAAGCAGGGAGGGAAAATCTGCTTTCCCAGCAGCTGCCCCCATGCACGTACAGACTGTGCACTGCACAATTGCAAGGACATGTGCAGACTGACACACCCGCCTCCCTCCCAGATTGCCACCGTCTCGACGTGAGGGATTGAGGGCGATGAGGAAGAACCATTTGTTAAGTAGAAGTTAAATCAATAGAGAAAGCAGGAATGTTTGTCGGAGTCTAAGAGCCAAAGCCAAACAGTCCAGATTCCGGCCATATAGAGATTTCTTGAAACAGACCTTAAGAGATACTGCAAACATTGAATTACAAGGAACACTAACCTCTAAATACTTATTAACATCTCCTAGGTCATGTTCTTAATTCTTCCCAGTGGAAAAAAAAATTAAGGTCTTAAAATTTGTTTTAAAAAATATTCTTTAGTGTCCCCTGCTTTTTGCTGGGGGAAATCATTTTGCTCTAGAATTAAAATCAATCATGAAGTGATCTACCAGCAAAATTAAACTAGGAAACTAGTAGGGAATATGCATTACACAATATTCATTCCTCTGAAGGCAAGATCCCCATGAACTATGGTGTTCAGCACCGGGATCCCGTCAGTCTTTTAGAAAGATAATATCGGAAGAATTTTAAATAAGGATTAGAAATGTGTTTATTTTCAAATAAGGCTAGTGTGAATCTTATTGATAAATGACAGATACTACTATTAACTAATGATTGTATCTTCATTCATTCATTTTCGTAAGCCCTGATGCATTTCTGACAGATGCCCTAGGTAGTGCTATTAACTATGTCTGTCTTCCCTTATTTTCCCCTCCTTCCCTGCACTGTCAAGCTTCCAGACATCTTTCTGCAGGTATAGAGAAAAATGGTAATAAAAACTAAAGCTCACTTATACTAGGGTCCTATGGATTGATGTGTTACTACTCTTAGGGGTACCTGCATTTTAAGAGAGAACAGAGCAGATGTGGGATGCGAGGAGAGAGATCTGGGGAGAGAGGATTTGTATAAGTGTCAGATTATATGGCTACTCTCTAGCCCTAACGTCCCCCAGAAAATTGGTCATTAAAGCAGTACTCACTGCCCCATTCATTCATTTTGGTCGGCGAGTACCTTCCGGACGTTTAGCCCTTCTCGTGCTGTTTTGGAGGCAGAGAGCTAAAGCAATAGTATGTCTTCCCAAGAGCCTCAGTTGGGACGGGGCTGTTAGATCATTCACCTTGGTCCTCTATTTTTTGTAGGACACACGGTGAACATAACAGCACTTGTAATGAACATTCCCTGGTTCTTATACTTTGAGGTTTGTGGGTAGGAGTTGAATCTATGCATCTCAAGGAAAGCTCTCCGACAAAAAGTTCAGAGAAGTAAAAAGCGACCCAGTGTAACCTGTTAGAGCAAGAAGAGCATTTCTGGCCTCACCCACAGAAAACTTTTGGTCCATTATGATCTTCGTGGACAGTATGGGGTTTGGGAACTAACAGGAGTTTGGTGTGTGCAGGGGAGTGACGGAAGGTTAGCGGCAATTTTCCTCTTTAACCCTGAGCCAGTGACTATGACGAGGGAAAAAACAGGAAGAACACACGGGTTCATCCGAAGACGTCAAACAACGTCAAATGGACTGAAGGTTATGGATCGTTAAAATGGCAGTGGCTGAATGATGCTTTTTCAAAGGCATTTGGGAGCCTCTCTTACTTGTTACTTCTGCGTATACAATGACTGCAGCGGGGGCGACAACGCGAGCCACGTTAGCCCAGAGCCGAAGGATCCGCAGCTGAGTTCTCACGCTAGGCACAAGCGCTCTGTCATGCATTACACGTCAGCCCGAGCGATTAGGGAATGTTTCTGAAACATTAAACTCGTCTGTATGTCACTAAAATTCTAACACAAATTTTAAAAACATGTCTCCTACATACGCTGTACTAGGCTTCATGATACATTTCTAAATTTGTGTATGATTTGAATATATGAAAAGAATTTATACAAGAGTGTTATTTAAAATTATTAAAAAAATAAATGTATATAATTTGTACCTATTGTAGATTCGTCGTTTTACTTTTTTTAAGTGGTCAGAGTTGTTGGAAGTCTTTTAATATATGTCGCAGGGCATTTATTTTCAAACCCGTTCAGGAAAATCTTTGAACCCTTCATTTATTGACCATGTTTTTTGTTTTAACTCCCTTTTAAAAATGTTTTTCCACTTAGGGAAAAAAATGCCATAAGATTCCCCCTCTTAGAACAAAACACAACACCCTGGCGGGGTGGGGGGGAGGAAGCATATGTTAACATATATCCTTGTTTGTGCTTTTGCCTGTCCCCTATGAGATTCATTGGGATTTCCATAAAAATTTTAAAGAAAAAACGTGTTCCTTTTGAATTTTTCATACGTATAAAAATTTTTCTTTCTTCAGTATAAATCTGAAGGGAACCATGTTCTATGTGTTTATTAGACAACCTGCAACAAGAGTACATCTTTTTATTTTTTGAGGTACCCTTGAAGATCCTGTATTTTGACAAAGCTCAGTGGTGTTTAATGGGATGCCATCTAAAGATCCAAGGAGTACTTTGAAAAAGAGAAAAAGTAAGTCAGGCGTTCCTTTGTGCTGAGAGCTTTATAAACTTCAGTTGGTTTATTCAGCTTCAGCTGGTTGATATTTAAACTTCAAAACCCCGTTTCTCCTTTCTTTTCTAGTCACACAAGAAAACAAGTCGTATTACTCTATAATCGCACCTTATATTTTTATGTATGTGGTTCTATACGCGTAAGTGTATAATGTATATGATTTGGGTGTTACTTTAAGGAAACGAGTAAGCAGGGCTGAAACCTAACTAAACAAATTAAAATTTCAAAGGAAGGGAAATGTATGTACAATCCCAGCACACCAAGAGGAAATATTGCCAGAAATATTACTTTTATAGTATTGTATTCGAACTTTGGATGAAAGTCCACCAAAGACATCAAAGATGTCTAGATGTCTAGATTATCAAAACTGGGTATATTCCTTTTCCAGAGGAGTAGAAGATATGTATGTTTTACAAAAATTTCACATCTTCCATTATAATGAAACCAGTGCTTCAAAGTAACAATTATGTTTAGTTACATTTAAAAAGTTAGGCTAAATTCAAAACAACGAAATGATTTTCGTGACATGATAGCATTAGAAGTGTTAACTGACAGGCTGAAAAGACATATATATATATATATTTAAAGATTTTATGTATTTATTTGACAGAGAGAGACAGGCGGGAGAGGGAACATAAGCAAGGGGAGTGTGAGAGGGAGAAGCAGGCTCCCTGCCGAGCAGGGAGCCCAATGGGGGGGCTCGATCCCAGGACCCTGGGATCATGACCTGAGCCAAAGGCAGACGCTTAGCGGCTGAGCCACCCAGGTGCCCCCAAAGAGATATTTTAAGTGAATGTTAACCAGACATAGTTTTACATGTAAGTTAGATTTTCAAGGCAATTTTATGAGGAAATTATTGTAGTACTTTCAGTACTGGCTTTCTGATACTTCCACTTACAAAATGAAAGCCATCACACTGTTAAATGTGTTGTTTGTATTAATAAGTAGGTTTTAGACTTTGGATATTGAGCACTGAACTTTCAGATGGTTGCACAAAAAAACAGGCAAGATGTTTTCCTTTGTGTTTAATAAGAGTAGGTTTGGGGTAAAAAAGGAAGTATTTGGGAGGAAATCTTCTTTTGCGGTTTCCTTTCTGCTGTCAGACCCACCGCTATCGTCTTCTATGTCCATACTGTTTTCTTAATCTCAGTCTCAAATAAGGAAGCGTCCCAACCCTTCCTTACATTCATTACCCTTCTAACCCAGCTATATTTGACTCATGTATAACTTCCTATAGGTGCCACGTTATAGGATGCCTTTCTCCCTTTGCTGGTACTGTTTCTCCTATCTATAACATCCTTGAGCATGTTTATTCATTCTTTGCAACTCCTTGATAAAGGAAAGTTGATCAATCCTTAATTTGTATCTCTGTTTTGCCTAATGAATGCTTCTCTATTGCACATGTTTTATTGGAAATACTTGTTATTTTATGTCTTCCCCAGTAGATTCTATATTCCTTGAAGCCAGGAACATTTATTCTTCTATCTCTCGTATCCGGCATGGTGCTGGCACATTGTAGATGCTCAGGAAATTGTGGTTTAAAACAAAAGTTACTTAACAGATACAGGAGTTGGTATGGGAACTTAAGTGGTGAAGTATAAGACATATTCATTAGGCAACACAGTATATCTTATTTAATAGAGATGTCAGCATATGTACTTAGAGGGTCTGAGAAACTCTTGAAATGGCATTCTGCTTTGTTTGTGAATACAAATAATTTCTATGTGTGTGCGCATGTCCATGTGTTTTCTGGAGGAAAGATCCATACCCTTGATCATATTCTCTGAAGGATCTATGATCCCCAAAGGATTAACAACTACTTGGATGGTGATTACTCTGTGTATTTCAGTAGTAAAGACCTTCCCACTGGATGGTAATCAGTACAGCTTTGATTCAAGAAGTCCACTTCTGGGAATTCCTCATAAGGAAATGACCTAAAAATCAGAGAATTCTGTGCAAAAAAATTTTTTACCCCCAGAGTGTATATAAAGTTTAAAAAAATGGGGACAAACCCTAGACGGTCAACAATAGAGATGTAGCTTAGTGCATGCACCTGTAGAGATAAAATGCAAACATTAAAAAGAATTAGGAGGAATGACTAAAAACAGAATCAAGGTTTAGTGAAGAAAACGGTATTTTGAGGATGTGCATGCAATTCCACCTCTGGTATACAGTTTAGAGAAACTCTTATGTATGTGCACCAGGACCCATACTTCAAATTCTTCACTGCAGCAGCATTCGTTATAGGAAAATAATTGGAAACCACCCCAATTGTCTGTCAGTAGAAGAATGGATACATTGTGGTGTATCCAAATACATGAACAGAATTTTACGCAGTAGTCAAAAACGAATGAATTATAGCTATATACCAGTATGGCTGAATCTCAAAAACATAATGCCAAGAAAAAAAAGCAAGCTGTATAGAATGTATACAATATAATTTCTTTTATATAATGGCCCCAAATGGGAAA
Source organism: Ursus americanus (assembly GCF_024610735.1). Taxonomy (NCBI): domain Eukaryota; kingdom Metazoa; phylum Chordata; class Mammalia; order Carnivora; family Ursidae; genus Ursus; species Ursus americanus. The sequence continues at coordinate 13,880,606 of NC_142144.1, forward strand.
TAAAATATATTGTTTAAAAATACATACATATATGGGAAAACTATAAAGAAAAACAAGGGAATAATTAATACAAGTGAAGATAACTTTGGAAAAGAGAGGGGGATGCAGAGATGACCTCAAAGTTACGAGTAATGTCCTTAAGAAGTGTGTGTGTGTACATGGGCTTTTTAATGTATTCTTTTTTAATACTGTGTCTGTATATATGCACAAACACACATATACTCTGGTATATGTGTTACATTTCACAGTGAAAATTTTCAATAGGATATGAACTGGTGGATACAACATGATTACAACTATGTTGAAAAAATAATACAGGGGTGCCTGGGTGACTCAGTTGTTAAGTGTCTGCCTTCGGCTCAGGGCGTGATCCCAGAGTCCTGGGATCAAGCCCTGCATCGGGCTCCCTGCTCCACTGGGAAGCCTGCTTCTTCCTCTCCCACTCCCCTGCTTGTGTTCCTTCTCTCGCTGGCTGTCTCTCTGTCAAATAAATAAATAAAATCTTAAAAAATAATAATACAGAAAATGTTTGGAGGGAAATACCATAACTTGTGATACCTGTACCAAAAATACAATGTTCCAACTGATATCACAGAAATACAAAAGATTCTAAGAGACTACTATGCAATTATACGCCAACAAATTGGACAACCTGGAAGAAATGGATAAATTCTTAGAAACATGGAATTTGGCCGATGATGGGTATTAAGGAGCGCACGTATTGCATGGAGCACTGGGTGTTATACGCAAACAATGAATCATGGAACACTACATCAAAAACTAATGATGTACTGTATGGTGACTAACATAACATAATAAAAAATTTAAAAAAAAAAGAAACATGGAATTTACCAAGACAGAATCATAATGAAATAGGAAATCTGAACAGCCCAATTACTAGCAAGGAGATTGAATCAGTAATCAAAAACCTTCCAACAAACAAATTCTGGTGAATTCTGCCAAACATCCAAAGAAGAATTAATACCAATCCTTCTCAATCTCTTCCAGAAACAGTGGAGGGGGGAGCTCTTCCAAACATGTTATGAGGTCAGCATTACCTTGATACCAAAACTAGACAAGGATGCCACCAGAAGAGAAAATTACAGACCAATATCCCTGATGAAGATAGATACAAAAATTCTCAACAAAATATTAGCAAACTGAGGGGTGCCAGGGTGGCTCAGTCGTTAAGCGTCTGCCTTCGGCTCAGGGCGTGATCCCGGCGTTCTGCGATTGAGTCCCACATCGGGCTTCTCAGCTGGGAGCCTGCTTCTTCCTCTCCCTCTCCCCTGCTGTATTCCCTCTCTCGCTGGCTGTCTATCTGTCACATAAATAAATAAAATATTTAAAAAAAAATATTAGCAAACTGAATTCAACAATACATTGAAAGAATCACACACCAAGATCCAATGGGATTTATTCCAGGGATGCAAGGATGGTTCAACATTCACAAATCAGGCGATGGGATAGGCCAGATTAACAAAATGAAGTATAAAAATCATATGATCAACGGGGAACCTGCCTGGCTCCGTTGGTAGAATATGCAACTCTTGCTCTAGGGGTCATGAGTTCCAGCCCCATGTTGGATGTAGAAATTACTTAAAAAAAAATTTTTTTTTAAATCATATGATCATCTCAATAGATGCAGAGAAAGCATTTGACAAGATTCAACATCCATTTATGATAAAAACTCTCAACAAAGTGGGTATAGAGGGAAACTACCTTGACATAATTAGGGCCATATATGACAGATCCACATCGAACATCACACTCAACAGTGAAAAGCTGAAAGCTTTTTCTCTAAGATCAGGAACAGGACAAGGATCTTCACTCTTGCCACTTTTATTTAATATAGTATTGGAAGTCCTAGCCAGAGCAATTAGGCAAGAACAATAAATAAAAGATAACCAAATTGGAAAGGAAGAAATAAAAGTCACTATTTGCAGATGACATCATATTATATATAGGAAACCCTAGAGACTCCATTAAAAAAACCATGAGAACAAATAAACAAATTTGGTAAAGTTGCAGGATACAAAATCAATCTGTTGCATTTCTTTACACTAATAATGGACTATCAGAGAAATTAAGAAAGCAAGACTCATTTGCAATTGCATCAAAAAGAATAAAATACCCAGGAATAAATTTAACCAAGGAGGTAAAAGGCCTATATATTGAAAACTATGAGACATTAATGAAAGAAACTGAGGAAGACACAAATAAATGGAAAAATATTTCACACTCATGGTTTGAAAGAATTAATATTATTAAAATGTCCATACTACCCAAATCAATGCACAGAATCAATGTAATCGTTACCAAAATTCCAGTGGTATTTTTCACAGAAACAGAACAAATAATCCTAAAATTTGTATGGAATCACAAAAGACCTTGACTAGCCAAAGCAATCTTGAGAAAGAAGAACAAAGCTGGAGCCATCATGCTCCTTGATTTCAAACTATATTACAAAGCTACAGTAATGAAACAGTATGGTATTTACATAAAAACAGACACATACATCACTGGAAAAGAATATAAAGTCCAGAAATAAACCCATACATATATGGTCAATTAATTTACAGCAACGAAGAACCAAGGATATACAATGGGAAAAGGACAGTGTCTTCAGTAAATGGTGCTGAGCAAATTGGATAGGCATATACAAAAGAATGAAACTGGACCACTATCTTGTACTGTACACAAAAATTAACTCAAAATGAATTAAGGACTTGACTGTAAGACCTGAAACCATAAAAGTAGAAGGAAACATAGGTGTTAAGGTCTTGGTGATGATTTTTTGAATCTGACCTTAAAAGAAAAGACAACAAAAGCAAAAATGAACAAGTGGGACTAAACAGACTAAAAAGGTTCTGCACAGCAAAGGAGACCATTAACAAAAATGAAAGGGCAACCTACTAAATGGGAGGAAAATAATTGCAAATCATATATCTGATAAGGGGCTAATATCCACAATATACAAAAAACTCATACAACTCAATAGCTAAAAAAAAAAAATTCAATTAAAAAATGGGCAGAAGATTTGAACAGACATTTTTCCAAAGAAGACGTACAGATGCCCATCAGCTGCATGAAAATGTGCTCGACATGACTCAGCATCGGGGAAATGCAACTCAAAGCCGTAATTAGGTAACACCTCACACCTGTCAGAATGGCTAGTATCAAAAAGACAAGAAATAACAAGTGTTGACATGGAAGTAGAGAAAAAGGAACCCTTGTTCACTGTTGGTGGGAAAGTAAATTGGTGCAATCACTATGGAAAACAGTATGGAGGTTCCTCCAAAAAAATCGAAAATAGAGCTACCATATGATTCAGCAATCCCATTTCTAGGTGTATATCTTAAGAAAATGAAAACACTAACTCAAAAAGATACCTGCACTCTCATATTCACTGCAGCATTATTTTTTTTAAAGATTTTATTTATTTATTCGACAGAGATAGAGACAGCCAGTGAGAGAGGGAACACAAGCAGGGGGAGTGGGAGAGGAAGAAGCAGGCTCATAGCGGAGGAGCCTGATGTGGGGCTCGACCCCATAACGCCAGGATCACGCCCTGAGCCGAAGGCACACACTTAACCACTGTGCCACCCAGGCGCCCCCACTGCAGCATTATTTATAATAGCCAAGAAATGGAAACAGCCTAAGTGTTCATTGATGGGTGAATGGACAAAGAAATTGTGATCTATCTATCATCTATCTATCTATCTATCTATCTATCTATCTATCTATCTATCTATCTATCTATCTAATCTATATCTGTATCTAACTATCTATCATCTATCTACATACATACATATACACACACACATTGGGATATTACTCAGCTATAAAAAATGAAATCTTGCCATTTGACTCAACATGGATGGACCTCAAGGGCATTATGCTAAGTGAAATAAATCAGACAAAGAAAGACAAGTATCATAGGATCTCCCTTATATGTGGAATCTAAAAAAGAAAAAGAAAAAACCCAAGTTCACAGATACAGAGCACAGATTGGTGGTTGCAAGAGGTGAAGGGATGGGAGAAATCGGTGAACATTTTTTTTTTTTTAGTTGAAAAGATTAAACAAAACAAAAACACGTGTTAGAGATCTGACATGTGTATAATCTTCCCAACGATCCGGACAACCAAAAGAGACAAAGGAAACAAATCTACACTACATTTTATCTCCTAATGGTAAAAAAATAAATCGTCAGAGCCTCCTAAATGTTTATGCACTTAATAGCAGAGTGTCAGCATATGTGAAGCAAAAACTGATAGTACCGAAAGGAGAAATAGTCAAAACCACATAATTACAGTTGGAGATTGCAACCCCTCTGTCAACGCATATAACAAGGAGACAGAAAACCCGTAAGGATGTAGAACATTTGAACAACACTATCACCAACTTGACCTTCATGGAAACAGACTCACCCAACAACATAGCATGATACACGTTCTTTTCAACAGCACATGGAACGTTTCCTAAGGTACACCATACACTGAGCCATAAAATTAGTCTTACAAATTTTTAAAAATTTATTTATTTATTTTTAAAGTAGGCTCCACACCCAACATCAGTCTTGAATCCACAATCCTGAGCTCAAGAGTTGCATGCTCCACCAACTGAGACAGCCAGACATCCCCCAGTAAGTCTTACAAATCAAGAAAAAAAACATCAAATCAACGAAATATGATCTCTGACCTCAATGGAATTAGAAATTAGTAACAGAAATATGGCTGGAAAATTCTGAAGTCTTCTAAAACTAACATACTTCTAAATAACACATAGGTCCAAGGAAAAATGAAGAAAAGAAAATATTTTAAACTAAATTAAAATGAAAACGCAACATTTCACACTTGTGGGACGCAGTTGAGGCAGTGCGTGGAGGGAAATTAGGAGCACTGAATGTTTAATTAGAAAAGAGGAATGATCTCAAATCAATTATCTTTAAAAAAAAACTAGAAAAGGAAGAGCAAAATAAACCCCAAATAAACAGAAGATAAAATATAACAAAGATAAAGCCAAAAATAAATACAAAAGAAAACAAGAGAGAAAATCCATGGAACTTCTTTGAGAAATCCAAATAAAATTGATAAATTTGCAACCTGGAAAATTTTAAAAAGAGAGAAAGAAGATACACACAGAACCAATATCCTGAATGAGAGAGGGGCTATCACTACAGATCCTACTGACATTAAAGGGAAGTTGACATAAGGGAAGTTGAGGCTGTCATGAGCACGCTAGCAAGGCACACACACGAGTTGTGTCTTCCCACAATGTCGGCTTTCTTCAGGCGTAAAGCAAGGTTAACATAATGATAAAGCAAGTTCAGGATTCCAGACCCAGTGACATTTCACTAGGATGTTTAACGTGGCTTCTCACACATCACACAGAGCAAAACACAAGACAAGTCACACCACAAACAAGATAGCACAGGGGGTAGGAAGTTCAAGAACCAAATGTGGAGTCAGTCCGTGGGTGTGGAGTTTGAGATAAGGCCTTGGTCCTGTCCAGGCCCATTCTCAGGCCTCACTGCTTATTATGTTCAAGCAGGGAAGGATCTCAGCTCTTTTTGGGGATCAGTGGGGCAGAACTCTCGGCTGCAGCTGCTTTTTGAAGTGGTCAGACACAGAGGAGTCAGGGTCTGAGGGGTCTGACAGTTTGCTACAAAAATCCCTCCTTTTTAAAGGATTTAATCAGACTTGGGCCTTTGCAGATCTCTGTTTCTGCTTGTGACCAGTTCTGAGTGTGCCATCAGCTGGTGCTGGTCTCGGTGATATCTGGTCTTCGCTGCCTGCATCACTGCTTGGCCCCTGCTTGACGCGTGACTCCATCTTGCTCTCCACCAAGTCCAATAAACTTGATGACGTAGGCAAAACACACAGATTCCTTGAAAGACACAGACTATCAAAACTCTCTCAAAAAGCAATAGATAACATCTATTGGAAAACAGAATTTGTGTTTAGCAACTTCCTACCAAAAAAAAAAAAATCCAGATTCAGATAGCTTCACTGGTGAATTCTATGAAACATTTAAAGAAGAAATAATATGAATTCTACATAAATATTTCCCAACTCATTCTAGCATTACCCTGATACCAAAACTAGACAAAGGCATCACAAGAAAACTACCGACCGATATCCCTCACGAGCATGGACATAAATATTTCTAAGAAAATTTAAACAAAGTAAATACAATGAAATATTAAAAAGATAGAACTTCCTGGGATTTATCCCATGAATGCAAGGTTGGTACAACGTATGAAAATCCATCAATGTAATTCACATAGATGGGAAAACAATTATAGGACGATCATCTCTGTAGATACAGAAAAAGCACTAGACCAAATCCAACATTGATTCATGATCAAGATGATGAGGAGGAGGAGGAAGGAGAAAATGATGATGGTAAGCTGTCTACTCTCAAGTTATCTGTTCAATTTGATGGCTGGACCAGCTTTTTCTGTTTAATCCCATTGCTGAGCACAGGCCCCGGTACCAAAAAGAGCTCAATAAATACTGGTAAATGAACGAGCCAATCAACTGTATTACCGTTTTTATACTAGTGAACATGCTGGAGACACATAAGTATACTGCAGGTCGTAAAGGCTTCGAATTAATGAAAGCCCAAGCGGACGGTTATTTTGGGCAGCACCAAGTCACTTTTAAGCAGGGATGTTTTGGGGGGTGACCCTGGAAATAAACAGCCCAGGATTTCCTCCCGCCAAATGGTGCTGACCAAGCGCATTCCTTCAGTAAGAGAGCGACCCCGCCCACTCACTGGATTGCAGAGCCTCCAACATGCGGGCACGTGCTGACTGCGCAGGAAGCAACCTCGGTCTGATACATGGATGCTTTGGGTGCCCTCCCCTCCCTGCCTTTATTTTTAGTAGCTTGCAGAACCAAGAGGCTATCGCTCAGCTTTTTAATTTCCTCCAAACATTTTCTAAATGAGCCATTGTTATCTTTCATCACCATGCGAGGGGATTATCCAGTTTCATTTGAAGAAGCTATTTTTGCCAAGAGATGAGATTCTTCCAGACAAGGATAGAGACATTAACGGTTGTCTATTAAGATTCTGTTTTAGTTGAGATAATAATTTGGGGGTAATTAAGCAAATTGTATAGCCTCCAACGGACCATTAATCTCCAAAGGAGTTGTCTGAAATGGAGAGGCCTTTACAGTCCGGAGCAAGAAGCAGACTTTGGTGACAGCTATGTTTCGAATTTCCTTAATTAGAAGGAAAAGGTAGCAATGTGAACAGGTATGGGACCTGGGTAAAGAATTAACTTTATTTCCTTATAATACGCTCCTCACCTTTTTGTCTGAAAAGAAAGAGATCATCACACTATTGAATGAAGGTGTTGAAGTGTCAGTTAAGGGTGACAAAGAGGCCACACATATACTAAGAGCCACACATATACTAAGTTCCTTTGCGCAAGTCAGGAAAGGATGCCCCTTCTTTGGAATGGATTCATATTGGGAAACAGAACCCACAGGTTGGCAAGCGGATAGACTGGACTTCAGCCTCCACTTGTCCTTTGGCTGGGTGTCTCCAACAGAACACACCCTATGCAGTGTAGCTGGTGGCCTGACCGGGGTGGGGGGGAGGGGTGGGGATGGGGGAGGCAGAAGCAAAGCCAAAAGGGCCTTACATTCATCCCTTGGAGGAAGTAAGTCCTGTGGCCACCTACCTGTGGTCCTCCTTCCCTACGTCCTGACCTGCTCTCTCAGTAGAAAGTCACTGCATTTAAGGGATGGGGGCAGTCTCCCACCACCGCCTGTAACTTACAATCAAGACGTTCTGTGCTTCTTTTAAGCCGCAAGATGTTCAGACAATTGAGTAATTCCGCGATCTTTTCTTGCCTACAGCTATTGCTACTTTATATATTCAGATGTGCAGCTGGGAAGGATGCTGGAAAGCTCTCCCCGGATAGTTTTCCCAAAGCCTTTGACTCTCTAATAGCCAGCCTCCGGGTTTAGACACATGGGGATCTGGCTGCGGTACTGAGGATATCAATTATGGGAGATTTTGATTTGGGGTATAGGTAGGCCCTTTGTAAGTTTTCAAAAAGCTCAGAATTATCAGCTTTTGGGAACTGGGAGATTGAGGTCCAAGTTTCTTTCTCTGTCACTAGTTTTGCTGTGTAACTTTGGGAAAACTGGTTCATGTCTGCAGCCTCAATGTCCTTATTCATAAAGGGTAACAAACTTGTTTGTGTGAGAGAAAGAATCAAGGGGTGAAAAATGTGATATGGGCTTTATAAATAGAGCTGCATCAAATGGTGATTTTATTTCTGCTGGACTTAAAAAGTGAAGCCTTGTGCACATACGATGTGAACAAGTTTGTATTTTCTTTTGCTGGAATGGATCTTGCTTCTAAAATGCCTTTCCCCAACCTCTCAGTCAGAATGACTCAGTTTCTTCTCTTTGTGCCCTTAGAATCTTACTGTTAGTTTTCTTAGGCCAGCAAAGTATTGAAGTTATTTCACTATGATTTGTATTTTTATTATTTTTAAAAGATTTTATTTATTTATTTGACAGAGAGAGAGACAGCCAGCGAGAGAGGCAACACAAGCAGGGGGAGTGGGAGAGGAAGAAGCAGGTTCATAGCGGAAGAGCCTGATGTGGACTCGATCCCAGAATGCCGGGATCATGCCCTGAGCCGAAGGCAGACACTTAAGGACTGAGCCACCCAGGTGCCCCTCACTGTGATTTTTAATTATGCATTTTCACCAGCTTCTGAAGGCAGGGGGAGCAGGAACTCAGTGAAAGGCATCACGGCTTCGCGGCTTCATGATTAAGAGCACAGGCTTTCGAATGAAGCGCTGGGTTCATCTGGGTTCAGCTCCCATCTCCTCCACTCACTGCTGTGTGACCAGGCAAATCCCTCTTCTGTCTGAGCCTCAGTTTTGTCAACTGTAAAACTGGAGTATAATCTGTCCCTGTTTCATACGGTTAATGTAAGGATTGGATAGAATGTTATTAACACATGTCTGGCACATAGAAAGTGCTCATCAGTACACGGTAACTCATATCAGTTATTCACGAACTTCAGAGCCAAAGGGGCCCTCGGTGTTGCAGTCTGATGCACTGAGTTTACAAATAAGAAAGCAGGCCTGGAACATTGAATTGGCATGTCTACAGTCATATCCTGTTCTTGTGTGTTACTTTTTTTTACCTGCTATTCCCTTGTTATGGAGTGTTTCTCGTTCCTCTTTCCATCTTGAATCAAAAGTCAGGACTTGAATTTGACAGACTGGCATTGAGCACCGACTCTGTGCACAGCCTGGGACTCGTCTGGGCCCAGATGGCATCACTAGCTTAGTAACCCAGCATGCTATGGAGAAGACAGTCAGTACTTAAGGACTGCTGATGGGGAGGGCTGACTGGGAAGAGCTTCTGAGTGCAAGGGGCTGGGGTAACGTGCTAGAAATTCTGCTGGTTCTGCTGGCCTTGGGACCAGTCAGACCTGGGTCTGGAACTTGGCACACCTATGTATTAGAAGGGCGGCTTGGCCAAATCTAGGACAATTTGTATAACAAAAGAAATAAGGATAGTAATGGATTATAGCCCATCAAATAAAGCGAACACCCACAAGTCCATATGGATTTCAATAAATAACTAAGTGAGGGAGAAGGGAAAGCTCTTTCTTCCAGTAGAATTCCAGTTAAAAAATACAGAAGCAGGGACGCCTGGCTGGCTCCGTCGGTGGAGCGTGCGACTCCTCATCTTGGGGTTGTGACTTCCAGCCCCACATTGGGTGGAGAGATTACTTAAAAATAAAATCTTTAAAAATATATATAGAAGGAAAGATGCAAATAGTAAATCACCAGTTGGTGAATACCCGGTCATCAGTGTTTTAGGAAGGCATTATCCGTGGATGCTAAAATTAGTGGGTGAAAGTCTCACGAAAAACAGGATATTTGCATGCTCTCAACTATCACCTCCCAAGACTCTTAACTAATGACAAAAAGAAACATCATAATCCTGCCATGGAGAATCTTGGCAGATACCACCTTCGCCAGGATCACAGTTGATATCGCCAATGAGTGAGACATAAGGACATCATCTGCCTCCTGATACCCTAAGAATGGCACAGCCTCGCTTTTGTGGCATTCGTGCCCCAAGCACACAACCTCTCAGTTCAATCATGAGGAAACACCACGTGAACCCAAACTGAGGAACATTCTATCAAGTAACAGACACGAACTTTCCTCAGGTGTCAATGTCATAAAATCCAAAGACAGAGGAACTGTCACAGACCGGAGAAGAGTCAGGAGGGAGTATGACCAGATGCGGTATGGAATCCTGGATTGGGTCCAGGGAAAGGGCATTCACGGCAAAACTGATTAAATTTAAATAGGGTCTGTAGCCAACAGTACCGTACAATGTGATTTCTTATTTTTGACAGTGGCGCTATGGTTATGTCAGATGTTAATATATTAGAAAGCTGGGTGAAGGCTATATGGGAAATTCCTGGCACTATTTTTGCAATTTTTTTTTCTAAGTCTGAAATTATTTCTAAACGAAAAGCTAAGAAAAATAGAAGGAAAGGAAGAGAGAAAGAAAGAAGAATGCCTTTGGGAAATCTCTTCCCTTCCCTGATCCTTTCTTTCCTCATCCATAGACTAGGGCACTCACTCCAATCTACTTCATAGTGATGAGGATAAAATGAAATAGTGTAAGTATTGATGTTACAAAGTTATTCTTGCTGCCGGTAGTGGCAGCTCGTGTGTCTTGATGAGATGCTTGAGCTGCTCAAACTTCAGGAGGGTTCTACCCTAATGAGAAACATCTGGCTGCAAGCTACTTCCTCCCAGCCATTTGCTCTGACCTTGCCCAACAGAATAATAATGTCAGCTTTGTGGCTGGGTGGCTGTTGTCAAGGAGATGGAGCCAGATAGCCCACACAGCTGGTGGGAGTGACGTCATCTCCAGGCCTGGCAGAAAGAAAGGCCCTGGTGAGACAGAGATGGGGCAAAGGGTTCGTCCCTGACCACGAAAATGGGAAAAACAACTTCCCAAATGGGCTCTCCGTTGTCAATTGATTCTATTTTCAGTTTCCAGGTTTACTAAAGGGTTTAGCCCACCATCCAGGAACATAGTCATTTGCAGGACAGGGCAATAGATTCATCATAAGGAGAGCTCCTCACAGGCTCTTTCTGCTTTATAGTTTTCAAAGTATCTAGTTAGACAATGCAACTGTGTGAGCTCAGCATGGTCTGCCCCATTTAACACATGGGAAAACCAAGAAGGAGCAAGGGGAAGGGACCCCAGTCACAGGAAAAGTCAGAGGACTTTCCAGAATCCGAATCTAGGTGCCCAGACTTCCAGTCCTGCAATCATACTGCCCACACTAAGATCTGCCTTGTGGCCACCTTGCAGCAGCTACCCAAGGACTAGAGTCTGGTGAACACATCACTGAAATCCTGTTGTCTGGATGTAGACTTCACCTCTTAATCCTAAATTCTAAAGTGTAGAAAACCAAGCAGATAGGAAAGACAGGCTACCTGAAACAATTAGGGCATCGGAGTTTAGAGGGACCTGGGCTCCAATCCCAGCCCTGCAACTTACCAGCAATGAGACCTGGAGTGAGATATTTTTACCTCTTTTGGTCTCCGTCTTCTCATCTGTGAGTAAAATGGGGATAACAGTTGTACGTACTCCAGAGGACCATTGCGAGAGTTCAGGGAGGTGGTACATGAGATATGCTGGACACAGGTAATACATGAGAGATGCTCAAAATGTGTAAGTCCTCGTCCTCATTTCTTTCCTCAAGAGCTTCTATCTGCTGGATGGAAAGTTAGTGCCTTTATTTGGGAAGTGATGATTCGTGACTCAGCCTCCCTCACCAGAACAGAGTTGGCGGTGTGTTTGTAGCTTTGAAAGAAACACAAAGAATTCGCCTCCAGAGCTGGGAGGTCCTGAGACACCCATCTAGTCCAACCTTCTTATCCAACCTTCTTATTTCAGAGGTGGAGAAACAGGCCCAGAGGAATGGTCTGCAAAGACCGCAGAGAGTTGGTGGCAGAACCAAGGCAGGCATCCTGACACCTCCAGCTTGCCAGCTTTTGGACACACTCATCTCTCTGGTTGAACTTAGCACCGTTCCAGGGCATCAAGGACTGTCCCCTCCCTGGGTCGGGTGTCTGATGTGCCAACTAGTTCCTGCCCACTCTCTCTTTTGGGCTGTTGCTTTATTGCTGATTCAGGGGTGGGTGAACTGAGTAAAGAAGAGGGACAGGCGCAGGACCATTAGTTTTTAGACTTCGTGAAAGCTAATAAAGGGGTGGGGGAGGGATTTGTGGGATTACTGTTGACAGTACTGCTAGAGGTATCTCAGGTCATCCTCATAAAAACCTTGCAAAATAGGTATTAGCCCCCACTTCCCAGATTGATTGAATCGTGCATTCAATGTATATTTTAAAACACCTTCTGGGTGGCAGGCATAGTGTTGGGGATATAGCAGTGAACAATTCAGAACATAGTATCTGTCCTCATGGGGTTTCCAGTCTAGAGCAAAAGGAAGGTTTTTTAAAAAACACAGAAATACATAATTGCAAAATGTGGTTAAGTGCCACAAAAGAAAAATACGGGTTGCTAAGAATACAAGAAACGACTTGCTTTACATTAGAGGATTAGAGAAGGCCTCTTTTGGATAGTACACTTACATTTAGAAGGAGAAAACTGAGGCCAAGGGAGGACTTGTACCTGATTATAGGGAAAGTCACCATCTATCCACTCCCCCTTTTCAAGTTATTTTCATCCAGGATTCTGCCGACAGCCGGCAGGGGAAGGTAGCAACACCCAGATGAAGGTTGGCTTCACTGGCCCAGCTCTGTCAAAATTATCTCTGTGTTTGGTGGTTGCTCTGTGCATTAGGAAGGACAGCCAGGGTTATGGAGACCCCTGACCTTGCTGTTGGGAGCCCTGGGTGTGGCTCCTGTTGACAAACTTACTGTGCAGGACTTTGGGCGATGCATTTCCTCTCTCTGGGCCTCAGTTTACTGATGTCACGTGCGTTTGAGCCTTGGGAGATTGGAGGAGTGTTGGTGACCACCCGCTCAAAGGGAATTGTTTATTTGCTTCAAACTAAGTGTGCAAATTACTGCTTGAGTTGGGATTCCGCAGGAAGGATTTTTCTAAAGCGAGGCAGCACTTGTTTATCTGAATTTCAGCTCAAGGCGAAAGCCTTTTGGATGCACAGTATCCTAAGGTTAGGGGATCATTGCTCTAGAAAAGCATGTACTGGGTTAGGAACTCAGGGTCGGTGAAAGGCTGGGTTCCCTTCTCCCGCTTGAATTAACGGACCAAAGCCAGCATTTGCCCTCAACAAAGATGGCGCTTGCCCTGGCCTCGGCTTGAGTGCCCTCACGAAAAATGGCAACCTGCCTCTCTTTCCTTAGTCTTGCTGGCCCAAGTGGGAATGCGCTTGCCCTTAATCAAGATGGCACCCTCCCGCGCTTCCCTGCCCGGCCTCTGGCCCCAGTCTGTCGGCTTCACCGCGCGCGCCTCGATGACCCCGCCTCGTTTCCGTAGGAAGAAGCGCCGGGAAAGATGGCGGCGGCTGCGGTTTGAATTCCAGCGGCGCCGCCAGAGTCCGAACAAGAGCAGGATTGGAGGGGGCGGGGACCTGGGGAGCCTGCGGGTCGCGACAGCGGGGGGAACCAGTTGGCCCCGCCGCTACAGACACCAACGCCACCACCTCCTCTGTGTCCACGATGGACTCGGTGTTGGAAGAGGACGTCACCCTCCCCGGGACGCTCAGCGGCTGCAGGTGCGGCCGGGGCTTTGCAGGGGCGCGGTGACCCGGCCGGGATTCCCACTGATGGGGGTATACCCTAACGGAGACTTGGGGTTTGCTCTTGAGGGTGTTTGAGGGCGTCCAGACAGGGGCAGGGTGTGGGGTGGGGTCGGGGTGGGTGGGTGTCTCGAGGACCCAGCAGCTGATACTGAGAGTGGGGGGACGGTGGGGGTCCCGACCTACGTCACACCCTCCTCTCGTATTTCGGGAAATACTTTGAAGAGGGTGTGAGGGTCAGGTAAGGGGTTTTCTGAAAGAGGGGGACGAGGGGGGCCTCGTGGAATGTACCATTAGTGGGGGCTGGTTGAGGAGTAGGGACCTTGGGGACACTTGATGGTTCATTCTGACTTGGAGGTTTGCTTTCATTATGGGGAAGGTAATTGGTCTGTCTGGACTTCGTGGGATCACATAGTGGCCACCAAGACTGAGGCAATGAAGTGCAGTGGTTAAGAACCTTGGCTGGAGTTGATCAGAATTGGATTCAGATCCGACCCTTTAACCTAACTAGTTGTGTAACTTTAGTAAAGGGATTTAACCTGTTTTCCCGTCTGTAGAATGGGACTGGTAGTAACATCCACCCAACAGAACTGGGGTGAAGATTAAAAGAGAAGATGCCTTCCCGGCGATTTGCCTGGCAACATAATTGGTGCTTAAAAAATGATCCTGCGTTATCATATCATCATCAGTCCGACAAATTGGGGACTGATGGCTGGAAGTGGCCTCCCAATGGACCTGTCCCAAGAGGCTGTTGGAACCTACATTGTAGGGGGCCTGGCGTCCTTCCTTTTGATAGGAAGGCCTGCCAGAGCCCCAGACTGCTCCAGGGCTGGGGCCGTTTGGTTTTCGGGGGCTCCTGGAGAGTGGGAAGAAGAGAGAGAGAGGTGGAGGAGAGACCTGACTGAGAATCCACAGTGTTTATCCAGCTCTGCTGGGGATAGGCTGCTGGTTTTAGTCAACAGACCCTCATCGGAAGGGTGACCATGTTATTTATTGTGTAACCCGGGACACTTTTAAGAGTGAAATGGGCACAATTAATATTTATGTCTAGACAGCAGACATAAACCGGTTCTATCTTGGGCAAATCTGGACAAACAGTTACTCTGTTTATTGAGAACGCGTCGTGTATTGGGCACAGAGCAAGGCCCTTTGCACCTCCTGCCTGATTGTATCCTGTGGTAATTCACATTCCTTTCTCTTCCTCTGACTACCACTGTCCCAGCATATTGGGGAGGACCTCTCGCCTGGATTGTCCTCACACCTGTAATAGTCCTTTATCCTACACTTTGAAAGACTTTTTAAAGTGTAAATCCAACAGTCTGGGGCTGTATAGATGTTTAGTGTTTCTTGTTGCCGTTACGATAAAGTCCATTAATATTCTCAGCTCTCCTTACCTCTGTACCAGTTGACCAAGCCCTTGGGCTTTGGGATCCGGACCTAGGTGGGTTTCAATCCCAGTTCTGTATTTAACAACCCGGTGGTCTTAGGCAAGACCCACTACGAGCCTCAGTTTTTGTCATCTGAAAAATGGGTGAATCTGAAAGGATTTTGACCAGTGTCTGACAGAGTAGCAGCTCAGCAGATGAGCACATCTCCTCCCTTGCCTCCCCTTCCTGCCTTTGCTGCATACATTCCTGTGACTGATCTCTTACCTGCTTCAGACCCTCCCCGGCTCCCCGTCACCCTCAGGATGAAGTTCTTTAATATAGCTTCCAAGGTCTTTCATAAGTTGACCCTATTTACCTCACTGACCTCCTCTGTCCTCTCTGCCCCTACCTCTCTCCTCCCCAAACACTTCCCTCTGCCTGGCTGCCAAACTCTTTGTCACGAGTGGCCTTGCCTTGTTCTTTCTTACTGTTGGACCTGTGCACTCGCTCTTCCTGCTGCCTGGGTTGCCTTCCCTTCTCCCCTTTGTCTTATTAATGCCTCTTATTTTTCAGGTCTCACTTAGATTTCAATGCCAGGAAGTCTTCGCTGACACGTCTCCCTCCCCACCTGGGCCCTCTGTGCTGTTCCAGCCACCCCCACCCATCACTGACCCCATCTCAGCCCTTATTTACCTCACTGAGTTTTGGGTTTTTTTTTTAAGCTTTTATTTATTTATTTGAGAGAAAGAGAGTGCACACGAGAGAGAAAGAGAGAGAGAGAGAGTGAGCGGAGGAAGGCACAGAAGGAGAGGGAGAAGCGACTCCCTGCTAAGCAGGGAGCCTGATGTGGGGCTCAATCCTAGGACCCTGGGATCATGACCTGAGCCCAAGGGAGACGCTTAACCGACTGAGCCACCCAGGCATCCCTACCTCACTGAGTTTTATTGACTAACGCTGTTCAATAGAAATATAATGTGAGCCACATACGTAATTTAAACTTTTCTAGGAGCCTCAATGAAAAAGTAAAAAAGAAACAGGTGAAATTAATTTTAATAATATATTTGATTTAACTCAATATGGCCATGTACTATCATTCTAACTTGCAAATAATAAAAAATTATTAATGAAATAGTTCACATTCTTTTTTATCTTACAAAGTGTTTGAGATCCGATATGCATTTTACTTCTTGATTTGGATTAACCACATTTCAGGTGCTCAACAGGCACATGTGGCTGGTGGCTTCTGCACTGGCTAGTGCAGGTCCAACTGTGACGTGTCTGTCTCCCTAATGAGACCCTGACCTGTTGGAGAGCAGGGGCTGTGTTGCGTTCATCTTTGTAACTCCAGTGCCTAACCTGGTATGAGGCACATAAATGGGAGGTGACGGTATTATCCCCTTTTTACAGGTGGGCACATTGAGGCTCAGAGAGGTGAAGTGAATGGTCTGGGATTCCATAAAAAAGTACACGATGGAGCAAGAGTTACTTTATGTATTTATTTATTTATTTTTATTATTTAAATTTTAGGTAGGTAACGTAGAGTGCAGTATTGGTTTCTGGAGTAGAATTCAGTGATTCATCACTTACATACAATACCCAGCGCTCATCATAACAAGTGCCCTCCCTGATCCCCACCACCCATCTAGCCCATCCTCCCACCCACCTCCCTTCAGCAACCCCCAGTTTGTTCTCTGTTAGTTCGGAGTCTCTTATTTGAGCCAGGATGTAAATCCAGGCTTTCTGACTCCGAAGTCTGGCTCTCGGTCCCTGTCCTGCCTTCCAACTAGTTCTCTGAGCCAGTGCTGAGAGGCCTCTGGGAGGATTTTAGGGAGCTGCTGGCATGTGAACTGGCCCTTAAAGAGTGGCAGAAATGTCCCGAGCGAGACGGGTTCTCCATTAGATGGTCACAGTGGAAGAGAAAAATCCCTGGAATAAAATCATCTCTTTTTATCCCGATATGAGCTCCCTTCTGCTTGGTAATTTCCAAGCCCCAGTTTTAGAGACTAAATGGAAGTACAGTTTGTCCTCAGACTTTTGTTGAATCAGGTCAATATGTGTCATTCTCTCCAAACTTGATCACCTGTGGGTGCCCCAACGCGCTCCAGGCCTGTGAGAATCAGGCTCAGATGCCAGGCTTGGGAACCTCGCCCAAGCTAAGGCCCTTTACTAAGTCCTGCCTGGTGGTTTTGGAAGAACCTGGGCTTTGTACTCAGGACGACTGGGTCTGAATCCTGCTTCACCCACTTACTGGCTGAGTTGCTTTAGTGATTCACTCAACCCTTCTGAGCCTCAGTTTCTCTTCAGTGATAATAACTTACTTGTTGGCTAACTATGTGGATGGAGCAAAGGTGTATATATTCTGTGCCTGACACCTGCTGGGGTGCATTAAATGTTAGCTGTTTTTATTTTATCATTACAGTGTTGCATGGTTTCCTGGACAAAATCCTCGGTGCCCACAGCCCTGGGTTTGTCCCTTTGTTTTCATGCCCGGGATTCTGCCTCTCCCTAACTGTGAGCTTCCGGAGGCCTGGGCTCAGGTTTGTTTGTCTGTGGGTTCCTCCATGGCATGGCCATTAAGTGTTTGCTGTCTGGTGAGGGGCAGACCCAAAGGGAATGTTTTCCCTCAAGTTTGTACACAGTCGTACTTTGTCAAGCAAAGAATGCCCTCATGGGCTTTTGTAGAAGGAGGTTGAGAGGGAGGATGGTGGAATGAAATTTTGGTGAAGGTTTGAAGGCTTGATCCAAGGCTGATCTTGGATCAGGGGTATCCCTAGGCTTGAGGTTTGAGAAACATGTCCCAGTCACCAGTATAAGCTTAATGAGGGCAGGGAGTGTGGCTGGCTTGTTCCCCACTGTATCTTTAGACTAGAACCATGTCTGGCACATAACACAGTAGAGGATGAACAAATACTTGTTGAATGAGTCAATTTTGTTCAGTCTCTAGAAAGATAAACACCATGTAAATACAGGCTGCATGTTTAGTAGGGAAATGCTGCTTTGTAATCACTCTGAGAAGTACACACACGGAGTGTCAACCTCTGTAGTCCTTCTGGAAGATAATTTAGTGTTAAAAATATGCTTTATTGAAGTATAGTTTGTATGCCATGAAGTTCACCCATTTAAAATACAGTAGTCAGTGATTTTTTTAGTATACTTACACAGTTGTGCAATCATCACCATGATCTCATTTTGGAATACTTTCATCATCTAAGAAAGAAACCCTGTGTCCATTAGCAGTCATTCCCTGTCTTAGCTTGGCTGCTGTAACAAAAATGTCATAGACTGTGGGTGATTTATAGACGACAGAAATTATTTCTCCCAGTTCCAGAGATTGGAAGTCCTAGATCAGTGTGCCAGCATGGTTGAGTCCTGGTGAGAGCCCTCTTGGGGGTTGCAGACTGCTGACTTCTCATTGTTTCCTCTTAGGGTGGAGAGCAGAGAGAGGAAGCAGATCTCTCGTAACCCTAGTAAGGGCACTGATCCCATTCGTGGGGGCTCCACCCTCCTGCCCTCATCTGAGTTACCTCCCAAAGACCCCACTTCCTAATACCATCACTTGGGAGGCGGAGTAGGGTTTCAACGCAGGAATTCTGGGGGGGACACAAACATTGAGTTCATAACACTAGCTATTACCCCTCCCCTCCTACGCCCCCAGCCCTAGGCAGCCACAATCTACTTTTTGTCTGTGAATTTCCCTATTCTGGACGTATCTCCTTGTGGTATTGGTTTGTACTTCCCTAATGACTAATGATGTTGAACACGTTTTCTTGTGTTTCTATGGCCGTTTGTGTACAGTTGACTCTTGAACAACACGGGGTTAGAGGTGCGATGTCCCATGCAGTGGAAAAACCACGTGTAACTTTTGACTCCCCCCAAAACTTAGCTACTAGTGTATTGTTACCTGACAGCCTGATTCATAAACAGTCGAACACATATTTTGTGTGTTATATGTATTACATATGTATACTGTATTCTTACACTAAAAGAAAGTAGAGAAGAGAAGATGTTATTAAGAAAATCATAAGGAAGAGAAAACAAATTTACTGTACTGTATTATCTGAAAAACATCTGCATGTAAGTGGACCCGTGCAGTTCCACTCATGTCGCTCAAGGGTCTGCTGTATTTTCAAATCCTTTGCCCAGTAAAAATACGTGAATGTATTTTGACCCAGCAATTGCGCTTCCTGTTATCTTAGAGAAATTCTCATGCATGTGCACAGGGAGACCTGTATGAGGATATTCATAAAGCACTGTTTGTAAAAGGAATAACTTGGAAACAAATTGAATTACCATCAGGGGGTAGGGTAAATACACATCCTTTCGAAAGTGAATTTCAGACTGTGACCCATTGGCAGCTCATGAAATTCAATTTCAATAGGTTGCAACCAGAATTTAAAAAAATATAATAGTACGGAATAAAAAGCATTTCAAGAATTAAGGGTAATACATTTCCTTCTCTGGGTGGTGGTCAGTAAAGTTTGAAAAACACTGCTGTAGAAAGCTATGTAGAAGTTAAAACATGAAGGCAGATCTGTTTGTACTGTCATGAAAACATCTTTGGGACACATTAAGTAAAGAAAAGATGCAGCAGAATAAAATATACAGTTTGATTGCATTTTTAAAAAAGATTTTATTTACTTAGAATGAGATCATAAGCAGGGGGAGTGGCAGGCAGAGGGAGAGGGAGAAGCAGGCTCCGCGCTGAGCAGGGAGCCTGATGCGGGGCGGGGCTCAATCCCAGGACCCTGGGATCCTGACCTGAGTTGAAGGCAGACGACCAACTGGCTGAGCCATCAGGTGCCTGCATTTGTTTTGTTTTTAAGCCACAAAATAAAACTGTCCCTTTATCTGTAAATACCTAGAAAAAAGCCTAGAAGGACACATGTCTTGCTGACAACAGTGGCTACCTCTTAGGGGGCTAAGATGGGAGTGAGGAGTAGTCAAGAACTTTGGGCTTGTCTGTATTTTTTTTCCCCTCCCACTCCCTTCACCCATTTGCACCCCCTCCCCGCTTCTGCAGCCACCAGTTTGGTCTCTGTATTGATGAGTCTGTTTCTGCTTTTTTGTTTGTTTGTTTTGTTTTTTCAGTTCTCTATATAAGCGAAATTATATGGTATTTGTCTTTCTTTGACTTATTTCACCTAGCATAATACCCTCTAGGTCCATTCATGTTGTTACAGATGGCAAGATCTCATTCTTTTACATGGCTGCGTAATATTCCACTGTGTGTATGCCATATCTTCTTTATCCATTCGTCTGTTGATGGACCCTTAGGTTGTTTCCTTATCTCGGCTATTGTGAATAATTCTGTGATGACATAGGGGTGCATATCTTTGCAAATTAGTGTTTTCATTTTCTTTGGGTAAATGCCTAGTAGTAGAATTACTGGTAGTTCTAGTTTTTATTTTTTGAGGAACCTCCATACTGTTTTCCACAGGGGCTGCACCAGTCTGCATTCCCACCAACAGTGCAAGAGGGTTCCTTTTTTCCCACATCCTTGCCAACACTTGTTGTTTCTTGTCTTTTTGAGTATAGCCGTGCTGACAGGTGTGGGGTGATAGCTCGTTGTGCTTTCGATTTGCATTTCCCTGTTGATGAGAGATGTTGAGCATCTTCTCATGTGCCTGTTGGCCATCTGTATGTCTTATTTTGTCTGCATTTTTTTGTTTTTATATATTTCTTCACTAATTAAGAATAAATAACATAGAATGAAAAATGAGTTGTTAAAAGACAGACAAAAGTGCACTTGGTATAACTGTTCTCCGAACGTGGTGCCCAGTTCCAGCCACAGCTGTCCCAACACTTTATCAATGACACACTTAGTCCTCTGGGCCTCATTGGGTCTTGTGTGAACGGACAGCGGCTGCTGCCACGCACAGCACAGAAAGTGATTGTGCCTTTGCGTGGTAGATAGAGCAAGACAAGAGGGTGAGGTGGCAAAAGTGGCCTCAGTGAGGGTGCCCTGTGCCGGTTACTGGACATCCTCTGCCTCGGTTCATTTGGACCTGACCGCGTTCCCCTGGCGGAAGGCGTGAGGGGCCCTGGGGGTGAGGGTGTAGAGAGGAAGAGCATGAGGTTTGAAATCAGACCAGCTCGCGTCTTTCAGCTTACTGATTTTTCTGAGTTTCTTGTTTTCCTTGTTAAAAAAAAAAAAGGCAACGTATAAAAACTGCCACCAGTCACAGAAGGGCCGTGGTGAGGCTTACAGCGGGAGTCTGCCCGTCGGGAGCGTGGTGCCTGTTCACCGTGGGTGCCCCCACATGGTAGCTGGTTAGAAGTATGCTGTATTTGCCTGGGAGGAAACCGGCACTGACTAGGTTCGTCTAGGAGCTTTGGGCGGCCCGGGCACAGGTTAGCGAGTGGCATGTGGACCCTGAGAAACCTGGATTTTGTTTGGTCTTTGCTGAGAACCCCTTGTGATTTTGAGCCAAGAGATTCCTTCCTCTTTTGGGCCTTCGTCTCCTGCATCGATAGCGTGATAAAATTGTACCTAAGCCCTCTGCTTTTGCTTATATAGTTCTGATTTCTAGTGGGGCTCCTTCAAGCCCCAACCTCAGTCCCAAGGCTAAGAGCCAATGATCCAAGTGGGACGAGGGAGCTACTTAAAGCTGGAGGGTGGCTGGAACCAACGGGAGATTGCAGGTGACAGAGATTCATAGCATTTTAAAAGAGGGTAGGTAAAGCCCAAGTGGAAATTCGGCAGGAACCAGGCAGGAACTTCTGCATTAAATAGTGGTTTCTTTTTCATAAATGGGATGTCACATGTCATTTTTCAAACTTCATTGTTTGCCTATTGGAAACTTGTCTAAGACCAAATTCTTTGGCTTTGCCTGCCACGTAGTTTTCCAGTGCGGTTGATCTTGGCTTGAGTCATTGATGGGCCACTTCAGCCAATGGTAGTAAGTTAGTGGCTGTGGTGGAGAGAACCCCAGATCGGGAATGTACAGACCAGACTGTAGGCTAAGCTTGACCAGTAAGCTGGTGTGGGACTTTGCGCCTCTGGGCCACCATCTGCAAAAGGTGCTGGTTGAACTTGATTTTAATTTTTAATTTAGAGAATGGAATTTGTTCTTCTAGTGATGGTTATTGGAGGAAATGAAGACGTATAGAAAATTAAAATGGAGGAAAATATCTCTCATTTTCCTACAAATGATGATTTTTAATATTTCCGTTGTCTTTTTATGGATGCATTGCCCGCCTAGTTTCCAAGAAGGATTTGAGGTGATGTTAGTGTACGTGTATTTTTTTGTTTCATAGTCGAAGGCATAGTCTACTGAAGTTTTTTTCACTTATCTTTATAGCAGACACGTATTATGTCATTATTCTCTTGATGTCGGAACCTTATGATATCCAGCTTTTTGCTTGGTTCTGATCACAAAGGTCCATTCCCAGCTCCAGAATTTGGCGATCAGGCAGAATTGTCCTCAGAACAGGGTGGATTTGGGTTTGGAAACATGGAGAGAACAAACTGCCGGAAGTCAAGCTGAGTGTCCGTCAGCTCTTCGTTTACAGCTTGGGACAGGGAAGCATTATTGGAGGTGAGACAGAAAAGGCCTGGGGTCTGGACTTGGTTGTCCACTGAACTGCCATGTGACTCTGGCCAGGCCGCTGAAATTATCTGCACCCTAGTGCCTCCCTTTGAAAATGCACCGACTGTCGGGACACCGGCAGCTCTCGCGACGGTGAATCTTTTTATGAATTTGCAAAGCGCTGGATGTTTCCTGGTGACAGTAATATTTTGCTCCCATTTATGGAGCGCCTGCAATGTGCCAGGTGCCTTGCTGGGCACTTTGTGTCTTTGATTGCCAGTGACTTACGAGGTAGCTGCTTTTCTCCTTTTCGGGATGAAGGAAGTGAGGCTTGGAGAGTCGATGGCAGAGCTTAGAATAGAGTCCAGCATAGTGTCTTCCGTGTCCAACCACACCTCCTGTTATGGTTTAGTTTTCTGTCAGTGTCTCCAGATCCTCACTTAACCTCTTCTTATAATTCAACCAGTAAAATTTCTTTGATCAGTGGATTTTGCATTTTTTTTTTAAGATTTTATTTATTTATTTGACAGAGAGAGACAGCAAGAGAGGGAACACTAGCAGGGGGAGTGGGAGAGGAAGAAGCAGGCTTTCTGCTGAGCAGGGAGCCTGATGTGGGGCTCGATCCCAGGACCCTGGGATCATGACCTGAGCCGAAGGCAGACGCTAAACAGCTGAGCCACCCAGGTGCCCCGGATTTTGCATTTTTGTGTGACATTCTTAAAGCATCCGAGTTGGTGCCGGCTTCTTAAAAGCTTAATTTTTGGTTGTGGTAGGCATATTAATGACAATAATAGTAAAGACAAAAACAGTAGATAACCACTTATTGCGTGCTTACTATGTGCTAAGTGTCATAAACATGAACTCATTTAATCTTTACAGGGAGAGCGTGGTCTCCCCATGTAACAGGTAGAGCAAGATTCAGAAATGTCAGTAGCTTGGAGTTGGCACAGTGCCTCTGCACTTCGCATGTATACGGTACACGCACACTGGATGTCTGAGTGGATGAATGAACGAATGACCATCCTTACTGAAGGTCACCCAGCTATTAAGTGTTAGAGCCCCAAAGCCTGAGTTCTTCACCTCCGCGCTGCATGTCTCCCAGGTAGCTCAGCTGTGTGTTGCTTATTGCCTGTGGCCTGATGATTGTCAAGTGCAGTCCAGGCAGTCCTCACAGTCTCTGTTGTTCAGACACTAACTCATGTCTTCCTGCCTATACTCTCTCCTAGTGGCCTTGTTCCCAATTTACCAGACGAAGTGGATGGCATCAGCCCCATTGCTGGTTTGGGAAATGGTGGTAAGTATACAAAGCCAGGCATTCTGTTGACTGTGGGGGCCTTGAGGCCCTGAGCCTGGGACTGGGCTTTGGTGTCTCTGGGGCCCAGAGCCTGCCCTGGCATGGAGAGGTGCTCTTCATAGGTGCTCGGTGTTGTATGTACCTACTGAATTGCTATTTACCTCCTTTCATAAACACTGGCTTGGAGGAATTGATGTCCTTTAGGCCCTATTCCATGATAGGCCCTATTCCATGAGCTTTATTTCTTGCTACCAGGCTCGTAGAGATTCAGCCAGTGTTCACCGAACTGGGCGGCTGCATGGAGGCTGGGCATGCAAGTGGTGACTGGGTCAGGCTTGGAAGATCTGCTGATCTCTGCCGCCGAGTGGCTGAAGGCCCCGCATGCTGCTGAGCGTCCGTGTGCCAAGGCCTTCCTGGCAGGCTGCTGGATTCCATTTGCTGGTCGAGGCCCAGCATTCCTACACGGGCCTGCCCTTTGGAGACAAATAGTTGGTTAGACCACAGGAGACGGCGCTGAGTAAATAAGCAGTCTATTGTGTTTAAGCTGGATTAGGAGGAGACTTTCTGAGGGGCAGTTTGGCTTCTGCTAAGCATTCTTCATAATTTTTGTTTCTGAAAGAAGCAAATGCTGTCATAAGTATCTGTGGGAAGTGCTAATAATTTGCCTTGTTAAAATATCTTAGAGATATTTTGACTTCTGTTTTTTTTTTCTTTCTCTTCTCCAAAGTGATGAGACATGCAGAAGGAAGAAGTTTTTAGAACAGACAGTATCAGTGTCATGAGGTTTATTTCTGGAGAATATTTTAACTTATAGGCCACCCTCAGGGTTTTCTGTCAGAACCTGTGAACTTCTGCCTTAAGCACAAAATCCAGCAATTTCTGGTCTTCCTGCACACAGGCAGTTAGAAGTGGAAAACTGATAGGCCTTCTCTTTGCTTCAGCCTATAGTGTATG
This sequence comes from Ursus americanus, assembly GCF_024610735.1. Lineage (NCBI taxonomy): Eukaryota > Metazoa > Chordata > Mammalia > Carnivora > Ursidae > Ursus > Ursus americanus. The sequence goes on from NC_142144.1 coordinate 13,905,554, forward strand.
TTGCTTTGTGCCAAGCCCGGGCTAAGTGGCATTCAACCTTGAACGTGGTTACGACCCAGCCTGGAAGGTAGAGAGTTCAACAGAGAAATGTCATGATAAATCATAGGATTAATGTGATGAGCAAAGAAAAAAGATGCTGTGAGTGGGGGAAAGAGGGAGGTGGACCAGGCAGCAAGGGAGTGAGGGGGAGGTGTGTCCTGTTGTGGGGGAGCTGGGCCAGGCAGTGACGGGGTGGGGGGGAGGTGTGGGCTCCAGTGTGGGGGAGCTGGGTCAGGCATGAGTTTTTTAAGACACTGATATTGGAGCTGAGACTTGAGGAATGAGTAGGACTAGGTAGGGACGCAGGGGTGGGTGGCAGAGCATGGCCTGAGAACCAGGAAAACAAGCCTGTGGGCCCTTTGCCTGGTACACAGGGCTCTGGTCAGTCTGCCCCTGCCCACCTCCTGAGCCTCTTTTGTGCTCAGTGGTTTCTGAAGGCCATGCCTACCTACCTCTGGGCCTTTGCTTGTGAAGTTTCTTATTCCTTTTCTCTTCCTCTGCCTGCTGCCTCTGAGACTCAGCTCAAGGCTCACCACCGTCTTGGCTCTCCCCAGGCTCACTTCTTGTGCTTTCCTCTCCGAGCTTACGTATTTCATCTGTTTCAGTTCATTTATTCCTGTTGGTGACGTTAAAACATCAAGGATCAGACCACGCCTCCCCCGCTTATCATCCTGCCACCTGCTCTAAGCCACCGTGGTCTCCAGTCTCTTCTGACTGGTCCCCTGGTTTCCCTCTAAGCGCCTTCAGTCTGTTCTCAGCAAGGCAGCCAGAGGGAGCCTGTAGAAACCTAAGTCCAGGCATGTTACCCCTTAACTCCGAGCCCTCTGGCGGCTCCCCATCCCAAGAAGAGCCTACAAGGCCGTGCGCAGTCTGTCCCCCAGGATCTCATGTACCTCCTCTCCTGCGGTCCCCTTTGTTTATTGCTGATTCTCACGTGCACAGGACCTGCTCCCACCTCAGGCTTCTCGCTTTGCCCTTCTCTTCAGGTCTGCCCAGCTGGCACCTTCTCAGTGCGACCTTCCCGATTTGGCCCCCTGACTTAAAATTGCAGTCCTTACCCCACCTTGGATCTTTCCAGTCCTTAGCCACTTAAGTTTTCTCCATAGCTTTTCTCACCTTCTCACATCCTATGTAGTTGTCCTGTTATTGTGTTCATTTACATCTCTAGAATATCAGCTCTGTTTGTTTGTTTCCTGATGTAGCCACATCTAGAATGGTGCTGGGCGGAGAGTAGGCCCTCAGTGCCCATTTGTTGGAAGAATGGACTCATTCATTGACTCCGTGCACATTCACCCAACACCTAAACAGCGCCAGGCGCTTTGTGAGCACGGGGCCAGTGTACCCCCCTGTCTTGTCCCCTAGATCAGAGCCTTTTGGGCACAGGCTCACCGACTCTTTCACCGTTCTTTCCCCAGTACCTAGCATGGTGCTTGGCACACAGTAGGTGTGTAATAAATGTTTGTTGGAAGAAAGGAACCATGGAAAGCTTTGGGCATTGGCCGAGTCTGTAATCACTCGAAAGCAGGGATGGGCAGTTTCCAACCTGCTGCCTGCATTTGAAAATAATTAGAACACCGCTTCCATACTTATGAATTGTCTGTGGCTGTTTTTTGTGCTACAACAGAAGAGCTGACCAGTTGTGACAGATTTTAGGCTTTGTTTCTGGCCTGCAGAGCCTAAAATATTTATCGTCTGGCATTTTAAGAAAAAGTTTGCCAACCCCAGTCAGTTAGATACTCTCTAATCGCTGACACAGGAGGATGGTAACCCGCTCAGCAGAATCACTTTATGACAGGCACTAAGGAAGTACGTATCAGCGCAGTTCGGCTGGGCCACATGCCCGGTGCATTTTTTGGGCTCGTTCTCTGACACGTTACACTGGGGCTACTTTAAGTAATTTGTAAATATTTGAAATATAATGGTTTAGAGCTTTCCCTAGACTCAAGTCAGTAAATCACAACAGACAGAGAATGCCAGCAGAAAATACTGGGGAAGCTTTTCATGCTTTTTTTTTTTTCTTTTCTGGGCTCTGTTCCCTAATAGGGATGCTGGGCAATTTGCATACCATGCCATTTTCCTGTGTCTGTTTTACCTTTTTTTACAGTGCTCCCAGATGTGTCAGAAGAAACAGTGTCTCCCACCAGAGCACGGAACATGAAGGACTTTGAAAATGTAAGTGGAGATCCCAAATCATCTTCCCTAACAAATCACGTCTGCTGCCGCTGCCCAACCAGGCCCAGGGGGGAGCTGTATTTCTCGAGAAGCGTCGAAGCTGGATAATGCCGGAGTTGGGGGCAGTGCTGTGTCTTGTGGGCGTTCTCTGTGCGACCGTTCTGTACCTATGCAATCAGCCCTTCTGTACCCGGGCCAGATACGGGTTCCGCCAGAATCAGCAGTTTCCAGCTTTGGGGAGTTTGGTGTCCTTCTGGTGTCCCAAACGTGAGGATATTCCCAGACCGCCCGGTGAGAGGAGCTAACATTGGCCAAAGGCTTCCCTGTAACGTAAGGGATGATATTAATGGTCCCCATTTAATCCTTGCCATAACTCTTTGAGGTATTTTATATTATCCCCATTTTACAGATAAGAAATCATAAGCCTAGGAGAGATGCGTTTATAGTCACATTATACTGGAGTGGTGGAGTCGGGATTGGAATCCAGGTTTTTAAGGATTCCAGAACCATTGTTCTTCTCGCCGCCTTGGGCTACCGCCTTGCCTTTTGTAGGCTTCATCTTTGCTGCTGTTGAGGGAGACGTGAGCAGCCTGTACCCAGGGCTGTGCACAGAGCGTCGGAGGACGGGTTACGTGGTGATGCATTTGGCTTCCCAGCTTAGTGTCTTCCAGCATCGTGTCTTTCATTTGTTAGCGGAGGGGGCTTGTTGTCAAGGAACAGGAGAATAAGGTTATTTTCCCAATTCCAATTCTCCTTAACAAGTTACCTGTTCAGCGCTCCCATTTATCATGGGAAGAATTAGACCCTTCTTCATCTGTAGCCAAATGAAATCCATACTCTGCAAGACGCAGGAGATATTTATCAGGGAGAAGATGGAGGACAGAGAGAAGGACGTTCCACAATTATGTTTCTCTCTCCCCAGTTGTCTTTACAGAACGGAGCGGTACTGTCTCCGGATTTAATTTAGAATACTCATTACTGCTAATAGTTATCTGCAAACCACCAGTGACCAATTGAAGAAATGACTTGTCAGATCTCTAATGGAAACAAGTAATTTCTGAGCTTTGAGTTGTTCTAATTTCAACTGTACAACTCGATCTATGCTGTGGGGTCTGGGGCCTCAAACAAATGAGATTTGATTATTCCACATCGTGTATAATTAAAACGTGCTCTGCTATTAAATGGCTGTTTCTGTTTTATCATAAGAGTAATAATAGCTACTGTTTATTGAGCTCTTGCTCTGAGCTGGGCACTTTGAATGTTCAGCTCTTCATGTGCATTCCTTTAATATAAAAGCAGCTCCGCAAGATACAGAGTTATTTAATATTTGAAGGGCACAGTTTTGAATTTTATTTCTGGGTAGAAAAACTTACCAGAATCTTAGAATGTTGGTTTCACACTTTATTGTCTGCCTTTTGAACTGGGAAGTATCTTAGAATTGAATCCAACCCTCGTTATGTAGATAGGAGACACTGAGGGCCAGGATGTGACAGGTAGAGGTGCTCTGAGAGGCGGTCTGTGCCACCTGGGGACCACGGCCTCTGGAGCCAGCTGCCCGTGGGCTCACTTCTGCTGGGGGACCTTGGGCCAGTCACTTAATCTCTCTGTCCTTTGTCTTTACCTCGAGCACGATCACAGTGTCTGCTTCTTCGGGCTGCAGTGAGGGCTGAGTGGGTGAGTGTTTGTGAAGCATGGGTCAGCCGAACACCGAATTCATTCTGTGTGTTAGCTCTTTCTCCTCACCGCTGTGATGTCCGCTCTTCTTTTTCTCTACTCTGCCACGGGAGTCAAGTCTCCCTTCTCGAGGTGTGTTCCTGAGGACCTAAACACTGTTTTTCTTGAAGGCGAGAGGGAGCCTCCTATGCTGCTATGTTTTAGGATTTATGTTTTTTCTTTATGACTGTGGTCCTTCGGCTGCTGTTCGGTTTTTATGGCATTAATATTTTTTATTGTAGCATTTTCCAGAGCAAATTCTGCTGTTGAAAATGAAATGACCACAGTGTTCTCAGTGTCTCCCTTTCAAGTCTTTATGAGTCACTGAAATGTTCCATTTGGCCTGAGCTACTAAGTGTATGATCTCTGTGTAAAGGTAGTCTGTACTTCCTGTGGGATGCTTATAGGAAATGCCCTTGGCATTGAATGCTAATTTTAAAGTCAGCATGCATATTAAGGAAGGGCTGGAATACTTTTGATTTAAAGGGGAACTCATGATTCCTCTTATGCTAGTCCCAGATGCTGGGAAACTGAACATCAGTGTCTATTAGCTAAGGTCTAGCAAGACATCAGCCTCCTTCTGGTTTTGTTCAGAGTTCATCCATTCATCGACAGATATTTACGAATATATGCCCTGTGCCAGGCTGTGTGCCCTGGGGCTAGGGAGTCTGCGGTGGATTAAGACCAGGTAAGTGTCCCTGTCAGAAGGCTCTCAGGCTGGTTGGGGAGATGGATAGGGAAATAGTGCAGTGACAGAGGTAAGTACATAGTGCTGTGGGGTACGGAGGAGGGCTCAGAACCTGGCCTGGATTCAGGGAAGCCTCCCTGGAGGAAGTCTTCCTTGAGTTGGGTCATCAGGGACTAGTAGGGATTAGCCAAGGTGAGAGGACCAGGAGAGCATCCCAACCACAGGGACTCAATGTGGGCAAGGGCAGCGAGAGGCATGCCGGGCACAAGGAGTTTAGGGGATTGTAAGCTCCCTTTGGCTGGAAGGAGGCCATGTCAGGGGTCTTGAGACAAGTGAGGCCACTGAAGAAGGCGGGGGTCAGGGGTCTTGTGCGTTACACGGCTTTGGTTGACCTTTGACTTGAAGATGAAGGGTAGCCAGTGGTGGATGTTAACCCTGGAGGGAAATGACCAGAATTGTGCTTTTAAAAGACCCCAGGGTTGGTGCTGCGAGGAGGGAGCAGCCAGCCTGGTGATGGGCTGCTGCGTGGGGTGATGCTGGAGCACAAGGATGTGGTCGGGATGGCTCAGAAGGTGGGCAGGGTCCCAGATCTGGGGGAGCTCATCCCATCCCTTCATTGGACATGTGGGTGCTCTGAAGCCCAGGGATGGCGTGGACTTACCCAGGCTGGGAAGCAGGTCTTCTGCAAGGGCAGTCTTTCCTGCCACCCTCTGTTGTCCCGTGCAGGTCCTCGCTCCAGCGTGTGAAAGCCGCTTGCTTTCTTTTGGGTCTTGAAACTGGTGATCCATTGTCTCCTAGCCCATTAGCTGAGGCGAGAATCACCGGCAGGGCAGGCCTTAGGGGAGGAGGCTGGCCAATCAGTTTGGTCTTCAGTAGGAGCCTGTCTTACTGCTCCTTTCTAGCTGACGGTGTAGTGGGGGCTCCTGGACCCGAGGAGACCTGGCAGATGCAGCGTTTTGTAAAGGACTGTGCTATTGTGAGACCTGTTCTGGACGCTAAAGTTAATTGATTTCTCTCTCTTGCTCTCAGAATTTTTTGGGTGAGTGGGGAAGACCCAGATGTGGTTCAGCATATCAGTTCATGTAGCTTTCTTTATCTGTTCATAGAAGAGTTTAATTCTGGCTTTTTCTGTGACCTCTGGACAGAGAATGACATGAGTAGCTTTCCATCTCTGTTAGTATGGTGGATAGAATTATTTAATGACCAGTAGTTCAAAAAGACTTGTATTAAAAGGGAGGGCTTGAAACATAGTTTACATAATCTCTTCCTGTGGAACATTCCAGGTTATTTCTAATTGTTCACTCTTACAAAGCTTTGATGAGTATCTTGTGCGTGTATCATCATGTTCTGAGATTAGGTCCTTAGGGTAAATTCTGCAGCTCTTGTCTCACACCCACCTGCCCTGAGGTGCTAGTGTTCTTGTATCCGGGCCCTTAGTTCTTTTTGTTGGCAATTCCTGGTTTCAGCTGAGGCAGTTGGTCAAATTTAGTGTTTTATCTAGGAGGTTTGCATCGCTAGATTCGTTCTGTGACCTCTCGGTGGTGAGTTACTTGTTACCAGAGAAGAGCCCCTCCCCGCCCCACTGGTGCTGCCCGGGAAGCTTAGCTAGCACCATGGTTTACAGGTACGGCATGGACTGGAGAGTGACCAGAATGGGGCTTTAGGTCTTGCTCTGCCACTAACTGACCTACGAGCTTGGTTAAGCTGCTTCCAGAAGCCCTCTGTAAAGTGGGGCCAGTACTGTCTTGGAATCAGAGTGGTCCTGAGGGTTTGGGAAGCACCTGACTGGATGCCTGGCACATGGTGGGTAGACAAATGTTGGTGTGTCCACTCTAATCTGAGGACTCGGTTTATTACAGCCAACTCCCTCGGTTCTAGGGACATTGCTAGGCCCCAGCAGTGTCCAGATTCTTCTGCTCCATCTGTGAAGTTTCTTTGACCTTGGAATGAAATCCTTAACTTCTCACCATGGTCTGTGAGACCCTGCCCTGTGTGATGGGCTCGTCCGTCGGTGCTGAGGTCAGCACATGCGTCTCTCCCTCACCCCCTGTGCTCGGGCCGCATGGGCTGCTCTCACTAACCCACATGGGTAGGGCCTTCTCATGTGCTCCTCCCTCTGCCTGGAATCCCCTTTCTCCCTCTCCTTGAATGGCAGGCCCCTCAACCTTCATGTCTCAGCTTTAATGTGATCTCGTTAGAGAGGCCATCCCCAACTCCTTCCCCAACTCACTGGAGACCCCCATTATTCTCTCTGATAGCAGGCACTCAGCACCCGGCCTTTTCTACTATGGATCTTACAAGTGTTTGTAATTATGTGTTTTATTTATGTACTTGCTTAACGTTTGTCTCTTCTACTCTATCCCTGGTTCTCGGCACGAAGCCTAATGGGATGGTGGGCGCTTGATAAATGCTTGTTGGCTAAATGAATGTATGACCTTGTATAAGAAACTAGATCTGTACGTTTTGGTTGCCTTGTCTGTGACACGGGAAAAGGATTTCTGTCTCATGCGGTTGCGATGCAGATGAAGTGGTGGACGCCAGGGACAGCTCGGCGCAGCAGGCCTTCAGTACGCGGGACCGGCTGCTGTCGTTGAGATGGTGGCTAAGACCCCGTAGTTGAAGGGGGGTGGAGCTTGTAATCGGGGTGGGGGCATGCATGCTGGGGTCCAGGGTTATAGGAGAGCAAGCAGTAATACAGCCAGGTGAGGCTAAGAAGGGAGAAGAAGGGGTGTAATTGGAACAAGGCAAGAGACCAAGAACCGTGAGGGAGGCAGGTCAGTGGACGTGGTTGAGGACAGTCTATAGCTGGCAGAGTGGGGGTTGTGGCTGCTGTCCGTGGTGCTGGCTGTGTTCCAGATGGGCCTTGCCGGCACCAAGGGCCTTGGGACTCAGGTTTGGCTTCTGGCTGGTGGGCTCTCTGGTCATTTCTGTTAAGTTCAGGGTTCATCGGTGCTTATGGCTCGTCCTTGGCCTCCTACTTATCAGATTGAATGCTGTATGTTCTCACACCTCTGCACGTCCTGCTCGTGCCCTCCAGAACCTGGCCAGGTGGCAGGCCGGGCAGTATAAATTTTTACAATCTTTTTGAAGGCCATTTGGAAAGAGATTTTGATAGTCATAAAAATAGTATTACTCTTGAGCCCAGTAATCTCTTTTGGGGAAATTCGTCGTGGGGAAACAACCCAGTGGAAGGAAAAAGCTCTGTGTGTAAAGCTGTTTGTTGTCACATTGTGTACCATTGTGAAAAATTGGGAACAAGAGAATTATATTTTACATTTGTTATCTCTTTGTCTTGGAACAAGTTCCTGAGGACGGTGTTTCACAGATGAGGTTGGAGAGATCAGATGACTTGCCCGTGAGCTTGGTGTGTTGAGAAACTAAAAGAAGGCAAAGTTAAATCTGGTCTTTTTGATCGGAAAGCCTGTCCGCTTTCCACGAGACCCACCGAGTCCATAAATGCTCAGTATAGGAATGGCTAAATAGTTGGCTGTGAGCCAGTTCAGTGGAACCTAGGGCAGTCATCTCACCTGACCACGATGCGTAATTCTGCAACAACATGGAAAATATGTAAGATAGAACACTAGGCTGAAAAGAACATAAAAAGATTGGTTTCGTAATGTAGTTATATTCCAAGTGTTGTTTGGGGCTCAGTTTTTAAATTCTGCTATGGCTACAGTATTGTTTGTGAATAAACAGATGTTTGCCTAGTAACCGTTTTCGTGATTTGAGGACACGAGGGAGAGTATTGGAATCCAAAATTGATTCCAAAATGTCCTCATTTTACGAACCTCGCTTAGCTGCTGCTGGCAGAATGATCTCACGTGTAGCACTGTTGAGCAGAGGTGAACTTTGGGCAGCAGGAGGTCATGGTTTCTGTGATGTCTAGGTGAGTGGTCTAACAGTTTTTGGACTTTCAAAGAGCATAAAACAACTGATGATGGCCCGAAGATCTGTTTGTCGAGGGCTTGAGTGAGACATGGATTCTTTTGAAAGCTATACTCTATTTCCTGCCTGCCAGGTGCTGTAACTCCTATCATTGTCATGACACTCCTGTGAGGTAACTGATTTTTATCCTTATTTTATAGATGAGCCAACAGTGGCTCAAAGATGTTAAATAATTTCCCCAAGGTCACATGGCTCGCAAGTGGTGGCACTGGGAGTTCTATTTCCGGTGACCCCAGGGCCCTTGCTCTTCGCCCTTGCTGCCTTGAGTCCAAAGATGATCTGGTGGGGAGAGCTTCAGCTTCGGGGGCCCAGGTTCTCACAAGCCACTGAAACTGATCTCCAGAGTTAGGTGCCTTGCTTAGATTTCAGTAGAGGGGGGCCTGGTTGGAGTTGCCCTGATTCTTTTTTATGTTGTTGGTTTTTGTTGTTCTTCCCTTCCTGATGGAGCTCTAAGCCAGGCAAGTCTTTCGACAGGGAGTGGGAGTGGGAGGAAGCCAGAGTGACAGCAGCTCCTTCAGAGTCTGTCCTGCTGCTGAGCCGTAGCCTCTCTCCAGCTTTGGAAAGCACCTCCCGTAATCACGTTGGACTGTTCCCATTTCAGATGACCACAGTTCCACAACAGTCCTGGGGCTCCAGGGGCCGGGATGGGGCAAAGTACAGCTCGTGTAGTAGCTTACGTTTCAGCATTAAGTTTCTAAGTCGTATTTGGTGGGTTTTATTTTGGGGGTATTTGTTCCTACTATATGGTAAGCTATTTTCAGTGTTTCCAGCTCAAGGTTTTTTTTTTTTTTTTTTCCTTCGTATTGAATTTGATTCTCTTAAAGGGAAAAATACAAATGAGAAGAATATTAATATATTTTAAATTCTTATGTTGTGCTAGGCACAATACCAAAAATTCTAACTAATTTCTTTTAATCCTATAATCAGTCTCTGAGATATGTATTCCTTTAATCTATAAAAAGGAATCGAGGCACACAGAAGAATGAACTTGACTAAGGTCTTACACCTAGTAGGTGGTCTGGACTGTATTCATTCATCCGTCTGTTCACTCAGCTAACAAGTGCTGATGGAGCATCCACTGTGTTCCGGGTACCGTGCTAACACCTCAAGGGAAACAGCCATGAACAGATAGATAGTGTCCCTGTCCTCCAGAAGTGGAATGTAGTCATATCATCAGTGTGATAATAAATAATAATATGTCTATAAAGGAGTACAGATTGTGAAAAGTTCTAGCAAGAAAATTAAGAGTTATGTGTTCAGGAGTGACTTGGTGGAGGTCCCAGAGATGGGGGCCCCTTTCAGTTGGGTAGTGAGAACGAGCCTCTGAGCTGAGATGGAGAGCATGGGAGCGAAGCAGCCACCAGTGCCCCCGGCAGACGGGCTTGGTGTATTTGAGGACCAGAAAGGAGGCCAGTGAGGTGGGAACATGGTGTGTGAGGGACAGGATGATAATGAAGCTGGAGAGGAGGGCGGGGGCCAGATCAGACAACTCTCTGTGCCCATGGCAGGGAGTTCAATTCTAAGAGTGATGGTCAAAAATCAGTGATGTGATGGGAACCAGATCTGAATCTAAAGCCCCTGGGACTCTCCTTGCATCACATTGCCTTCAAGAAATTCTTTTTCTTGAGAGAGAGAGAGTGAGCGCAAGTGAGTGGGGGGAGGGCAGATGGAGAGGGAGAGAGAGAGAGAATCTTAAGCAGACTCCCCACTGAGCATGGAGCCCGACATGGGGCTCGATCCCACAATGCCCAGATCATGACCTGAGCCAAAACCAAGAGTTGGACCCTCAACTGACCAAGCCACGCAGGTGCCCCAAGAAATTCTTAAGTGTGTCCATCCAGCCTACCAGGCAGCCATTGAGTATTTAGTGGCTGTCTCTTACGTGTCAGACCAGAATGTACAAGGTAAGCGTGGCTCCCAATCTCCTGGAGATGGCTTGGTTAGAAAAGCAGGGTACCCGCTGGTACAGTGCGGTGTGAGAATTTGCTATTGTAAAGAAAGCAGAGGGTCTGTGGAAACATTTAGAAGGGTCTCCAGTCCAGTGATGGGGCTAGTCAGAGAAAACCTTACGAGGGAAGTGGTATTAAGCGGAGAATGGGGCTGGTGTTGTTGTGGGAAAGATGGTGCCTGTGTTTCATTGTGTTCACTTGGGCCTGTCTGGAGTTTGTATTAACCTTGTCAAGGCTGATTTACCTTTCTCTTGTTTTGTTTAAAACTCCTTTACCTATAAATAGGACAAATATTCTTTCAAGTGTTGTTCAGAATTGTAGTGGTGGGTACAGTGCACATATTCTAAGCAACCTCCATAAATATTTTATTGGTAGCTGAGTAATAGAATAAGGTTGCTCTTTATAGGAAGCATCTGGTGGAGTAGACTTTTTTGTTTGAATGAATGTTTTATGTGCTGTTTCCTTAGAACACTTAAAGGGAGGCCTTAATGAACTTAACGATTGTTTCTTGTGCTGTTCTTGTTAGCGACAAAACTGAGAACTTAAGTATTAACAAGAGGGCCAAGGACAGACAGTTTGATGCAGAGTCTGCTTAGCGTTTTCTTTTATCCAGTCCTAAAAATATGTTCATTGGAAAGTATTATATGCTCTTACCAATTATTTTTTAAAATGATGGAACACCACTCCCCCCCACCCCCCACCGTGGGGCTGTATTAACATTCAAGTACAGCTATCACCTATTTTACTATATTCCACTTTAGTTCTTTTTAAATCAACTTTATTGAGATATAATTAAGATGAACAAAATTCACCAGTTTTAAGTGTTGGATTAGTTGTGACAAATGTGTACTCCCTTGTAAGATGTCATAATCTATATCTATATTAATAAAATATATTTAAACTTTTATTTATTTTATTATATATAAATATGTAATATATATTTATAATATATAACATAACTATAAATTATATAAATATAATTTATATATTAATTTTTTTTCGTATATGTGTGTATAGTTCTAGGCTCATGTAACCATCACCACAGTTAGAATACAGAACATTCCATAATGCCAAAAAATTCCCATGTGTTGTCTCTTTGTGGTCAAACCCTCTCTTCACCCCAAACCTCTGGCAACTAATGCTCTGGTCTCAGTCCCTATAATTTTGTTTTTTCCAGATGTCTTATAAATGGCATCACACAGTAATGTAATCTTTTGAGGCTGACTTCTTTCCCTTACCGTAAGGTCTTGGAAGTTCATTCATGCTGTTGTGTGTGTCATAGTTATCGAGTATTAGTCCGTCATATAGATGTACACTTTATATATTCGCCCTTTGAAGAACATTTGGGTTCTTTCCAGATTTTGGTGGTTCTTATTTAAGCTGTAGTAAACATTCGTGTACAGGTTTTTGGGTGAATGTAGGTTTTCATTCCTCTAGGGTAAATACCCAGGACTGGAATTGCTGAGTCATATGGTAAGTGGAGGTTTTTTTTTTTTTTGGGTTAAGAAACTGCCAGGCTGTTACGCAGAGTGGTTGTGCCATTTTGCATTCCCGTCAGCAGACTATGAGGATTCCATTTGCTCCACATCCTCATCAGCATTTGATATTCTCAATTCAAACGAATTTTTTTAGCCATTCCAGTAGGTACTAAAACTCGTTGCAGTTTTAATTTCTGTTTTCCTAATGACTTAAGATGTTGAAAATCTTTCCTTGTGATTATTTGTCATCTATATTCTTCTGTGAAGTTCCTTTGAAAAATTTTGGCCTATTTTTTTTTTAATTGGATGGTTTTCTTATAATTACATTTTGGGAGTTCTTTATGTATTCTAGATACAGTTCCTATGTTGGATTTGTGATTTGCATATATTTTCTCCCAGTAGATAGCTTGTCTAATCATTTTCTTAACATTATTTTTCAAAGCAAATATTTTAAATTCTGACGAAGCCCAGTTTATTGATCAAAAAAATTTTTTTAAATGGATCATGGCTTTGGGGTTATAGGTGAGAACTCTGCCTAGCTCTAGGTCCCCAGGATTTCCCCCTGTCTGTTCTTCTAAAAGTTAGGTAATTTTATATTTTACATTTAGATCTGTGATCTAATTTGTGTTAACTCTTGTTTAAGGTATGTAGGTTGAGGCTCATTGTTTTGTAAATAGATGTCTAATCATTAGATCAGGTTTATTATTTTGTAGATAGATGTCTAGTCGTTCCCACGGCATTTGTTGAAAATGAAAAGACTATTCTTTCTCCATTGAATTGTATTTGCACTGTGAAAATTAATAAAAGGAAAACCTTGTTTAGAATGGAGTTGGAGGCCAGCAGAGGGAGCTTTCAGCCCTGTCACTTGTCAGTCTCAGAGCCGGCAGGAGGAGAGGGTCCTTGCTCCTAGATAGTACTTTACTATCCCAGCAGGAGGTATCTTTTTTTTTTTCCCATTTATTTTTATTATATGTTAGTCACCATACAGTACATCAGATAAAGGGCTGGTATGCAAGATCTATAAAGAACTTCTCAAAACCCAAAAAACAAATAATCAAATAAAAAATGGGCAAAAGATATGAACAGATACTTTTTCAATGAAGGCATATGAATGGAAAGAAGGTTTCTTATTCCCCTGGCAACAGCCCATCCAATGGGAGACTGTCATCCAGTGAGAAGCCACCATACTTCCAGCTCCCAGTTTACCCCAGTGCCGTTCCTGACGTCCCCCTTTCCTGTGTAAAACAACATTTCTTGCCTTTGTTCTCTGACTGGCCTTTGGTTTTGCCATAGCTTGCTTGTCTTGGATTGCAGTTCTCTGCTATTCCTGAGTAAACCCATCTATGCTGGCAGAAGAACTGCCAGTTTTATTTTTAAGGTTAAGAGCAGCTTCGTCAAAAATCAATTAGCTGTAATTGTATGGGTCTATTTATGTAATCTGCTTGAATGGATTCTTTTTCAAAGTTGTTTTCACCCATCCAGCTCTTTTACTGTTCCATATAAATTTTATAATCAGCTTGTTTCTTCCTACAAGAAATCCTCTGGGCATTTTGATTGGGATTATGTCAAATCTATAGATCAGTTTGGAGAGAATTGACATCTTTATTATATTATCTTTCAGTCCATGAATTTGGTAAGTCTCTTCACTTATTTAGGTTCCTGATTTTCTTCAGCATTTTGTGGTTTTGAGCATACATAATGTTTTACTAGTTTTATATTTATATATATTTATAAAATATATATTTATAATATATATAAATATATAAATGAATATATTGTTTACATTTTTTGGAGGTATTGTAAAATGGTGTTTAAAAAGTTTCAGTTTCCAATTGTTGCTAGTTTATCGAAATATGCTTGATATTTGCATATTGACTTTGCTAAACTCATGAATTCTGGGATCTTTTTTATAGATTCCTTGCGATCTTCTACATAGATAATCATATTATCTTCAGATAAGGATGGGTTTTATTTCTACCTTTCCAAACTGTATTCCTTTTTTCCTTTTCCCCTTGCTTTATTGCACTGTCTATGACTTCAAATGCAATGTTGAATGGGAATTGTGAGAGTGGATATCCTTTCCTTATTCCCAGTGTTAGGGGAATAGCATTTTTCATCTTTAATTAGATATGTTGTTTGTAAATGTATGAGTTCTTTGTAGATACCCTTTAGCAGATTAAGGAAGTTTCCTTTAATTCCTAGTTTGCTGAGTATTTATCTTGAGTGGCTGTTGGGTTTTGTCAGATGCTTTTTTTGCATGTGTTGATACGATTATATTTTTTTCTTCTTAGTTTTTTAGTCTGGTGGATTACATGGATTGACTTTTGAATGTGGAATTAGCCTTACATTCCTGGGATAAATCCCAGTCATGATGTATTAATCTGTTTTTTCAATTTGCTAAAATTTAGTTGAGGATTTTCCATCTATATTCACGAGTGACTTAGTTTATAGTTTTCTTGTAATATTTTTGTATGATTTTGGTATTGGGGTAATGTTGCCCTCATAAAATGAAGTGGGGAAGTTCCCTTACCTTCTGTTTTCTGGAAGAGATTGTGTAGAAATGGTGTTATTTCTTCTTTAAATATTTGGTAGAAATTGCTACTGAAATCGTCTTGTTTCGGAATTGTCTTTTCTGGAGGGGTTTTAATTACAAATTCAATATTAAAAATAGTTACAAGACTATTCTGGTTATCTATTGCTTCTTTGGTGAATTTTGATAATTTGTGCTTTTCACGGAATTGTGTTATTTCCTCTAAGTTGTCCAGTTTATGTGCATAAAGTTGTATGCATTATTCTCTTACTGTCCCTTTAATTGCTGTGGGCTCTGTAGTGATAACCTCTCTTTTGTTCTTTGATATTGGTAACTTATGTCTTCTCTTTTTTTTTCTTTACCAGTCTTGCCAGAGTGTATCAATTTCATCAATCATTTGAAAGAACCATCTTTTTAAATAGGTTTTTTCTGTTGTTTTTCTGCTTTCCATTCTATTGTTTTCTGCTTTTATGTTTAGTATATCTGTCATTTTGCTTGCTTTGGGTTTATTTTGCTCTTCTTATATCTTCTTAAGGTAGAAGCTTAGATTGTGGATTTGAAAACTTTCTTGTTTTCTAACGTATTTAATGGTGTAAATATCCCCCAATCACCACTTTAACTGCAACGTACAAATTTTTATATATTTGCATTTTCACTTAATTCAAAATATCTTCTGATTTCCTTTGAGACTTCCTCTCTGACCCCTGGATTGTTTAGAAATGTGTTAATTTCTAAGTATTTGGAGATTTTCCAATTTCTTTCTGTTATTGATTTCTAGCTTAAGTTTATTATGGTCAGAGAACATGGTTTGATTTCAGTTCTTTTAAATCTGTTAAGGTTTGTTTTATGACCCATGATGTCTATGGGCATATCCATGAACAAGCAAAGCGAATCTATGGAAAAGTTGCAAAATAGCCCAACAACGAATCATATATTCTACATCTAGATTCATCAATTAATATTTTGCTACATTTCCTATTTTTTCTGTCCCTCCGCAACTCATTAGAGAGTTAATTGCAGACATCATGACAACATCCTTAAGTGCGTAGCATGTGTCTCTTACTTAGGACATTCTCTTGCAAATTCATAATACTGTTACTTAATACCAAGTTGTTATTTAGATTCCCCCACTTATCCTCATGGGACTTTTTTTTTTTAAATTCAGGATTTATTGTATGTTTTCATCACACTTAGTAAGCATGCCTCTGTTACTTCCATTTATTAAGAAGAGTTCCCAAACCATTTTTGCCTTAAGATTGTTGTTAAGATTTTTGAAGAGTTCAGTCCTGTTATTTTGCAATTTCCTTTTATTTGGATTTGTCTGGTGGACTCCTTGATCAGGTACAGGCTAGAAGTTGTGGGCAGGAACATTTTAAATGAAGTCGTTTGCTGTCAGTGATTTATTTCGGGAGGCACGGCATGTCAGTTTGTCCCACCACTGGTGATAGTTGATATAGTCCCTTGATTTAGGTGGTGTCTACCGGATTTCTAAATTGTGGTGGTACCAGGGCGCCTGGGTGGCTCGGGCGCCTGGGTGGCTCAGTCTGTTAAGCATCCGACTCTTGATTTCGGCTTAGGTCATGATCTCGGGGTCATGGGATTGAGCCCAGTGTCAGGCTCTGTGCTCAGCAGGGAGTCTGCTTGAGATTCTCTCTCTCGCTTTCCCTCCTCCCTGTCCTCATGCATGTGCATGCTCTCTCTCTCTCAAATAAGTACATTTTATTTATTTTTTATTTTTTTAAAAGATTTTATTTATTTATTTGACAGAGAAACAGCCAGTGAGAGAGGGAACACAGCAGGGGGAGTGGGAGGGGAAGAAGCAGGCTCATAGCGGAGGAGCCTGATGTGGGGCTCGATCCCAGGACTCTGGGATCACACCCTGAGCCGAAGGCAGACGCTTAATGACTGAGACACCCAGGCGCCCCTCAAATAAGTACATTTTAAAATAAATAAATAAATAGTAATGGTAGCTTTTCCTTTTGTAATTAATAAGCCATCTGTGGGGTCATATCTTGAAGCTGGGTGAATATCATGTTCTCCAGTGATCTTTTATCTAATGCTTTTAGCACTGCCGATTCCTACCCGAATCAGTTATTACCTTAGTGGTTGTATAATGGTGGTTTTCTGCTCTTTTTATTCTTCTTCATTTATTAACTGGATGTCTTTTGTAAAGAAGAGATTTGCCTCTTACTTTCCTTCCATTTTCTTTCTTTCCTTACTTATTATCAGTGTGGAGACATCAGTTCTTTCCTCAGTCAGTATCATTGCAGTGCTCAGCTTGTCTTAAATTTGGCTACTGAGAACCACTTAATCTTGGGTTGGTACAATTGCAGCAGATGGAAGTTTTCTGTAGTATTTAACATTTCAGTCCATTCGTAGCCGTAGGAGCTATGGGGATTAATGTAGGTACCATGCTTTAGGCCTTGCTTTCGATAACCCTTCTGTGCTTATTTTCCAGCAAATCACTGAATTGAAGAAAGAAAACTTTAATCTAAAGCTCCGCATCTATTTCCTGGAGGAAAGAATGCAACAGGAATTTGATGGCCCCACCGAACACGTCTATAAAACTGTGAGGTCCCACTTGTCACTGCCACCCCCGCTGTCTTTGCTCATAGTCCTTCCCAGCAGAAATTTGATTAATATTTGTTCTCAGAGTTAGCCTGAATAGACAGAGCTGTTTCATTTAATTTGAATTGATTATGGGCAACATAAAGACAATAGGGTGACCTTAATATTAAGGAAAGAGATACAAGATTAATTTTAAGGGAATCTTTTCTCTCGTTTTAAAATCCGAATTCTGATTTACTGTCTTTATTTCCATTGCCTTTTCTTAATTCTTTATAATTTAGACAAAAGCAGTGAAGTGGTGGGATGTCTTTGGAATTGCGGATTCCATGTAACTACTGTTACCAACTAGGTCGTGTGACCGTAGGCAGGTCCCCTCAGCGCTCTGGGCTTGCCTGCAGAGGGAAGTGATAATCCCTCTGTCACAGAATTGTTTGTGTGGATTAAAATGAGATGACAGATGAAGAGCCCCAGCACACAGTCTGCGCTTGACAATTGTCATCATTGTCTTACCGAGCTTCCCTTGGCAGTGCGGAGTTAGGATGTCAGTTTTCCGTGCTGTGACTCTTCTGGATTCCTTGTGTGCTTGTTTGTAACTGTCAGAAAAACGTCTGTTCCCATCTGAAGTCTTGACCTGGGGGGCTCTGCCTGAAAGTGGAAAACAGAAGTTGGCTTTCTTGAAAAGACTTGAATATGAACCATATTTCTGTGCCCAGTTTTTGGTTTTCTCCAGGAGATTAGCCCTTGGCCTGGGAATTATTCCATCTTTTCTGTTCTGAAGTTTGCACCAGTGGAAACTTTTGAAGGGCGAAAAGGACCTCTCCTTGAGTCTCAGCAGATGAACTTAAATGGATTTGTCTTGAAGAGGGATTTTATTGTACTTCTGAGCCTTTTCAGGAATTGAAAAGCCCCCTTGTCCCTTAAGACAGTTTTTTTTTTTTTCCTTTAGTGTGGGGGTGGAAAGACAATGACAATGTCCCCTTTTCTAGAAGGGAGTAAAGGTGCAATCACAGTTTGGAGGAAAAACCAGTAGCCTAAAATATTTTATATGTATGTACGGTTACATACTTCCAGGGCAATCAGGAGCCAAAGCGTGTTAACTTCTTGCTGTGTGTCAGGCACTGTGCTGGGCATTTGTACATTCATCATCTTATTTTAATTGTCAGGACAGCCCTGTGCAGTGGAGATTATCCTCATCTTACGAAGAGGACACTGAAGTTCAGGGAAGATCAGTAACTTGCTTGATGTTACATAGCTGCTCTGAGAGGTGGATTTTGAATGCAGGCCTGCTGACCTCATTGTCCTATGCTGTTTAGCTTTTTTTCTTTTTATGCAGTCTGATTAGATGACTTGATTTAATTGTACTTTTATTTCAAGTTTTTGGATAAGTACATGGCTCAAAATTCAAAAAGCATCAAGGGAATACACAAAAAAGACTTTCATCCACCCTGTCTCCTAGTTCCCCAGATCTAACCGATATTATTAATCATTTATGCAGAGTTTTATGTATATACAAGCAAGTGTGTGTGTGTGTGTGTGTGTGTTTGTATAAACCCCCTTTTTACATAAATGCAGGCACGTTCTGTTCTGCATTTTTCTTTAACAATGTCCTGGATATCTTTCCTTAATAGTGGTTTAAGACCTTCTTCGTTCTTTTTTATAATGATATTCCATTTTCAGCTCTCTTGTGTCTTGATTTTTGGTTTGGAAACTAATTATCGAATGTATAAGTTTATAACTGGAGGGACTGGGCTTGAGAAAAACAGCCTAGTGGACACATGAGTCTTCCATCCTTTTAGATTCCTGGGTTAGGGTGCCAGTTACTTCGTCAGAAAGTGGTTTAGACTATCTGGTGTCAGTTCTGACACAGAAACTCTCTGCCCTTCCTAGAGCAGAGAAGGAATCCTTTGTTTGAAGGGTTTTCACAAAACCAGTTAAAGACCGATGCACTGGCCTGCAGTGTCCTTTATGCAAAGATCAACTTCTTTTAGAAAGAGTTTGGCCTCACAGATGACTTGTTTCGTTCCTGTTGTTGACGGTGACGAAAGTGTTGAGCCCTGTCTGCTAGGCTCTTCTCGTCTGTTAGCTCATTTGCTCTTCACATCCCTTATGTCAGGTGCGCTTGTGTTGTTCATCTGACGCTTGAGTGGCCCGAGAGGAGAAACTCTGCTTTCTTCCTTCCTGGACTTGTGCTTCCAAGGATGACTACAGGCTGGTGCTCCCAGTTTCGTGTTTGATGCTAGCGTGAAACCAGGGCCTGGGTCTGCCTTGTTTACTACGGTGTCCCCAGGGCTGAGCCCCACGTGTGATTGCTGTGTATCTGTGACATGGCAGAAGGAACACATGAGCAGCCGCTGACTTACGACAGTTTCCTCCTGGTAAAGAGAGGAGGCAGAATTTGAACCCTTGTCCTCGTGAACGGATTGGTTTTCATTCTGGCTGACTTTTCATTCTGGGGTCCTCATTCGTCCCAGGGCTGCTTGGCCGAAAGGTGGAAGGCGTATCCCCCCAGATTGTAAATTTTACTGGAAATGGGATTTTTATTTAAAATGGTACACATGTATTATGGAGTAGAATGTAAAACTGGCGTGAATTATGAAAGCAGGAGTAAGATTTCAGAGAAATTCTGGGTTTATAGCAGTCCCGTGCAAACGACACACTCAGACCGCAGTCTCCTACTTGAGTTCATTGAATATTCTGTCTGGGATACACTTGTGGACCAGTTTGGGAAGCCCATCACTGCCCCACCGTCTCACATTGTAGTCCGTTTGCTGGAGATTCTGTCTTTGGGTTCTCACGTGAGTTAGCAGCCCAAGGCCATGTGCGACTGCCTTCATTCCAATCGGCTGAGAGGAGGGTGGCTGGGTGGAGCACACCATGGTGTTCCTTACAGACAGCTTGCCCCCTGCAGTTGTGGCTCTTTTGTAAGAGCCCTGAGATTTTCCACTGAAACGAGACAGGCAGTGATGTGGCCTCCCACTTACCCATCCACTTGT
Source organism: Ursus americanus (assembly GCF_024610735.1). Lineage (NCBI taxonomy): Eukaryota > Metazoa > Chordata > Mammalia > Carnivora > Ursidae > Ursus > Ursus americanus. The sequence continues at coordinate 13,925,629 of NC_142144.1, forward strand.
TGTGTGGTTTTTTTTTGTGTGTGTGTTTTTTTTGAAGCTGTAACACGTTCCCACTGCTACAGCCACCACATGCATGATTGTAAACAACCAGAAGTAATTGCCTCGGAATGGCAAAAGCAAACTGCAGAATTGCTTGTAAATTTGCTTGGCGGAGGGCAAACAATTTTTAAATCAGCCTCACTTGTATGACATTTATGCCTCGATGTTTGAATGCGCTGGCTGTTAGATGCTTGGGAAATTTACATAATTGTTCCAAGTCTTGAGAAATCCAGGGCTTTCTTTTGAGACCACCAGTGTTTAATAATTCCCTTCTCCTTGTGCCCCGAGGCTAATGAGGTTTTGAATCTAGCATCTGCCTATTATAAGCATCGTGTAAGTTAGTCTGTGCTGAAAGTTGTTTCCCTGCCGCAGACCAGACGTTCGTGTGTTCTGTGTTTTACATTGTTTCTTTTCTTTCCTGATCTTGACTGGAAGAACATCGAACTCAAGGTGGAAGTAGAGAGTCTGAAGCGGGAGCTCCAGGAGAGAGAGCAGCTGCTCATCAAAGCCTCGTGAGTACCTGTCATCCTGTCACAAGCTCGCAGGGCGCCTGCGGTCCCGGTAGTGGAGGCTGGGTGGGGCAGTAAAACTCAGCCTTGTGCTTTCTAAGCCAGTTGGCTCCCGCTGGGCCCTGAGGATGCCAAGGAGGTGTTCGTTTTTATTTAATTGTTTCTCAACAAACTTGAAGTGTAATATACTTAACGGGGAAAGCGATCCCATCTTAAGGGGACAGCGTGACGACTTTTCACTAAGCAAACACAGCTCGTGGGGCCACAGCCCAGATCAGAAACCAGAACATCACCAGCGCCCTCAGGAGTCCCCTTTGTGCTCTCAGAACTTAGCCGTCTCCACCAAGATAACCCCTGTGCTGACCACCGATAGCAGCGTTGCCTGGTTCTGCCCATTTCTGAACTTTGTGGGCATGGACTCGGACACTACGCACGCATCCTTTTGTGTCTGGCCTCCTTTCCTCAGTGCTGTGTTTGCGCGGTCCATCCATGTCCCCAATTCTAGTGGTAGCTCATTCGTTTTCATCGCAGTGAAAGCCCTAGGGGCTCACAGGGGTCCTGAGGGGCTCCTGTGGTGAGTGAGGCTGGGGGGCAGAGGGGAGGGCTTTATTCAGAGGAACTCGTTTCTGTGTCTGGTCGGTGCATTGCGGTTTCTTGTCATATTTTGTTTCAAGGAGATGTTTAAAATGCATTTGAAAACTATTATTTTAGCTAATCACAGAATTAATTTAAATATTTATTGCACAATAAGGCCAGTTTAGAGAATACAGTTTGTGACTCGATTGGTTATCCATTCATTCATAAACACTTAGCATGTAATTGTGCCATGGACTGCTGCACTGGACTAGGTTCCTGGGGATGCAGTGGTCATACAGGCAGACACATGGGGCTTGTGTTCTAGAAGGGGCGATGGCGGTAGAATACTTGGAATAACAAACCTATGGCTACAAAGCGGGAGAAGAGCCGTGAGAAAGATAAGAGCGGTGAGTGCTGATCGAGCAGGAGCAGACCTGCAAGTAGAGACGTGTGGTGAGGAAGGGGCCCTGAGGACGTGGCGCTCAGGTGAGACCTGGGGAGCCTGCAGGAATTAACTGGTGCGCATGCAGGTCTGGGGAAATGTGGGGAGTCTGGGGCATCTCCCTCTTGTCCTGGAGGGTCTTGAGGCCACAGCAGAGATCATCCCAAGATAAATGGAAAGCAGTCATGGGTTTTGAGCAGCGGACACCATCGGAGTCTAGTTTTGTAGAGGTCCCTGTGGATGCTGAGTGGGAAGTGATTGTCGGCAGAGCACAAAGGGAGGCGGGGAGACCAGTTAGGAGGCTAGTCTAGGAGTTTAGGTGAGAGACTAGTGATGGAGATGGAAGGGTGGGTTAGAAAGACATTTGGTGAGCAGAATCAACAGGGCTTGATCATGGATGGGAAGGGGGATGTCACGGATGACTCCTAGATTAGGGCTAAAGATCATGAGCTCTGTTTTTAAGAATGTTCACAGCGACTTGACTGCTGCGGCTTTCTCTCCGCCAGCTCTTTATCCCACACACAGCTCACAGATGCTAAAGATGTTCTAGCGTTACCACGGCTGACCACTTGTGCCACCTGTCCCCTCCCCGTCCAGATGCCTTCCCTGGTCCTTGCCTGACATGGAGGCTCGTGGTGACTCGCACAGGGCTGCCTGGAGCCCGCATTTCACTGCCCTCACAAGCTTCTCTGGCACAGAGTCACACTCCCATACGTGCGCAGCACTTGATTGTCTGTCTTTATTTATTTTTATCTTTTTTTGGAGGGGAGGGGAAGACCGGAGAGAGAGGGAGAGAGAGAATCTCAAGCAGGTTCCACGCCCAGCTCGGAGCCTGACGCGGGGCTCAATCTCACAACCCTGAGATCGTGACCTGAGCTGAAATCAGGAGTCAGACACTGAACCGACTGAGGCACCCAGGGGCCCCAGCACTTTACAGTTGATAAAACACTCTTACATCCGTGTGCATGCCATCATTCTCCTGGGAGCTGGGCAAAGCTTGAAGAAGACCTCAGTTTAGAGAGTGGGGGATTTAGGCCTGGAGAAGGGACGGGCCATGATGCACACTGCTTTAGCAGGTGATCAAAGCTGGGATTCGAACACGAGCCCCTAACTTCTGCTCCAGCATTGGTTTCGTGTTCTTTTCTTATTCTCCTGTGTGTGATTCTTGTTTCTCCAACATGACTCCATCTCCTCTAAAGCCAAGACAAGAGCCTTTTCTCTGTCAGCGGAATGTAGGGCTTCTCAGCCGTTCCTCCTTTGTGGGGCCTTTGTGCGCCTTGCCCGCCGTAGGACAAACACAGTGTCTACCACATCCCTGCGAAATGTGCCTTTCCCTTTACCCTAACTGCCCAGCACCTCCAAGCGCATGTGTGGTACATTCTTGTGGTGGAAAAATAACCTTTATTAATCCCCTCAACTCCCTTTTACACTTTTATGGTGGTTGTTTTTATGGGGGGGGGGGCAGGGGTGGGTGGGAGATATGCGACCTGTCACAGGAAAAGTCCCTGCTTTCTCTCAAGAACTATAATTAGAATGGAAAGAATCAAGAGGAAGTGTTGACAGTTAAAAGGGGTAGCAGGGGTGGTATTTATAGACGGGTTTTTTTTGTATCAGGGGAAGGCCGGATTAGACCACTTTGTCCCACCCTTGCCTCGCCTTAGGTCTTACTCTCTATTGTGTCTGTTGGCCCAGGTTCTATAAGGAGAGACAGGGTAGGGGGAGTGAACTGGCATTTATTGAGATCCTACTTTGCCCCAGACCCTGTGCCAGGCACTTGACATGCTTTATCAATTTCACAACAATGACGTGAGGCGGCCGGTATTCCCATTTGAGTGCGGAGAAAACTGGGCCTCGGAGGAGTTGGGGGCCCTGCTCAGGTTGGAAACAGAGCTGGGATGGGTCTGGCTCTGGAGCCCACTCTGCCTTGCTGTGGAGTAAACATGGATGTGTGCTGGCTTTTCATTGTTATATTTATCAGTTACTATGAGGGACATTAAAAACAAAAGCCGACATATTGTCGGGAGTAAATTTTATCTCTGTAGCTTTAAAACACAAACAAAAATAATAATTCCATTAGTAGAGGAAAATTGCACCATACTGCCGAGGATAAATTTTATTGCTACAGTAACTGTAAAATACAAAGATGATAAATGAAAAGTTGGAACATTTATTATTGGGAATATATTTTATTGGTATAACTAAAATGCAAACAAACTGAATAATACCAGTACTTGTTAAAAATTGTAGTCTGCCTCTTGACAACATATATGATTCTGACTATAAAACACCAAGGTTCGATCTGGGCCGATAGGAAGGAGACGGTCGTTGGGGTGCAGGTCGGGGGCGGAGGGGGGGCTGGAAGGAACCATTCCCTAGAGGAGGCTCTGTAAAGCTTAGAAGACTTGCAGTGGTTATTGGGAATTCGGGGCTGGAAACATCCCATATCCAAGGCTTGGGAAGAAAAGCCTCTAGTGTGGAATTTTTTCAGCCACATGTAAGACCTGTTGAGGAGTGATAGAAATGACTGGATCCCTGTGAACTCCGGATGGCACGGATCGAGAGATGAGCTGAGGGGGTGGGGGCCGAGGATGTTTCGCGGCGTTAGTCAGGAAGTGGCCGTGGTGGCCTTAGTTCTGGCCAGAGGATGACCTGTTCTCAGCTCCGAGGGGTAGACTGAGGCCTCTCACAGCATCGCAGCAGTGGCTGTGGTGGCCTCCGGGACAGCAGGCGGCACTCGGATGGGAGAGGAAGGGGCACTGTGCTGTAGCCACCGCCGTGTTAGCACAGAATTCTCAGAGGTGGTCATGTCACTCTTCAACTGAGGAGACTGACATGTAAGAGGTCACTGACCCAGAGGCACACTGAGGACATAATAGAGATACTTTTGGAAGCAAATCTGTTCAGGCTTCAGAGTCCACGTCTTTCAGTTGTTCACACTGAATTCCATTAAAATGATGTCATGACACCGGGGCCTTCTGAAGGCTTATTGGTGAAAGGAAGCGCGATATGAATCAAGTCTTTATTTGCAGGCAACTCATGTTGGATACTCGGGCAGCAAGGATGGCCCTCTTGACTTTGCATTGTTCTCAGTCAAAAATTCACATGGCCTGTACGTGTGAGCGTCTGATCGCATGGCTGTTGGTTGGGAAAATTTCATATACCCCAAAGTAGGGCACGGGAGGCTGGCAGTGAGTACGTCTGTTCTGTTGCAGTTTTTCCGAGAAACCAGCTTTAGGTGGAGCCATTTCCTTTATTATTCTGCCGTCTGGAAACCTGCAATCATTTGAGAAATCTGATGAGAACTGCGCTGAGTGTATGTCTCACAAATTCATTTCTCACACTGTTTTTCTTTCGAGGAGAACCAAAATGAAAGGCATCCGTGGTTGTGGTCCTGCGTCCGATTTCGGTGTGTCATGCCCACCGCTGCTCGTCCCCGGGACAGACTATCCCGTGGTGCCACAGCAGCGCGAACCCTGCATTTCACGGAGCGGGGGCCGCTCGCGCAGACTCCTCTGCTCATGCCCTAAGTGGTAGCTGGTGCTCACAGATGGATCGTGCTGTATTTAAAATGCCTTCCCCTCCCGTTGGCAAAAGCTGATGTAGGAAAGCCTTGATGCCTCCGATGTATTTTTGTGGCACGCTGCTCCTTTGCACGTTGGTTTGTCAGACCAGCTCTCCCCCTCTCCTGCCACGGCGGACGGGTGCTTTGTTGGAATTGTCCTGGTGGGAAATTTGGCAATAGCTATTGAGAGTCTTAGAAGTGTGCCCGCCCTTTGGCCCAGTAATTCCGTTTGTAGGAATTGACCCTAGGAAATCACTAGATGGTATACATACAAGGATGCTTTTATTATAGCATTGCTTATAATACAATAAATAATACCCCTAACATTTATTTGAGTCCTTTGTAGTGGGCTCTATGCTTTAGAAGTGTTTTCAGGCAAACGTGTAAAATCAGAAATCTAATTTTTTTTTTTTCCATCTGAATGTTTTGAAAGTAGGGAATTGAGGTATGTCAGCTGTACTTCAGTAAAAAAATAGGGGATTGATTTAATATATTACAGTACATTTTACATAGTGAATTAATGTGTAGCCTTAAAAAATGATAGAGATATGTATTTATTGACCCAGAAGGATGTTTATAGTGTATGAAGTGATAAAATCAGATCACAGATACGTGATTCTCTTCTTGTAGAAAATGTCTGTAAGGCTTTATGCTAAAATGTTAACTTAGTTATTTTCACCAGTGAGATTGTAGATGATTCTCCTTTCTTAATTTGTGTTTATAGATATGTATTTTAAATCGAGCTATAACTGGCATGTAACGTGTAAGTTTAAGGTGTACGTGTTGATTGATTCGATACATTCATATATTGCATTATCTGTGTTTTTGAGTTACAAAGACTAATTAAAAAAAATAAGAACAGCACAGGTCTGTGGGAGAAATGATGAACAAATACTCCTTGTCTCTCTGGGGGCCATTGAAATCCCCGTCCCCACTGTCCCCACGTGGGTTTTATACCTTCTCCCCTTCTTGCAGCAAAGCCGTGGAGAGCCTCGCTGAAGGGGGCGGCTCCGAGGTTCAGCGGGTGAAAGAAGATGCTCGGAAGAAGGTGCAGCAGGTCGAAGATCTCCTAACCAAGAGAATATTCCATTTAGAAGAGGCAAGTCTGGAAACCCCGAGGAGAGTGTGCTCTGACAGTGGGCTGAGAGTGGAGGGGGCACGATTTTGTTCCTTTTCTCCTAAACTTTGGGAGTGTCAGCAGAAACGGGAGCCACCCTGTCGAGCCGCTCAGGATGGGCGGGTGGGTTCCAGCCCCGTCCTAGGCGCTTTGCGTATAGAATTTGTGACCTCACACCCTGCGTCCTGGCCATTGTCTTCATTCCCACAGATGAGGGCACCCACGTACAGAAAGACTGACTAGTCTCAGTTTGATCCTGGATTTAAATTTGCAATGGCTGATTTTCAAACCCACACTCTTGCGGCAGCACTGCTCTTCTTCTTACCTAGGGTAGTCCCTTGATTTTACAGAGGAGGAAACTGAGGCCCGGAGAGGGGAAGCGACTCCCCTAACCGGCGCTAAGCCTGGAAGTGATTCCGATTTGCAGGCCGTCGCATGCCCATGCAGCCCTGTCCCCAGTACCTGGCCTCCATCCCACATCACCCCGGTGTTCACCGAGTGCCTCTTCTCGGGGAGACACCGCCTGGAGCCCCTCCTTCTGCTCATTCTCAGGCGCTTCCTGTGACCGTGATGGGAGGCAGGTTGTGTCCTGGCTAAAAAATCTTGTCTCCTAGATGTTAAAAGTTTCCACCCACGTTAAGCTGGTATTCAGTGACAGTGGTTACTTCATTCTCGGTCTTTGAAGTCTCTTGGCCCATCTCCCGTTCTCCACCTGAAACCCTGGCTCTTCTTAGATACAAGGAGGGATGGCAGCCCAAAGTGCTTCTGGATACAGAAGGCAGATGCCGTGGGACTGTACTTTGCAGCCAGGGGTGGTCTTTTCCGTTCATGGTGCTCGCACTGGCCCTGTGAGGGGTCTAAAATACAGACGAGGACACAGCTCTGAGAGGCAGGGAAACTGAGGCTTAGTCATCAGTGGTAGAGCTGGAACCAAAACGAGAGTCTTCTGACCCCAAATTCTGATTTTGAGTTGCAACGTCGTTGTTGGTTCGGTCAGCTTACGCTCCCCGGGAAGCGCCGCCCAGTGTTTAGGGTGCCAGCGGGACCGCCAGACCGTGCTGGGTTGACCCTCTGCGCTGTCGGTCATTAGCCTGGTCCCCTTCTGTAAAGGGAGGCTGGGGATGTCTGCTTTGCAGTAGTGATTGTCCTAACAGCCGTGGTTCCAGCAGCATGTGGGGGGCTGCCACGTGGGAGGCACGCGTCTCAGCCTTTTCACGCATCCTTTCCGTTCATCCCTTCAGGAAGCCTGTGACAGAAATACTTTTATCATTCTTTTTAAAAACAAAAACATGATGACTCAAGCACAGAGTGGCCACATCCTCTGCTCGGGGTCACACAGGCAGGAACGCCAGGTGCTCCGGCTGCGGAACCTGCATTCTAAACTACTGTAGTGTGTCTCTCAGAGCGTGACTTTTTCGTGTTAGGTGAGGAACAGAGAGAAGATGAATCAAGCTCCTTGCTCAAAGCCTGGCATTTAAGAGGCACTCAGTAAATAGGTTTTGTTTGTTGTCTCAGAATACCGGGAAATGATTTTTCCCAGCTATCACTGCGCTTGGGAGAAGAGGCTTTCTCCCCCACCTGAGTGGGGGCAGTGACGGGGGCGGCCCGTGGAGGGAGAGGGCAGGGAAGAGGAAGCCAGTGTTTCTTGGAGCTCCCTGTGATGCAGCAAGCGTTTGACAGAGTCAGAGCAACTCCTTGACGGGATGGTGGTGATCCCTGTTTTATAGATAAGCTGGGGCTCAGAGAGGCTAAGTGACTATCCAACGTCCCACAGCAAATCAAACCCAGTTTGATTTGACTTTCATCTTTGTGACGTAGTCAGAGGCCGTGGGCACTTGGAGATCCAGATCTGCCCCCAGGTCACTTGAGCTCCAGGGCCCTTTCCTCACGTGGGCACTGCCTGCGTGATTTAGATAATCTCCTTGTTGGCCTTTCTCAGCTCTCAGGAAGAACGTAGTTTTTCACCACCGACGTCACCTTGGAGATACAGAAAATGTACTTGAGAATTGTGTAGTCATCATCTTGAAAGAAATAGGGAGGGGGCCGTGGGGTGTGGGATGAATTTGTATGGAGGTTATGGGGACTCCAGAATTTATGTATGTTTAAGTATTGAGAGGCACATTTCTCCTTGTTCTCATTCAAGCTGTAAATATTGATCTGATTTTCAAACCCAAAAATACAGTTTTTGTAGAGTTGAGTCTTTTCCATTGGAAATGCCTATTACTCTTCAGGATACAAGAGGGAAAAATGGCTGGCAAATGTATTTATTACTGATTCTCCCCATGTATAGTACAATTCAGGGAGGGGAAATGTGCCGGAGAAAAAGTCATAAATATTTATATTTTAATCCAATTTTCTTTCAAAATGTTCCCAATTGTACTGAAAAATTGCATCAAATGCATTTAATTTAACTCTAGGATGTGAAAGCTGCCCAAGCGGAACTGGAAAAGGCCTTTGCGGGGACAGAAACAGAGAAGGCTCTTCGGCTGAACTTGGAAAACAAGCTTTCGGAGATGAAGAAGAGGCATGAGGGGGACTCGGACATGGCCGTGGTCCTGGAGCAGAAAGACAGGTCTGGCTCTTATCTCTGCGACGCTGACATTTGGGCAGCGTGGCGGAAGGGTATTCCCTTGTTCCCTTCCTGCTCCTTTATCCCTCCTTTCTCTGCTTGCTCCCCCACAGTGAGAAAACCTGGAGTCAGATTAGGGTGGAGGGAAAAGGAATAGGGTAGGGATATGAGGACAGGGAAAGAATTATAGATAGAAACTCCTGCTGAAAAGTTCTGTTCAGATACTAGACGTAGCCTTCAGTTTGGCTGTGAGCTTCCTGGTAACCAAAGGAAAGAGAGAAAAACAGTCTCGATGAACATAAGTGAGCCAGGAACTCAGGAGAAACCCAGTCAGTTTTACTTGACGTTGTCGGGGAGAAATTTCTCTTGTGAATCTTCCCAGGGGGAACAGGAAGTGATTATATCCCCACAATAGATGTTAGTGAGTTGTGTGAGACCTGTTAATCATCATGTCTTTTTAAAGATTTTATTTATTTGAGAGAGAGAGGGAACACAAGCGGGGGTGGGGGTAGGTGGGCAGAGGGAGAGGGAGAAGCAGACTCCCCGCTGAGCGGGGAGCCGGATGCGGGGCTCGATCCCAGGACCCTGGGATCATGACCTGAGCCAAAGGCAGACTCTTAACCGACTGAGGCACTCAGGCGCCCCTCATCACGTCTTAATGCAGGTTGAGGGCCCAGATTTGTACAGTGCAGGGGCCAAAACAGTGTAGACGGAGTACAGAGCTCTCTATTGGTCCAGGAGTAATATGAGCGCCATGTACTCCAGAGAAATGGATGGGCCATTGGGCCTTTAGGCAGTCTTTGATGCTCGTGTCTAACGACCAGACTTTTGATCAAAACTGGTTAGAAGAGAGTTGAGGTTTTCTTCTTTACCATGAACCTTACGTTTTGATACTCTTGCCTTGCTTTGCTGGTCACTAGCTGGAAGGTTGTGTAAACTAAATACAAGTGAAACTTCCGGCTAGCCTGTGACCTGTCCATTGAAGAGCCAATCTTGTTTGGAATTTGACAGAAATTGTTCTAAAGCAAATGATCTACTTTCCTATTTCCTTAAATAGAGGATACTGACTCTGGTTCCTTTTTGTTTTGGTTGCTCAGTGACTCGTGATTGACAGGCCCACCGTATCGTTTGGGTTCTGGTGCTTAGTCGCCCCAATTCCCCAACTGCTGTTTGCCTTTCTTTCTGCTTCTTTACTGTCTTACGAGATTTGAGTCTGCAACTTGTTTTCATGTTTTAGGATTCTCTATAAAAGAGGAAGGAATAGGCTCTGAGGGAGGAGCCGTGGTTTCCACTCGCTCAGTGTCCTGGCTTCAGTGTCTGGAAGAGCTAGCATTTATTTGGTGTGCTGCAACCTTTTCTTAGCTTTGACCTGGAAAACTGAAGTTTTGGGGACGAATCTCAGGACAAGTCAGGAAACAGAGATCTGTGTGAGGTGTAGGACCTCAGGGTTGAGTGAATGTTTTTCTCGATTACATGGCTAGGAAGTGAAGCCTCCCGAGATGGGTGTTTTTTGCGGGTTTTTTCTTGTTTTTTTTGACTGGGCCTCCCCCTCAGGGTAGCAGCCTTTCTAGACACTGTACTGTGAGAGAGTCTGGAATCCTTCTCCATACACATTATTTATATGTTCCCTTGTATCTCTCCCAGCTGATGAGTGGTGAAGCCCTTAGAAGGTTTACAGATTTATCTTTCCTGGGGGACCTGCAGGTCTCCAGCAGGTAAATTTTGAAATAGGGAACCCAGGGAAGAGACTAGAATGTGCAGGGGCAGCCACCAACGAAAAAAAGACAGAATTCCTGGTGCCGGGGAAGAAGGGAGAGGGCTGGGGGTAGGTGTGAGAAGAGGTCGTGGGCGAGAGCGGATTGGAAGGGCCCTGCGGGGTCCTGGCGGAGGCACAGCGGTTAGAGCATCGGTCTGTTGGGTCATCGTGCCCTTCGTTCAACAGGTACTTCCGGAGCATCTTCTGCTCAGTAAGTGGTGGTTAGAGTGTAGGTGTGTCGGTCTGTTGGGTCATCATGCCCTTCGTTCAACAGGTACTTCCGGAGCATCTTCTGCTCAGTAAGTGGTGGTTAGAGTGTAGGTGTCAACGGTACAGCCTGGGTCCTTCTCCTAGGGAACCTCATGTCAGGGTGTATGCTTGTCATCTAGCTAGGTGGGAGGAGTGGAGGGCAAGAGCAGAGTGAGAAGGGCCAGATGGGTACATGCTGGGTTAACCTAACATCTTTCTAATTTCGTTTAGAGGGATTAGGAAAGGCTTCCCAGTGGAAACATGAGGATAAAGGAGGAGTTACTTGGAGGAAGAAAGAGTGTTCCAGGCATTGGGAAACATAGGCATGGAAGTTCAGAGGCCAGAGGGCACACAGCATGACCCAGGAACTGACAGAACTATAGCATGGCTGGAGAATTGTGTTCTGGAAGGGAGGTGGGAAGAGATGCGGAGAGGGAAGCTGGCCAGATCATGTGGGCTTTGTTGAATAGTTTGGGTTTTGTCTTCAGGGCATGTGACAAGCTGCTGATGATTTTTAAGGGTGGAAAGGGGGTGGCGTCGGGGTCAGACTATAATTTAGAGTGATCCCTCTGGCTGCCCCTGGAGGATGGGTTGGTGGTGGGGCTGGGTGGGAAGACTGCCTCTCAGGCTGATGGAGAAGTCCAGACAAGAGATCATGGTGACCAGGACTGAGGTGACAGAACTAGCATGGAAAAGAACAGGCAGAGATGTTTGGCAGGTAGAATTGACATGATGGCTCGAAGGGCTTGATCATTGATGGGTTTGGGGATGAGGGAAAAGGCTGCAGGGATACCTCCTCACCCAGGTTTTAAGCATGAGCAACTGTGGGATGGTGGTACTGTGTGCTGAGTTTGGGGAACGAAAGGGGGAAAGAACAGATGTTTTTGGGTGGGGGAATGGGAAGATAAGCTCTCATTTGGGACATGTTGGGTTGAGGGATCATGGACATCCAAGAGTAGAGTCTAGAAGGTGCTTGGGTATGTGGATTAAGGCTAGACTAAAGGAGCTGTACGTGCATTCGTTTACCAGCTACGGAGCGTGGCCTTGGGTTAAGTGCCAGGAATGGAGAGAAGAGCACTTTCTTCCTTAATATGGCGCTCTCAGCGTGGGGGAGGGGACAGAGGTGAAAAATGGCGTGATTGGTGTTAGAGGTAAGTTCAGGGTTCTGTGCTGTGCACAAAAGCAAGGTGGTGATCAGCTGTGCTTGGGCGTGGGGGAGGGAAGGCACGCGCAGAGGAGGGTGTGGAGCCTGGCCATGTCAAGGTAATCAGAGAAGAAAGTGGTCTCTGTTACATATGCCACAGAAGCGTGGCTTCTCATCTCTTTGGAAGGGGGAGTTTGGGAAGCGTTAATGCTTATTGAGTACTTAATGCGGTGTAGGTGGTGGGGTCTCTCCATGTGTGGGTGGTCAGGCTGCATCTTCTTGGGGTTTCCCAGAGGCATGGCTGGATAGGCACAGAAACCTGATTTGTCGGTCCTACCAAAGCGGCTGTCTCTCAGGGGCAGATGTGCCCCAGCCACACTCCCAAAGGCCAGTGCAGCAGACAGAGGACACCCCTGGATTTCTGCTCACGTGGGGTGTGGGCCTGTCTGTGGTGGAACTCTCCTGGGACTAGGGTCAGTATGTTCCCTCCCTGAGGCAGGCCTGCCCACGAGCTAAATGGAGGTCAGAAGGTGAGCTGCTAAGCAGACTTAGGACGGGGGTGCGCGGGCTTGCCCTTTTGAGATAGATCCGGACGTGCCGTACAGATTGGCCTGTTGTAGGGCAGGGACCTGACTCGGATGGGCGCTGCTGATGTCTTTCCGGGCTTCCTCCACCCTTCTGAAAGCTATGTGCTTTAGCTGCTTGGTCTCCTGCGATCTGACCTTAGAGCTAGCCTGTGTCCTTAAGGCAGCTATCACTGAGGAACCTCGCAGGTCACATGTTGCCAATAGATATGTTTTATTTGGCCTACACAGCTCTTTTAAAAGTTTGAATTAGGGGTGCCTGAGCGGCTCAGTTGGTGAAGCGTCTGCCTTTGGCTCAGGTCATGGTCCCGGGGTCCTGGGATCGAGCCCTGAGTCGGGCTCCCTGCTCAGCGGAGAGTCTGCTTCTCCCTCCCTGTCTGCCCTTCCCCCTGCTTATGCCCTCTCATTCCCCCCCCCCCGCCAGCAAATAAATAAAGTCATTTAAAAAAAAGTTTGAATTAGTTGCTAATATTTAAAAAAAATCTAGTTTCATGTAAAAGTTTGGCTTTCCAGCTTCCTTTGAAAACCTGGAAGGTGTGGCAAGCCTGGGCCATGGTCTTGCTGGATGCAGGCCACTCCTGTGGATGGCCCCGTGCTCTGGTTTGGCCACAGTCCCCACAGGCCTGCCTGTCTCGTTCCCATCCCTACTGGAGCTTGCTTTAAGGTAACTAACACAAATCAGTTTTATCAAAGTGTAAGTTACCTGCAATACGGCACATCCATTTCAAGTACACAGTCAGTGACTTTTACCTCTTCAGTCGGTTATGTGGTGATTTCAGAGTAGAACCCCTAGAGGGCGATCTTACTCCTCTGTCCAGGATTTGGGGGCATTGCGCTGGTGCTGCCCGGTACCCTCTGTGCCTAAGTGGCTTAGCCTGTTTGCGATGCTGTGACAAAGTACCACAGATTGGGTAGCTCACGAACAATAGAAATTTATTTTTTACAGATCTGGAGGCTCGAAGACCAGGGTGGCTGCATGGTCGGGTGAGAGCCCTCTTCCAGCCTGCAGACTTCTCACTGCATCCCTGCATGGTGGAAGGGGTGAGGCTTCTTTCTGGAGCCTTATTTGTCAGGCACTGGTCGCATTCATGTGTTCCACCCACGTGACCTACTCTCCTTCCAAAGCCCCACCTCCTAATCCCGTCATCTAACGGGGTTAGGATTGCAATATCTGAATTCTGGGGGGCCATGGACATTCGGACCATAGCACCAGTGCATTGCCGGCTGCTTTTAACTACTTTCCGCTGACTCTTGACCTTTACCCTGGGAGCCAGGGAAGCTCTCTGACTCGCAAGCCTTTGCTCTTGCTACTATTCAGGTTGCTTTCGAGGCTTAGCTGCAGAAGGGCTCTTTGGAGGGTTCTCTGACAAAATGCTAATTGTTGAATTTTAAAAAAAAGTAATAATTATAGCAACTGTCATTTGTTGAATTGTGCTATATGCCTGGAGGTGTGTAGGGGCGTTTTAAATATTTTATCTCTAATCCCTGTGAGCAAGTTATCCCCATCTTATAACTGAGGATTGAGGAAATGCGGTTGGATAGAAGTTAAATAACTTGGCCGTGGTCAGGGAGCATAATTTGGTGGCCCCAGAAGGTGTTCAGCTGTACCCGAGGGGGGCCCTCGGGGTGGTTGGCACGGTTTCCTGGAGGGGAGGTAGCGCCTAAGTCAGGGGCAGGGTGACGGGCGTGTATTAGCAGGCGGCGGGGACGGAGTCGTGAAGGCCATGCTAGGGTGGAGGGATGAGTGTGAGCGAAGGTCTGGAGGCACAAGACGGCCTGGCTTTGGAGAGAGCTGGACGTGAGGCTCCTGGGTGGTGAGGGGGCGGGCAGCGGCCTCCTGCGAGAGAGGAGACTGAAGCTGCTGGCAGGGCCTCTGATCTTCTAGGCCCGAAAGCTGGGGCCTTACCTGCCTTGCTCACGAGTTTGGCCTTTATCTTGAAAGTTGGTGTACTTTAAACATTGCCCTGAGAAGCCAGAGACAGAGGTTCTCTGTTTTTGCCCGCTCACCGGGACGGTTCCGCTTTATCGGTCGTGTTCGTTCAGGCTTCAGCACCCGATTTCTTTTGCAGAGAGGATTCTTGGCCAAAAAAATTAGTAGTCGGCTGCCGTCAGTGGTGGGGGCTGTTGAAAGTCTGAGCACGGGGGTGGCTTGATCAGACCGTGGTCTGGCAGCTCGGAGGCTGGATCCCCTGGGGCCAGGCTGGAGGTGAGGGGACTGTTGATGCACGTGAATTCTGGCCCTTACTCGCTGACCTGCACGGTGCGATTCCACTTCTGTTCAGTCATTGGGCATGTCTACTTTGAAGATGCCTGGCCCCGTTTCCTGCCTCCTCCTGCTCCACTGAGCTAAGAGAACAGCTTAGAATTAATATTTAAATTTTGTTCGCTTTTAGACTGATTGAGGAGTTGAAGCTGTCTTTGAAGAGCAAAGAAGCTTTAATTCAGTGCCTTAAAGAGCAGAAATCTCAGACGGCAGGTCCTGATGAGAGTGTGTCATCTGGGGAGCTCCGAGGACTCTCTGCTGCTCCGAGGGGAGAACAGGAGAGAGGAGCGGAGGTGAGCCGGCGGGGTGTGGAGGGGGACTTTAATTAGCACCCCGGACTCCTCTGTGGCAGATGGGACGCACACTCGGTCCCCACGAGTCACACACAGACTGCTGCCAAGTATTAGCTCCCCGGCAGCTGAGGAATTAGCAGGAACCTCCTTTGTCAGGGGCCCTGGCATGTTTTTCCCCTTCCAGCCTCGGGTTTATACAGAGTCGGTTAAAAAAACAGTCCATACCTGCTTGCCTCTGTTTTACCGTGTGTGGATTTGTTGTTGCCTGGGGATGTTATTTCATCCTTTGGGTTTTCTTGGGATAAAACTTAGTACCTGCTTTACCTTTGTGGTTAGAGGCCGTTGGGGGGAGGGAACTAAGTTGTGTGGGGCCCGGCATTTAACCCTTCTGGCCACTCTGCGAGGGTCCAGATCACGGTCCTCTCGTGGAATTTAGAAGCGGGCCCAGAGGAGTAGTTGTATTTTCCTAGGCTCCAAGAGGTGGGTTGCTAGGACCAGACCCAGAGCCTCCCAGGGGTCCTCCCTCCCGTACACGAGGTGGCAGCCTCCACGGCAGCTGCAAGGGGGTGGCCAGGGCCTGGAAGTGCAGGTGGGCCTCGCTGAGCCCGCCCAGTTTTTGTTGGGCCGGGGGTGGCTGCTGCATGGGCCACATTCACAGTGTGGGATGTTCCAGATGCTCAGGGAAGGTCTTGGTTTTTTGTGGAGCAGAGTCTTCTTCATCGCTATCACGGCAGTGATTTCTGCAGCCTCCCTGGTTAGTTTACGGCTGTAATCAGCCCGCGTCTCCTGCTCCTCCCTTGAACCCCGTGGGCCCTGTCCTTCTGTTGGCCCTTTTCATCAGCCAGTGGCTCTGTGGTTCTCTGTGGGGCTGGCGATCAACCCATGTGGCTTGTGTGTCTTTACATTTCTCTTCCCTCGGGTGGGACGTCAGGTGAGACAGAGAGGAGTGGACACTTACTTCTGTGACTTCCACAGCAGTGGGGGAAAGTCAGGAAATGAAATGCTCCTTCTAATTGTTCTGGGGCAGCTGTTGGATTGTGAGTCCCTTCCAGGTGCCAATTAATGCCTTTTCTCAGGCTGCACAAACGGAGCGCCGGAAGGAGAGACAGCGCTTTGAAGAGAGGATCCAGGTATGTTGATGCAATTTAAAATAATGTACTGAAGATTTATCCTTGCCTCTTGCTTTTTCCTGAGAGCAGGAGATGATTCGGCGTGACAATAGCTGTCACGTAGGGACTGCCAGTGTGTGCCATTCAGACTTTCAGGACTTCAGAGAAGGTGTCTCAGTATTGGCAGTAGTTCTGTGAGGCAGACATTCCCATTGCGCGGATGAGGCTTGTGAGGCTCGGAGAGGCGAGGGCCCTTTCCCAAGATCAGGTAGCTTGGAGGAGCCCTCGCAGGGACGCAGACCTGCCGCTGCTCCGTGTCCCCCAGTCCCGGCAGCCGGCATTTGTACGGCGCCTGCCAGCTGGGAAAGTGCTTTCCGTCCATTATCTCATTTGATCCTCACAACAGCCCGGGAGGGAGGCAGCATGATTATCTTTAGAAATGAACTCAGACTATAAATGTGTATGTTCAGTCTCCGTCAAACCAAGTTCTCTGCTAGCTTTTGTAGCATTAAGGAATGAAATTAATGATCTGTTATTTCCCCCAAATAACCTGGTAGGGTTTCAAAGACTCTGATGTGACTGTATTCAAATTCCAGAAGGCACTGGAGTCCTTCCCACAGGAGTAGCTGTCACCGTCTTAACTGATCTGATCCCCTTCTTCTCACCCAGCCCCGTTGCCGTGAGCGTTAGTGCCGTAGCTGGGAGCTGCCGCCGCCGCGTTCAGTTCTACTTGGAAACATTAATCACACGGTGACAGGAATAAGATAGAATAACTGCATTTGAGTGTGCTCTTACAGATATATTTACAGTGCATTTTGGTTGGAACGCATCAACTTAGTGAATCTTTTTCTAATCTAATTTAGGCACTTCAGGAAGACCTGAGAGAGAAGGAAAGAGAAATTGCCACAGAAAAGAAAAATAGTTTAAAGAGGGATAAAGCCATTCAGGGTCTAACCATGGCATTAAAGTCAAAGGAAAAAGAGGTATGTGGTGAGTCTCATACACCCGCAGTGAGATTTTTCTTTATTAGCTTCTGTGGCTGGCCTGTCCTACCCTGAATTTTTAGCTTTAGGCAAAAAATTTATAAGAAAGCTGGGTGAGTAGAGGGGATGGGAAAAGGGCCCGTTAGTCCATTAGAAGTGCCTTTGGAATGTCCAATCTAGTGCTATCCAGGAAAAATACTATGTAAGTTACAGGTGAATGTTTGAATTTTCTAGTTGCTACGTTAAAAGAAGTAAGAAGAAACAAGCGAAATGAACTTTAATAATATATATCCCAAATGTTATCATTTCAGCATGTAATCAATAAAGCAATAGTAGTGATGAGGTGGTTAGCATCTTCTTCGTCTTAGTGTCATGTCTGAAGTGCAGGTGTGCTTACAGCGCATCTCATTTCAGATGATCCAAATTTCAGGTGCCCTGCAGCCACAGGTGGCCAGTGGCTGCCATATTGGATGATGCCCGATCTTCTAAAGACAAGATTGAGATGAGGGACTTCTGGGAGGCAGGGCTGTGCCTTTGAGCCAGCTAGCTACTTGGGCTGTTGCCTTTGGGATTCAAGTTTGTGGCCCACGGTTCCATGCTATTTTATTATTGTTAGCATAGCAGTCTGTTGTTTTCTCAGTAACCGAGCGAGGCACAGATACAGAGAAGAAAACCCAGCCCTGCTCACAAGTCCTGTGAGGAAGAAAGACAGAGTGAAGGCGTGGTGATTGAGGGATGTGCAGGGGGCTGTGCAAGTGGAGGGCAGGGGATCTGATCCAGATTAGGGTATGTACGTGGCGAGCGGTCCTCGGAGGAGAAGGTGTCTGAGCTGAATCTTGAAGGATGAGCAGGAGTTGGTTGGGAGGGGAGGCAGAGGGGAGAGCACGGGTTAATCCCTTAAGTTAGGAAAGAGCCTGATAGGGGTTTGTGGAACCAAAAGCATTTTGAGGTTGTCCGGGCATCGAGCGCAGAACCTAAGGGAGGCTAGAGAAGAAGCCGGTGGGGTTGCACGGGGCCAGCCAGTGGGGGTGGAATGAGTCATTTTCGGCTGTTTGGGTGACATGCCACCGGAGGCTCTTCAGCGGGAGGGGTATGATCACATTTGCATTTCAGTGAGGTCTCTGGCTGTGTCTGGGGAGTGGCTTGTAGGAGGGAGAGAGTGGGGGTAGGGAGACCAGTAGCAGAGGCGAGAGCCAAGAAAGATTGAGTTAGAGCAGTGGTCATTGCTAAGCAGGAATGGAGGGGCGGGGCTTACTCAGAAATAGTTAAAAACTAGAAGTAAATTTGGGGAATTTGCTGAGGGGATGTAGGGCCGTGAGAAGGAGCAGTGGAGGACGTCTCCTGGGGTCTGGCTGGAGTGGCTGGGATGTGGTGGTGCCACCGACTCAGTTGACAGCATAGAACATGGAGAATGAGGGCAAGGTGGGTGCGGTGGTGGAGGGGATGAGTCTTTTTGTGAAGGGTGGACTGTGAGGGGCTCGTGGACCACCGTGGTGGGATGTCCAAGGGGAGATGGGTACGTCAGCCCCAAGCCTGCAGAGAGCTCAGGCGTGAGTTACAATTCCAGGAGCGGGTCTGCCTGCTTGGGAGCGTGTGGAAGGGAAAGAACAAGGCCGCGCATGGGACCACAGGGGAGAGGAATGCACGAAGGAGACGGGAATGATCGCACACAGACGAAGCGAACCAGGAGACGGTGGTGCTGCCGAAGCTAGAGAGGGGAGAGTTCGCGTAACCACCAGTGTCAGGTGTGGCAGAGACTTGGCTCGTGAGAATAGCAGTTATAATATCTACCATCGTGTAACGGGGGAGTTCAGGGCGCAGCTGAGGCTGGAGACTTCCGTGTAGAGTGGCACCAGTGGAGGGGCCGTTGTGGGTGCTGGCCGAGTCCAGGGTGTGGCCACAGGCGTCACTGCTGACTGCGGTACAGGAGAAGGTCAGCAGACATGAGAGGTTCCGGGAGTGGCCAGGCCCCTCTCTGTGGGCAGCAGTAACGTAACGCTTCGTCGCGCCGGGCGTGATTCTAGCACCAGTACCCCTCCCTTCACTTAGCTGTACTGATGTTGGAGTTGGGTGAGGAGTGGTCTCCTCGTCTTCTGGTTGCGGGAATTGAGGCTCAAAGAGATGAAGGACCTTGCTGGAAGTCGCCCAGCTAGTGAACGGCCAGAGTAGGAGTCCCCCTTCTCTGACTTCACGCCTTCCCTGACCACGAAGGCCTTGATCAGAAGACGGCGCCAGGCCGCGGGAAGAGCCCTTGAGCTGTGCGCAGGGAGGAGAGTCCTGTTGCATACCTGGCTGCTGTTCTTACTTTGACGCAGGTGGAAGCCCTTACCTCTGAGATCGAAGAGCTCAGTGCCGCCTTTGCGAAAGTCACAGAGGTCCCCCCGGAAGCACAGACACAGAAATTCCAGGTAAGCGCGCGCTTGACCCCTGGGGACAGTAAGATCTGGCAGCGGAGAGGAACCCAGGAAAACTCTGCGTGGCCTGTAGTAATGGAGTTCCAGTCTCATTGAAGGACATTCTCTTCCAGCTCTAGGGGCTTCTCTAGCCCCCTCCTCACTACGATAATGGCAGTGGTGGCAGCGACCCCCACGGTTAGGAGACTGTGCAAGATGTGTGTTGTCTCCTGTCATCTCCACAACCCCGTGGGGAAGGGTGTTATCATCCCCCTGTATTGGTGGGGTTTTTGAAGCTCAGCGAGGGTGGGCAGCTTATTCACTGCCACACAGCTCGCAAGGGGCAGAGCCAGGATTTAGATGTAGTAACTACTGATGGTAACAGCTGACGTTTGTTGAACACATACTGTGGGCCAAGCCCTGTGTTCAGTGCTCTCTGGATTAGCTCGGGGGATCTCTACAGCAGATCACGAAGGAGGCACTGTTAATATCCAGGTTCAGAGAGTCAAGTAACTTGCATAGGGTCACAAAGTGGGAAGTGAGAGAGGCAGGATTTGCCCGAGAGCCGGTCTCACTCCCAGGCTTGTGCTTTTACCTGCCCCTGCCCCCGCCCCGCCACCTGGTTTCTTTAGTCCAGCTGCTCCCTGCCACGTGTCACTTCCACACCTTGATGATTTGACCTGCTTTTTCTCCTTTTCTCCCCCCCAGCCTTGTACTCCAAGGACTCTTGCTGGTCACCTCCTTGATGTTCCACCTTTTTGGTTAATTTTAGTTTCGTGTTTTTAATTATTTTAATATTTTCTTGCCATGTTTCTAGTTTCTCTATACAGTGTATCCATATTACTAATAATGAGCCAATAAGGTTCCATTGTCTGAGTAAACCCCATACTGCTTAAAGCTCTCCCTGCCACCTCTCCCCCATGGTATTTTTGGTTATAAAGTAGAAGTTAGAAGTTAAATCTAATTTAAGACTGCTTGATTCCTAAGATTCATGTCCCACGTCTTATCTTTTGTAGAGCTCTGGTTCACAGTAAGAATAATTGAAGTAATTTGGTTTAAATCATGGTGCACTAAAAGCATAGGCAAGTCTCTGCCTTTGGAATCTCAGATTCGCCTCCCCCACCATTTGGTTGATGAAGTGGAGCTGGGATTACACTGAGGTGTTTTTTTCTCCCCTTGCTTTGAAAATGACAAGTTTTAAAAGCTGAATTCTTAGGAAAACCATTGATATTTCCTACTGCTTGAGAAAAAGAATCTGTTGGCAGTTGACAAGCATAGAGACCAGTCGGACATCCCTGTAATCGTTGCTATTTTGCTTGTCATGTTCGGCCTTGAAGGAAAGACACTAGTCTTTTTTTTTTTTTTAAGATTTTATTTATTTATTTGTCAGAGAGAGAGAGAGTGTGCTTGCACAAGCCGGGGGAGGGGCAGGTAGAGGGAGAAGCAGATTCCCTGCTGAGCAAGGAGCCCGACGTGGGACTTGATCCCAGGACCCTGGATGGTAACCTGAGCCAAATGCAGACGCTTAACCGACTGAACCACCCAGGTGCCCAAGAAACTAGTCTTATACATTTAAATGTTACCCAGATTTATCACATAACATTTATTAATTTCCTAACCGTCAGTCCTAGTTGAAAGACTTTCAGAATGATTTTGGAGGCCTTGTCGCAGTGTTGGCTGGGTTTCTTGTCTTGCAAGATACAGAGGTTTTGAACTTTTGGAAGTCCTTAGGCTCTGCATGCCTGCTTGGCTGTTCCGAGAGTGCTCCTTTAATCCTTACCAACAGAGGTAGCATGTTTATGGTTTGGCAGGTTGTTGGGACTTGAACTCAAGTCTGACTCCAGAATCTGTATTCTTGCCACTGTTCTGATCGCGTGCGTGTGTGTGCGCACGTGTGCGTGAGTGTGAGTATGCGAGTAAATGCATGCAATGTGCTTATTTGGGCTGTTTCATTACAAGGTCTGCGTTGTTTGAATGTGGCATGGGCCCTTGAAAATGTATTTTCTTTCGCATAGTGGGACTTTTTGGGGATGTCATGGGATTTGAACTAATCGCGCCTTGGGTAGAATGGCCAAAGTTCACAGGGTTGGGTTAAGCCTGACATTGAGATGACAGCCGTGATACTCCCATTCTTGGAGCGGTTGCCACAGTGCAGAGGTGTGAGTTCTAGTCACAGGTGTGCCTCTGTGAAGGTTGCAATGTGGGGTGCCGGGTGCTACCTCCAGACCCGTTAAAAAGTATGTATTTGCCAATTGGAAATACAGGTTTCCCCTGCTATCCAAAAGTAGAGCTTTCGTATGAAATCTTCATCAGCCAAAATGGCATAAAGCAAAGAAGCAATCCCCATTAATTTGCATGGGAGAATGTTTGAGCATTCTCAGACCCAAAAAACAACCTCTCTTTTTTAGGCTTTTCTGACACCTTAGGACACATCATCTTGCTAAGAGATACACAAAATAAATCAAGATAAAGCACAGATGCTCGCAGGACACCGCTGCTCGGAGCTGTGGTGGTTGAGAGGCTCGGTATGGTTCCCAGGCAAGGAGCTCGGTGGGGTCACCGTCTCTGCTCTGGGTGCCTCTGCCTCTGTAATGGCTCACTGCAGAACAAACGCGGAATGCCCTTTTCACGTAAACATTTTTTCCTTATTGAAGTGTAGTTGACCTACAATATTATATTAGTTTGCAGGTGTAAAACATAGTGATTGAACGTTTATACGTATTACGAAGTGATCACAATAAATCTAGCTACCACCTGTCACCACGCGTAGTTGTTACAGTGTTATTAACTGTATTCTCTGTGCTGTACATTACGTCCTTGTGACCTATTTTATAACTGGAAGTTTGAACCTTTTATTAATCCCATTCTTCTGTTTTGCCCGTCTCTCCACCCCCTCTCCTCTGGCAACCAACGAATTGCTCTCTCTATCCGTGAGTATAACTGGGTGCCTTTTTTTCATAGAAGTGCAAATCCTCTTCTGATTTCTTTTGGTTAGTGAGAACAGGTGCTATTTAGGTCTTTTGGAAAAACGAAGTGGCGTAACTCGAACTTCTCAAGTGGGCAAACCTGTGCATTATTTCTCCTCCCCTCCCTGCTTGGGTATAAAAGTAAAATTGCACATTGTAGGAATTTATAAAATACTTAGAACAGTGGAAAGAGGTTGATAGATGTCACCAATAAACTCATATCTAAAGTGGTTCACTGTTAACACCTTGACTCTTTCGATGTGCGTTTACACATACATATAACCTTTGAAAAAGTAGATGGGATCATAATACCTATTTTGTTCTATGATCTTTTTTTCATCTAATAGTCTTATCATGACAATATATATAGATCTACCCACTTCTTTTTTAAAATTTTCATTTTGGGGGCGCCTGGGTGGCTTAATTGTTAAGTGGCTGCCTTTGGCTCAGGGCGTGATCCCAGCGTTCTGGGATCGAGCCCCGCATCGGGCTCCCTGCTCCCCTGGGAGCCTGCTTCTTCCTCTCCCACTCCCCCACTTGTGTTTCCTCTCTCGCTGGCTGTCTCTGTCTCTCTGTCGAATAAATAAATAAAAATCTTAAAAAAATAAAATTTAATTTAATTTTCATTTTGAAATAATTGTAGATTCACAAGCAGTAGATTTCTGTATATTTTATCTAGTTCTCCCAAAGGCGACATCTTCCCTAACTTTAGTAACAATATCACAACCAGGACATCGGTATTGGTGCAATCCAGGTTCTTACTCCGATTTCAGCAGTTGACATGCACTCGTGTGTGTGTGTTTATCCCTATGCTTTTTAAACAGCCACATGTAGTCCACGGTATGTATGTACCGTATTATTTTTACTGGGGAGAACGTGGATGGGACATGTTTTTGAATCTTGACTCTGCTCTTCACTACCGCCGTAGCCGTGCGCAAGATATTTGAGCTCTCCCAGCCTGCTTACCCAGCGTAAAATCTGGATAATCACACTTAGGTCACATAATCCTTACAAGGATTACAGGAGACAGGATACCTGGGCACAGATAGTAACTCAGTAAACGTTGTCAACTCATCCTTAAGTTGGGTAGTATCATCTTCCGGCATAAAAATATAGTAGTTACTTTGGTCAGTTTTTCAAATTCTCTGTTAATGGTGTTGCGCAAATAGCTTTCAGTTTGAGGAAACTCTCCGCAGTGTCTCTTGATTGGGAATGGAAGATCGTGCATGCGCCGGGCCATAGGAGCTAGATTTATGGGACCCGCAGCCCCGGACACGGGACTTTCAGTTTCACCTTTCATGTTCATGACAACCCCGTGAAATAGAGATTTCACAGACGAGGAAGTTGAGCTGCAGAAAAGTTAACTCCTCCCAAGTCACGTAGCTAGAGCTGGGCCTTGAACCCTGGGCTCTGTGACTCTCTCTCTATTAGATTCATGTTTCTGCACTGTGGGCCACAGTGATTTGGCTCGTACGATGTTTGGCCTTGAGTTTCTGGCTACGTCTAATTGTGCCAAATGTTTGCTGCCCATTTGTAAGACCCCCTCTGATGACACGGAATTCAGAAGGCAGTGTGTCACACAGGAAAAGGTACAAAACTTTCCGAAGTGTCTCAGAGGGCCATTTAAGGAAAACTGAACATGGAAAGTATCTTTATGGGGTGAGTATGCATTTGAACTTTTTAAAAGAGGCTCTGTCATCGTTATTTGCACGATAACCCACAGAACGTTCATCACTTTATGATAACTATTATTATAATCGTCACCATGGCCGGCCTGTGTTTAACAAGCTCCTCATTAGTGTTCCTGTGTGCAGGCTTCCCCTCCTTGAATTCAGTCTTGTTTTAATTCTTGCTAGTTTATTGGTGTTAATTGGAATGTTCCCTGGAATGGGCGCGGCAGTGTGGTGCTGTGGAGAGAGTCCCAGACTTAATCACTTAACGGTCTGATGACAGGCTCGTCACTGAACAGTTTGAGCCTCAGTTGCTTAGATGGGGACGGTAATGTGTCCTTCATAGGGTTGCTGTGAGAAGTGGAGATACAATGTGTGCAAAAGCACCTGGTTAACTCCTCCTGTGTAATCCGTGCTTAATAAAAGGTAACATGAAAATGGCTCAAGATGAGCATTTTTCCTGTCATTGTTTGTCTTTTGTTTTTTGAGTTTATTTAAATAAGCATTGCCCCGGATACTTTTTTTTAGGCCTCGTGACCTTGGTTTCCCATTCTGTTTAAAAATTTTGATTTTAGGGGCGCCCGGGTGGCTCAGTCGGTTAAGTGTCTGCCTTCAGCTCAGGTCATGATCCCATGTCCTCTGGCTCCCTGCTTAGTGAGAAGCCTGCTTCTATCTCTCCCTCTGCCCCTTCCTCTGCTCATGTGCGCTCTCTCTCTCTCTCTCTCTCTCTCTCAAATAAATAAATAAATAAATAAATATTTTGATTTTAAAGGAAAGTAAAACAGAAGCTTCTATAAAATCCACTTTGAAATGTGAATGGGGTTCGCCCCCAGTCCCTGTTGCTAGGTCTTAAATAGCAGTGGGGAAACGTGGGATGGTTGGGCCTCACCTCTCCCAGATTAACTGTGGCTGTAGCCTACCTCTCCTGACAACTAGGACTCAACTAGCATTGGTGGTAGAGTTGGAAAGCCTGGAACGGCCAAGAAGCTGGAGCTAGTCCCTTCACCCCATCTGAGTTGTGGCCTTGACAGCTCACGTGTCCCTTGTTTTAGAATTTTTAATCATGAGCCTTTGTCTAATCCAAAGAACAGATTAAAAAAAAAGCTTATTTCCCCCTGATTATAAGTAATATATATGCTTCAAATTTTCTTTTGGGGGGGCTAGAAGGAAGGAAAAAAAAAGGGGAATCAGGAGATCACCCAGCCACGCTGTTAACATCCTGATGTTTTTCTTTCTCGGCTTTCTCCTATGCATAGATTTTATTTTTTAGAGCATTCACAATTTAATCTTTATTTTTTCGTATCATGTGTTGTTTGGAATATCCCCATGTTACACGTTTTTCCTGTTAACAGTAAATCTGTGAGGGATGACTGTCCATATGGCTTTTCCCCCCTTATATTTGGGATTCTTCCCCTGAGATTGAATCCGGGGAGCGGAATCATTGGGACGAGTGTGAACACGTCTATCCTGTACGCACATACTTGATATATATAATCTGTCCACAGAGAGTTACATTAATTCACCTTCCTGCCAGTGTACTTCTTGGCTTCTGGATGCTTGTTGGTCAGTTCTTGAAAAGTTACTATTAATTGTGTTGCTTTATAGTAAGTTTGCCAGCACTAGATACTCTCATTAAAACCATCTTGTTAAATCAAAGCTTGTTTTAATTTGCTCTTTTTGATTATTGGGGAGTTACAGTATTTCTTCAAATACTTGATAATCACATATGTGTTTTCTTTTCTACTAAACTGTGTGTTAATGAAGTAAGGATGTTCTGGACATGATTAACCTTTGGACTCCGCCGAATTTATAG
This sequence comes from Ursus americanus, assembly GCF_024610735.1. Taxonomy (NCBI): domain Eukaryota; kingdom Metazoa; phylum Chordata; class Mammalia; order Carnivora; family Ursidae; genus Ursus; species Ursus americanus. The sequence goes on from NC_142144.1 coordinate 13,951,666, forward strand.
CCGCTTGCAGTGGCCATGGGGCTGCCATGCCAACCATTTCTGCTTCTCCAGATGACTTTGGGTCTGAGCTGCTCTAACCTCTGTGAGCATTGCCCGTGCTTGGGTCTGACTCTGCCGGTGGGATGGCACCCTTCATGTTCTACCTTTTATAAATAACTTGTTGAAGTTGTTTTTCTTTTTTAAACCATTACAAAAGTAACATGCTCAGTAACCTTAGAACATTTGAAAAAAGTGAAAGGAGAAAATCATCCATGTACCCACCCAACTAAAGACAGTTTCTGACATTCTGTGCTTTTCCCTTGTAGTCTTTAAAAAAAAAAAAAGCTTCTTTTACACAGTTGTAACCTTTTCCCCCTTAACATCAGCATCGTAACATCCACATGGTCACATGATCCTCACTCTGCGCTATTTCAGAATCTTCGGATTATTTGTGCTTTGAGTCCTGGAGGCTGTTTATGTTAATCTTCTTCTTTTCGTTCCTTAACTCCCTTCCCCCCACTGCAAGGTGAAGAAGGAGCACAGATTTTTGGTCTGTTTAGTGTGCTGCAGAAGTCAGCTCATCCCCGTCTCCCTCCTCTCGTAGGGGTCCGAAGATTATGAGGCCGCTCTGCTAGAGAAGGCAGCCCTTTTGGCCCAGCTGAACTCCGAAAACCTCACCAAGAATGCAGAGAACCACAGACTGCGTAGGAACATTAAGAAGGTCACCCAGGAGCTGAGCACGCTGCAGCAGGAGAGGGAGAGGCTGGAGAAGGATTTGGAGGAAGCCCGTCGTGAGAGGGGCAGAGGCGACCACACCATCCGCGTGAGCCGCTGTGGCGTGGTCGGGCTGGGGCTCTTGACGGCTGTTTCTGGCTTTAGGGACGTCTTCTCTGCAGAAGACTTAGAACAGTCTGAAAAATGTAAAGGAGAGCATATTTCACTCATCCTCTCATGATCTTGAAATTTTCTCTTTCCCTGTCTTTCATATGCACAGGTGCGCGCGCATGCACACACACATTGGTATCAAGCTGGAAATGTGGTGTTGCGTCTTGTAATTCAATGTTCTCTTTTTGGCACGTTGCCATGTTACGAGTGTTCTTCAGAAACGTGTTTTAGTTTCTTGGTGCAAGCATAGTATTTCATCACCTGGATGTGCCACAGTTTCCTTAGTCCCTTACGGTAGAACATGTAGGTCGTTACACTTTTTTTTTTTTGCCTTATAACAAATGCGATAGCAAATGTCCTTGTATCTAAATATTTTTCCATCGATTATTTCCTGCTAGAGGCATGATTATCCGCTCAAAGAGTACGAGTGTTTTTAACGCTGTTATATAGGTATACTCAAATTGTTTCCCAGAATGATTATACCAGGTTTCTCTTTATGAGAGTGGTCCTTTTTTAAAGACTATTTATTCAGCATTGGATGTTAGCATTTAAAAAATTCTCTCTGGATTTGGTAGGCAAAAAATAGTTTATCTTTAAAAATTCCTATTATAGGGGCACTTGGGTGGCTCAGTCAGTTAAGTAACCAACTCTTTATGTTTTTTTATTTTTTATTTTTACAAGATTTTATTTATTTGTTTGTTTGTTTGCTTATTTACTTAGAGTGAATGGGGGAAGGGGGAGAGGGAGAGAGCCGAAATCAAGAGCCGGTTCCTTAACTGACTAAGCCACCCAGGTGCTCCAAGCATCTAATTCTTTTTTTTTTTTTTAAAGATTTTATTTATTTAGTTGACAGAGACAGCCAGCGAGAGAGGGAACACAAGCAGGGGGAGTGGGAGAGGAAGAAGCAGGCTCATAGCAGAGGAGCCTGATGCAGGGCTCGATCCCATAACGCCGGGACCACGCCCTGAGCCGAAGGCAGACGCTTAACGACTGCGCTACCCAGGCGCCCCCAAGCATCTAATTCTTGATTTTGGCTCAGGTCATGATCTCAGGGGTCTTGGGATTGAGCCCTGCTTGGACTTCGTGCTCAGCGGAGGGTCTGCTTGTCCCTTTCCCTCTGCCCCCTCCCCCGCTTGTTCTCTCTCTCTCTCTCAAATAAATAAATAAATCTTTAAAAAAAATTTTCTATTATATTTAAATTTAAGTATTCAGCATCCTGAGAGTCATGTCCAGATGCATAGCCTTGGTGCTGGCAGGTGGGATAGGGTCTGAGTCTGAGTGATCGTTGACACGTTATGAATAACCATCGTGGGCACCCTGGACAGGCAGAGGACCTCACATGGACAGTCATCAGAGTAGAGGTCTCAACGGGAGCTTCCGGTACTACAGTTGAGGTCTCCAGTGGCTGCTGTGGGCAGGGATGTCAGGCTCCACTGCTTGAAATCCTAACTCTAACATGGACATGAGAATTGAAGTACAAATGTTTGTATATTTTAACAAATATATTAATGAACGTCAAGGGAACGGTAATGGAAATTTAGAAAAATAAAACATCACCATGCCCCTAACACAACAACTCTTCCTGGTTTTCAGTGTCACCCTTCAGACCTGGTGCAACCGGGCCCCTAATCTAGTCTGGGGCTGACTCCTGTTCTGTGTTCTTTGAGCCCTTACTTCATCGTGGACATCTTTCTATGTTGTGTGGCCTCCAGAACGATCGTGCTGAATGGTGCATGCTCTTCACTGAATACAATTCACATGCTTCACTCAGCTGCCTGCTCTCTCGGACACCTTGGTTGTTTAAATGATGCCACAATAACATCTTTGGGCATAAAGGCATTTTCCCTTGAAGTTCCTAGGATTTGAGTGAGTTTACTAGGTCAGATGGCACAAATACTTTACACTTGTTAATCATGTTGCCAAAACATTTGCCCAAAGGGCTGGCCCAATTTACGTGGCCACCAGCGATCTTGGAGTGTAGCAGTTCACTGTGTGTTATTAAAGTATCTATTTCCTGTATGTTATTGACCACCAAGTGAACCTGGTTTAGATGTTGATGTAAGTATAAGACGTGACCTCTGAAAGTTTTATCGTTTCTAAGGGCGATGGAGATGTTCTACATGACAAAATGCAAAGCAGCTTAAAATCTGTAGAGTCAGTGCAAAAGATCCTTGTGGGATGGAGTAGTCAGGAAACCTTCCAGGAGGAGGTGACACTTGAGTTGAGTGAGAGGAATAAGGTTTGAGTAGTGTGCTGTATGGAGGAGGTAAAGACAAGACCGGCCAGATGGTCTTTGGATAGAGGAACAGTTTTCATAGTCAGGTCTCACTCCCTTACTGCTGGATAACTGCATCTTAGTTTAAAATAGCTTGTTCCCTCGTCCGCCTCCCCTCCCCCCACTGTCATTAGAAAAAGGTTCATTCAATAGAATTTGGATTGGGGACACACAACAAGTACATATATATCTCTATAAAATAAGTAATTTTTTTACATTATAACTTACTCTTACATCTGAAACGGCTGCATAGTATTACATCGAGTGGAGATGCCGTAATTTATTTTCCTGTCCCTCTGGTGTCAGACATTGTTTGGTGGCTCCATGATTCACTTATTCACGTAAACCTTGGCGCTTCTGGACTAGTGCTGGACTGCTGTTGACAGCTGGTCGTATTCCTGTGTAATGCGTACACATCCTTGTAAGGAGGCAAGCGCTGTTTGGTGAAGAGAGAAGGGGAACGTGACCGTGAGGAAGGGTTTGGGGTCCAGTATACCGTGGGCAGGAGGGTTTTTGTTTTTGTTTATTTTGCCAGTGACAGAAACCCACCTTGAACTAACTTAGGCAAAAGGAGGACTTTCTTGCCTGGTGTGGCTACAGTGCTGGAGGGACAGAGAGACTGGGACACGGCCCGGACCGAAGCTCGCGCTCTGGGAGCCGGCTTCTTTCTCTCGCGTCTCCTTACTCCAGGTGCTGGTGGTTGGACCATCGTTGCCGTCCTGCTGGGGTCGCATATTCCCAGCTTATTACGTAGGAGGAAGGAGGACTCTCAACACTCCATTGCCCCCGCTGCCTCCCTGTCAGCGTGGGTCACGTACCCATTCTTCTTTGTCAGGAGTGTGTGCGTGTGCTCAGGGGTGCACGCGCACGAGTCCCATCATTGACAGCCTCCTCTAGAAGCACGTGTTTGGGAGGGATGAGCAGTTACCCAGACCAGAGCCACCACTACCTACTCTAAATGCTTATCTCAGGTGGACATGACCGTGACCCAGTGCTTTCCAGCATCCCCTCATGACTACTTTCCTCCATCAGGTTATGTCTGTGTTTCTGGTGAGATGGTTTGGCCATGGTGTCTTGCCTTTGGTGTCTGCCCTGCAGCACCGTGGTATCTCCATGTTACGGTCTGAGAATTTGGCTGTGTCTGTCTCATGTGAATGCTTCACACCGGACATTGGGGCGCTGGCTTGTTCAGCGTCTGGGGAGCATCACGGGCGGCGTTGTGCCTTCTGGTGCCGGGGTGAATGCAGAGATGGAGCGGGACCTGCTGGCCCTGCTCGTCTTGTCTGCCTGATCTGTAACAGGTCCTCTAATGAACTAGATTCACTCACCAGCTGCTGCTGCTGTTGCTTGTGGATTGAAACAAACAAACACGCAGACTTTTTAGTGGCCTCTCTTTTTTCTTTCTTTTTTGGGGGTGGAGGGGCAGAGGGAGAGGGAGAGAAAGAATCTTAAGCAGGCTCCATGCTCAACACGGAGCCCAAGACGGGGCTTGATCTCAGGACCCTGAGATGATGACCTGAGCCAAAATCAGGAGTTGGGCGCTTGACCAACTGAGCTACCCAGGAGCCCCTAGTGCCTCTATTTCTGCCCTGGCAAAGGAAAGGAATCCGTGCACGCATTCAGCAACATGGAACACCATGCAGGCCCTCTGCTGGGCGTGGGGACAGTTCCACAACAGCGGTGTGAACAGAGTACCACGAAACACAGAGCTACGGAAGTGGCTTGCAGGATCAGAGAAGGCTCTTGGGAAAAGGAACTTGTAAACTGGTTGGTTCTGAAGCTTGAGTTAAATAAAAGTTAATCAGTAGGCAAGGGAGCAGAGGGTTTTGTATGGAGGGCAAAGGCACAGAGGTATGAGAGCACATGGTGTTTTTGGAGAAACAAAACAAGAATGTCCAATTTGAAGTCTTCTGAAGTATTATTTAGAACTTTAAAGATTGTAATTTATTCCTTTTGATGTTTCAAAAACATTTTCAGAGGTTTATGGGAAGTCATAAAAATGAGATTAAAAATAAAGGTAAAGGCATTCAGGTCAAGGAACAAAGAGGGTGGCTAGTGAAATGGTAGCAGAGTGAATAAAGAGAAATGCACGCTCTGGTGCCCAACCCAGTACCAAAGATGGGGGCTCAAATCCAGCTGTGGCTCCTGACAGCAAAAGTAAAAAGGGAAATTCAGTTACACGGTCTCCAGGGTCTGAAGATGAACAGGTTAAAGTAAAAGGACAGCTCTGGCTGGCACTCAGACCCAAGGGCAGTATTGCCTCTGGTGGGCCGCTGGAGGGTTCTGGGAGCAGGACAGAGCCTTTGACGGTACCACCTGCAATGAGAGCAGTGTGGCGGCCCCATCTGCGCCACCCAAGTCCGTGAGCTTATGGAGTACGGTTTCCAGTCCCTGGGACGGTGTCTGGCTGTTTCCCATTATTCTTGTTTCTTGGACAAGAACTAACAACTCAGAAATGTCTCAGCCCTGTTTATAGATGAGCCCCGACTCCGAGCCTTTGTGGGGGGCCTTCAAGCATACTGGTTGTTGCTGTTGTTTTAGCATTCCCTGGATTCTTTCTGACGGTCAGCCAACCGGTTCTGTTTTGAGTGTGATCAAACCATCCTTCGCTCATGCCAGGGAGCCTTCCTGCCTGGTCACTGTGCTTGTACTAAGCTTTCCGGGGGGAGACGGCGTCTGTGTGGACGGGCGTCTTGCGGCTGGGGCGTGTGGGTCCACTGTGTCAGATGGTGCCAGGCACTGTGAGGTTTGGCCGCGATGCTCTGTTTGTCCTGTTCGTTCGCATTGCCTGCAATTGCCGCGACCAGCTGACTCAGCCCGTGGTATCCTTTGCAGTGGTTCATCCGTTTATCCGAGGGACATTTGTGGAGTACTTGCAGCGGGGCAGGCACTGTCGGTAGGCTCTGGTGAATACAAGCTTTGGTTTTTACTTGGGAGGTCTTTCTACAGCCAGAAAGGTCCAAACATGAGGGTCTCAACGGATAGATCCCCTTTATTGTATTATACTTCCTTGCCACCAGAGGGACCCACCTCCCCACAAGGACTTTCAGGAGGCCTTTGCCACAGACCAGCAACGAATCTGGTATTACCAAGTCGGTGTCTTAACTGTGATGTTGAACGTGTCCTGGTTTGTGTGGTTTATAGCAGGATGCTACTCGGACTGTCACATCCTTGCCCCCACACCTGCACTTTGATACATTGTTTGGCTCCAGAGACTTAAGGCTCTCCTTTTAGTATGTACCTATGTGTGCACGTGCATGTGTGCTCTGTGTGTGTGTGTGTGTGTGTTTGGTGGAAAGTGATAGAGGTAAACCTTTATTTTAGATTTGCTCTTTCTGGTTCAAGCGTTCTGTATGCTGCTCGGGGTGGGTGGGGGAGAGGAGCAAGTGCTAGTCTTTTTTTTTTTTTTCTCCTTTATAAGGAACGTATACAAGACATTGGTTTAGCTGTATTCCCCAGACTGTCTCATAATGCTCTCATCTGTTACAAGGCCTGTCATCCACTCCTCTGACAAGTGTGTGCTTCAGTACCTGGGCACTTAGCTCTGTGGGGATGCATTTGCTGGCTAAAGCCCAAAAATCTAATTAAAGTTGTACCCGTCACCCAGCTGGCTAATCCCATGTGCTTTGACAGGGGCAGGTTTAATTTCAGGGTAGTTCATCCTGAACCCCTCTGGTTTCACATGTGTTTGTTGATGGATAGCTCCAGACGAGATTCTGACAGCGTTCAGAGCATCCCTAGTGATCCATAGTCAAAACATGGCGTTTGGAGACAGTGTCTGTAGGCTGGTTAGGTAGGCCGAGGACCCCAGACTTGAGGTCAGGGGATTCTTACTAAGGGTCACAGCTCCCCTTGCCTTGTTTTTGTTTTACTCAGGTATAACGAGTCTCAGTTGGAGTCCGTTTAGGACAACATGCAGTTGAAATGATCTGTGTTGGTGGAAGTTCTGTCTTTGCAATTTTCAGTCACTCTTAAGAGAGGCTGAGTGCAGAGACCAGGGTCAAACTGGTTTTGAGTCCTGGCTCTGTCACTGGCTAGCTGTTGGACTGTCAGCCAGTAACTTTGCCTCTCCAAACTGCGGTGCCTGTTTCTTGCTACAAAGACAGAGCTTAGGCGTAGGGATTATCCGAGATGGGGATAGCGATTATGAACATAATACCTGACACGTCTTGACTGATCAATGAGTAGTTGCTGTTTTGGTGATGGTGATGATGCTGCCTGCTGCCCTGGGAAAGAGAAACTTGGCAGTGTGAGCTGGTGTCTCTGGAGCCGTGGGTTCGAATGTCGGCGTTAGCAGGCACGCACTGCTAAGCCTCTAGGTCAGTGGCTTAACCTTTCTAAACTAAGGTTTTCTCCCCTACAACAAGGCTGATTATACCTACTTGAGGATGAAATGAATGAATAATAACATTCAGTCCACGAGAAAGCGCCTCCTCTGGTTCCTGGCGCGTAGAAGTGGATGCTCAGTGGATTGGACTCCTCTCCTTTCCTCCTCTTCTGCTTTTAATTGCGTGGCAGGTGCTGGCTCAGGACTTTGAATGACAAACCACTGTCCGCTGGAATCTAATGGACACTGTTGACTAATAAATGTGGTCTGCCCAGTTACCAGCCAAGTCAACAAAGCTGTAAATTTCTTCCTTGATCAACACTCACCTCTCCTTTGAAGAAAGTGCTTGTCTGTTCCTTTCCAGCTGATTGATCCTTCTAGGAGGGGAGGCAGAACCCACTTCGAGTGACGGATTCTGTAGTATCTCAGTGGCTTGTGCATGCGGCTGCTGTGGAAGCTGCTTTAAAAGGCTGTTTCCATCAGTTTTCACGTGGAATTGCTGTCGTCTCTCTGGAGCACAAACAGAAGGGCTTTCCCTTATCTCTGGTTCTTACTTTATAATTTCTGTGCCGGGCTCTGGCCTGGGCACTGGGAGTACAGGACTGAATCAGATCAGACACAGTCTCTGAAGGAATCTAGCAAAGAAATACAATAGAAACACAGACAAAGAGCTAATTAAAATATAGGATGATAAGTGCAGGTAGGGGGATGGGCCAAACACTTGGAGAGCACAGGGCCTGGAACTTGGTAAGAGCAGGAGGGGGTGGGAGGGAAGGCTTCACAGAGGAGGTGGATTGGAGCTGAGGCTTGAAGGGTAAGTAGCTGTTTGCTGCGGGGATGGGAGTAGAACTGCATTCCTGGTCGAGGAGGGCCAGTGCGGAGGCCTGGGGGGCATGAATGAGCCTGGCACAAGGGGGCACAGCGAGTGGCCTGGTAGAAAGGGCTGGAATGTTCCGTCACATCGTTCAGGTGGGGTTTTAGAGAGGTGTGATGTCTGTCGGCTAAGGGACCCAGCTGGGCCTTGAGCCCTGCCCAACGTGAGCCTCGACTTCTTTGTCCCTTGTCTGCCAGCTTTCTGCCGAAAGCCACATTGAGCTCCTCGCTTGGAACTTGTGCAGTCCTCACGGGCAGTACCACACAGTAGCACACATGCTTGTTGGGGCTCTGTGGCGAGCACGGTCTCATTCCAGTACTTTCTGTTTGTTTGTTTGTTTGTTTGTTTAAGCTTAGGAATTCTTTGTTCAAATATGACTCTCCCGGAGAGGAAACCTGAAAGCAGAGCCGCTCGGGGAGAAGTGTGGGGGAGGCCTGGCACTCCCTCCCCACCACGTCCCGCCTCTGCCGCAACCCCCAGGAGCAGCCAGGCTCCACGGAACCTGGCCTGAACACCACTGTCTCATACTAATTCTGGAAATTCTTACATCACTGGGTTCCTATTCCTCATTAAGATTTTGGAGAAGTTTCCTTTGTGTATTTAAAGGGAACCACTGAGCACTTTGACAAGTGTTCTCACTGTGAAACCTGAGAAGGTGGAAATTTGATGGATGAGAACCTTCTCGTTCTCCATCTGGCCTGAGATAAAACAAACCAGCTGACTGCAGAAGGAAGTACGAGGGCCTGGCTTTTCATTTCTAATGTGATTCTAAGATTATAGGGATATTTTATTTTTAAAATAATACACTTTTTTTTTTTTTTCGGTCAGTCTCCCCTTAGAATGCCCTGATATGCAAAGGCAACGGTCAGCTCAGTGTTGGTCCAGAGTGCACCTGCGAATCTTAAAGGAAAATTGCCCATTAGGTAGAAAGCGAGGCCAGTCAGTCGATGTCAGCACACAGATCCTGCTGTGGCAGCGCTTACCTGAAAGCAGGGTGGGGTCTGGTACGGGAGAGGGGTTTTCAAACTCTTACCTGTCCCTTTGTTCAGAAGTAGGAGTCCTGTATGATGAACCCCATTTACTGGAAAGGAAGCACTCATAAGGATTTCGGTTATCTGTCTGTGGTCACAGAGCTCATCCACAGTAGAGCCCGGATTCAAGGCTAGCTCTGTGTGTCTTCACAGCCTAGGAATATTGAAAGAGGTTTGGGGAAACCACGCAAGATGATCAATTTTCCGTTCTGATTGTTTTGCTCAGGCGAGACATGCCGTCTCCACGCCTCCCCTAAACATTTATAACCGCACTGGTGCCGAGCCTGGGAGCCCGGCGGCTGCCTTTGTGTTGCCATGGCAGCTGCTCTTCCTCAAGGCCGCCGCAGCCTCAGCGCCCCCTCCCCGCAGGGGTCCTTCTCTGCCTGCCCTGCACAGGAGGTCCGGGATCCTTGGTCCCACCCCTTGCATTAGCAGGAGGGCGTCCGTCCCAGCCTGGCTATCCCAGCAGTCCTGAGTCCTTAAGAGACTGGAACCTCAGTTCGGGGCACTGGAATGAGTGACCAGTGGCATCCCGTATCGCAGAGTGGTTTCTGTTTCCTTGGTCTTAATAATAGTGCAGTTGGGTGGAGAGAGTGCAGAATTTGGGGTCTCACTGACTTGGGCTTGAATTTCAGTAAAGCTTTGTAAACATCTCTCAGCCTCTGTGAGCCTTGGTTTTCTTTCTGTAAATACAGGGCTCATAATATTTAACGTGTGCACGGTCTTTAGGGTTAGAGATGTTTTATGTAAAAGTGCCTTGACACGTGCGTGGCTCAGCTTGTGCTTGGAAAATGCTAGTTTCTGTTAGGGATGCGTATAATAGGAGAAGTACGTTGTACTCTCTGGTGTCCTGACTCTCCTTGAGACCCTGACTTAGGCTGAGGGCCCACTACCACCAAAAATATACACACACACAAATTTGCATAGGCTCCCAAGGACCCATTCAGTGGACCTCAGATTAAGAACCCCTAATCTCGAGGAATGACCCAGCAACGTGTCCTCTGTGGGATTTTGGAACAGGTCAAGTCTGTTAGTTTGGGAGACATGTGGGAGAAATGTAGCACATTAGTCACCTTTATCACTTAAAACATACACGGTCTTGATTTACGTACCTGAATTAAAATTCTATAAGCTAATGAAGTGGGAGAATGGAGTAAATTACTGTTGCACACACGCATATACACTAGAACTTGAGCCAGACATCAAAATAATGGTCTGATAGGTGTTTGTGCAGAGAGAGAACTGAATTGGGGAAATGGTGTAAGTAGACCAGTAATTACTGTGTGCATGGATGGTGCACACTTTTTACTTAGGACAATGCAGAAATATTTTAAGCTTAAAGAGCAGGCATGATCAGGGCCCCTGGGTGGCCCAGTCTTGCTTAAGCGTCTGACTCTTGATTTTGGTTTAGGTCATGATCTCAGGGTCGTTAGATTGAGCCCTGCCTTGGGCTCTCCGCTGATTGTGAAGCCTGCTTAAGATTCTCTCTCTACCCCTACCTGCCCTTCCCCCCCCAGCAAATAAAGTAGGCATGATCTTTTTAGGATGATCTTTCTGGGATGGCAGGCAGATTTATTATGAATTTAAAGATGTACCTAAATGGCTTCACACAAGATTTTGTGGTCCCTCTTATCCAGTTTTCAGAGGGAGGTTTCTAAAAGCAAGTGCCAGATGACTAGGTGGGTGGAGATCATTGCAAAAGAAATCCAAGCCCTGGTCATAGTGGGGACGTGAGCTGAGAGGCTTGCAATCGGAGTTGGAATCCGGCAGGTGCTGCCCCTTAGTGACTGTGACTGTGGGTAAGTTACTTTACCTGAGCCTGTTTCCTCATTCATAAAACGGGAGCAACCGCATCTACCTCTCCATCCATCCATCCATCCATCCATCCAACAGATATTTACTGGGTGCTCTTCTGGTTATGTATTGTATTTGCCATTCCCAGGTGAAGCTGATAATGTTGTTCTAGGGCCTGTGTTTTGAGAATTCTGGTTCTTTTTGGTGGAAAATGCTATTTAGAGACTACTGTCTGGATACTATGGAGGGTGCTGATTTTAGGCTTTCTCAGTGAGAGGAAGGAAATAACAGAAAATAAAAGTTCATATTGATATTTCCAATTCATATTTACAGTGACATGTTTTAACTTAATTTTATATTTGTATTGGTATTCTCTTAGGCTTGTAGTCTTGGTTCTTATACATTAATAATTACTTATTTAATAAATATATACACACACACACATTGTTTCAGAATAACAACACACATATTATTTCTTCCAGCATGATTACTGAAACAGTGTAAGATTTTCTGCAGTAGTTCCTTTTGTCCTTGGAGAAATATCCCACTAGGGGTATACAAATTACTTTTTTTTTTTTTTTAAGATTTTATTTATTTACTTGAGAGAGAGCACAGAGGGAGAGGGAGGAGCAGACTCCCTGCTGAGCAGGGAGCCCCAGGTGGGGCTCGATCCCAGGATCCTGGATCATGACCTGAGCCGAAGGCGACGCTACTAATTCCCCTCTGTTTGGTTAACCAATCAGCCTGATACACAGTTAGATTTATTTTTTGTTCGTTTGCTCTGCTTCTAGGTTAGGAGATTTTTATTTTATTTTTTCAAATAGTTATCTAAACATTTAACTGGCTTCAGTGTCACATCAGTAAAATGAGTTCTGCTCCCTCCTTTTGCCTGGTTCTTTTTTATTTCCCTATAGGCAACCATTTAATTCATTTTATAGTTAAATACATGGCAGTATGTTATACATACTTTTTTTTTCTCTCCTGGGGTCCCTCCTGCCCCCCTGAGCGGTGTATTCTGAAGTCTGCTTTAGGGCAGTGCGTTCGTAGAGTCCTCATTCCTTTCTCTTGGTCGCTTCAGAGCGCTCTGCTGTGAGAAGGTGCCTTACCTTATTCCCCTACTGGGGAATATCTGGGTGGTTTCCAGCCGTTTGCTCTTACGAGCACTACTTCAGTATTACCAAGAGCCTACATCCTGAGGTAGCTGTAATCACCCGGTTTACGGTTGGTTTTGTCTTTTTCCCCCTAACATTGTAACACAAGCATTTTCCGTATTAATTGTAAGTGTCATTATTTAAGATAATTTTTTATTGTGAAAGTAATATAGACTTATTTAGAGATTTTAGAAACTCAGAAAAATAAATAAAAATCAATTGAAAGTCCCCACAATCCCTCTGTGTAGGCATACTGTTATTATTTCGATGTGTTTCCTCATAGCCTTAACAATATTTTGTATAAAGATTCAGGAAACAATTGGTATCATATCATATAGTGTCTTGGTTGTTTTTGCTCATAATTGTGCTTTTTTTAGAAAAGATTTTACTTATTTTAAAGAAAGAGTGTGCTGAGGCGGCGGGGGGGGGGCAGCAGAGGGAGAGGGACAAGCAGACTCTCGCTCAGCTGAGCGCCGAGCCCGACATGGAGCTCAGTCCCAGGACCCTGAGATCATGATCTCAGCTGAAAACCTGAGCCGAAGCGGAAAGATTCTAGCGTCAGGTGCTTAACCGACTGAGCCACCCAGGCGTCCCATAATTATGCATTTTTTAAAAATGCCATACTCTTTTTATAATTAATTCCTTATTTTTGAAAAAATAATTAATTCCCTGTTGTTGGATATTTAGTTTCTTTCTGGTTTTTCAGTATTGTAAGTAATGTTGCAATAAATATCCATGCATAAAGCTTTTGCCAGATTTCAGTTCGTTCTTAAAGCTGGTTTTCATCAGACTTTAAAAGAGAAGGAAGAGCACATGGGTGAAATACGTCTGTTAGGTTGCTGTCATATAGCGAGCGCTAAGCAGCTGAGAGACGGTCATCTTGAAGTGTTTGTCAAGTAAGTTCTATTTTTTCTTTTTCTTCCGGTAGGACCTTAGAAATGAAGTTGAGAAACTACGCGATGAAGTGAATGAAAGAGAGAAAGCCGTGGAGAATCGTTACAAGAGTCTTTTGAGTGAAAGTAATAAAAAACTGCACAGTCAAGAGCAACTGATCAGAAGTCTGACAGGAAGCATCGATCCAAAGGACTTGTTGCTTCGGGTACCGTAACTTCTTTTTCTTTTGTATTTGGATCTGTTGACTTGGCATAGGCTGTTTTCTTTAAAAACTCTTTTGCAGAAGCATTTATATAAAAATAAGGCTGGCAAAAACGATGATGGTCTTCCCCACTTTATGTCAGAGCACTTCAGAGCTTCCTTTATGTCCTTTGGGCGCCAGCCACCAGCAAGAAGGGAAGGAACTTGTTCTGGGTCGTATGACCCGTCCTCAGTAGAGCCCGATGGAGGCCCTGGCCTGTTCCGCCCTAGGGCCCAGCCCGCTTCACCGAGGTGCTTCTGCTGTGTGTGCTGCTCTGTGGCGCGCCGGGCCCTCTCACCCCTCCGTGCTGTTCCTCTAACTGTCCCCGTTTGGTCTTGGAATACCCTTCCTGTTTGATCGTGTAGTGAAGTGTTGATTTAGTGCAGGCTAACAGGTAACCATGGTGGAGTCAACACAGGTAATTAGCTCTGCTTCCTTGGAGCCTTGTAGAAGTGACAGTGGGGGGGTGAAAGATACAAGCCCTCTGCTCCATGCCTTTGGGGTGAAAAGCCAACAAGGAGCAAGCTGGTGTATCCTGCAGAACCCAGAGAGGCTCAGCAGGCATGGAGGGACCTGGTCTCTTTGTAACCAGGAGATTTGGCTGGAATGCTGGGCCGTTAGGTGACTTTGTTCTCTTCACTAGCAGGAGATGGGGGTGGTTTCCTCTCTGGTGACCTTAAACCAGAGAAGCTCTGGCCTGGGGGGTTACCAGATGCACCTGAAGGCAGGAGTGGGTCTCTTGAATGAAAACGGGACTGAAGTGTGCATCCCCAACATTGAGAGTCCGAGGCGAGAAAAGACAGTTGGGTGTCTTCCAACAGAACAAGCATGGCCCCACCGGTCCTCTCTTAGTGAGCCTGCCATCGATGTGCTCTTTCCACACTCAGAGCTTCTGAGCACTTTTCCCTCTAAAGGTGGGTGGATGGCCTGAGCTCCCCAAACAGGGGAAAAGTGTGTAAGAGGAAAGACAGACAGAACAAGGCTATATAGAGGCCATGGAAATGGAGGGATAAGAAGCAACCAGACAGCTTTAAAAGAACTCAATACTGTAACATCTTTAGATAAGAACTAAGATCAGGATCTGATTTAAAAAAAGATATTTGGAAAAGAAGAATGAACTATTGGAAATGAGAAGTATGATTACAGATATAAGGAGTTTAACAGGAGAGTTAGAAACACCAGAAGATAAAGTTGAGTGAGCCTTCCAGAAAATAGAACCCGACAGAGAGACAAACAGGTGAGGATATGAGAGGGAGAGGCCTGACTCAGGAGTTCCAAGATGTGACTGACAGGAGGTCCCGAGAGATGCGGCAGGCAGAGCAGAGGGAAGGGAACCCTCAAAGCAGTAGGAGCACTGCAGAGTGGAGGGACGGACACCTGTGTGTTGAAAGGGTCCCTCTGTTTCTAGCGCAAGTAATGGTGAGACGCCCACGCCCCAAGGCGCGGCCTCGTGAAATTGCAGCACACGAGGATGAAGAGAGGACCTGAAAGGTTCTAGAGCAAGGTGCAAAGGACCCAGAGCCAGAATGACATCAGAATTCTCAACAGCAATACTGGAGGCCAGAAGGCAGGAGAGCAGGGCTTCCAGATTGCTGACGAAGAGTGAGGTCCAGCCCAGCATTCTGTACTCAGCTGAGCCGGCAGCAAGAGTGAGGGCAAACAAAGCTGTTTTCTGACATTCCATGCCTAAAATCCTCTGCCTGCCAGGGACCCCCTGCAGAAAACTCCTGAACAGTGATCCCATACAAATGAGGAAGAGGCCCCAAAGGAGAGACATGGGATCCAACAAGTAGGGCATTCTCTTGGGGTGCGGTGACGGGAATGCCCAGGACGCAGAGAGCTTGTATTTGAACTCTTGAGACAGGGCCTCAGTTGGGATTTCTCCCAAGAGATGGAAATGGAACCCATCATTTACCTGATGTCTCTGGCTCCATCTAGAGGCACTTTAAAGTTCTTTTAGAGAGTTTAGAGATAAATCTCCATTAAGTACCTAATTTAGTTTTATGAACTAAGTGAAGAAATAGAACAAAGCAGTTGTTACTGATTCCAAGGAAAGCAAAGAAACGAACACGAAAGGAAATACGACCACAGAAGGCCGGACGGGTGAGTCCTGCACAGCGTTTGTGTGGTCCTAATAGTGTAAATGCGGACTGTCGATGGAACTGAAATTGTGTTGTAACTGTCAGGATAAGTGCTGGGGGAGTAGATATTCTAAGAGCTAAATCCTTAAACCTCTATGGTAGGAGCCAAGAGATAAATCTTATCTTAAGAAGTCGGTGGGATGCTTGGGTGGCTCGGTGGGTTGAGCATCGGACTCTTGATCTTGGCTCAGGTCATGATCTCAGGGTTGTGAGTTCAAGCCCTGTGTTGGGCTCCACGCCGGGCAGGGAGCCTACTTAAACAAAAAGTCGTCAGGCAGTGTGAGGGTAGTAATGTAATGTAAATAGCAGAAGAGGCCGAGGAGTTGTAAGTTGTTCTTTCCTGGGAGTGGGACCCAGAAGTGAGAAGTGTGGGGGAAGGGGGCAGTGTTGTTTCCATGTAAGCCGTGCGGACTGTTTGTTAAACAACGTGTATATGTATTTGGGCTTTTAGAAAAGGAAAATGAAAAGTGTGAGTCAAGCACAGCTGTATTATGGCGATTCTGGAAAGTCCGTGTTGGTTATTTGGTTTCTAGTTTTTCCTGTTTATAGTCTAATAGGTTTTTATAAAAAGTTGCTTCTGTTTCTTTCGTGTTTGTGCTCATCTAAAACATTTGACACGATGAAGTAATTCTGATAGGTACTTACGAATAAGATATGGTTCTTGCCCTTAATTTCTGACCTAGAGTAGACAGAGACCTCGTTAAGGAGTTACTAGGTTTTAAATAGTTAGGAATAGATTCTACGCTTGAATGGCCAAAAGACCAGAGAGAGGGTCTCCAGTCCTGTCTTGTTGTTGAATGCCACATCTTCGGAAGGGCTCAGTGAGGTGCATCCTCACGAAGGACCCTTTCACATGCGACCAGACCCCAAAACAACATTCACAGCCTTTCTTCCTAGGAGTCAAATCTCCTCGTAGATATAGATGGTTCAAGTTTTGTCAAGTCTGTGATGTTTCGAGAGAGACTGGGTTTTGTTGGGTTGCAGTATACAATTCCTCTAGTCACCACAGTGACCCTGTAGGATAGGAAACAGACCCAGAGATCACAGCTGGTCAAGGGGGACCCAGGATGGGAACCCCATCCCCTGGGGCCAGGGCTTGGGCTTGGCTCTCTGTGCCCGCCGGGCGGCCTTCTGAGTGGTGGGGAGAAGGGCGCGTTATAGTGACTGCCACCACCCCTGCCTACGCCCTGGCCACGGGCTGCTTTTCTCCTGGTGGGAAATAACTGATGCGCTTGCTTTAGGTTTGTAATCGCCTAATATTTGGATGATGGAAATTTTTTTTGAGGAAAATAATGGGAAGAAAAAATAAAATATTTTCCCTTAAAGAGTTTTGGACAATCTGTTAATATTTTTTCTCTTGTTGAGAACTTCCTCATGGTTTGTTTTGTTTTCCTTAGAAATTCAGTGAAAAAGGTCCGGAAGCGGTACAGCACAATCGTCCTTCACAGACCGGCGGGGAGCTCGGGGTCAGGACTGAGGGCTTACCAGCAAAGTGCTCTTTGCAGCGGTCACCAGGCGGCAACTGCATCTTCTCGGAGGTAAGCTTGACCGGACTTGGACGTCTGCGGGTGAATTCATGTTCCTTCTGACACGTGTGTGATAACTCCTCTTACCTAGAGCCCCTCCAATGCCTTCCTGCCCACGGTCGAGCTTATAAGAGGTAGGAGGAGGGTTCCTAGTCTGTCGCCTTATAGATGGGTATCCTTGGGCTGAGCCCTGGTATTTGTACCACACAGGAAATGGGTAAGTCACTGCTCATTAGAGGCGAGCCTCGTATTTGCTGTCCCAGGGTTCACCTCTCAACTGTGTAATCTCTGTGTATGTCATTTCTATGTTAAGAAAATTTTCCTATTCAGCTACACACAAAAACTGGCCCAGCAGGCCCTTCCTGGAGTGGCCTCAGGTCGCTGTCCGGCATCTCTAGCTACAGCTGACTCCTTGCAGATTGCTGAAAACGCCGTGTCTGCACCTCTCCCCGTGCCTTTGCACGTGCTGTGCCATCTTCCTGGAACGGCTTTTCTCTCCTTGTTTACTGGGTGACCCCTGAGCATCCCTGAAAGCGCCCCTCTGGTGTCTCCTTCCCTGAGCCTGCTTGCTAGTGACTTCTCTTCCTCCCTGGTACACAGCACTTTGCACGCCCAACCTCGCGCTGACGTAGGATCCGCCTTCCTGCTGCCCCTCGCCCGAGCCGCTGCACACCAGGGATGGGCACCTCGGGGTGTGGAACTGGGATTCGTGTTGAAATCCCCATGCTGAGCCCAGTCCTTCGCCTAGTACATAAGCGTTTGTTGAGTGAATGATTAGATTGGTTTGTGAGAGATGCATACAGATTGTTCTGAACCCCGCCCCCTCCCCAGCTTGCATATAATGCAACTTGGCAGCCAGATATGGGGAAGGAAAGGAGCTCATTGTAGGCCAAGTTTTGTTTTTTTAAACCTGGCTTTAATTAAGTTCATACATTCAGAAGACGGAGAACTCTCTTACGCAAATTAGTTCTTTGATGAATGGCTCTGATCATGACTTGTGGTTTTGTGAAGGGTGATTCTCAAAATAATTAACAACCGGTGCCGCACGGGCATAGCCATCGGAACAGACTCAGGCGGTAGGGCTGGAGTCCTGCTCTTGTGCCAGAGACCAGCCGTCTAGTTACCGGCTCTCGGAGAGGTCCCTGAGGTCCCCGAGGTGTACGGGGACGGGCTGGGGCCACGGGGGAGGTTGGTGAGGATGGGTCAGGGGTCATTTTACGGCTGGTGTCCAGTAGTGTGGCAGCCAGTAGTAGCCGTTGCTACTGTGGGCCAGCTCGGCGTCAGCCCTGGTCCGGGGGCGTCAGTGGCTGAAAGCGGGGACTTTTTCTTAACTCCATCCATTCGTGGGCTTGCATTTTGCCGTTTCTCTTGAATGAAAGTGTCAGCATAGAGTAGTAGAACCCTTGGGCTAGGCCAGAAGTCTGGAGGCCAGGATTTTTCTCTTGGCTCTGTCACCCCTTGGGCGATGTCGGGCACGTCCAATAACTAAAATCTCAGAGGGCTAATATTTTGTGAGTCAAGCTTGCATGCAGTTACTTGATTTTGACCAGATTCAGTTGGGTGTTAAGATGCACACTAACCTGGGGCACCTTGGTGACTCAGTCGGTTAAGCATCCGACTCTTGTTTTGGCTCAGGTCGTGATCTCAGGGTCATGAGATGGAGTCCCACATGGGGCTCCATGCTCAGGGCCGAGTCTGCTTGAGATTCTCTCCCTCTTTCTCCCATTCTGCCCCTCCCCCGCTCACACTTTCTCTCTAATAAATAAATAAAATCTAAAAAAAAACCCCAAATGAACCATGTAATAAGGCACAGTTCAGTGTTTTGAAACAAGATAACAGCCCATCAAGGTGTTTTTAGATGGACAGATCTTCACCGTTTTGAGAGCATTTCATCAAACCTTGCTATTTTGAATTCCGTTTTCGTCATATAAAATGTGTGTAAGTGTTGAATGAAATGTTTGTCGATTTGTTGAACAGGCTGAGTGTTTTACAGTTTAATCTCACTAGTTTGATCAGCTACCACTTTTTTGGTTTCTCGCACTGGGCGCTGTCTGCACTTCACAGAACCACATGTAAAAAGTCATACCATTTTCGGTTACATTTAGATGCTGGTGATGTTTCAATTACTGTGCAAAATGCCTGAGTAATTTAGCAAAGGCTTTAATTCTGTTCTGCAAGACTAATTGCAAATTGTGGATAAAGAATTATAAATGATAGTTTTGGAGTTATGAATTTCTAGGTGCCCATCTACGCAGTCCTAACTCTTGCAGCCTATGGTTTTCTCGCCCCCCCGAAAGGTGTACTGTAGTTCTTTCTCTGTAGAAACCGTGGATTTCTCCTGCTGTGCCCTTGGCCACTTTGTGTTGATTTAGGGTTTATCCTCTGCCCGTTTCTACAAAGAACCTTGAGGCTGTGATGAAGTCTCCGTGGACTCGGGGCAGTCTCTTTTGCCTCTAATCACTGTGGGATCCTGAGAATTAATGCTGGATGATCAGGGAATTGAAGAACTGGGAGGAAAGCACACTGACCGTATTTGACTTGCTGCAGCCAGAGATTTATAGCCTGGCTATTGACATGGTTGGGACATTACTGCTGATTTTCCCAAGTATTAAAATAAATGTCTTTGTTGCCGAGCTGTGACATAGCTACCAAAGGAGAGACCATCCATCTACCAGGCCACTAAATTGCCCTGCTTACCAAGAAGTGAGCCGTTAAGCTTTCTCTTTACATATCTGCTATCTCTTCAGATTGTGGTCTGCACAGTACATGTGTTTCCTTCAAGTCATTAAGGAAGCTCTGCAGAGTAGGGAATGCTCTGGACTTGGTGTTGGAATATCAGTTCTTCTTCTTTCTAGCTCTGCCACCTTGGGCAGGTGACTGGATCTCTCCGGAACCCACCTTCCTGATCTGTGAATAGGGACTTGCATGCTTACCTCCCGATAGGATTGGAAATAATCCAGTGCATTAGTTATTAGTTCAGGCTCTTCCGGTTGGAAGCTGTAGGATCCAATATTGAGTCGTGTGGTCACAGCAACAACGGTGAAAGGGGGTGTTTATTGGGAGTGTGCTGGGGGCTCTCCCAGGTGCCCGGGGAGAGCTGAGTAGCCATGTCTCGGAGAGGGTGAAACTGTGGCAGCCTCGTGGACAGAAGTCCTAGACTCTAGGGCTCCGTGTTTGATGTGACGTACACCCAGTGTCCCAGACTTGTGGTTTCTCAATGGAAATCTCTGAACCTGGAGAGAGAATCGTACTGCTTTAGTGTGGGTCCCAGGGGCTGGCTCACTGAGAGAAGGGTGTTCTGGGGTCCTGCCCATGTTTTAGGGACAGTTTTCAGATGACACGGGAATGGTGGTGAGCTGGGTGGTCGCGCCCAGGGCGGTGGAGAGCAAACTGCGGAGCCAGACACAGGTAGGTGTGTGGCGGTCAAGGTCCTCTTTGGGGTGAGAGGCCCCCTGCCTGGGTTGTTTCTTGTTTGGGGGGAGGGGCAGGAGGGAGGGAGGGGGTGGCTTGTGTCTGCCGAGCATGTGCTCCTTGTCGCTCCCCTTGGGGCAGCCTGGCCCACTGCCTCTGCGTCGAGGAGATCTACTGGTTTGTCAGCTCTGCTGAGGGAGCCAAATGACTTCATTCTAATGGGGCATGATTCAACGCAGGGGAATAGGTGATTGATGAAATGGGACCCAAATGGCTCTGAAGAGTTCATTTATTTAACATGGGTGAGCTATTTGCTTCTAGGAAGACGTTGACTCACTCTGACTTCCATTATGCAAAATATCCACAGGCATCTCTGCTTTTAAGATGCACGTTGGTTGCCGTGTTTTCCTCTTACCTGGCTAATCGTCAGGTCAGCAAGTGTCTGCGATGGCATCTGGTCTGCGCCGGGCCCTGTGCCTGGCTCGGGATGGGGCTGCCCACACGGGGCCCTTGGACCTGTCAGCAGGTGGTCGGTACGCTAGTGCTGGGGCGCAAGTGAACCAGAGTGCCACGGGGGCCGGAAGAGGACATTTTCCTCAGTCAGGGAAGGCTTCCTGGTGAGAATTCGGCCTTAAGCAGACCCTATAAGGTGCTGGGAGTGTGTCAGTGGGGAGGGGGGAGTGATGGTCCCTGCAGAGGGGGAGGAGTGTCCCCCCGGAAGCGCGGATGGAGGATTTCTTCGTTGCACTGAGAAGGAAGAGCAGGTGTGGTCAGCTGGCAGGTGGAGGGTAGGGGCTTAGGAGAGCAGGTTCGGAAGTGCTGTTGGCAAGAAGGGTAGAAGGGAACCAAGCCACGCTTTCGGGCCCTGGCCTTGCAGGGCAGTCCTCTGGGGCCCAGCCCACCGCCATCCCGTTAAGATACAAGGGCCACGGAGTCAGGACTGTTTCACTGGGCACACGCATTCCACATCTGGAGTCTACTCCGTCCAACAGAAGTCCATATTTACCCGTTGCTTTTCCTAGCCCTTCTTGACTGGCTTTGAAGTTACATACCTAAGCACACATTCTGACTGCCACTTATTAGCTGGATGGACTCAAACAGATATTCTCTTCTCAGAGAATCAGTTTCTTCATCTGAAAAATGGGAAGATTAATACACCTCCCCGGTTTCAGTTAGAGAGGATACGGGTAAAGCACCCAGCAAAGCCGCAGGACATAGGAATAGAAGTTATGGCTGACATCTACCAAGTGTTTACTTAGTGCCAGGCAGCACTGTGAGAACGTCGTACAGATGAACTGGTTGGATCTCCGTCACAGCCCTCTAAGCCGTGTAGAACCATTACCTTCGTGAATAGGCGCAGATACTGAAACAGAGAGGTTGAGGAACTTGCTCAAGGTCACACAGTCTGTGAGGTCACACACTCTTAACCATCACTGCCCTTCATGGTAGGTGCTCAAGAATAGTAGGGTTTTTTTGATTTATTTTCTTTCTCGTTTTTGGCTGCCTTTTACATGGTTGACAGGGACAGCGTGACCCTGTCAAGCGCCCCAGTGCTTTGCATCCACTATGGAGCATTGATGGGTGGACTGGAGAGCACGGGCCGCAGAGCCTGACTGCCTGGGTCCACGCCCTGCCTCTCCCCCTGACCTCGGGCCTGCTGGTGGCCCTCTGTGCCACGGTTCCCTCATCACGGAAATGAGGGGGGAAAGGTAACACCTAAGCTCCTTGGGTTGTTGTGAGGACTCAATGAGAAAAAGCCCAGGGAGCACTGAGCATGGTGGCTGACATCGTCTTGTTAGCCCGTTAAATTCTTCCCCGGGCTCTTCTCTGGGACCCTCTGTCGACACACATGGTGTGTACAGGTGGGAGCTGAGAGAATCCCACATGACACTGTCACTGTGCATAAGAGGCATATGGGAGCTCCTTGTGCCAGTGACATGTGGCATGATTTACTAAAGGGCCTGACATTTCTAGCAGTCTGGGTAGCTAACTTATCATGACCAGACTGGTGGGTTAGCATTTGCAACCCTTCATTAGCAGGTGATGCCCTGTTTCGTTAGGGCTAGAAGCATAGCAGCGTTCCCGCAGGTCAGGGGTGCGTGACCTTTTCTTGCCCCTTGCATCCCCGAGCTAGTCTGCTGAAGCCGGGGATCTCTTCCCTGGAAAAGGATTTAAATGCATAAAACACATGCACAGGATTATAAAGGAAACCAGTTACTTTGAAATTTGGTCATCGGAATATTTAAAAATATGCTTTGGAAGTGGTGCTTCTTAACGTGTTCAACCTCAAGATCGCGTGGCGAGTGTAGTCTGCTGTCGTTCGATAAGAATCAATATTTTAAGATCCTTGAGATACCTGTAACACACAGTAACTGTTTCTTTGGGTGACCCGGTCACAGGAAAACACTCACACTGCTGTGGTTTGAGCAGCGATAGTATTCTGGCAATTTCAGTAGGGCTAAGAACCCCTGTCCGAGGTCGCATCTTAACTCTAGGACAAAGCCTAGGTCAGCGTGAAATACAAGGGGCTGCTCTCAGCGCGTGACTCCCCATTCACTCCCCCCAGCATTTGGGGAGCATCTAGTCCATGCAGGACACTGTGCCAGATACGCTCCACGTTAACTATTTATTTTCACGTTCTTTTCTTATTTTGAAATAATTTCACCTTTATAGGCACATTTCAAGAATCAAGGGTTTCACTTTTCCCGAGGCATCTGAGCGTAAGTCCTGTCACCTCTGAACACTTCAGTGTGTACTTCCTAGAAGCAGGGACACTGTCCTGTGTAACCCAGCGCAGCCATCAGGAGCGGGGAATGAGCGGACTCTTCACTGCCTTCTGATCCTCAGACTGGCTGGTGTTCCCCCACTCGTCCCACAAAGCCCTTCGTAGCCAGAGGCCCCGATTCAGGATCACCTGCTGCTTTGTCTTGATTCTTTAGTCTTCAGACCGGAATAGTTTCTCAGCCTTTCCTTGACGTTCGTGCCCTTCATACTTTCGAAGTGTCCGAGCCAATCATATTGTAGGGTGTCCTTCAGCTGCGGTTTGTCTGACGTGGCCTGGTTGATCGGGTTTAGGTAGGTGTCGTGGGCAGGAATGTCCTCTCACTGTGTCCTGTCTGATGGTACACGATTTAGATTTGCCTCATTGCTGGCCATGTGGACTTCGATAACTTTATGAAGGTGGCGTTCACTGGGTGTCTTGACTCTACAGTTCCTCCTTTTTCCTGTCATTAATCAGTATTTTGAGGTGTCTTGAGTCTATGTAAATACCCTGATATTCTTCAGACTTTCACCCCCTGGTTTTAGCTGGTCGCCTCAGGTCCCATGGCTGGTAAGTAGCAGAGATCCATCTCAGCTCCCTTTGTCATCATTCTGTTTGGGATGCCTTTAGAGCGTGGCTCACTTGACCTTTTCTATTTCAGTCTAAGTCCGTTGTCCCTAATACCAGGTTTGGGTTGGTGAACTTCTCGTCTTTGGAGCAAGAGCAAGTGTGGAAAGGCGCTGTTTGTAGTGTTGAGAAAGCGATGACCAGCAGCGCTGAGGGGTGACAGGTTCACGACGGCTGTGTCGGGCAGCAACGATGTTCCATTTATAGCTGCTGTTCAGTATGGGACGCGCAGCTCTCAGCTTTATTCCGAGGGACATGGTGACAGTCATTCCCCCACTCTTCCTGCAGGTGGTGCTCTCTGACTGTGGCCTGAGCCAGGGCCTGGCACCGGGGATCACCTCCGTCTGGATTTATAAACTACCCACATATGTTTGCATAATGTCAGGATGTACTCTTTTAAAATTCTTCCCTTCATGTCAGATATCCCATTGTCATTTCCAGGAAAAGCAGCAATTAGACTATGAAGAGCTGATTCAGGTCTTAAAGAAGGAGCAGGACATCTATGCTCATCTGGTAAAATCTCTGCAGGACCCAGACAGGTAAGGTTACTGTTTAGACATCATACACGTATGCAGACACGTGTATTGTGAATAAATATGGTTGGTGTCTGAGGCAGCAAAGCCTTCTCCATTTGCTTAGGAAACCTAAAGTGCTTGGACGATGGTTCCTTCCTTAAATCTCATAAACGTGTTTTATATTAAGAATTGTCTGATTCTGGGGCGCCTGGCGGCTCAGCTGGTTGAGCATCTGACTCTTGATTTTGGCTCAGGTCACGATCTCAGCGTCATGAGGTCGAGCCCCATCTCGGGCTCCGCGCTCAGTGCGGTCTGCTTGAGATTCTCTCTCTCCCTCTTCCTCTGCCCCGCCCCCCCAGGCACTTTCTCTCTCTCTCAAATAAATAAATAAATCTTTAAAAATAAGAATTGTCCAATTTTTAGATTGATTTTTTATCCTAATGAACGTAGGATAAAAACAGCATAATAATAATTACTTGTTTTTATAGTACTGTATTATAGATTAAGAAAGTGCTTCCATGTGTATTATCTCATGAGATCCTCACAGCTGTTTTGTGAGGTAATATTGTTATCCCTGTGTTCCATGAGGCCATGAACGTTGAGAGAGTTAGGTGACTTGTCCAAAGTTACACAGGTGGTGAGTGACTGCACACAGGGACTCAAGCAAGTTTCTGTGTCCGGGAGTGACTTGTGTCTTTACAGAATTGCTGAGATGCTCTGGTGCCAGTGAGGTGTGGTGATGAGAGACTGCTGGAGGCGAGTGGCCTCGCTCTGTCCTAGCTCTGTGTCCACAGGCAAGTGGGCCCCTCGGGGCCTCTGTTCGCCAGTGCGGGCTTGGCCTCGGTGGTTTCTCACATTACGACCTCCTCCCTCTCCACACCGGGCTAGTTGCAGGTGCAAGGATACAAGGTCTGGGGTTCATTTGAAAACCGTACAGAAGCAGAGGAGGTGGGTGGGGATACTGATGGAATAATAGCACCCATGGCTGCCTGGTGGTCAGGGCTGGGGTGTGGGTAAACGGGGAGGGGCTCGGGTAGGAGCTTGTCTTCGTTTGTGTATGTTTATACAGATTTCCAGAATAAAAAGTTAAACTGTCCCCCGTCACTGCTCCTTCTCTGAAGCCTTTCACTCTGGCTGGAATGGTCTTCACCTTTGCACGGCCCCCCACAGCCTGCCGTTATCTCCCAGAGGCCTGGAGAGTTCATCTGGAGGGCTGTCCTTGTGAGGAGGCTGTCGTCACTGTTGGGCTGCCCTCACAGCTGCTCCTGCCACCCTTTGGGTGCTTGTCCGTAACCGGCCTGCCCCCTCGTCAGGGCCATGCGCCCCTCAGGGCAGAGCCCTGTCTCCTCAGCGGCTCCATTTCCCAGCGCCTGTCACCGTGGCTGGGTGGAGTGGGCATGTGGGAAGCGTTGAGAGGATGAGGACCGCCCCCCCTCCGCCCCCCGGAACCTGCATCTAGTCTTCTGAGATAGGGGATCATTGTCAGATTTGTTGATCTGAAGTGAGTTTAGAGAAAACGGAAACATGCTGATGAAATTCTGGGAGTAGGCATCACTCTCTAAAAATGAGCCTTTTCCAGAAGCCTTAGCTGCTCGGCATTTCTGCTCAGGGAGGGGCGAGTGAAGCTGGGAAGCTGGGGTAGGGGTGGGGACAGGCCAGGTCCCAGGCAGCTTCTCTGGGTCCTGTGCCGGGCGGGGTGCGTAACAGCGGCTCAACTTTTGCTACTGCATTCCGCAAGCGCCGTCCCCTGCCCCAGCGCGACGGCCATCACCGTCTCCAGATAGTGCCACGTCTCTCGTGGGAGGTTAAGTTGTCCCCAGATGGGAATCCCTGCTATCACTCCGGAGAATCGGAGCGTTCGGCTTATGAACGTCCTCTTTTGTTTGGGAGGTGCTTGGATAAGTGGAAGGAGGGACGTGATGCACGTGGAGTGTCTCGTGTGTGTTTGCCTTTATGCTAAACGCTCGCCCATGGAACTCTTGAGAGTTAATCCTTGAAACGGTCCCGAAGGGCAGGTGTTATCCCCATTCCACAGATGAGGAAGGCGGGCAGGACGCAGGCAGCTGGACCGACTTGCCCAAGGTCATGGCACTAGTTAGCGGTGGGGTGCTGCGTGGGGTGCCGCGCGGAGCGTGCCTCCGTCTCCTCCTTTCTGCCGCCTCCTCCCGCCGCCTGGCACAGGAGGCATGCACAGGGCTTTTGTTTCTTTCTAGGTGGAACACCTTTTGTTCTACCAACTCCTCACACCTTGAAAAGGCCCTGGAGTTAGGGAGACATAACTGACAGACACGGGAGCAGCAGCTGTGTACTTTTCACCCTGTCAGAAAATGGAAGAGGGAGGGAAGCAGTCAGCCTTCCTCAGCCCTAATCGCAGCAGCTTCGCTGAAACAGTCTCCTTTTCTCCCCCTGCCTAAGTGTCTCTGCAGCACGGCTGCATCCAAGCGAGTGCTGTGACACCTCCGTGAGGTTTTCCATCAGCCTTACAAATTGATCATTATGATTGCCTGGAAATGGAACTAGGTACGAGTTGCTAGTAGGGCCCCTTCCCTCGCAGGAAGACTGCTTCACAGTGAACCGTCGTCAAAGCAGCGAGCATAGAAGATTAGACATAATGGTTTATTTTCCTTCCGATATATGTTGATTTATATGTGCGGTTCGATGGATGGAGCTGGAAGCAATCTGTGAAGGAGAGTGGGGCTCGAGTTTGTAGCGCAGACATTTGGAGCAGTAGCTCCTAGCCATTTTGGGGCTCTGGACCCCTTTTGGAAAATCTGATGAAAGCTCATGGGCCCTCCTCTCTTTAGAAACAGCCACATAGTCTTACATTTTTGCAGACGGTCTCAAGGTGTTGGTGGACCCTCTTAGGGAACCATAGGTCAGACACTGGACAGGGAGTGATGTATTTCTCAGGATTTAAAAAAGGAGGCTTTCTGATTTGTTAATGTGTTTTGCTGGTCTTGAAAAATGTTCATATACTTTGACCCAGTAATTGCACTGCTGGGAATCAGGCTTAAGAAATGAACCTGAATGTGAGAGGCTCTAGGCACGGAGATGTTCAGGGAAACATCATTTATGTTATTCAGATGTTGGCTGGGTCTCTGTTCCTCTGAGAGCTGGGTGCACTCAGCTCAGATCCCTGCCAGAGCCCATTTGGTGGGTCTGGGCCCCCCAAGTCAGTAGCTACTAGCCAGGGGACTATCGATATCGGAACTAAGAAAAATTACCCATTCAGTTCCTCAGTATGTTAGCTTCGTTTCAGCTGCTCAGTAGGCACATTTAGCTAAAGGCTACCATATTAGTGCATATACAGAACACTTCTAACTTCCAGAAAGTTCTGTTGAACAGCACCCCAGGATTCCTGCAGATTCTGGGGGGTGCACATTTTCATGGCCTCTTCTGAATTCTGGGTTGCTGGCCTCACTCAGGCTCTCTGTGCAGGCTATGCTGTGTCACGCTGACCCAGAGGTGAGACTTGGCACTCCCCACCCCAAATAAAAATCCATCCCACCCTGTGTTTGTGAGTGGGGCTGGAGTTCTCTTGGCCCCTAAATCAGACCTTTCCTCCCTCCTTTATCAACTCCCTCTCTTTCTTTTCTGTTTTCACTTCCTTTCTGCCCCTCAGTTTCACCCCCAGTACCATGTCTTTCAGGAGTGACATATTCGCTCTTCTCCCTTGTCTCCTCTTTTGAAGCCTGGGTGCCAAGTGACATGGAGGCTCTCAAGAGCCTCCCCTTCCACACCCAAGCCCTTGAAAGGCATTACTCCAAACAGAGAAACATTTTGGGGAATGACATGATTTCTCCCTATTTACACCTGTAGCAAAAACTTGGAAATGACCCAAATGTCCACTACTAAGAGGATGAGTTCAAGTAAATGGTGGGCCATTCACCTGATTAATGTTACATAGTCATTGAAAATGATGCTTGCAAATCATTTCCAAAAATGTAGGGAAATACTTAAGTGAGGAATGCACAATTCAGTATCATATGTCAAGTATTATTTTCCCTTTGTGAAAATACTCAGGGAAAAAGATTGGGAGGAAATGCAGTCTGGGGGCGCCTGGCTGGCTCAGTCGGTAGAGTGTGTGACTCTTGATCTTGGGGTTGTGAGTTCGAGTTCCATGTTGGGTCTAAAGATTACTTAAAAATAAAGTCTTAAAAAAAAGGACACACAGCCTGCCCCATGTTAATTGGTAGCAGGATCATGGTAGTTCTTGTTTTCTTATGCTTTTGTGTTTTAAATTTTCCGTAAGCATATATTTACTTTTATAACCAGAAAAAAACCCACTGATGACCTAACAATCAAGGGGAGGCTGGCCGGCTTTTGTATCTTAAGGCACAAATAGGTCTGTTTAAAAATGGCTGTTGTCTTCGGGTGACGTATGGACGTGTTGAGCCACTGTATTTATTCTACACCTGAAACTTATATTACCCTGCATGTTAACCAACTGGAATTTAAATAAAAACTTAAAAAAAAATTTCTGGTGTCTCGTTTTACCAAGTACCAACAGCCTGCAGGCTGAGTTAAACAGCATTTTCGCTTTGCGGAAGCAGCTGGAGCAGGACGTGCTCTCCTATCGGAATTTGCGGAAGACCCTGGAGGAGCAGATCAGTGAAATTCGGAGGCGGGAAGGTGCGTGCTCTCTCGTATGTGTTTCCCTCTGGTTTTCCCACGTGGAGGGCCGTGGCTGAACTTTAAGAAAGTCCTAAAACTTCAGTATGGGGTGAGGAGCCCACAGGATTTCGTCTGGGTTCCTCTTTTTTGTGGTGACCGTGTTCATGTTGGACCTCCCAGTCTGTGTGTCCGGCTTCAGCCTTCGTGGAAGGGCTCAGCGCGTCGTATCAGTTTGCCTAGCGGGGCACCTGCTGCAGAGTCTGGGCCACACTGACGCATGAGCGCTGAGATTGCTGTTTCGGGGTGAAACTTTGCTCTTAGCATTGTCACGACGAGTGAGTTCCTCAGGGAGGGCTACAAGGTGAGGGGCCTGTGGTTCTAGCATTGCTGTGCTCATCGTAGCAACACTCGGCCGTCTCCCTTACTTGAACCTGAGCCTCGAGTCTGCACGACTGCCCTCTTCCTTTCTGTCTCGAGCCTGGTACCTGGCATGCATGGGTACAAGAACTTGGTGCTAGCAGTGGTAGGCTTGACTTTTCTGGAGCGCTTGCTGTGTATAAGGCACAGCACCAGGCACTGCATTTCTCATCTCGGGTCCTGACGATCACCCTGTTGGCCGGCGTAGCTGTTGACTTCATTTTACAAATGAAGAGCCTGGGGCTCGGGTTGAGGGTGGGGGTTGATTTACCCAGTTCGAGCCAGGATATCTTCCTTTGAAGTGTAGCTCTTTCTAGTGCATTAGGTATATCAGCTCTTGTCCCCAAATCGTTAAATGAGATCGTGTTTGTAGACATGCGTCATTCAGTAGATAGCCTGCCCTTCCTCTGTGCCTTCCCTCCCTATTGGGATGTGACCTTCGGCGCAGAGGAAGCAGACCTTTACGCAGGTGGCCAGACATTCTCTTATCTCAGATCTAGCAGCCAGTTTCTGCACTTGCTGTGCTCACGGCCACAGAGGGCTCTGGGGCCAGTAAAAAATACATCAGGCACTTTTATTTCCCTGGAGCTCTACCCTTGAGGGTCACGTCTAATTTTCCTGTATTCTCACCTAGACAGAATCACTCCCTCATTTAAACTGAAATCACAGTCCGCTGGTGCCACTCAGAGTGGTCTCTAAGTATAACACTTGATATGCACATTCTAATTCGTAATAGGCCACAGTGAAAGCCTGCAGCCCATGATGAGACCGTACATTGAGATATCAGCCTGTGGAGAAAGAGGGAAAATTACTTTTGCTCCAAAGGTGGTACCTTCAACTCCCTATTTGTACTTACTCCCCCTTGTAGCAACCGTCCCCCTCCCCCACCTCTCCCAATTCAAATTGCCTTATATGGATTATACTAGGATTGGGCTTGGAAGGATCTATTTCTGATATTCTTTTTCTCCTCACCCCCCCTTTTTTTCTTTTTTTTCAGAAGAACCATTTTCATTTTATAGTGATCAAACATCTTATCTGAGTATTTGCCTTGAAGAGCCCAATCGGTTTCAAGTGGAACATTTTTCTCAAGAAGAACTAAAGAAAAAGGTATTGACCTGTCAACTTTCAGTCCTTTGTTGGTTATTTGTCGTCTCTTGGGTTCCTGATCTGAGCTGTAAGAATCTGAAAGTTCCTTTCCTCTCCTTTCTTCCTTCTCTCCCTGCCTGTCTTTGCTCCGTCTTTGTTCCTTCTGTGTTTGTTACCTGGCGTGCCCTCCCGTGTGCCTGACATCCTCCTTCTCAGACTGGAGGACCAGCCCAGGCTTGATCTCCTCCAGCAGATGCTGTCCAGGCCCGCCCTCAGGTCATTCTCCTCTCCTCTCGTACCTAACTGCACTGATGGCATGCTCATACTGACCTGTAATTATCTGGTTATTGTCTGTATCCCCACCAGGTTATGAGCACCTTGAAGTTAGTGATTGTATCTTACTTATTTTTGATTTTTCAGTACTACCACACACAGTGGGAGTTAATATGTGCTTTCTGAAAGAATATAGATCCAGATTTGATCAGTAAATCTTTTTTTAAAACTGGAAACCAGGTTTCTCAATCTGTAGATTGTTGGTTTGATGAGAGTGGTTTAGTACTTTCAAGATCCTAACAACCACCAGTCAGAGTAGGAAGTGTGAGCTTAGAGGAGACTGTGATTTATTATCCAATTATCGTATATGTATGACAGAGTTGGTCTCTGCCTTGGGATAATTCACATTCTCGTAGAGTGGGCAGACGGGTCAACAGGTGTTTGCAGTGTCGGGTGCAGGGCTTGCTGGCGTAGGTGGATGTGCAGGGGAGAGGCAGCAGAGAAGGAGAGGTTAACTGTCGGGGGCTGGGGGTGTTCATTTGATCGGAGGAAGCTTTTCAGCAGAAGTGAGGCCTGAAGTGGGTTTTGAAGGATGCATAGAAGCTTGTCTAGGTGGAGGGCCTTCTCCGCAGAGAGAGAGAGTAGGTGTAAGGTACTAAAAGTAAGGAATAGAGAGGAGAATCAAGAATGTCAGCATCTTGGGGAGGAGTGGAGCAAGGAGCATCGAGGCATCTTAGTTTTTGAAGACGGAGAGAATAGGGGTGCTGAGAGCTGCTGGCAGCATCCCCTGTGGCAATGTTTCAGGGCGGGAGGTGTTCATGTGTTTGGTGCTTAGTCAGAGTTTGTAGAGGCAGAATGTTTTGTTCTTCTCCCTACAACCTCGAGGGCTGGGTCCAGTTCGTCTTCATGTGTTGTCGTATTGGACATCTGCTGTGTGTAGTCGGCGGGGGCGTTCCCACTTTATTGGAGGGGCTAATGCTCACCCCATTAAGAAGTCTGCAAAATGATTAGCCATTGGGGTTTGAAGCTTACAGGGAACAAAGGTGGTGCCTGCTTAATTACTGATGTACCTGGTCTAGCAAGAGCCATGCCTTAAGGAGGAGCACTGGATTGGGAGCCCTGGGATCTCAGCTCCGGGCCCATTCCACCTCTGCGGAGGCAGCTCCCCTTTCCCACATGGCGAGGCACTTTGGCCGTCATTGTATGTCATTTAATTCCCCAGACATCCCCAGCCGCGGGGCCTTGGGCAATAAACTTCTTTGTATGTTGGCTCCTCTTTGTAAAATGGGAATAGTCATTCTAGCCTGTCCACCTCCTCAGGATTTCTGTAAGGAATGAATGACTAAAGCTTGTGGGAGTATTTTAGTAGCTGTAAATTGCTTTGTAATTGAAGATGATGATTATGACTGATATCGCCAGATCGGTATACAAAGAAGGTCGATGCTCTGAAGGAAGGCTCTGACACAGTCTCAGAAACATCAGTCTCGGGGGCTTGTTCTCCAGGGGGCCTCAAGTACCAGACGGAGATCGGCTTCGCTGTCCGTGATGGGGCACGTAGCCTGTGCCAGGGACCTCGGTGCGCTGTGACCGTGATCCCGATCAGTTCCCACGGTAGCCCATGCCGCAGATGAGGAAATGGAGGCTTAGCCCAGGATTGCCTTGGAGGGGTGGCTGTGGGATTAGAATGCAGGCATGCCGGTGTTGCTTTCACCGCACCCTGAAGGGGCGCCTGAAGGCTGGAGTCGGGCTGCCCGATCCTCCGTAATTGTGGTGCTGAGAAGCCCACTCAGCGGGAAGGTGTGTGTGCAGGGCCGAGGCCCTGGGAAGCCGAGGTCGGCTGGTGGGCAGCCACTTCTTTCTCTGCTCTTATCCCCCAGGTCAGTGACCTGATACAGCTGGTGAAGGAACTGTATACAGACAACCAGCACCTGAAGAAAACCATCTTTGATCTCTCCTGCGTGGGTTTCCAGGGAGGTGACAGACTTGAGTCAATAGAACAATCGGAGGTAAGGAGAAACGATCGTGTTAGGTGCTCACTACAAAACGGTACAGCCCCCCAGATGTCTCCAGCCCACATCTGGCCTGAGGAGGCCCCTGGTGAAACTCCGTGTGCTGGCTGTGCCTCGGAGGGCCCTGGTTGGTCAGCAGCCTTCCGCAAAGTTTGGGGTAGGTCTGCACGGACACGTCGGATATATTTTGTTGGCTTTTGACTCCCGAGTCCGGCCCTGGGGTCTGTGCTGCAGATGGCACGTCTGGATGAGTGGTTTGGTCTCAGAGGGATCCGGAGAGTAATCTGGGTCGTGTAGAGGCTGCATTAAGGAATCTGTTAACGTTGAAAAACAGATGAGTAAACACGTTTTTCATTTTTGTATTAATCTTCTGAATTTTGTGCATCTTCTCACGCACGTGGCCTCCGGCCTGGTGGATTTGACCGGATGTGTGTCATCCCTTCCCACACAGCCCTGGGAACTCCCGCACTGCCTTGTGCGGAGGCCAAGGCCAGAAGCCAGCGGCCTGTCTGAGCAGGGCCCTCGGGCCGCGGAAATTTTCTGCTGGTGGCGTTTGAAAGTCTGAAATGGCCAGGAAAGGTTAGATCATGGTGCCTCCACGAGGACCACGACACGGCCTGTGGTTGCTGGGCTCGTGTGCTCGCCCACCCTGTTAGCCCTCCCACCCCAGGACAGATGCGGAAGCCTCATCCAGCCCGGTCCCTCCTGGGTCTGTGCTTGTCTTTGTGAGGTGCTGTCTCTGATCCGTCGTTCCTGGCCCGCGCGTATAGGAGGGGGACCCTGAAGTCGTGCCAGTGGGGAAGCGCTTGTCTCCTCCCTTTAGCCCCTGACTGGCTTCTCTCCCCGACAGGCAGAGCCGGGCCCCGGGCCTCTGTTAGCCTTTCTCAGAGGACTGGAGCTGTTCTTACTCCCAAGTGCAGGAGGGCCTTTTTGTCCTTGTGTCCCGGGCCCCTCAGTCTTCTTGGTGAGGGTTGTCTTGAACTCAGCCGAGCTTGCCAGGTAAAGGAGGTCTCGTTGCCACATTCTGCGGAAAGATCTGTCAGCCTTAAAGCTGTCTCCTCCCACCCTCAAAGTGGAAGCCGCTCGCAGGTACTCACGCTGCGCTCTGGCCATCTGCTGTCTTTGAGAGAGGGAATGTTATTGATCTTAGCCTCCCGGGCTCCAGATAATTTTGGAAACTAAGAATATCTGCAATCCATTTAGGGAGAAACAAGTCTCTGGGTTTGTTTTCTCCAAGGCAGCATTTTTAATAAGCAGCTCATTCTTCACCTACTTCGTTTGAGTCGTAAATGGCGAGTTTGTTTGTTCATTTGCCCTTTGAAAAAAATCTGTTAAATGTCCCATTATGTCCTTTGGAGAACAGAGGCTTTTTCCTCTTCCCACTCCGAGATCTTAACACGAGCCAATTCAGTTTGAGTCACTGGTCAGATTGCATTTCAACTTGATGTCCCCGTGAATAGCCTTGTCCCGTGTAGCCGTTCCCCCGGCGTGGGCGGGAAGGCCCCAAGATCTGCGTGGGAAGGAAGCTGTTCCCACAGTGGTCTTGAGCTGAGGGAGGAGAGGTCGCGTGGGGGCGAGGGTGGGATGGCGAAGAGGGGAGGCTGCCGTGCCCTGGGTGTGCGTGTGGTTCTCCTTTGATGAGGCCGGGAAATGGCCAGTCTGTCCACAGCCTTTCTGCGCAGCGGGGCTTGCAGTGTCGGGGCCGGGCACCATTCCTGCTCCCAAGAGCCTGTAAATCAGAGAAGGGGAGGGGGAAAGAAAATCTGTGTTTTTGAAATTCAGTATTTTTCTCCAATATTTAATTAGCCCACAGCATTGGGTTAAAATAGAGAAAAGAAATTACCCCAATCCTGTCACTTTAAAACACGCACAGTTAATTAACATTGTGGAACCCTCCTCCTCTGTGTACGTGAGCACGTACAGGCCCACGATGCGGATACGGTTTTGTTTCCTGTGTTTGTCCAATTTCTGTTATGTTATAGCATCTTATTTTATCTTATGAATGCGCCGAAATGTAACTAACTGCCTCACTATTGTTGGACATGTAGATTGTTTCCAGCAATTCACTATTTAAAATTACCTGATGAGTGTCCTCAGACACAAATCTCTTTCTGGGTTTAGGTTTTTTTCTTCTTTTTTTCCCCCTTTGACCGTATTCCCAGATAGGTAATTGCTAGGTCAAAAGTACAGATAGAGACAGATATAGCTGTAAAGTATGCATAGAATTTATTTTCATATAGCCTCCCCCTGCAACCTTTAATTTGACGAAGGGTATAAATAGTAGGAGCCCCTTGATGTAGTTTGTCAGGTTTGTCCTCAAAGTGGTTGCCCTGGAATGGATTCCCTCCAGCTGATGAAGACCGTGCTTACTCCTGTATGTGGGCAGTTCACTTCAAAACCACCCAAACAAAAGACTGAGGACAGGTGTCCTTTGGTTTTAAAGGGCATTAAAATAATCTCTAATCGGTTTGCTTCTCTTTCTTTGTGTTTATTCACTGGTTATTAATTTATGTATTATAAAATGGGGTTGAGATTTGATGTACCGGAGTGATTGGAGCAGCGTGCAGTCATAGGGTGAGCCTTGCAAACCACGAACCCTGTGATGTGTGGAACTATCCCCGCTAAGAGGATACACGTGTGAGTGTGCAGAAAGAGCTAGTCTCTATTATTATTTACTTACATCGTCAGTTTTAGAAATAGCTAGAAAACTAAGATTTTTTTTTCTTTTGGCATGGAGGGAAAACATGGATGAGGGGCATAATTTAATTGAACGCAAGTATTCGAAGAGCTGCCGTGTTGAATAAGAGACAGACGTTGTGTGACTAGAGGACAGACAGTACTCAGAAGGAGGAGATGCTTGTTAAATTCTGCCATTAGTAGTAGAATTAAGTTTAGTTTGTCAGAAGCGGATTGGATTTCATTAAAAGGAGGAGGTATCCAAGAGTTCGACTTCGTAAGTTATGAATCGTACATGATTTATAAAGAGCCCTGGCACAGTGCCTGGCATGTAGTAGGCACTCAGTAGAATAGTCTAATTGTTTTGGTAAGTTAGTGGCAGAGTTGGGACTAGAGACCTCTTCTGACTCTGTTCAGTGTTGTTTCCGTGACACCATGGGGCATTGCTTCCAAAGTTTAACGTGTGTGACTTTCCTGGGCATCTTGTTAAAATGAGGATTCCAGTTCCGTGAGCCTGGCGTGGGGCCCCAGAGTCTGCATTTCTCGGAAGCTTCTGTTGCTCCGAAGAGCGCCCTTGGAGCAGTGAGACCAGAGGTAATGCTGAACACCTCTTGGTCTCAGCTCTCACTTTGAAAGGCTCTTTATTCGTTCCTTTGGTCTTTCAGCACTGTTTCATTGCACACCAGGTGTTGCTGGCCCTTTAGAACTGCCCCATCCAGTATGGAACGCAGAGCAGCAGAGGGGCAGTTTCCACTGAGAGAGTGTGTGTGTGTGTGTGTGTGTGTGTGTGTGTGTGTGTGTTGGGGGATGGGGGCTGTGAAGGAAGAATGCGGAGTGCTAACATGTGGACAGGGGCCTGGCCTCTTCCTGGAGGAGGGGGGGCCGACAAAGCAGATCAAGGAAGAACAGCCCAGGAAGCTGGAGTAGAAGCAGGACAGTGCAGTTGTTAGGGAGCTATGTTTTCGGGGTGAGGGGGTGTCTGCGAGGGTCAAGGACTCTCAGAAGACAAGAAAAAACGGCTGAGAAGTTGCCAATGAGTCTTTCACGTATGGAGCCAGGGACATTTCTCTGTGTCCACAACATTTAATTTCTTGGCCATTGCTGGAAATTGAGTTTACTTTTCATTTTGACCAAGTCAGCAGAGGTAAAGAGAAACGAAAGTTAATCTTTATTTCACTGTGTTGGTGGTGATTCTGGAAACGAAGAATGACTTTTGATATTTCAACTTGGAATGGTGTGAGTGAACAATGTTTTGCTTAGTTTAACTTATGGGGGCCCTTCCTTTATCCACGGGCCTGGGGAGGAGCTTCTCTGTGCTTCTTCCCTAAGCCCATGTGTGTTCTGTCTCCTGTATTAGATGATCTTTGGAGGACTTTTCACGTGCAATTTCTAGAGTGTTGGCAACAAAAGCCACGTTGCAGGAGGTGGGGGTAGACAATTGTTTCAAGAAGCTTGGAGAGAGGCAGAGAAGGCTCAGTGACCAGATCTGTTGGAAATCAAAGAAGAACTGTCGTCGTTTTGTTTTTTGAAAGATGGGAGAGACCAGGGCGCCTGGGTGGCGCAGTCGTTAAGCGTCTGCCTTTGGCTCAGGGTGTGATCCCGGCGTTCTGGGATCGAGTCCCACATCAGGCTCCTCCGCTGAGAGCCTGCTTCTTCCTCTCCCACTCCCCCTGCCTGTGTTCCCTCTCTCACTGGCTGTCTCTATCTCTGTCAAATAAATAAATAAAATCTTAAAAAAAAAAAAAAAAAGATGGGAGAGACCTTCCCCCAGCATTTTATCCTGAGGAAATTTAAACACAGCAAAGTGAGAAGAAACTGACGATGAACACCCATATACTCACCAGCTAGATTCTCCTGTTAACATGTCCCACTTACCCATCGTCATTCCATCTTATCTTTTTGATAAATTCTAATGTACATTACAGATACCGGTACACTTCCTTCCTCTGAAATACTTCAACACATATATCTTAACTTCAGTGTATGTTTGTGGTTATTTTTCTTTTAAGGTTAAGTTTACATACATTGAAATCTAGAAATCCTAAGTCTGTATCTGCTCAGTTTTACATGCATATGTTCCTTGTGACCCACACCTCCTCAAGACCCCTCACGTCCCTTCTCATCGATTCTCACTGCTACCCCCAGCCATTTTTCTTCTTTTGTCCCCCCATGTGTTAGTTTTGGACACTAGACTTTCACATGAGCGGAATCATCAAGTGGACTCTCGTGGAAAGATTCTTTCACCCGGCATACTGTTTTTTGAGATTCAGCCATGTCATGTGAACAGACTGCATGTTCCTTCTTATTGCTCAGTAGTATTCCATGGTGTAAATATATTAAAACTTGTTTATTCATTCTGCTGTTGATGGACATTTGGATTGTTTCGGGTTTTGCATATTATGATAAAAGTTGATATGAACATTCATGTACAGATCTTTATGGGGATATCTGTTTTCATTTTTCTTGATGAGTACCTGGGAGTGGAATTCCTGGGTCGTAGGGTTATTCGTTGTAGAAGATACTGCCAGAACTTTTTCCACAGTAGTCTAACCTTTTGTATTCCCACCAAGTTTGATAGTCCTAGCTGGCCTTTATCCCTTGAGAATGTCTTAATGACGAGAGCAGACGCCGATGGAGGGAGAGAAGCCCCTCATCCGTATGTAGGAGCTTTGATGCCTTAGTGAGTGTGTCCACACGTGGCTCGCCTGTTTAATGCTTGTTAGTTTAGGAAGCTCTGATTTGTAAGGTCGTCAGTCCTGTTTGATCCCGCTGGCAGATTTAGATGTGGTTGGGTTGA
Organism: Ursus americanus; assembly: GCF_024610735.1. Lineage (NCBI taxonomy): Eukaryota > Metazoa > Chordata > Mammalia > Carnivora > Ursidae > Ursus > Ursus americanus. The sequence goes on from NC_142144.1 coordinate 13,989,970, forward strand.
ATGTGTTCTGGTCCTGGAAAGTTTTCTATCGAATGACTTCATGAAGTCAGTTTGCTTTGTCTTGTTTGCTTTCTTCCAAAATAAGCGTTTCCTATAAGGGGAAGATCAGAAAAATGTAAGTTGGTCTGGGAAAAGTATGGACTAAATATAGGAATTCATAAATAAAACTGTAGAGAAGGAACCTCAGAAATCTCGTACGTACACTGTGCCCAGCCGGTGACTCAGCACGGTTTGTGGTCTTGACACTTCAGTGCAGAGCTTACAGTTTCATCGGTGAGGTGAGCTTTGGTATAATTTTTGAAACGGCTTTGACTGATGACCTCCCTGGGTGTGGCCACCTCTCCTCTCCTTTTTTATTTGGTTTAATCCAGGTGCCCCAGGACTAGAGTTTTCGCCCTTGCAGCGAGCTGAGATCTAGCCCCCTTGAGAACAGTGTGCTGTCCGTTCTGCAGAATGCAGAAGCTTTGGGATTTGCACTTCTTTAAAGCATTAGGGATTTATGCAGTCTTCATAGAAAACTGTTCTTCATTTCCAAAGCATAAAGTTATCGTCAGGCAAGCTCGATACTCATTAGTGATGAGGACTTTTTGTCAGCAAAATGACAGCATGGCTGGGACTGTCCATCTCAGATGTGTGACAGTCCAAAAAGAGGTTTATGCCCTGTGCTAAATAGGAGAAGTGATGCATAAATCGGACACAACATAAATTTCATTTACTGCCTTCTTGCTGTTTGATATTTTCAATTCCATCAATAGCTTTTTTCCAAAATCTTGTTACTTTTATATAATCTGAAAGTGAATTCAGCCACGGCAGGAATGGCAGTCGCACAACAGACAGCATATTCAATTTACAGCAGCTCAGGGAAGGCCCTGCGAGGGCAGGGGGAAATGGCTTTTGTTGTTTCTTCGGAATTTGTCCTTCAATGATGTCCAATCCTGGGCAGCTGTGTGTGATTTGCTAGAACTAGCGTCTCTAACTTCGGTTAATTTTTATTTCATTGGCTTTGGCATTCGTTTCTGCCTCCTTTTTGGTTTGTTTTTTGTTTTGCATTAAAAAAAAAAGACATCAGTGACTTATTCATACATATTCATGCTGCGCTCTTTTTTGGGTTGCATTTTCACACCATTCCATGCTCCGTGTAGCTTCTGGCTAGCAAGGAGGACGAGGACACGACCAGAACGGAAGAGGAGGACGAGAATAATTTCCTGAGTGACCAGCATTTGGAGCAGAGTGACAAGGTAGGGACGCGGCAGTCAACTCCAATTCCATCCTCCCCTCTCTGTGCCCAAGCCAGTCTTCCAGCTTGGAATGAATCCGTTGACTCTTCTATTCATTCTGCTTGTCTCGAGTGCCTCCTGTGTGCCAGTGGAGAGCAGAGACACTAGGTCTCTTCCTTCTCAGGAGTTACAAACGGGGTGGTAGAGCCAGTCGAGAAACAGCGAGACATGGAGTTGCCAATGAAAACAGGGTTGTCCTAAGAGAGTAGCAGGCATTGGATGTTGGACTTGGTCAGATCTTTAGAGATCTATCCCCACCCATTCATTTTATGCATTGGAAACTGAGACCTCTGAGGGGAGGGGATTTCTCCAGGGCGTAGGGTAAGTCAGTGACTGAGTTGGAGCAAGAGCCCCTGTCTCTGGACTGTTGTGGAGTCCCAGATCATTTGATTGCAGTGTAAGGACTCACTTCTCAGGGGCTCTCTCCAGTCTCCTGACCTGGAACCCAGTTTAGTGTCATGTGGGCATTGTTGAGAATTTGACTCCTTCAGAGAACGTTCCTCCAGTCACATGGATAACCGGGCATTTGGGAGAAACATTCTCTGAGGTTGAAAGAACCCAAAAGACCGGGATGCGGTGGGACAGAGGAGGCTACAGATTTGGCATTCGTAAGCTTCAAGGTGTTCAAGTTCTTGAGGTCATGAATGCAAGGTCATTAAAATGTAGGTGGTTTCGGAAAGCAAAGCAATTCAAAGATCTGATTTTGAGTCTTGGTCTTTATCTTTGTGACCTCAGTTAACCCTTGCTTAACCCCTCAGCCTGAGTTTTTCCCATCAGTGAAGATAATCCATCCTTGCTGGAGTTTTTGTGATATTTAAATAGAAAGGTATGTACTAAGTGCTCAGTAAATGCTCCTCTGTGTCTTGTAATAGTCCAGACTTTTCCTTTTTTTGGAGGTTACTTATTTAGATGGATTTAATAACTAGATTGGTGGCAAACAAGACCCTATAAATAACAGCTCATTTGTGTGGGTCTTGTCTTCCATTTAAATATCTTAATCATTTTACAAGTGTGAGAGAGGGGTGTGATGGCCAGTGTGTATATCACCAGCAGTAATGCAGTCAAGGGGAGTTATTTATAGACTGGTAGAAGAAATTTACAGCTTTGGAAAGGGGGGGAAAGAATGCTAATTGCAGCACCTCAAGACATGCCCAGTACAAGCTTTAACTAGATGCTTCCTTGGTCCCACTCCTCTGGGACCCTCAGTGACCCCAGAAGGTGGATCCATAAATAACATCTCCCTGGGAATTAGGAACTCTCTGCTTTCCTAATGAGACAAATCAAAGTCATGTTAATTAGGATGTCTCTGTAAAGAGTAAGGCGCCTTTCTGATATCTAACGAGGAGGATACATCGCAAGAGGTAGATAATAGACGTCTGAAGCATCATTCATGGTGTGGGCTCCATACCTTCTTAACTCAACAAGTAGTGGGCCGTGGGGTGGGGGGGACGTGCCCATGGTGGGTGGGACACTGTGCCAGGACCTTAGGTGAGCAGTCATCTCATTTGATTCTCATGGTCCCCTTGGAAGATGGCGTTACTCTCCCCATTTTGTGGATGAGGAAAGTGAGGGTGAGGAGAAGTGGTGTGAACCTCTCCATGGTCTTGCGGGAGCATCTGCCTGCCTGGCCACAAGGCACGTGTGTGGACCTGCGAGCCAGAGCTCTCTGCCCTGTCCCACTTGCCTTTTCCGTCCAGCTTGCTTGCACTGCTCATTTACTCTCAGTTTCTGTCCTTTTTCTCTCCGCCACGTATGCCCTGTCTCTCTTCCAAGGTCCATATTTTGACCAGATACTCTGATTTGCAGATCATGGAGGATTATTCCAAAGGGGGCTGCAAAAACGGATACTTGAGGCACACAGATTCCAGTATTCTAGACTACGATGGAACCCACAAACCTGGCTGCCCCGGAGACCAGAGTCCAGAAGAAGGCGAGCTCCTGACCCTGCTTGCCCCTTTTTTCAACGAGAAGGCCACATTGTTACTGGAATCCAGGTAGACGTGGGGCCCTGGCGTTGCTTTTTCTCTCTAGTTTGAGGGGAGAACAAACTCATTTTGCTAAATGGATTTAGATGGCAGTGCTGTGTAATTTAGCTGAGCGAGCCCCTGAAATGTCTTGGAAGGAATCTTGCCAGTCATGCAATTAAGTAATTAGGCTGCGTGCTAGTGGCTGGGAGGGGACTTCAGCAGAGCCTCATGCAAACCCATTACAAAGAGAGAAAGAAAGCTTGCCTCTGGAATTGGTCCTGGGAGCCCTGGGAAGGGCTGTCTGCCTGTCAGCGAGAGAATCAGCCCTACTGGAGTCTCTTCCAGTTTCTGCAACGGCTTACAAACTGCCATTGTAGTCGTGACTCGCTGTTTTATGTTGAGCTTGAACTTCAGTTCTCTTCTCATTATATCTGCTGGGAGTCATCCTATGTGAGGAAATACTTCAGGGTGTTTGCCTTAAAACAAAAAAGGAGAAACATTCAGTAATTTGTATTTTTCACATTAACCCTTCGGGAGGAGATTGTCCCCGTTGCACATTCTTTCAAGACCATGGTACCAGCTGCTTGGGCTTTGGAGCCAGAAGGAGCCGTGCCTTCCTCTCTCAGAGCCCCAGTTTCTCCGACCACTTCCTCGGGTGCCGTGAGGAGTAAGAAAGCGCACCGTTTAAGGAAAATGGCAGGCGGGTGGTGTGTATTCAATAAAACTGTCCCGTCCTCCTCCAGTGTAGGTAGAGAAATGGAGCCGCTAACTCGTGCCCGTGACTCTTGGCAGGAGCCAGGAACCCTACTATTTCTTACATCGTTGGTGGACTAAGCCTCATAGACATTCTTTAGCTAAAAAAAGGACTGGAGTGTTCTGTGTTTGTGAGCTCAGGCAGGCTGACCCTTCCCCCATCCCTGGCATCTGTCCAGCATTTTTCTAGCATGTGTCCTCTTGGGGCACCTGTCTAGTGGCCGTTCTGGTTAATTGTCACAGGGAATTAGGTGACCATAGTCAGCGCTTGAGAGAGGGAAGGTTTTCTCAATGTCAGGGTCCCAAACGTTCCATCAGAGTTCGAAGATGCAGCTCTCTGTCTGAGGACTGCCTCGGACTGCGCCTGGGTGACGTGAGCCGGGGAAGGTCCAGTGGGCATGGGGCCAGCCCGGGCACGTGTGCTCCCTGCCCGTGGGCAGGAGCTTCTCAACCCCAGCTGACCCTTGTGGCTCCCAGCCTTCCAGTCTTTCAGTGGAAGTCCCCAAACTGTATTCTAAATCTCTTGATTTTTAAAAACGAAGACCTAGTTACATTTTTTAAGAAAGCATTTTCTGCCTGCCAGGCAAGCTCATGACATCTCTGGTTCAGTTCCCTGTGCCCTGTAGGTATCTGTTCCATAGGCTTCCAGACCAGGTTGGCCAGTTGTAATGTCAGAAAAGGTTTTCTTACACCAGCCTAAACCTGCAGCCCTGATATTGTTCTCTGTACAGCTGTTGTTCACGGTGTACCGCCGAAGCCCGTGACAGGGGAGTCGTGGTTCTGCAGGCCCTCCCGAAGGCCTGGCCGTGGTCTGCACCCCCTTCTGGCGCACACACTGGGCATCGCGTGCCCAGGCTCATCTTACCCTCACACCAGCTTTCTGGACGCTGCTCATGGTGATCTCCGTTTTATAAATGTGGGAGCTGACATTTGGGGGCTTGACATTCCCTTAGCTAGTAAATGCTAGAGCCATTGGAGAGCTTTCTGGAGGAGTCTTTTACAAAGACTCCTTGGGTAACCAGCATTTTGATTGGTCAGAGAAACACTAGTCTTCTGCTTAGGAATTCCCTCCTGGTCCCAGCCACCACCGTCTCTTGCCTGGATGCCAGCAGCGCACCCTCCTCTGCTGTCCATTCTCCACAGAGCAGCCACAGTGATCTTTTTAATAAAACTTAGATCAGATCCGTTCCATGCTTAAAACCTTCCAGCGGATTTCCGTTGCTCTTAGAGTAAGATCAGAGCTTCTCGATCTGGCGCCCGCATCTTTCTCTGTTCACCGAGCTCCTCAGACATCCAGGCTGGTTCTCCCCTCAAGGCTTGCGCTAGCCGTTCGCTCTACCTGGAATGCTCTTTTCCTGGGTGTATATGTGAGTGGTGGTGTCTCAGCTAGATATCAGCTCTGGAGAGAGGCCTTTGCTGACCAGTCACAGGAAATCCTGCTTCTACATGTGGTCTCAGGACTTCCTCCCTCCCTCCCTCCCTTAATTCATAGTACTCATCATTGCTGTACGTTGTCTTACTGTGTTATCAATGTATGCACGAACGTCTGTCTTCTCAGTGAGGTGTGAGCCTCGTGGTTCCTTTTCACCATGCATGCCCACTACCTAATGTGGCAGATAGGAGATGCTCAGTAAATATTTAAGTGTCAGTGCGGACACTTAGAAGCCCAGCATCACAGCAGAAGGTGAGTGTGGACAATCGGAGAGAGTGTAGTGATCCTTCAGAGTCAGAAAGCTCTGGGTTCTCGTCTTTGCTCTGCCACTTTGCTAGGGGATCTTGACTCTTAAAGAGCCTGTTTCTTCAACTATAAAATGGGGTTAGCTTTGGCCCCCTCTCCTAGTTGTACAGTGAGGCCTGAATCTCGTTGCTGTATTTGAAGGATCTGACACACGGCAGGTGCTTCACAGATGTCAGTTCCTACCCCCTTCACCTCTCGCTTAGGCAAAGATCCTCTGGAAGGGTATATAAACTATCTTTGGGCCCCTGACAAGACCCTCGACTGAACTATTAAAAAGGTCCCGATCACGGCGACGGCTTAATGAATCTGCTGTTCAGATTTCTGGCAAAGTAACACTTGAAATGTTTTATTTCACAGCACCCCCCACTTTCGTATAGTCTAATGGCCTCTTTCACCACCTTTTACTACCCATTTGTAAAGTCTCTTTTCTGGGTTTTATTGTGTGTTGTTTGGTGGTGAGTGATGGTCCTCCTTTGGCTAGCCGAGTAGCAATTGTCATTATTTTTAATCTATATTAAGGGAAGGAAAGGAAAGGAAAATTTAGTTTAACATGCTTAAAGGGCCAGAAATATTTTTAAAGTCTGGGTTTACTAAATTTTAAGATGGTATGTGTAGACTAGATGATTCCACATTAGGAGTGAAAAATGTACCATACATTTTAATTTTGTTTTTTAAACTTTTATTTTTTACCCTGCTTCAGTGTGCTGTCGCTGTGTGATCTGAATGGAGTTGCCTCTGTCCCAGAGCTCGGTGATCAGAACCCAGAGGGGAGTAGGGCCTTCCCTTTGCTCTCAGAGAGCTCCATGGGGAAGGTGAAACCAGGCCTCACATCACTTGTCCCTTGTAGCGGTAGCTGAGATACGAGGCAGGGACTGTCAGGGTGCACGCAGGGAGTCGGTCTGTAGAGGCTGGCCCCGGCCGAAGGCCGGTGGGAGGAATGGCAGAGAGAAGAGGAAGTGTGCAGCACGGAGGTGGGCCTCTTCTGTCCCCTGTCACCGCTGACCGCCACGACCTCCGCCTGGCCTGGCTGTCAGCAGCCCCTCTTCTGCCAGCCTCTCCCTCTGTCCTTGCCCATTCCGGTCCCTTTTTCCATAATTTCCTGTCCCAGTTTCCTAGTTTCTCTCTTCTTTCTTAAATGAGCCACTCTCCTTTATTTTTTAGATGATTTATACATACTTATGTTAAAATCTCCAGGTTGCCTTATTAATTTTATTTTCTTGAGTGTGAACTCTTATTCGTTGGGTTGTGGCCTGTCTGTTGTACTAGTGGATCGTGTGTGCAGGTTTGGTTTGCCGGTGTGGACAGCCCTGCTCTGTCCCCGCATTCCCTCCTCTTCCTGTGGGGGTGCCACAGTTGCCTCTGGCTTGTGAGACTTCCCTGTTTTTCTCCACCGTGGGAGTTAAATTTCTGCCCCCAGTGCTTTCTGTAAATGCCCCCTTTCTCCTGACTGTGGGTCTCCTCTGTTTCCGACCTTTGGATAAATTTTACCCTGATTTCAAGGTAACCTTATGGTATTTGTTATGTATCTTTTGCCGTCACTTACATGTGTTTAGAGCGGAGTGGGAGGGGCTTCTGTGTGCGCTCACACCGAGTGTAAAGTCGTCCCCACTTCCCACTGCCCTACTGGGGGCCTCAGGGAGCTCTGGGAAGCCAAGGCAGCAGCGAGAGGCAGGGAGTACTGTAGGTGGGACTGTCTTATGTCTCTGGGCGCCATCTACACAGTGCGCACACAGCCGTAGCTGGGGTCTGCGGGAGCCTCGGGTGCATGGCGAGGGCCCGAAAGTATTTGCTACCTGTACGGTCTCCTGTTTCATCCTCATTGCTGTCCTGTGGAGGGAGACTTACCTTACTTCCCGAGCATCTCTGAGTTAGAATTTGAAGCCATTTTTGTGTGATTTCAAAGTCACCACTATTTCTATTCTGAGTAGTTCGCAGTATCCCTTCATGCAGTATCTATATACTGAGCACTGCACAGTGATGGGCTCGTCACTCATGAGTCCACCAGGCTGACCAGATCCACCCAAGCCGTTCTCACCTCTGGATGTAGGAATGGGGCCGGGGGCGGGTGGACCTTGCAATTGTCAAGAATACTTGGTGACCCACTTTGCTCCTTTCTAGGCCAGCCTGCATCCTTACAGCCATGTGGCCCCCTCACTTGCTGTGTACTTATGTCAAATTGCTTCTCCTCTTCTTATGCAGGAGTTAGACATGGCAATACCCACCATGTGTGGCTGTCATGAGTTGACATGGGATAAAATCCTTGGTGGTGGGTCCTGGCACACGGCAGGCAATCCGTGTGCTTAGTTTAAACAGACTTTGGGCCAATCAGTGGAGAAAACATGGGAAACCGGGTAGGGCATGGGGCTATAGCAGAAAACCTAGTTCTTCCACTTCCTTCCCTTTTGGAAAAACAGGCCAGACCTTCTGAAAGTGCTGCGTGAACTACTTCTGGAACGAATGTGCTTGACGGAGCAGGGAGTGTCTGCAGAACACCTTGATGGTGAAACTGAGAAGTCCCTTAAGCAAATGGCTGTTCAGCTAGGAGGTGAACTCAGACATTTCACCCAAGTCAACTCATTGTCCAAGTCCCATGATGAGCGGCAGTCGCCTCAGACAGCCCAGCTAGGAAGGATGGGTCAGGTGTCCAAGCTGGAGCTGAAGGATGCCTCCGTGCAGACTGTGGCCGCCGAGGGTGACACGCTCAGGTTCCAAAATGAGGGCAAGAGAGAGGCTTGGGAAGAGAAGCCACCAGATGCTGTGTTTCACACTGAGGGTCTGCCGGACAACGTGTGCACGGCCCCAAGGAGCCAGGCCACTGCCCTTTCCTTCCCCAACGGGACTGACAAGGTAAGCTTTCCTATTTATTATTTATTTGTTTTCTTATTTTATACAAATGAAAGGCTTAAAAACTCAACTCTGATCTCACTGCTTTTTCGTGATGTGTGTAAAATCTGGTGTCTCCCCTGACCTGCGCTTCGTCTGGCCTCTACCTAGAGGTGTGTGTTCGTCTTAACCTTCCCCCCCGCCCAGTCTTATTTGTCTCTACATCATGATGTTTATGCAGTTTCCTTATAGAGTCGTATTTCCTCATGTGTGTGTAGCTTTTCTTTCATGGTATCAGCAACATCTTGCCTTGTAATGGCCTTGTAAGATTCCACTGTGGGAAATGTGCCCAGATTTGCATGAGTTTCACCTGCTGGTGGCTATTTACAGTTGCAGATTGGAGTGAAATTGTGATAACCGGACTTTAGGAGGAGGGCCAAGAGCCTAGGTTTTATCTTGTGCAGACTTTGTGGTGGACAAGTTCTGTTCTGTGGGCTTCGTCTACATTCTCTTAGCCTCGCAACACTCGTCAGGTGAGGAAGCCCGAGTTTGAATGCCCACAGTTAGCCAGCAGTTACAGGGCTGCGCTGGGACCCCACTGTGCCTGATGGTGCACCATACCCGTTCCCAGGCTAGCCCCCAGCTCCTGCTGGCCCAGAGTGGTAGGGTCCGGTTGTGGTGGGGGAATGCATTTTGCTTCAATCAAGATGCTGTCTCTATGCTTCTCCTCAAATACCATTGAATATGGCACATTATTAAAAGCCAGACTCTCTTGGCAGTATTTGATTGGACCTTTTACTAAAATCCTCGTGGGCAGAGGGGTTGGGCTTGATGATCCCCGAAGCAGGGAGATGTCAGTGTTCTGGTGGAGAAGTAGGTCATGTTTCTAATAGAGCTCCAGTGACGGCTGTTGGTGTTCCTGTTTCTGATGGGTGTTTTGTATCTGAGAAATCAGCTGTACACACTGCTTCATAGCATCAGAATGGAGAATTAAGTTTATTTTCTGACCACTAAATTACTGCTTTTGTGCATACCAAAGGGAGTTAGATATATCATTAGCAAAATTGCTTTTGATTGTTTTAAATTATGCACCAAAACTGTAATTTCTAGAAAAGGGTTTTCTAAAGATATCAGTAAAGACAAAAAAAAAAAAAGACACTGCCATTATATTAACGGTACTCCAGATGCAAATTTGTGCAGTTTGGCTGGAATAGAAATGGTCTCATCTGCCCCAGCTCCGTCAGTTTGTACCTGTGTATTAGGAAAACTCGATGTCTTTTCCCCCAATTTGTGTGGGAGATAGCCTCCTTTGTGCAGAAAAATTGCATAATCGAATGAACTCATTAATTTCCCCAAATATATTAAAAAAAATTTTTTTTTTAGTTTGGAATTATCCTTCTTCCTTGTGTCTTCAAAAGGAAGGCCCCTGTGTTTATTTTTTAGCATCTGCTGTTGGTGCTAGGATTGTGCTAGATATTCCGTATCTGTATCATCACATTTAGTCTTCTCAGGAAGCATGTAAGTTAGGTGGGCATTCCTACATTTTACATATGAAGAAAGAGAGCCTCTGAAAGGCTCAGAAAATGGTCCAGAGTGAGGCAGCTGTTAATAGAAGTAGTAGGAATATAGACCAAAGCCCAGTTTTAGAGGCAAACAGGAATATACTTTTTTTTTTTTTTTTTAAATAAGCTCCACATCCAATGTGGGGCTTGAACCCATGACCCTGAGATCAAGATCTGAGCTGAGATCAAGAGTCAGATACTTAACTGACTGCACCACCCAGGTGCCCAAGACAGGGATATTCTATACTTAACCTTCTCAGGAAGGGAAGAGCCCTTGGTGTGAGAGACCGTCACAGAGGTCCCTGTGATTGCTTCAGGCCTGGCCGCCTACCTTTCTCAGTGGCTTGAGTGGGATCAGTGTGACCGGGACCCGGAGGCTGGCGCAGTGGTGACATGAGGAAGCGTGTGGCAGGTGCCTGCTGGTGCCTTGTACATTGTTGTGTAGGTGCGTGTCAGGCCCGGTGTGTGTGCCTTCCTGTCCCCCTTCCAGTCCCAAGTGAGGAGTTCCTTTATGACATCTTTAATAAGGTGGTAGGTGGGGCTGTGCGCAGTGTCCATAAGGTGGCATTTTGTGCAGTGTTATTTTAGAACGCGCATTAGGTTGACTGACGGCAGTCTTCCAGCCTGAAATTGGCTTTGGCATTTGTACACTTGCAGATATCTTTTCTCCTGCCATATGACACACAGATTTGGATCCAAGAATAAAGATTGGTGGAGACCGAGGACCAAGCAAATGATGTTATTTTGCAGTCCTCTTTGATGAGGCATCACCCCCCCACACACACACTAACTGCCACTGGTCCCCTTCACCACCTTAGACTGTCCTTGGCCTTGAACCTGCTCTCTGCTCTTGAATTTCAGGGCAGAGAGTGTCTCACTTTCCTTAACTGAGCAATAGAGGCTGGAGAGCCGTTATGAGGTTCGGCTCTCTAACCTTCTTGTTGTATGACATTGGACCGGTTGTTGGATGTCTCAGTTCTTTGTCTGAAAAATAGGCCCGGTAACTTCCATTATCCTGTGTGCTCTGGAAATGCAGAGCTTACTGGAGGATTGTGGGACAATGTGCTTGAAAGCATCTTATATCCTTGAACATGCAAGCAGGGCTCCTTCCTCCCTTTTCATCCTTCAGAGACCTTGCTGATTTCATCATTCCCAGGGTCCCAAGTATTTCCTGTTTTCTTCTCAGGTTCCTTCTCCTCCACTTAAAAAACTAGAAAGAATAATAGCCTCATTGAGGTATAATCCACATATCATGCAATTTATCCGTTTGAAGTATATAGTGCGGTGGTTTTGTTTTGTTTTGGGTATATCCATAGAGTTGTAGAACCATTACCATAATCAATTTTAGAATGTGCTTAATTATCCAAAAAGAACCCCTGACCCATTGGCGGTGATTTCCCATTTCCCCCCATCTGTCCTAGCTGTAGGCAACCACAGATCTACTTTCTGTCTTTATATATTTGCCTGTTCCGGATGTTTCGTATAAATAGGATCATATAACACGTGATCTTTGGTGACCACGTCCACTTAGCGTAGTAGTGCTGTTGAGGTGCGTTCGTGCTCGGGTCTATACCAGCAGTTCGTTTCTTTTTATTGCCAAACTGTAGTCCATTGCATGGACGTAGCACATTTTATTTATCTGTTCATCAGTTGTTGGACATTTGGACTATTTCTACTTTTTAGCTATTTTGAATAACGTTGCCATGAACATTCATGCACAAGTCTTTGTGCGGGTGTGTGTTCTCACGTCTCCTGGGTAAACACGGAGGAGTGGAATTGCAGGGTCATATGGGAACCCTGCGTTTAACCCTTTGAAGAACTGCTAGGCTGTTTTCTACATCGGCTGCCCCCGGTTTACCTTTTCACCAGAAGCACGAAGGTTCCAGTTTCTCCACAGCCTTGCCGACACTTGTTATTATTTTGATCATAAGCTGTCCTGGGACGAGTTGGGAGTGGCGATATTTCAGTGTGATTTGATTTGCATTTCCCTGATGACTAAGGACACTGAGCATCTTTTCATGTGTTTATTGGCCATATATAGGTCTCCTTTTGAGAAGTGTCTTTCAGACCCTTTGCCCATCTTTTAATTGAGTTATTTGTGGTTTTTTTATTATTGAATTGTAATAGTTCTTTATATATTCTAGATTTGGTGCCTCTCCCCAACTTTTGAATATATTAAAATTCTCCCCACATGAAAGGCACCCCCATTTGTCCTCTTTAAGTTATTGTTTGTATGTTCATGCCACAAGTAGTTATTGAGTATCTACTGTGTCCTTGTGCTGGAAGCTGTGGATAGAGTATGACCAAGAAATGCAGAGTTCCTGAACCCTGGAGCTTATAGGCCAGTGCAGAAGGTAGACAAAGAACAAGTAATTGCACAGGCATTTAATTATGATGGTACTAATGTTCTCCCTAGAGAATTGTAGGGGGCAGTGTGGGTCCTTAACAGGGAGACCTGACCTGGTCTTGGAAATCAAGGCCTGTTCTCCCAAGGAAGACACATACGAGTGGAGTCCTAATGAATGTACTGGGATTACGGGAGAGGTGGGGGTGGGCAAGAAAGCATGTTGTAGACGGAGGAGACAGTGTACGCCAAGGCCCTGGGGTGGAAGGAACACAGACATTTGCGGGACTGATAGAAGGTGAATGTGTGGAAAGGGGCAGTGACTCGGGCTGCGGGTCACGTACAGCATGGCGGCTGTGGTAGAGGTTTTGACCGTGGTCCTTAGAGACCGGGAAATGTTCCAGTAGTTGTAAGCAGAGGCGGGTAATGTTAGCTTTGCGTTTCCTGCCGCAGTATGGAGAGTGGACTAGAAAGGGCAGGAGGAGCCGGGGGAGGGCGCTCAGGAGGCAGCTGCCATGGCTAGGCAAGCGCCAGCAGCGTCTCGGGGTTAGATGGAGGCAGTGGGGGGTGAGGAGAGGCCCAAGACCTCAGCTGGAATTAATGGAGCTTGGCGAGTAGCGAGAGTGGGTGATGAGTGTAAAGAGCAGTTGGAGAGATTCGCAGGTTTGGGTTGCACAGTGAGGGGATGGTGGTGTGATTCACCAAGACAGAGGGTGTTGAAGCTTTGGGGTGGGGACTTGGGCGGTGGATGGAGGGAGCCGAGTGCTGGGCTGGCTTCAGAGTGCCTGGGAGCCAGTAGACACGAAGGCGTCAAGGGTAGGCAGGTTGGAGCTCCGAGCCTGGGAGATAGCCACCAGATTAGTGACTCGGTAGCCATGGAGAGCTTCAGTAGGGGTGGTTCTGGTGGACTAGCAGATTGGCTTAGACTGAGGAGCGGGCGGCTGGGGGGTGGGAACGAGGAAATAGATACGAGCAAGAAAATGTGATTTAGAAGAGTGTGTTGGAAGAAGGACTGCCATAGACGGGGCATTTGGATGTCCACAGAGACGGTGGGCCAGGGCTGAGAGGGTGTCGAGGAGGAAAAGCTTGGCACTTGCCCGTCAGAGGAGGGACCTGCCAAGACACAAATTTCGTAGACCGGGAGATACACATAGATGCCATTCTAGGAACCAGAAGTCTGGACAGCCGGTTTGCATCCTGTTTTACGAGGCTGGCGTGAGAATGTCGCCTGTGTGACCAGAGGAAGTGTATTCATTGTCCTGTGCGTGTGTCTCTTCAGGACGTGAAGAAGTCCCGCCTGCCCGTCCTGTTAAAACCGTCCCGGTCGTTAGGAAACGTGTATCGGCTCCCTGCCGGCCAGGAGGTGGTGGCCCAGCTGCAGGGCCAAATCTTGGAGCTGCAGGGGGAGCTGAAGGAGTTTAAAATCCGCAATAAGCAACTTCACCAAAAGTTAATTCTGGCTGAAGCAATGATGGAGGGGAGGCCAGCGGCAGACAAAACGCTACAGAAAGGTAAGCACCGAGGAAAATGTATTCTCCGTGAGCTAGATGAACGACCCGACGGAGCTGCTCGAAATGTCAGCCTTGTTGTTTAGAACTGCAGTAAGTTTGAGTATAAATTTTATGAATTACAGTGATTAATCTCGACTCTTGACAAATACACAATCAAAGGAACACAATAAGGAAAATGAATCTATTGTTTTCATTTTGTTCTGGAGTCTGGATAAAGGGAACTTGTAAGTGTTCGCAGGTCTTGTGAGGTCATCGCTCCCTTCACTTGGGTTGGTCTGGGGGTACCCCAGCTGTGGGATGACTTGAATCTGGGTGGGTAGTTTTGGCTTTATCTGTGGAAGCCTCAGGCATATGGCATCATGTATATATAAGTGAGAACCCTCTTGGTGGGGTTTTCTAGCATGTCTAGGCTACATTACTTTGGCTTCCTCAGGGCTGATTCCAAACCCTGTCTCAGAGCAGTGTAGCTGGGCACACAGGTAGTGTTGGACCTCGTTTTCAGAGCATGCATGAGTCCACAGAAGTACACATGTTGACTGCCGATTTTGCACTTCTGCTGTAAGCACAAGGCAGCAACACATAGTACTAAGAACAACAACAGCAATCTTTTATTTATTCATTCAGAAAGTATTGATGAAACCCTGCTGTGTGCCAGGCACTGTCATAGGCCCTGGGGACGTAGTGAATAAAACAGATGCTCTAAGTCTGTGTCTAGCTTCCATTCCCGTTGTGGGGAGAAAGACAGTCCTCTGATGAGCAGGTGTGGCGAACGAGAGATGGCAGGTGCTGGGGAGGAAGGGGAAGCAGGGCTGAGGGCATGGGCAATGTGGAGCGGGATAGAGTGTGCTACCGTATGTGGGATCCTAGAGCCTCCCCGAGGAGGTGACATCTGGACACAAGCGGGAGGAGGGAGCGGAATAGTCAGCTTGGAAAGGACGTTTTTGGCCGCAGGGACAAGGGCAAAGGCCCTGATGTTGTTTGAACTTGGGAAGTTGGATGACTAGGAAGGAGGCCAGTTATGTGGCTGGAGTGGAGTGGGGAAGAGGAGATGGGAAGGAGGTTAGGGAGGTACCCATCGGGAGGGCCTGCTGAGGCCATTCTCGGGCTTTGCTTTCACGCAGATAAGACTGGAAATGGAGGGTTTCGAGAAGTGGGGTGACACGACCCGACCTCAGCTTTAAAGCAGGGATGGGCAAACTACGGCCTGTGGGCCAAGCTCACCGGCCATTTTTTAAGTTTTCTTGGAGCACCGTGACACTCCCTGATTTGCATGCTGCTTGGGACTGCTCGGGCACGGCGATTGCGGAGTTGAGTAGGTGTGAGAGAGGCCCTGTGGCCGGCAGAGCCAGAAGTAGTCTGTGTTTGGCTCTGGAAGAGATATAGGCCGACCTCTGCTTGAAAGGCTCACTGGTGACACGAACCATCGGAGTGATGGAGCTGTCCTGCCCTGAGGTGGGAGAGGCTGAGGCGGGCATCCGGTGTCTGGTTTGGGACTTCTTGAGATGCCCGTGGACCAGCCCCGTGGCGGTGCCAGGTCGGCAGCTGGAGATACAGGGCCGTAAATTTAGCAAATGTCCACATATCGCTGGTATTTGAAGCTCTGAGACTTGGAGACCCAGGGAGCAGATCCAGGCACCGAGACTGGGCCTCTCTAGTAAGCAGGGGTTGGACAGAGAAGGAGCAGCCAGGGAGGCAGGCACGGAGCCCAAGAGGATGACATCCAGAAGCTGAGTAAAGAGCCGGTTTGCTGTGTCGAATATTGTGAATCAGTAAGATGAGGCCTGAGGATTGGCCTTGGGATTTAGTAACAGGGAGCCATCACCGGTGACCTTGAGGGAGCTGTTGCCCTGGTGCGGCCAAGGCCTGCCTGGCACACGTTCCAGAGAGCCAGTGCAGGAGAGGAACCGAGAGGGCAAGGACAGACAGCTCCGAGGACTTTTACCGTAGAGTGGTGCTGAGACACGGGGCAGTTAGGAGCTACGCTGTCAGCGAGGCTTGAGGGACTCAGAATCGGGACCGCGGGCAACTGCAGCAGGTGGGTCGTCACTGGTGGTCTGGCAGCATGAGCTGCAGAGCTGGAGCTTTTAGGGAAGAGAGCATGACCTGGAGGTGTCTGTGGAGAGCGAAGGCACGTACGCTCTTCCAGGTCTGGGATCACAGGGGTTGTGGGAAAGATGGCCAGGGGATGGCCTCCACTCCGGGGGCGGCCACAGGCGAAGCAGTGTTGGGAGACAGCCCGGGCCCTTAGAGTGAGGGGGCAAGGTGCATGTGCAGGGAGGACACTGAGCTTATTTGGGATTTTGCCATCAAAGAGTTGGCATTCTGGGGTGGGGGACTGTATCTAACATGGAGATTTTCCAGGTGGCTCAGGGCTGGGAGTCTTGTACTTCCTGTGTCAGTGATAAGATGAGCACCTGTTATTTTTTCAGACTCACTGCCCACTTTAAGTACATGATGTAATGGAATCTTCTTACCAGTCCTTGAGGTAGGAATAGTAATCATCCCCGTTTTATCATGAGGCAGCACTTTCACAGATAAAGTGACTTGGCTACGGTCACACTGTCACTAACTTCCGGAGCTAGATTCAGACCAGCCTGCCTGACTTCCAGGCCCGTGCCCTTTACTGCCTTGTAAAGCCTAGCATCTCGACACCTTGCATATGGGTTTTCTGATGACCTATAGTCCATGGTATTTTCCATTGATCTTTAGGTTCATGGGCTCACTGTAGCGGAGGTTTCAAGATACGTGGGCCTTTGGCAGTATTGCTCTTCCCTCCCTCTTTCCTTTCCCACTTTCCCTCCTCCCTTCCTTCCTTCCTTCCTTCCTTCCTTCCTTCCTTCCTTCCTTCCTTCCTTCCTTCCTTCCTTCCATGTGGACATCTATTCATGCATTCAGTGACTATTCCCCAAGCACCCACTGTGTTCCCAGCCTCATGCTGGGTATAGGAGACAGAGACAGAGATGGAGAGGACTGAGATAGTCTCTCCCTTCTGAGAGCTCCCTGGTGTGTTAAACACACCAGTGCAAGGCAGAAGTGAGGGACACTTCAGGGAGGAAAGGTTTTATGACCAGGGTGACTCAGCCCAGCAGAGGCCCTGGCACTTGGCTCAGGACTTGCTGTATGAATTTACCACTGTTTCTGTTTCTTGCTGAGACACCAGGGTGCCTTGACCAGGTGCTACTCCCACAGTTGCCCAGTAGACCCTGTGGCCTCTCTCTTCTCCAGAGAAGTGGGCATAGTCTATAGAATTCATTTTCTCACTCATAGTTTTTTGAGAGCCTGGACTTAAACCATTTTAGACAAGCTGTAGTATATTTATGCTTTTTATGTCCTGTTATGGCAGCTCGATAGATTAATTTTATCTTATAAATTGCATTTTGCCTCCCCAGTGTTTTTATTTTCCCTGTCGTATCTTTGTGTTCTTCTCAGTTGCTTGGCTAGGTTTCAAGTCTATGGTTTTATTTATTTTTCCTTCTCTTCGTGAATGCCTATAGCCCAGCCCCTTGTGGGAGCCGCCTACCAGGACAGCCCGGGAGAGCAAAAGGGAATTACAACCATGCCCTGTGTCTGGAGAGACAAGGAAGGGGACAGTGACCAGCACACCAGCTATGAGACCGGTCAGAATTCAACCCCTATGTGTGTTGAGCAGCTTCCGTGTGCCAGGCACTCCTTGGGGTGTTTCATAGAAAAATTGTTACTAAGCCCTGCAGCGGGCATCTTAGGACATCATCGTTATTCCCATTTAACACATGAGGAAGCTGAGGTTTTTAAAAAGAATCGATCCGGGGTCATCCAGCTGGGAAGTGGGCACATGAGTGGGGTTATAGTAGACTGCGTGTCTGAGCTCACGGGTCCATTTGTCACCCTTTTCTCCCCGGCAGTGGGCCGGGCCCTGACAGGCGCAGTACATGCTCTCAGGGACCCCACAGCCAGCCCCGCAGCCGGGCGGCTCTCCGTGTGGTGCAACGTTGGCCTCCTGCCGCCCGGGAGGGTGGGTCGGAGGTGACCCTGAGCTGCCCCCTGGTGTGCGGGCTGTGGGAAAGGTACAGGGACGTGAGTGAGTTCCCAGGCAAGTCAGATCTATCTCTTCTTAAGCCTACAGATAAGCACAAAGGATAATAAAAGAATATTCATGTTCCCATTCAACCAGAATGAACACATGCTGACATTTTTTCTTTTTACCTTAGATCCGCCCCCCTCTGCCTTTGTTTAAAAAAAGAATCGCCTTTAATCTGAACCTAATTCACTCTGTAAGAAATAATTGTCTTCAGGAATCCTAAATTTGTCCTGGGGCGGCTATGAGAATGCCAATCTCTGGGGAAGCACTGAGTCACGGTGTATGCTCTCCCAAAGCCTCCAGTCAGTGTGGTGGATACGTGGTCACATGCTTCTGAATGTTGTAGGTTTTGAGGAGAAAGCCACTTGACCAGGCAATAAAGTACCCTTAGCTGAATCGTAGAAAGTTCCAGAACTGCAGTATTTCCTCTAATGCAGATAAATGGTCCTGGGGACATCTTTGGATTTCTTGTTCATAGCTAGTTGACTGCTAAAGGCTTCGTGTCTAACTGGCAGTTTCCCTTTCCCTCCCAAATCCCCAGCATTAGTGAACTTCCTTTGTCCGAATGTGTTTCTAGAACTTTGCACATGCTTCTGCTTGAATGTTCCCCCTTTAATTGATGCACTTTGAGGTCTCTGCTTCAGCGTCACTTTCCAGAGAAGGCCTTCCAAGTCCCTCAGTTATTTAGACACTCCCAATTGCCCCCCCCCCATATTTTCTTCTCGAACTGATTTGCTCAGTGACTGCTCTCAGCAAAGCTGGTGCCGTGTGTGACGGCCTCACTGTTCTTTGCTCTTCAGTAGCTCCTTGATAGATCCTTGAGAAATGAATGCAGGGGATTCCACAGGTGTTATTGGCCCTTACATTGAGGGCTAAGGGAAGTCTGTCCTTGCTCGTGCAGCCCTGATACGGAAGACTGCGATTGCAGGAGGGATGGGTATATCAGGAGGCAGTAGGCAGCATTCAGAGTGTTGGAGGCAGTGGGCCAGGCTTTGAGGGAGGGGCTCTGCTGCTTACTCATCCTGACCCTTGGGCAAGCTCTTATCGCTCTAAACCTCGATTTCCTCTTGTAAAATGGGGATGCCAGTGATGCCTCGCAGAGTTGTGAAGGCTATCCATTTAGTCATAGCATAGGTGGGAAGTGGTGCTCGGCCGGGCCCTGGCATGGCGGTGTGTCCTGAGGCCTTGCTAAACCGCAGGTTCACCCTCTACATACAGCTTGTAGTCCTCCCTCTCCCACACCCTCCATGCGGTGATTTCAAATGAAAGATCCACCTTTGGCCCTTCACCAAGGGCTACTGAGCTGCGAGGAGCAAAGTCAGGTTGCCGTGTCGATGCTGGGCTGTGAGATGTGCCAGAGACTGGCCTTGGAGCCTAGAAACCAGATCTTTACCGCAGCCGAATCACAAGCCGCTGTAGATTGGGGGCAGGTGTGTAAATGTTAGATTGTTGTGTTGTGAGGAACAAAGCTTAAAGTGGAGGTTAAGCGTTGGTAGGAGAATGCACACCGTCCCCCCATTCTGAGATGCGTGTGTGTGTGTGTGTGTGTGTGTGTGTAGCTAGGCATCAGAGCTGGCCACAGTCTGCATCACAGAAGGACATTCGTGTGGGTCTTATTACACTTGTCTCTGCCTGATGATTGCTTAATGAAAATCATCGAAACTGATCTTTATTCCCTTGAGTGAACGAACGTCACTTCTTGCCATGAAATTCCATTATCATGAGGTTATTATGGCAAAGATAGTTCCTTGACTCGGAAGGTGATTTATTAGAAAAAAAGCCTATTGAGATCTCTCCCTCTGTCTCTGTGTCTTACACTCATTCAGCCAGCAGTTACTTACTGAGTGCCTTCTCTGCCCCAGGCCCTGTGCCAGACCCCGGAGAACAGAGATGAATGACACGTCTGCACCCCGGGAGACCGCAGACACCAGTGACTATCACAAATTTTGTACAGTAGAAATGCTGTATTAGGAATGCTTCCTTTAGGTCATGTAGCAGCTGCTTTCTAAAATAAAAGAGTTATTTTGTAGTATTTGCATTGTGAACAGAGAGAGAAGAATGGGCTTACAGCCACGAGGAACAGTTGCAGAGCCCAGAAATTGGAATATACAGTCTGACGAGGATTTTTGTGTGCTCTGCCCTCTGAGAGCTCTCCCAGACCCTGTCATCCAATCCACATGGTTGCTTCTGCAGCCTTTGCCCTGGTCCGCAGCCCCTGCTTGCATGCCTCCTGCCTCCTATGATCGGCATCTTCTTCCATCTTCCAGCAGTTGGAGGGAAGCAGAGAATATCAGTATTAGCTGGGCTCCTTCACTACTGTGTACCAGACACTTTCTGCAGATACCGTCCCCCTTGATCCTCAGAACACAGCAAACACAACCCTTCACAGTAAATGGTGTTCTTCCCATTTTGCAGATGAAACTGCTGAGGCTCAGAGAGGTTAAGTAACCTGCCCGAGGTCATGCAGCTAGTGAGTGGCAGAGCCAGAGTTTGAAACCAGATCTGGTTCGGTTGTGAAGATGGGTTTTTCTACTCTAGCCTGCTGCCTCCTAAGGATTTAGACACCCCTTGTACTGAGCTGAGCTCCCCCTGGACGACGGGCAGTGTGGTATGTGGTTGAGGACAGAGGCATTGGACTTGGGCCTGAGCTAGAAGTCTTGCAACAAGTAGCTTAGACATCTTTTGTGGGGAGACTGAGGCTCTGAGACATTAAACTGCTTGCCTACTGCAGGTATGTAGCCAGCAAGTGGCAAAGGTGGGTGTGGTCCCCCTTCTCTTCGACTTCAGAGCTACGCCTTCTCTCTGCAGTGCGACTCCATCGCTCACACAGGCTGGGCCGCACGTCCGGGGCTTGGAAACAGCTGTCAGGAAATAGTTCCTGGCAGGGTAGTGCCTCAGTGAAACAGCTCACTGCAGGGATGTCGCGGCACCTCCCGGAACCCGTTAGACGTGGAAATGAAGACTCTCCTCAGTCGTGCGGGTTTTAGAATTATTGCTCTTCAGTGTTACTTCACACACTCCCCAGTATCTGTCAGACCTTCTGACTTCCGGTCTGGGTGAGGTGCCGTACCAGACCCCGAGACTGTGAAGGTGAAAGCCTGTCCCTCCTGTGAAGGAGCGAGAGAGGAATCCAAACATCGAATTGCTATGTAAATAAGTAAACCAGCCCGTGTCGTTCCTCCGTTTGCACCTAGCATGTGGCGTGCGTGTCCGGGGCGATGTGTGTGGGGTGCTATGTGCACAGACGGAGGGGCAGTTTGGCATCGTTTGAAGATGGGCTTTTGCAGAAGGAGAATTAGATCTGCGTGTCGAAGGATGAGTTCATTGAGTAGGCTTAGAGAACCAGATACATTCCAGGCAGAGGGAAGAGCACATGCAAAAGCATAGAGGCATAAAACAGCCTGGTGCGTGCAAGGAATTCTGGGAATCTCTGTAGGTGGTGTGAGGGGATCCTCTTGGGTAGGTTGCCTGGAACTAGATTGTGGAGGGTCCCAGACGCTGTAAGAAGGAATTTGGGCTTAATCCTCCATATAGTGGGGATATGGATGAATTTTAGGTGGGCTGTGGTGGTTATCATGATCAAATTCACTTCCTAGAATAGTTGCTCTGAGGAAGAGGGTGGATTGAGAGGTAAGAAGAAGGACTGGAGTCAGAGAGGCTTGTTGGGCTATGCAGGGGCAGAGGGGGTAGATTTCAGCAAAGGAAGTACTGACATAAGTGTGTCTGATTCACAGACTCTGAAATTTGCCAGCCCGATGGCCTTGCCATCTTGCCAACGTGCAAAGGGAATCCTTCTGAAGATTTTCCTGGCCCAGCCTCAGTAGCTGCCTACTTGAGTTCTAAGAATCAGCTTCCCACCAAAGTCAGTGTGATGGGGACCCATCAGTCTGAGAACATCGACACCTCAAGTGATACAGAAAACTTAAAACAGAAAATCTGTGACTTGGAAGCTGAGCTCGAGGGCTACCGGAATTTCTTATTTCAGCTTCAAAAGCACTCCCAGTGCAGCGAGGCCATTCTCACAGTCTTGTGTGGGACAGAAGGGGGCCAGGATGTCTCGAGCAAGCCCAAGGGTAGTACTGACGACGAAGAAATGACGTTCTCCAGTTTGCACCAAGTACATTACGTGAAGCACATGAAGGTCCTTCATCAGCTGGCTCCAGAGGCGACCCAGGGCGGGCTGCTGGAGGGCCTCAGACAGCAGCTAGTGGAACAGGAGTATGAGCTGCAGAAGGAGCAGAATTTGAACATGGAGCTTTTCAGCGAAATCCATAACCTGCAGAATAAGTTCAGAGATCTCTCACCCTCCAGGTACATCCCACTGCCGCTTCTCCTGCTCTTGAAGCCTGCAGTTCCCCAGGTTGCCACTAGGTCGGCCGGTGAGCTACAGGGGAATGCCGCTTGGCGATGGGGGGGCTTGTGTCTTGGGGAAGGCTCGACGGTGGGTTTAGGGCAGCTGGGCCCTGTGGAGAGGTGAACGTAAGGCCACAAAGAACAGCGGCTGTACACATTTCTAGTTTTGTGTCTTCTGAAGTTGGCAGAGGGGATTTTGCCCTCGTCAGGCTGGGAACTCAGGGCACAGGTCTTATTCCCGCCGCTCGGTGAGTTGCGGTACATTTGCGGAATGGCGGTGTTTACTCCTGGAGCCCATTATTGGCTTTTACTGTGGGACTGAAACTGATGTCCTAGGCAGGGTGGGAAGAATATAAATAGTTTCCATATCTTTACCCTTTCAGGTCATCTTAGAGAAATAAGCCTGCATAGAAAGAGAATTCTTAGGTCATGTTTTACGGGCAGAGATATGTACAGTTTTGCTTTATGAGCCATGACAGAAAAGCGATCGTTTGTAAAGTTGACCTTCATTCGTCACTTATTTGAGACGAACATTCAGAACTAGTTCTGAATTGTCAGGAGCCAGGGTGAATTTTTTCAAGCCTTCCCAAACAGCAAGATGGGAGGAAGCTTGTATTTATTGAAAGGCAGTCGAGTCAGACCCCCAAGTAGGCACTTTCTTAATCCTCAGAATCACCCGGAAAGGAGGTGTTCTTAAATGTGTTTCTGTGCATGAGGAATTGAGGCTCAAAGAGGCTGCCGTGACTGAGCAGACCGCCCGAGGACAGCGACGGTGCTGCTCCGAGCCGCGGCCAGTGCGCAAGCCCACTGTGTCCCACCCTAGTCCTCGTGTCCTTCCTCACCCGAGAAACCGCCCCACCTTCAGCGCAGCTGTCACATGACCCGTAGGTGCACACTCGCCAGCAAAGGTGGTCAGCAGCCCCATGTGCTGCCCTCATTTCAGGGAAGGGGGAACACGTTTATGAAGGGTCAGCATCTTTGCCAAGCCACGCGGGGGCTGGGTGACTGTGGTCACGGTTAATAGGAGCCACGTTTTCCTTAACTTACATTTCGCTGCGTGCCTGTGAGTTCTCGTGTGCTCACACGGGAAAAGGCAGATGTGGTGTCAGGAAGGTAGTATTGTACAAAAAAGCACGGGCTTTGAGGAAAGACTGTGTTTGAGTCTGAAACCTTCCCCATTTAACTTTTCGATCTCTGAGTCCGGTTCCTCTCTGTAAACGAGGAGGTGCATACATTTGTCCGGAGATTGCAGGGAGCAGTTAACTTATACAAAAACAACTAATGCCCTGAATGACGGGTCATAGACCCTCCATAAATGGTCGTTAGGATTACGATTACCCCCTGACCTTTCAGTCGAGAGGAAAGAGTCCCGTTTTTGTGTTCCCGTGTTAGTTTCTTTTTTGTTCTTCATGAGAATTTGTGGTGGGTCCCCTGGCCCTTGGAGCACTTGTTTCTATAATTCAGAATAATATTTTTGAAGAGTGTATGGAAACTAATTGTCCTCCTGAGTTCTTGCCAGTCTGTACTGTAATTGGGGGCTTTATAATTAAAAATATTGCAGAAGAACCTTTGTTCCAGCATTTGTTGGCTGTTTTGAAATCGAAGGAGTGACCTTGCAGACTTCCAATTTTTCTAGAATATGTATACTTGTACAGCTGCAGGCTTTTAAAAATTGTGCTCTGTCATTTTTCCAATTAGTGTTAAGGTCACAAAAATTCAATTCTAAAATGGTACAAGCATTTTCTCTCCCTGCCCCCCCTTTTTTATCAGATACGATTCATTAGTTCAGTCCCAGGCCAGGGAGCTCTCCCTTCAAAGACAGCAGATTAAGGATAGCCACGGCATCTGCGTCCTTTACCGGCAACATATGAACGCCACGATGAAGGCGTTTGAGCAGCTGCTGCAGGCCAGCGACGTGGATCACTACGTGGCCGAGGGTTTCCAGGAGCAGCTGAATCAATGTGCCGAGCTGCTCGAGAAATTGGAAAAGCTGTTTCTCAACGGTAAGTGGGGCAGTGGATCGTGAGTCTTAAGACACACCACGTATTGATCCAGGACTTCTCCTAGAGGGGCCCTGGTGGAACCGACTCCTCGGTGGCCCTTACCTCTGCTCGGATGCAGTGAGAGCGGCGCCACGCTGACCACGGTGCCCTCCAGCGATGGCTTCCCTGTGCTTGTTCCGGACCCAGGGTCTGGCTGCCGAGGCACCGCCCCCCACACCTGCCCCACGCCCATGGTTGCTCTAAATTTTCAAGAGAGGGTGGAAATCGGGTTTTGGGGGGCGGGGGTAAGAACTCATGAGTTTTAAATGTTGGCAACACTCAGCAAAATGAGCAAACAAAAAACCGCAGACATTTATTGGTGAAAAACGTATATTCAAGGGTCAGGGGTTGTTAGAGGAAGGATGAAAGAGAACCTTTGCTAAACAGTTGCTGTGTGGTAGGTACTTTAATAGATGTTATTGCATGGAAATAAAAAAAATAATCATTTGCAGTTTTTTTGAGACTAGGGGTTCTTTTATACTGTTTACTTGGCTTCATCAGTTTTGCCATATTTGTTTTGTCATTTTCTCTTTCTCTGTCTCTGTATTCAGATCTTCCTCAATTTTTGATGGGGTTATATCCCAGTAGACCCATCATAAAGTTGAAAATATCATAAGCAAAAAATGCATTTAACACACCTAACCTACCCAGCATCATAGCTTCGCCCAGCCGTAAACGTGCTCAGAACGCTTACAGTAGCCTACAGTCGGGCGCCATCCTCTAACACAAAGCCCGTCTTATAAGAAAGTATTGGATGTCTCGTGTTCTTCGTTGAAGGCTGTACTGAAAGTGAGAAACAGAATGGCCGTGTCGGTCCAGGCTGGTTGTATCAGTTATTTGCCCTTGTGATGGTGTGGCTGATGGGTGGCCGTGGCTCGCTGCCACTGCCAGAATCACAAGGGATGGTTGTACCGCATGTCTCTAGCCCGCAAAAAGATCAAAATTCAAAATTTGAAGTACAGTCTCTACTGGATGCCTGTTGCTTTCACACAGTCCTAAAGTTGAAAATTGTAAATTGCACCATTGAAAGTCAGGGACCATCTGTGTATATACACACGTGTGTGTATGTACACATTATTATTATTATTATTTTTAAGATTTTATTTTTAAGTAATCTCTACACCCAGCATGGGGCTTGAACTGATGACCCTGAGATCACGAGTCACATGCTTCCCCAACTGAGCCAGGCAGGCACCCCCCAAGCACCCAACATTGTTATTATTATTATTATTACCCTAGAGCCTGACATTATCATCATCATCATCACCATCATCATCAGCCCTCCAGGGGTGGCTTGGCGATATCATGTCCCTTTCCCCCTTCCCCCTAGAAGTGTCAAAGCGTGCGGCCCCTCCCATTGAGGACATTCTTTTATACAGCCACAGCGCCATTGTTAAATCCATGACCTAGTATCATTATCTCATATACAGTCTATATTAGAACTTCACTAATTGATTCAATAGTGTCTTTTATGAGTCTTATTCCTGGTTCCGATCCAAGACCCACTCCGCACATTACATGTAGTTGTCACGTGTCTTTGGTTATCTTTAACCTTTTCCTTCGCCCTTTGTCTTTCATGACGTGGACCTATTCTTAGAGTTTAGGCCAGTGCCCCAATTTGGGATTATCTGTTGTTTCTTTAGGATTGGTTTAGATACATTTGATGAGATTAGTTGTGTGGTTTTGGCAAGAAACCTGCATAAGTATAATGTTCTCGCGGTACCGTGTTTATGAGGTGCGTGCCATCGGTTTGTTCCATTGTTGGTGAAAAGAACTTGGATCACTTGGGTGAGCTGATGTGTGTCCGGTTTCTCTGCTATAAATGACAGTATTTCCCTGTGTAATATATAAGTAATCAGTGGGGAGTACTTTGTAACCCTGGAAATATTTGGTTCCTCTTCAGACGTTTACCTCAGATTTACTAGATGTTCCTTGCTCAGCTGTCACTGCGATGGTGGCAGTATGGTGATTTTTTCCCTCATACCGTCATTCCTTCTTCATTTTTTGTTAGATGGCATCTGCTGGAAGGATGAGCTCTCCCTTTATGTCCCCTTTTTGTTTGTATGTTTGTTGCTTATTTGTTTATTCACGTTGTGGACTTGTAGCTGCTTATTCAGTGGGCTGGTATTCAGCCTGTCATTCTATTGCTCAAATTGATTGAGATTTGGCAAGTGGCAATTCCTTCTGACAGGTCTCCGTCTTTTTGGGGAGCACATCTGTACTCTCTGGCACGAAAAAAGATGTTCCAGCCTCATTGATACTGTCCCTGCCCCTGAATCAGCCACTTCTCCAAGGAGCCCTGGTTCATCTTAAAGGGCGATGCTATTTAAAAACCATGTTTTGGTGCTGGGTGTTTTTATTGCTACTGGGGTTTCATTGTTTCTAGGCCCTTGAGCAGACAGAACTAGGATATATCTCACATGCATACGTACACGTGTGAAATTTATTTAAAAAGTTGTTACTTCACAGCAGTGCCTGCCGTTCCAGTGCAGCCCACTGTGTCCTTTCTTGCTCTTCCTGCTTCCGTATTGTTTCCCGTCTCCAGCAGTGAGGATCCCGGTTCTCACAACATCGTGTGTCTGCTGCTGTGCTCACTTCTCTGTAATACACACAAACAGGCCCAGAACTGCCCCTCCGTACCACTGTGAGAAACAAACCTGCTAAAAGATCATGATTTGTTGGTAGTTCTTTTAGTTTTTAGGCTAGGGGTATATAGTCAGGTATCAAATTTGAAAGTTCCTTGGTTTCATTCTTTTGTTGTTAGACTATTCATTTGGAATATAATTAGATTTACTTATTTCTGTTTGTGCTCAGTGTTGGGCTTCCCCTCCCATTTTTACTGATTTAATTTTATTTTTTGAATATGAAAAGTACAAAGGTGGTTCCAAAATTAAAACTTTATCTATTCAAGTTGCCTCTATGAAGTCATTATTTTTGTCCCTCTCTTTTATATCCATTAGTATGACTTTCCAGCCCCCCTTTCTCTCTCAAACCTCTTGGAATTGGGCTTTAGGACATCCCGGCCTCTCCATGGAAACGGCATGTGCCCGACACTGACACCTGCCACTTTGCTGAACCCGGCCATCAGTTTTAGACGGCACCTCCCTCACCTTCACAGCAGAATTGAACGTGGTCAGTCCCTTCCTCCTGGGGGAAATTCTTTCCTCCCTGGGCTTCTAAGTGGACACCACCCAGTACTCCTCCCACCCACCTGCCGCCCCTTCGAAGCTCTGCCTTCAAACGTGTGTTGTAAATTGGACCAACTCTCACCGCCTCGTTGTTGCCACGGTCTCCTCTCATGGATTATCACAGTCACCAACTTGGACCACCTCATTGCCACCACGGCTCCGGTCCGCCATGGTCTCCTCTCGTGGATTATCGCAGTCCTTGCCTCCCTGAGGGTCCGGGCTTCCCCGTGTCCCACTCTAGCCCATTCCCACACAATAGTCAGAGTGATCTTTTCAACATGTAAGTCAGGTCATGTTCCTTCTGCTCAATAAATAATGAGCACGAAGCCTTGACGCAGTGCTGGGTGCATGGCTCACAGGTGCTCCGTGCTTGCCAATATGTCTTCCTGTTGTGAGTCGGGGGTTTAGCCTTAGAACCACCTGTTTTACTTGAGGAACTTGCCTTACGGAGGAGAGTCAGTTGCCCAGAGTTACAACTGACTTGGCGAAACCAAAGTTTGACCTTAGTTCTTCTGCCTTCATACATTACAGAACAGACGGCTCCTGAGGGTCTGCGTGTGTCCAACTTCATTCCAAGGTAGAATGTGGGATAGTTCGCACCTCTGGGCCCAGGGAATGTTTCCTGATTTCTCTGCAGAACCCAGCAGCTCAGGCCTGTTGCAGACTGGTGGTCCTAGTCCCAGCTCCCCAAGACCTTGAGGCCCAAGGACACAGGAACAATTGACTTTCCCCAGCTTTGTGAAATCCACTTTCTTCTAAGGGTTTCCAAATAAGCTAGTTTTCATTTTAATATTGGAGAAATAACTGGGTCCTCAAGACAGAGCTGTATCTTCCCGGCCTGAGGCATTTTCTGTCTGTCTCTCTGTTCTTCCTACAGGCCCTCAACCAGGGCCCAAGGAAGTGGGAGGCTGCGAGAGAGTGCCTCTGGCACCAGCTGCCCTCCCTCACTCATCCAGCCGCACACCACCCCCTTGATTTATTTTTTAGTTATTTACCTTGACAAGCCCAAGGAGATCTCACGTCTTGTTTCCTGTGGGTTCTGGAAGCAGAAGCATTTCAGGCTTCGCAGACAACAAAAACATAGAACTTTGTTTTCTTGTACAAAAGGCATAAAAGTCTCAGGTACCTCATGACAACTGCCGTTTTAGAGAATAAAATGTAACCGAGGTGGGTCTTTCTTGGATGCTATCTAAGGGGTCTGGCTTCTGAAGTATAAAGGGAGCTTGCTGTAAAATAGTTTTCTGTTTGAGGCAGTTGCTTAGCATGAGTTCTTAAAAATTTTAAATATAGTCTTTTTTTCTTAATACAAAACAGTACGTGTTTATTGTTGAATAACAGATAAGCAAATACTCCTATAGTTGCATTATTTATACAGCAAAAATGAACACCCTGGAG
Source organism: Ursus americanus (assembly GCF_024610735.1). Taxonomy (NCBI): domain Eukaryota; kingdom Metazoa; phylum Chordata; class Mammalia; order Carnivora; family Ursidae; genus Ursus; species Ursus americanus. The sequence goes on from NC_142144.1 coordinate 14,018,980, forward strand.
TTTCTACCTCCAGATCTTTTTTATACCCGTGTGTATTTTTTGTAGAACTAGGACTGTTCGCAACCTTTCCTTTTGTTCAGTTGTAGATAATAAATATTAACCTACATTGTACGTTTTGGTGGCTGCAGAGCATTCTTTTGTATGAACGTACCATAATTTACTTAATCATCCCCCATTACGTGGACATGTAGGTCCTTTCCAGTTTGGGGCTATTAAAAGAACACCATATTGGAATCTTCGTACATATCCTTGTTTTCCTTTAATAATATTTAGTTGGTAGAACCCAAAAAGTAGGAGAGAGTATGGTTTCTCACGATTTGTCAGGACCAGAGCCGGGATCTTTTCTAGCCTCCCAGGCTAGGGATTTCACTAGAGTCCAGAACCCTGTAAGATTTTCTGAGTGCATTTTTCCGGGGTGAGGGTCTATAACTTTCAGATTCTTGAAGTGGCTTGGCACCCAGAGTAGACTGAGAGCTGGTGTTGCGGTCCCACGGTGTCCTCGTTCATGATGCCTCCCAGACCAAGTGAGGAAGACAGCGTGGTCCTCAGGTGTTTCTGAGTCAGCCCCGGGGAAGGTACTGAGAAGGTTGCGAGGTAGTCCCTTTCCTCCGTTAGCTCACCACGTGTGTCAGGGTTTAGCCACATGGATAAAAGTCAGCCGTGGGGGTCCTTTCTCTTGACTTCCCTCTGCCTGTGGGGATGAACCTACAGCATTCATTTCTTCCAAGGCCTTCCATGGTCTTCCTTGTCCAGCCCGCTTCCCTCTCAGTGAGAATGATGGTGATGATGCTGATGATGGAGAAACAGTGAGGAAGGCTGGGCTTTATTGGCTGCATGTTCTGTGCTAGGCATGTTGTCAGCCTATGAGAAGCTGCTGTTTGTCAGCTTCATCGAATAAACAAGTAACAGAGAAGTGAATTTACTTGCTTGAGGTCATCCAAGGAGTGGCAGAGTCTGGATTTGAGCCCAGGCGGTTGGCTTCCACAGCCTAACCTCCTGACCGCCATGATGTGGTGCTTCTCACACTCCTGTTCGCTTGGGTGTCCCAGTCAGAGCTTCGGTGCTGCAGGCCTTGCTTGCGTTTCCCCACTTTTGGGACTTTGTTCGAACCAGTCCCTTTTCTAGAAGGCTTTTACTCTCTCTTCCATTCTAGAAATTCTGTTCATCCTCTAGGAAGCTTTCTTTGTTCACCCCAAGTGGAAGCAAAACTCTTTGGTGTTTTTTTGTTTTTGTTTTTTTAAATTTTGGGTTGTTTGTATCTTGCCTGTGACAGTTGCATCTGGCTTCGTGATGGACATTCTTTGCCAGGTGGAAAGAACAGACCTTTGGAGCCAGAAAGACTTGAGTTCAAATCCCAGCCTTATGCTTCTCTTACTCCTTTAATGGTCAGAATTCCTCTGTGAGGGAATAGTACCTATCTTGCAGAGTTATTTGTGAGAATTAAATGAGATTACTTAAAGTGTCTGGTATCCCGTCTGACGAGTCTTGGGAGCTCAGGAGGTGACAGCAATGATTTCTTGTGGGCATATTTTATTTCTTCAGAGCATAGCCTTCTGGAAGATGGGGGCCTTGTTTTGTCCTGGCTCCCAAACTAAGCTGGGGCCGTACTTGTAGTGTCCAGTCAGGGTTTGATGACAATATTGATAGTTTTATGCAGTTTGGATCTTACTCTCGGGCACTCTTTGGTTCAGTGTCCTCTAACTCTGTCTGACCCTCGTAGTGGGGGCTGGGAGGGAGGTGCCCTGAGCTCTGAAGGGACGGCTTCTAGGAGGAAAGGGTATTGGAGCTCGACCTTCCGTACTGGAAGTCGTTGGGGAAGGTATCTTAGGAGTGGTAATGGGGCATGTGGGGTCTAATTAGCATGGTGAACAGGCCATCAGAAAATGGAAGATCTTTCCTAAGTATCCCTAGAATCTGCCCTCCACATGGCCCCTTAGCTTCTTTATACAGTGGTTCTTTCCTGCCTCAAAGGTGTGTCCCTGGTCACCTCCTCAAAATTGTCTCTGATGGTCTGGGCTGGCTCACGTTTGTTTCCTCTGCGGGCCCTCCTATGGTATCCCGTGCCGCACCTGTCACAGTCCTGGAGTGCAATCGTCTGTTGGGTGCCTTGTCCCCCTGCAGCTGTGAACTCACTGAGGGCAGGATGGCTCCTCCTTCGTCTCGGTATCCTCAGTGTCGGGAACGGGCGCCTGAGAGGAACTCTGCAAATGTGTTGTACAAATTACTAGTGGATGCAAAGGAAGGAACATTTGGGTCACGTAGGAGATGCCAGGCTATGATATTTGAACTGGATTCTATATGGTTGATGGATTTGGAATGGGGGGGTACTGTTTCAAAAGAGGCTTTTCAAACAGAAGCAGTGTATGGGACGGATCAGTGCAGGGGGGACGGTGGGCTGACTGGTTACCAGACTGTCCTGTGTGATCGTTCTCTGGCTTGTTCCAGTATGGATGGGATAACTAGACGTCTTTTTGTTTAAAAAGATGAAGGCCCCCCACTGCCACCTACTACACAGCTTTTTGGTGTAGGAGTCAGATTCGCCTGGAAGACGGGAGCAGCGCCTTCATGACATGCTTCCTAAGCTTTGGGAACAGCCTGACAGATGGTACCCTGTCACCTGTGGGAAGGCAGTTTCCACCACGGAATTCAATGCATCACTTGTCATGATGGCCCTATGAATCCCGCACTAACAATTTGTCATTTGGTTCTAAAGAGTTCTGCTGTGGCAGGGGAATGGGCAGAATAGAATTGTCATGGAGTCGTTACAAACCCCTCACAGGATGTCCTGTTTGCAGACGGAGAGACTTGTGTTTTGGATGGCCTCAGCGCACTTCCCTCTCTGGCCATGGATTCTGTTAGGAGTTGAAGAGAGGTTTTTGTGACAGTTATAAGACAAATTTATGGTCAGGAGTCCCAGAGTGCTAACAGGGTGCCCCAGACCAGCGGTCACCTCCCCGGGGAGGTTGCTGAGGTGTGTGTCCGTGCTCCTGGAGCACGCGGGTATGTCGATGCTCTTGCGTGCGTGGCTAGTCTGTGTAGACTCCTCAGCCCTGCGGAGGGCCGGGCTGGGCAGATGGCCCCTCCTCGGGGTCTGCGTATCAGCACGAACGTTGCACCCTGGGCAGGTGCGCGATGGAAAGTGCTGACCTCTTCTTCTAACAACAGTTGTCTCTGCCCGTTCACGGTGGTCTTGTGCGCCCGGGACTTCCAGTCAGCGTCTTGGAGATGGACCCAGTCAGATGGCGATTTCCCCTCTTGACGAGGAGTGTAGACGACAGAGAGGTCGAGCCCATCCCCTGCAGTGGAGGCCTGTCACCCTCTCCCGACCTTCTGGGGAGCCAAAACGTCACTGCGTCGGGATGTAGTCTTGATCCGAGAGGATCAAGAGCTAGATTTGTGGTCGAGCTGGCTCTGGAGTGTCTCCAAATCCCCTGCTTAACTGGAGCGTAGAGTGAAGTAGGTGACGGGATGTCGGAGGAAGAGAGGGGCCACGTCAGACCTCTTGGATTTCCACTTCACTGTGAAATGGAGAGCCTGACACTGTGCCAGTGTGACTGACGTGAGGCCAGAGGACGTCGGCGGTGTTGAGGAGTCGTCCTCGGGGACTGGCACCTGATTGCTGGGGGCCCGTGGGACTCCTTCCCGCTGCCCGCCAGCTCCCTGCAGCGGCCGGTGATGTTCAAGCCCTCGGACTGTCGCGCTGGCTCTCCGTGCCCACGGCTGTCCTGCTGGGGTGTTGAGGGAGCCCCGATAGCAACACCCGCCAGCTCTGGGAGCACGACGGTGGGGACCATGAGGCACGGGCAAACGCGTGAACCTCCGGTGCTCTTTTCCTCTGCGCTGTGGTGTTCGAGAACTTTCCCTTTTAGGAGTAGTTTTGAAAATGGAATGTGTGGGTGCAGTTTAATTATAGTCTCATTTTTCAAGTGCAGCTCTAGAAGGGTTTGTTTTTTTCTTTAGCCACGCGGTAGCTTCTTCAAAGAGCTCATCCCAGTCTGCAATTTCCAGAGTTCTGAAGTATTTTTAACATGAAGCTGTTAGTCTCTTTGAAACCTGGGCTCCTGTGTTTCCTTTCAAAGAGCAAAGGCTGCCATGCAGGGGAGAGCAGCGCATCTTTCACCCAGTTACGTTCTGAGCTTTATTTTGTTTTCTTTCGCCATTTCTCATCGTCACTCCCCTGCCGCAGGCCCTGGTTTATTCAGCTGCGCTCATACACTCCTCTCCCTGCTAATCCCACTTCTGAGAGTCTTTCCTAAGGAAATCATTTAAATGTAGATAACGCTGTATGTACAAAGATGTTTATTTCATTTATTTATAAAAGTGAAATATTGGAGATGACCTACATGTCAAAGAGGGGACTGGCAGAAGCTATGGTACATGCCTGCCTACCATGGAATTTTAATGCAGTCATTAAAAACTAGGTTTCCAAGGCAGATTCAGTGAGAAAAGTGCTTACAGTAAAATACGAAGGGAAAAGATGAAGTCACAGTACAGTGTCACCCGTGCCAAAATGCAGGGAAGAAAGAATGGAAGGAAATCCTTAACGTGTCCGTAGCGGGCACCTGGAGGACAGCGGCGTTCTTTTTCTTATTTCTGTTACCCATTTCCTGGAACGAGCATATATTCTCTTGGTATCAGAGTTTCTAGAGAAGGAAAAAGAACCTGCACCCAGCAGCTCCTTGGTGATCGGTTTTTAGATTCAGGGCTGTCACCTCCCTCCTAGAACTGGTGCCAGAGCAGTGATGAAGGAGCCTCTAGTCCGAGTGTATTCTTGGTGATCCTACGATAAAGAGCTGGGATTGTTACAAAGAGTATTTAAACAAATGGAACGGGGCCTCTGCAAATGTATGAGTAAGACATTGTTAGGGAACACTTGGTTTTTTAATTTTTGTTTGTTTGTTTGTTTGTTTTTAATGTCTTCCTTCTTCTTGATGTTCTTTCTGCTTCCAGGAAAATCAGTCGAAGTGGACACGAGCCCCCAGAATGAAGTGATGGAGAGGTGAGTGTATGCCATTGGGGAAGACCGTGTGGTCGGTTTGCCTGCTGGGCATGCTGGCTCCCTCCTGTTCGGTTAGTTTCCTGCTTCTTGTGGGTAAAGCACAAACACGCTATGACACTGACAGTGGCCACGCACAACCAGGCGTGTGCTGTGTGCCCTGCAGCCTCCATCCAGTCGTTTGAGGCCATTCCTGGCGTCTGTCTCTCAGGTGCTTTGACGAGGATGACACATGCCTTCTATTGGCCCCTGGGTACCTGTAGGATCGATTTCAGATACTTTAGCCTGACCTTTGAGGCCCTTCTCAGTCTGACTCGCCTTTCTTTCTCTCATGCTCTCCATGCTTCCGTCTTCTCTGACTTTTTATTGTTGTGCGGCCCATGCCTGAACACAGGCTGTGCACTCGACTTCTTCCTGCTGTAGTTTGAAGATCCTTCTTCAGAGTCCGTTTATGTGGCAATGAACCTGGCTCTCCCCAGCATCCCTGCCTCCCTTCTGTATCCCCGGATCAGTTATTCTTCCTGCAGCACTTGGCACATCATCACATTGCAGCACTGAGCACATGGCATCGTAGTACACCCTGCATTTATCTTTCCGTTCCCAGAATTCCTCGGAAGAGGAAAGGAGCTAGCATGCCCGGGGTACTGGTGTGTGTCAGCTGCTGCCGTAGGCGTTCACGTTCATTCTTTCCGACCCTACCAGGCAAGCCTGTTATTCCCATTTTAGGACGGGGAACCTGAGGGTCACAGTTGCATGCTTGCCATTAAGAGGCGGAGCTGGGGTTTGAATTTGAATCTGTCAGACTCCCGGGCTCTTATTATTGTTGCATATTGCCTTTTGAAGACAAAGACTGTGTCTTGAATATCTCTACACCTGCTCCAGCCCCAACTGTCTGGCATGTGGCTGGAATTTGAAAAATGTTCATGGAATAAATGTGTTGTATACTTTCCTAATTCGGCTTGATGGCCCACAGGAAATGTCAAGGTCTCGCCCCCCTCTGTTCCCTTGTTAAAGGTTCTGACTGTTGTGAGTGCTACAGGTATTTCCCTCCTCTTTGGAGCAGTGAGGCTTTGGGCTTCTGGGGGTAAAATAAAGAAACAGAGACCAGAATTTTAGACTTTCTTGGCGTCACGAAGGCCACAGCGTCATTAGAGTGAACAGTGGGAAGCATCACAGCTCACTGGAGGACGTTTCAATCAGAGCTTCTGTACGTTCAGAAGAAATATTCCTTTCCCACCGCAGTATTTTCTCAGATCCCTCCCAGTTCAGCCCTCTCCTTCCATCCTTCTAATAACGGATCACATCTCAGTGGCAGGCTGTGGAGAGGGCAAGTAAGGCCTCCCAGAGTGGAGACAGTCTTAACTGAGATCTAAAGGATGAGAGGCCTGGGGCAGGGATTGTCGGAGAGTGTCTGCGCATGAGGTGAGGGAGATGTGGCCCTTGTGAGTTGGTGCAGGGAACTCGAGGGTCAAGTCTGGAGAGGCAGGCGGGGCTGTGCTGGGCCGGTCCTCAGAGTCTGTGTTAAGGGTCCAAATTTCTGTGCTACAGGAAGAGGGGAGTCTTTGAAGGAGGATAAGCTGGGGCTAGACAAAGTCAGATTTGCTGTTGTGAAAGATGAGCGTGGTTGCTTGGAGAGGGGGCTGGAAGGAGGCAGGGAGCCTCTTTCAGCCCTTCTCAGCCATGTGTCACCCTTCCCATCTCTGACAGGTTGGTTTCTTTTCCTTCTGTTCTGCTTTTTTCTGCTGTAGGCTTAGCGCTCGCACAGGTCACTCCTAAGCTAATTAAATGGGTGCCCTTGGCCCATTCGGCACTTTTGCAAGGCAGCGGCAAGCCCGTGCATCCATCACGCTGTCTGAGCGAACTTGCATCTGGTGTTTACCTGTTAATGAATGCGTTGCAGCTTTGGAGTCCTTTGCTCTTGTCTGAGCTCATGAATAATGAGACAAGAAGTAATAGGAAAAAGTGGGAGAAAAAAAGAGCTTAAATTAAGGAGCTTATCTCTAATGGAGATGCATGTGGGCTTTTCACCAAGTTCAGGGTGTTTTTCCTCATGGCTCCCGTGGCTCTTGGGAAATACGGGTTAATAACCAGATGATTGCCAGAATGGTGGCATTGGGACCTGCTTGGGGGCCATGAGGGGTTTAAGATTGTTAAACCCATAAGGCCACTTTATGGGTTTGAGTTGGCCTCCTACTTTCTCCTGGGTCCCAGAATGAGCTCGGCCGCTTACAAGTTGTGAGACTGTGGGCAAGCTCACGACGCGCCTCAGGAGCCCCCACTCTGAATGAGGACAGTCATGCCTACCTCACAGGGTCTCTGGGGGGATTAAGTAACATGCCTGGTGCAGAGGGGGCACTTGGTAGGCAGCTGCCAGTGACGCGTGCTCTCTCGGAGGGCCCCTCCCCGTAAGCCGGACAGGGGCTCCCCGCTTCTTCATTGGCTCCAGACTCAAGCCCACCGAGCGCTTTTTGTTTTTAGAGTGTTCTCACTAATAAAATGCTCTAGGGAAGCAAAAGGGCTCTAAAACAAAGTTGCAAATACGGGGAAATGACAAAGGACCAAGTAATCTTAAGTGTTCCTATGGGAAACGATTTCTCTTTCAATCCCGACGGTGAAGGTTAGAGGAAGACAGTGTAACCTACCAGCACATCCTCCCGGAGTCTCCTGAGCCGTCTGCCTCTCATGCATTGTCCGATTGTGAAATGTCCGAGAAGTCCTCCGTTCTCTCACGAGACCAGAAGCAAGACAGCGAGACTGGGAAGACCTCGGTCTTGGCCAACCATTTCTCTCAAGGTAAGCTAAGCTTTGCTAAGCATTTTGGACACAGCCAAGGTTTCCTGGTCTAAACAGTAATTTGCCATCTTGCCTGAGTAAGCAGAGTGTAGTGACATTTGAATATTTGTCTGATGAAGGGAGATCCTGCCAGGGCCCGAGCTGGTCATTCAGACTATCATTTATCACGGGGGAAAGCTGCGGTTGTTGAAAGTGTTGATGATGGGGGAAGAGTCATTTTTATTTCTCAATGATGACTTATTATGTGACTTGCCATTTCCTTGCTCTTCTGACAGGGGCAGAAACCAGGCTGGCAAGCAGTGAGGTTATGTGTCCGTTCCAAGTCTGGTTAATCTCCTGTGGTTCCTTTCAGACTCTTCCTGAGGTCATGTCACTTTGAAGACCCTCGCTTTGAATTGTACCAGAATACCTAACCACCACCCCCCGCCCCCGAACCCCCGTTTGGGTATTTTGTAATTCTAGCAATCTGCAGTGTTTCCCTCTAGGGTGTGACCCTTCGTTCACTGGGTCAGCCCCTCGTCCTGCCTCTGACTGTGGGCTGTGGGCTCACTTGGCAGAACCAGCCTCCCAAAGCTCCGCCTGCCCCTGAGCTCTCCTTTACCTCCTCTGTATTTGCAGTCTTCATGCCCTCCTGCTGGGGTATTCGGTAGGGCTTAGTGTTTATAAGTCCATGTATGTCAGAAGTTCAAAGGACAGTATGGACCAGGGATTGGCAAATTTTTCCTAGGAAAGGGCAGATAGTAAATATTTTCGGCTTTGCGGAGCATATGGTCTTTGTTGTAATTACTCAATCCTGTTGTGGTAGCAGAAAGCAGCCATAGACAAAATGTAAATGAACGAGTGTGGCTCTGTTCCAGTGAAACCTTATTTCCCAAAACAGGTGGTGGGTGGGTTTGACCCAGGAACTGTGGTTTTCTGACCCGTGGTATAGATTCTGGACCTTAGCTGACATCCTCTGGTCTCGCCTTTCTTCCAGTGGTTGTTTGCAGGGCACCCAGCATGGACTCAGAGCACGAATCAGACCCTGGCACCTCCTTTCTAAAAGCTTTTTGTTAACACCTGATCACATAGAAAGAACTGTGGTTTTCAAAAATTTAAAATCTTTTTTAGCAACAACCCTCCCCCCCACCCCCGCTTTGTTTTGGATGAACTTTACACGGAGGCCTGATACGTAATAGAGATACGGGTGAGACTTTGTCCTCCGTGGTGGCTCTGAGGCTCCTTTGGGACACTCAGGGCCCAGAGGAGCACAGTTTGAAAACCCACCTAGGGCACCAAGTGCTCTGTTTGATAGAAGGGAGGTGTCAGCTGGGCTCCTACTAGTAGGAGTCACTGCGATTTGCTTTCTTTGGGTTTCTGGCTGTATGCCTATATGATTTCTGTGAGTTTCTGTGTACCGGGTTTCTCTCGGTTATTTCTGGCTCTTTGATCTGCCTTCTCCTACTGTGGGTCAGACCCATGAGTTGTTTCCCTGCCCTTAGCTGCACTTTTTCTGCACTGTATCAGCCTGGCAAGGAACCCAGTCCCTTTCCAAGAACCCCTGAGACTGTTTATGTGAGAGGAGCACCCTCGATTGAGGGCTTGAGGAATTACAAGGGGGCGAGGGTTACAGTGCAGCAAGCCAGAGCTTTTCATGGGAACCCTTGAGATCCCTGTTGTTTAAAACCCTTCTGCTATGGTATGGGCACCTCGCTCTAGATTCCTCTTGCCGGCCTCTCTTTTTTCTACCCTCCCACATGTCTGCCACCCCAACCTTGGTTTATTTCCAGCATAGAACCTGTAGGCATCTCCTTATGTCTTATTATTCTGGGGACCCATGACCTTGGGCTTGTCATGCCTTCCCAGTGCATTAGCAGGCACTTCCCTGAAGGGGCACGGTGCTCTCTGGAGCCGTCCTAGTAAGCCCACTCTAGCTTCTTGGGTTTGTTTCTCTTCAGACTTTTGGTCTCTGCATCTGTTTTTTCCTTTTGTCATGTTTATATTCTAAGTAGAGAGATAATTTAGTATTTTTCCTTTTTGCACTTGACATTCTATCATAAGCTTTCTGACATGTTGTTACATACCATCATTTTTAGTGGCTTTGGAATAGTCCGTTGAATGGCTGAACTGCAGTTTTCCTTATGTTCCCCTCTTGCTGAACATTTAAGTCATTTCTAAAATTTCACAATTGTGAACACTGCTGCAGGGAATATCTTTGAACAGGAAGCGTTCCCCTTATTTCGGCGCATTTTCTTAACCTAGATTTTGTGAAGTGAAACTACTAGGGCCGAAGATACACAGTTTTTGTTGGTTGCTTCTTGCAGCATTTATGGTTTTGAAGAGTTAGCATTTGTCAGAAGGATATTTATTGGAAGAGGGACAGATATTTTTCTCCCATTTTGTAAAGACGAGTCTAGTGTTTCCTTCTCCTTGGTTGGGGCTGCATAATTAATAAGTGGTATCCAGTTCGACTGGGAATGTTTTCTTAAGCCCCGTTGATGAGTCCGGCTCCGGGCCAGACCCAGTAGGAGGTGATGTGTACTGACGGCTGCTAAGCGTTAGTACCCCAGAAGCCGGCCGCGTGTGATATGGACATAAACCAGCAAGGAGGATTGCGCTCAGAATAGATAAGTTCCTGCCGCACTCCGTCCGGACTAGTGGCTGGAAGATTGGCAGGGCGGCAGGGCAGGGACGGGAGGGGTGGCCGGGAGTTTGCTGCAGACAGGGTCCTCCAGCGCCGGGCCGGCCACGAGGGCCTCACGCATCCCACCAAAGGACTTGCCACACTCCTGGCATTAATAGGAGAGAGCTGAAGGTCTGGGAATTAAGTCGTCTCATAAACATTCAGATTCATGGCAGAATTACTATTTAATTAGGAAAAGATCTGTAACATTGTGCTACTTTTAAATGAAAGTCATTTTGGAGGAATTAAAACTGGGTCATAACATTAGTAGAATGTTTTAAAACAAACATTACTAAGACACACTGAGTGTACCGTAATTGATGAATTAAAGACATTAGTTTTGCCTTTGGATACTTGATGTGGTTATGCTTTAAACACTGATTCTAGAAACCTACCTCCAGATTGCAGCTGTGCTTCCTCCTTTCTTTGTTAAAGTGAGATGTGGCAGAGGCTGAAAAAATAGGACATGCTCATTGTAGAAAATTTGGGAAATTTAAATTTTTATCTATTATTGTTACATTGAGATAGAATATCGAAGTTTTGAAAAACCTGAAATCTACCACCCAGAGGCAACTGCTGTTAATATCTAGGGGTAGATTTTGTTATTTTGTGTTTATGTGTCTTTTTTGCCCACAAATTTTTAAATGGAGTTATAATTATGCTGAATAATCCTTGTTGCATCTGTATTTTTCTGTGATATTGTATGGTCTTCATAATATCATTTCAGTAGCTGTAGAATACTGCATCACAGTAATGTAACGTGATAGAGTTTATTTAATAATTTGAGTTACGTTCAGTTTTTACTGTTCTATAATAGTGCTTCAGATGAACATTTTCATGCATTCTGGCAAATGGTTGTCAGCATCTCTGGTGATCTCTTTGCACAGATTCCTAGAAGTAGAATTATTTGAGGAAAGACATTGGAAAAGAACCTTTCTGAGGCTGATGATAAAAATAGATCCCAAAAGTCACGCACATTTATATTCACGCGAACAGGATGCGCTCTGGAGAGTATACCCTTCTTACCATTTTCACTCGCGCTGGGATTACTGTTTTGCTGTGTTTTTAAGTCTTAAATGAATAAGCGATAAATGGATAAACGTATTCCTTCCAGAGAAATATCTGGATTCATCATGAAAGTGGTTTATTCCACTCTCGGGCAATTCAAGCAGACTTGAAAGTGATCTGTTAGTTTCACCATAAGGAAGATTTTAAATTAATATTTGATCTTTAGAAGAATAAAGGGCCGCATTAGAGTGAGCATTAAAATTGTATGGGATATAATTTTTCCATGTGATGTAAAACACCCTCCTTGTGGAGGTCTGCAGAGAACCATTACAGAACTGTGTCTGTGGGCTGTGGGCAGTCGCTCAGCCTCACCAAGCCCGGGAAAGCGTTGCCAGTTACCGACGATCTGAATACATCCAGCACGACTTGGAATTTTAAGATCTTTGCATAATCTGTAAATTATTCAATTTGTTGGGGGCTTCAGGCTTTAAATTAAAAATAACTCTCCTTCCTGTAGACTTAGTAATGGAACATATACAAGAAATTCGAAGTTTGAGGAGACATCTAGAAGAATCTATTAAAACAAATGAGAAACTTCGGGGACAGCTGGAACGGCAAGGGTCTGAACTCGATCCAGGTAAGGGAGAGCCGCCCCAGAGAGCTGTTGCACGCCAGTGAGGGCTTCATGTGGGACACGTTTGCCTGGGTCAGCGCGCCCTGTGTTGGGGCAAGCTTCTCACTCACTGGTGGCCAGAGAGGTTTCAGCCCGGGTCCCGACCTGGCTCCTTACCTCCACGGTGACCTCACTTAACACTGCGGACTATCAGTTACAGTAATTTATTTATAAAGTGGGGATAATCATCCCCGTTTTATCCCGTGGCGACGAGGGTTAAGTGAGCTGACCGGAGCAAGTGGCCCCCACAGTCCTTGGCACTGAAGGAGTCTGCTGGCCTCGGCACCCTGGATTGTGGCTGGGTCCTCCTCTGACTCTGGTCGCTGGAGAGAAACAGAGAGGTATTTTAAAATAAAACGGAGCAGTATTTTGTATTTTCGTCAATAATGGATCTTCAAAGTATTAGCATGTTAGCAGTCTGGCGAGTGTCACAGGCTGGCGACAAGGTTGCCAGCATGCCTGCATAAAAACACAGTTAGGTCTGAATGGAATATTCTTCCATGCAGAACTTAAAAATATGTATTTTTCCCATAGGGAAGACATTCACATGGTTCGAAGCTTATTATCTCCATTCTGTACCCATTCATCCTACTCTCCCTTCTCTCCGCCCACCTCTGCTCGTTGTCTTCCACACCCTTACGGTGCTTTCTCAATGCAAATACAAATCTATGTGCTTATTCTCTCCCTCACCCAAAAGCTAGAATACTTTCTATCTGCCATTCTGTCCCTTTTTCATTGAACAATATATTTTGGACATCTTTCCTCATTGCTCCAAAGAGATTGTTTTCATTCCACGAAGAATGTGTCTTGAGAGCAGCTTTTGTGCCCCGGGAAAAGCTCGAGTTTGTTAGGGAGCTGCACTGAGCTGGGGGTGGACCCCAGCTCTTCTGTTTATTAGCTTTGGGACTTTTGGGCAAGTCACCCCGCCTCTCCCAGACCTAATTATTTTATAAAACAGCCATCGTGCGATTCAGTGAGGCAGTGCTCTGAATAGGGCCTTGCTCCGTGCCTCACTCAGTAAGTGGTGGTTTTCCTTGTCATTATCATGTAATTTTACTATTTTATTTTGTATGACATTATTAGTTTAGCATTGCAGAGCTCTGCAACAAGTGGGGACGCAGACATTTTTAGAGACGAAATAACTGAGTTCTAGAAAGATGTACTCAGTGGCAACAGCACTTGAGTCCTTGGACCCCTGGTCCAGTTCTCATTCCTATCTAGCGCATCATAGCCCTCTGCCTAGAAGGATCTTTCCAAAGCGCTGTGTGTACTGATGTGCTGTAGTCCGCGAGGTAAACAGAGTGGATCCAGGCCCTCCCACCCCCTCCCCCCATCCTGCTTCCTCCCTCTCTGTCACCCCAGGGAAATTGATTAACCTGAGTTATTAAGTCATATCAAACACAGGGAAGAAATACATGCCTGGGCCCTTCACATTCACTCGTGGTAATACCCGAATTAGATTCATTCTGTTTTGCATTTTTCCTGGCGAATCCAATTATAGAATTATTTGGGAGCTCAAATGGCCACCAGCTACAATGGAGCTGGCGATAGCTCTGGAGAATAATTCTCTCTGATGGGAAGGGTTACAGAAAGGCATTCTCAAAGTATTTACACGGGTGGAAAGACACGCTGTTCTCACCGTGTTGTCACAATCTCTAGAAAGACAAAGGAATAAAAGTGGCTCCGCCTCCCCACTGCTGTGAGGTGTTCATCTTGGGAGCAGGTCTGAGCCGGGCATGGCTCCTTGTGAGGCTGAGGCAGAGTATTGTTAAAAAGCGTCACCTCGCATGTTAACTTCTCATAAGGTGGAGGAGCTGGTAGTGACAGCCTTCCGAGGAGACCCCGCCAGCTCAGGCCCTGTCACACTCTGTCCTCTGGCCTGACTCTTCCTTTGAGAAGTGGCCGCCCTCGCTGTGGTCAGAGCAGACTTGTTCTGTAGGATTGTTTCTGTTCATGCAGATGGCACTTTGGTCCTGTTTTTGGCTCTAGCCCACCACCAGTCATGATCTTAATACAAATGATAACAGCAGTAATAATAACAACATGCATCATTTTTATTGGGCTCGTGGAGACTTAGGGAAGTGATATGATGAGCCTGAGGTCATACAGCTATTACGAAGCCAGAGCCATGATTCAGACCCAGGTGTCTCCGAGAGGACACCAGAGTTCATAGGGGAGAGAAGAGGAGATTGGCGGGGAGAGACACGTGTGAGTGAAAAATTACATGGCGTTGTGATTTGTGAGTCGTTAACATGAGGGAAGGTGGTGTAGAGCGGAGAGAGTGTGCAGCGTTGGCTTCTGGGAGGCTGGACATCCCACCGTCCTTACGGGGAGTTTGAATATTACCGGTCATCAGTTGTGTACCAGGAGTGCTTTCAGCTGCAGAGAACAGAATATGAGTAAAAACTGGTGTAATGGAGATTTATGCTTTCTTACACAACAAGAAATCCAGACTCAGGCAGTTCCAAGGCAGGTTTACTGGCTCAGGGACAGGATAGCAGGGCTTGGGGTCAGTCTCCAGGATGACCGCGGTAATTCCAAGCATCACGTCCTCTCAGCAGTGTCCACTGCATGGCAGTGAAGATGGTGGGGCTCCTCCCTGTCCTTCTCTTCTCATCCGGGTAAGAAATCTTTCCCAGAAGCCTTCAGCAGGCTTCCCGTCAGGTCTCATTGACCGGGAGTGGCAGCTGGCCATGTTCTAACTGTACCAGAGTCTGGGAAAGCAGCGTCTGGCTCTGCAGTGTAGTAAGGAAGGCGGGGAGGGAAGAGTGCCTGCCCCATGTAGAAAGCCCCATGCCCTCCGGAGGGTAGCGTGTTCCTGTGCTTTGAGCGTCATAAATGGTGCAGGCATAGAAAGCTGTCCGGCCAGAGGAAGGGTAGGATTTTAGGAGCTAGACCACAGCCTGGGCAGGTATTTATAGATGAGGAAATGGGTCAGAGTTTGTAAGTAATCTCAAACCCAGTCTGTCTGGCTTCAGACCGTGAGCTTTTTAATAAACACTTAGAGGCAGTGAACTTGAGCTAGGAGTTGAAAGACGATTGTGATTTTGACCAGTCAAGAGGAGCTGGGCATTCTAGGCACAAGGAATAAAGACCTCACCGTACAAAGTCAGGGAAATGTGTGACCGCACATTGTATGGGGGCACAGGCGTAGCCCGGTCTGGCTGCATTCGGGGACACTAGAGTTGAGGGTGGAGAGGGAGGGGGCTGTGCCCGAGATTGGCGTGTAGTCATGGAGATCTGAAGTTTGTTCGATTGCCTGTATTCGCAGCGGAGGGCCGTCTCGTGTTTCTGAGCAGAGACTATCACGAGCGGACTGTGTGCAGCCCCACCGGCAGAGTAGCAGGGAGGCAAGGTCGGGGTGCGCTGGTAGGGTCTGAACTACAGGGCCAGAAAAAGAGTGAGTCAGTGTCTGAGGCATTTGGGAGGAAGAACCAGCAGTCGTGATTGCCTGGTTGGGCAGTGTTGAGGATGGTTCCAGGTTTCAGCTCGGAGGAGGGGTGGTAGAGATACCGTCCGTAGGGGAGGGCAGAAACAGACCTGTTCACCTCTGTTCACCCTTAGGATGTAAGAATGGTGGGAGGGGGACTTTTGCCACCTCTTTCATGCCCACTCTCATTTCCCTTTGGGCTCTGGTGATGCCTCATCTGGTTCACAGCAGTGATTGCATGTTGTGTTTCCTCATTGTTTAAAACTGTTTTCTAGAAAGTTCCAACCATACTGATCTGGTGACCATAAATCACTATTTATGTGTGTTTTTATAGGGTCTACAAATGCTTTTGCTTATGGATCAGAGCTGCATAATTCTCTGACATCAGAGATCTGTTTCCTGAGAAAGCAGAACCAGGCTCTCAATACGATGCTGGCCAAGGGATCCAGAGGTAGGAACTAGAGGAGCCACCTGCAGCCTGGACCCCCACAGCCCTCTGTGGCATGGAAAGAGCGTATTAGAGTCTGACCAACCCAGATTCAAATTCTGTGGCTCTGTGACTTTGGGCAGGTCACTTAACCTCTCTGAACCTCAGTATTCTTAGCTGTAAAATAGGAGTACCTCATGGGGCTGTTGTGACAGTTAGCCCTGTGAAGCCCCCAGCATGGTGTGTCTAGTAAGTACACAGCTTACAGTGGAAGACAGAAAGGCTAGAAATCTATTACTGCCAAAAATCTCATCCAGAGATTCCCTCTTATCAGGAAGGTTTTTCCAGTATTTCTTAGGAAGATCCCTTCTCTTAATTGTTTCTTTTTAGAGCTTAGACCCTGAAGAGCTTTCACCTACATTATCTCCTAATACTTAAAATGTTTCTGGATGGAGGAATTATTAGTCCTGTTTTACAGATAAGAACCTGAGGCCTAGGGAATTGACCTTCCTGTGGTCCTGGAGCTAGAAATCGTAGAACTAGGAGTTGGGCCAGCTTCTCCCATTCTCCCTGGAGGATATTGATGCTGCTTTTGGCTTAAGAGAGAGAATTGAGGCTTTTGAAGATCATTCATTCACTCAGCAAATGTGTCAGAGCCTGCGTAGACTAATACAGAAATGAGTGGGTCCTGGTCCCTTCCCTCGAGGGGCTCGTGGTCTGATGGGAGAGAGAGCCAGGTAACCCATAGCAGGCCAGCGTGACAATCAGCCAGGACAAAGGCAGGCTAGGGGAGCACAGGACCCTGGGGACAATGTCTTGACCCAGGGGAAGCTCAGCTTCAAGAGCTCAGTCCAGCAGTTTAAGTAGGGATTAGCCACAATGCCTAAGGTTCAGAAGAGCCCGGGCCTTTTAAATAGAAGAAGGAGAGCAGACAAAAAGCCTAGGGGTTAGTGGTGGGGAGAGTATAGACCAGTCAGAAATTGTAGGAAGTGAGTGTGGCTGGAATCTGAGGGAGGAAGGGAACGCTTGCTCAGAAATCGTCATGCCATGAAGGGTGGTTTCAGAAAAGCTGGGTCTGAGTCTTGGCTCTGGCACTGTTTGGCTCTGTGACCTTGAGAAGTGTTCACCTTGTGATCCTTTGTTTCCGATCTGAAAAATGGGGAGAAAAACAGTACCTACTCGGACGTTCGCTACAAAGATGAAATAAGATGATACCCGTGCAGGTCTTAGCGTAAGGCCTGCAGTCAGAGCTGCAGGATGTAAGAATGGGCCACCAGCGGCCCCGCGAAGAGCTGGCCTGGGGAGTGCTTACACCCCTCAGAGCTCTGGTGAAGCTTCGCACTAAGCCCTTTACGTGGAGTATCTCAGTTCATCCTCACAGTGACGCGTGTGGGGGAACGGAGGCACAGGGAAGTCAAGAAACTGCGTCGAGGTTTTGGTGCCCGTGGGCAGCAGGGTGCACTTGAACTCGCCACTCTGCCCCCAGGTCACGCTTGTAACTGCCTGTCTCCAGGCCCTGGGCGTGTTTTATTCCTCAGGGGAGGTGCTGTCGTCCCAGCCTGAGGAGTGGAAGGGCCCAGCCCTGCTGGCTTCCTTACCGGGGCCCTGTGACTTCCCTCACACCCATTGCCAGAGTTTGGAGCTGTTTCCTGCCTCTGTCTATAATTTATACCTACTGTTTGCTCTGCGAAGGCAAAGTAACTAGGTTTGCACGGCCCATTATTGTATAGAAAATTAAACAGGCCCATTTCATCCCAGTGACGTTTAATCTGCAGCGTTGATGTTGACAGATTTATCTGCCCAAAATGCATAAGATAATTGGAATGCCAAAATCATAAATGCCAGATTAAATCTCATTCTGCTTTGTATTCCTGGAGTGTTCGAGCTGAAGTGCTGTATTTGCGTAATAAGGTTGGAAAAAACAAATGGTCTCTTCTCAGTGGCGCTTTGTTGTGTTTGCAGATAAACAGAAGGAGAATGAAAAGTTACGGGAGTCCCTCTCCAGGAAGGCTGCGAACCTTGAGCTCCTTCAGCGAGAGTATGCCTGTGTGAAGGAGGAAAATGAGAGGCTGCAGAGAGAGGTCTGTGAGCAGGAGAGACACAACCAGCAGCTGCTCCAGGAGGCGTGCAGTAGCCGCAGCGAGCTGAGCAGGTAGGGCTCGGGGGGGCCCCCTGGGCTGCGCCAGGCGTCCGGTCCCAGAGCAGGGCGCGCGCTGCCCCTGCCCGAGCACCGGGGAAGGCCAGCAAGCGCTCGGGCACGTGACGTCAGGTGGGCATCACATGCATGGAGCAGAGTCGTCCAAGTGAGCAGGCTGGGGCCTGCGGGGGCAGATCTCTGGTTTTTATCCAGGGGAGGTCAGGAGAGGCCTCTCTGAAAAAAATGGCATTTGAGCGGAGACCCGACGGCAGTGAAGGGGGGGGTGTGAGCTCTGCAGTAGCAGGGTGGGGAGGAGCTCATTTGTGACAAGAAGGGAGGGGGCCCTGGGGCAGGGTATCCTTGGCCTGTGCAGGGCAGAGCAGGGAGGCCAGTGTGGCTGCGGGGAAGGGGGGGCGGAGAGATGGCTGGATGCCCAGTCCCGCAGGCCCTCGCAGCCCTGGGAGGGATCGGCTCATGCCTGGGGAGGCCGTGGGGAGGTTCCGTGCTGAGGGGTGGGAGGCCCACTTAGACATTAAAGGGCCTGTACGGAGGGCCCCTAGTGCAGTTGTCCTGTCCCACGTGTTTCCAGTTGTTCCTCAGAGCTCGGGAGTGCCCCGCTCTTCCAGAGTTACCGACGTCACCCTCGGTCGCCCAGGGGTGGTGCGCTGACGTAGCAAGATCATCGTCTTGCCGTCACATGGTGCGGGCCCCTCCCGAGCTCTGCACCCCTGGCTGAGCCGTAACCTTGTAAGCTTCGCTTCCTCGCATCCCTGCGCTGTGGGGCAGATAGCACGCAGCCGTCGGGTGGCTGTGAGGACGACACAGGGTAGATAACGCACATACGGGGCCGGGCCCAGAGCAGCACTCGGGGAAGGGTGGCCGTGTGTGGAATTCTTACCCACCCGCGTCAGGCTCGTCCACACTCTGCGGGCTGCCGGTGGAGGGGCCCGGCCTGTCGAGTCAGTCAGTCCCTGTGTGTCGGAATTAACATCTCCTCCCTGTGGCCGTGGGGCCTTCGCAGGGTGCAGGAGGAGGCAAAGTTGAGGCAGCAGCTGCTGTCCCAGAACGACGAGCTCCTGCAGTCCCTCCGGGTGGAGCTGAAGGTGTATAAGAGGCTGGAGGAGGAGCACAGGAGGCTGAGAGGTACTGGGCGCGCTGTGGCTGGGCTGTGAGCTCACTTCAGCACCCTCTCCCGAAATGCTGTCGTCACACCCCCGCTGGGTAGAGGGGGCACACTTTGCCGCAAGCCCTCTGGCCCACTCTTCTTCTGAAGCAGCTAGAACCATGGAAGGACTTGGGCTCGGGAGCCGGCCCAGCCAAGGCCTGGATTCTCATTGCCCCGCCTCCCGGCTGTGCGACCTTCAGCAGGTCACCTCCCCCCTCTGGGCCTGCTTCTTCCTCCTTAAAACGTGTCTTCTAATACTTAGTCTGTAGAGTTGTGAAAATTCAATGAGATCATTTATGAAAAGCATCCTACCGCAGTACGCGGGACATAGCAGACACTCAGGGAGTAAGTAATTTGATGATGAGTTTTCTGCTAGAGTGTGTTTCTTTTTGCCCATTCATTCGGCCAATATTTCTGGAACACCTACCACATGCGGGGCATTGCTGTGGAGATGGTTGTTGGCCCGGGTCCTCTGACAGATACCAGATCACAGCGACTTGACTGCAAACGCCAATGTTTTAGAATCAATTTTGAGGTGTGGTAGTGTTTTTTTTTTTAAACTAATTTTCCAGATGGTTTCTCCCTATTGAAAGTTTATCTAGAAAAGGGTCACCTCACACCTTCCATTTTCTCCTCAAGTTGCTTTTCTTATTCTTGCTGTTGTGCCTTTTTTAATATACTGTGGCTCTTAAAATCAGCCCCTTTCATTCTATAATTCCAGCCCAAATAGATTTTATTACTACTAGACATAATTCCGGGTTTGGTGTGCAATTTGCTAGGCTTTTATGGCCAGAAGCGAAAATTAATTTCCAGCTCTTATTTAGCCTGTGGAATAGCAGCAATTAAGTCTGCCAGTATTTTTGTTTTTAAAGTCAAGTTGTTATTTTAAATTGTACCTAGTTCTTAGGAAGGGGAGGGTGGTGGTTGTGGCGGGTTTAAAACACTGTTGAGCTCCTTTGATGGCTGACCCTTTGGTGGTGGAAGACGTCAGGGTTTTCCCCTTGCCCTTGTTTGCAGAGGCTGGAACAGAGGCGTCAGGAGAAGGCTGGAGGGGGCAGGACCCTTTCAGTGACCTGCGTGGTCTCCTAACGGAGATCCAGGCTCTGCGGGGACAGCTGGAAAAGAGCATCGAGACAAACAGCATGCTACAGAGCAAGCTGGAGGAGCAGCTGGCGATGGAGGGAAAGAAGGCTCAGGAAGCAGCCCTCACCGTGGCTCTCCAAACCCTGTCCGTCCCCGAGTGGCCCCCGCAGCTGGACAAGCACGGTACTGCCCCTGCGCCTCCTCCTGGAGATTGCAGCCCTGTGTGTGTTGGCGGGACACGGGAGCTTCTGGGTGGTACCCTTGCCCCACGAAGCTGTCCCTCTGTTGGCAGCAGACACCCAATGCCCCAGAAGCCAAGGGCCTGACTGCTGCTTAGCTGTCACCTTTGGCAGGATGGTGTTATCACCTTCCGGGGCCTCTTGGTGGAGGGAAGTGGAGTTTGGGTTGCCAGCGCTCTCATCACCTCCAGTTGCGTCCCCGCGTCCATTCAGCCCTGCCCATATCACTCCACTGCTGAAAATCCTTTCCAGTCCCTCTTACTGCCTTTCAAAGAGAATCTAAACATCTTACTCTGGCTCTCAGGGTCTTGGAGGATCTGAAAAGCATCCTGGTAGGTTTGAAAACTGCTTCTGTTTTGCAATTGCTCACGGGTTTATTGTCTAGCCCTACAGAGGCTGTGTAGGGTCGCAGAGAAAGGACAGGGGGTTCCTGTCACTCCTCTGTCATTTGCCCAGCACTGGGCCAGGAATAAGCCAGCAAATGGTCAGGCTCAAGGCAGTCGGCCGGGCCATCCTCTTTGCTCTGTGGATGAAGGAACTAAGACTCAGAGAGGGTACTGGACTTGCCCAAAGCAACACAGAAAATAGGTGCCAGAGCTGGAGCTAGAAATGATTGTTAGCTCCCGAGACCAGTGCTGTCCCTGGAGGAGCGCCTGACTTCGTGGAGCCTCAGCTTCAGCCTTGGGCCATCATCCGAAGACCCGCAGGGCAGGTGCACACATCCAGTGGGACAGGGAGTGTCCGCATACTTTATAAACAAGCGTTGTATGGAAGTTTGGAGTTCATCTTTCCTGGGATTGGGAATTCTATCTATTGCCTGTAATTTAAAAAAAATTAAAATCTCTTGGGACACCTCGGTGTCTCAGTTGGTTAAACAACTGCCTTTGGCTCAGGTCATGATCCCAGCGTCCTGGGATCGAGTCCCACATGGGGCTCCCTGCTCAGCGGGGAGCCTGCTTCTCCCTCTGCCTCTGCCCCTCCTCTTCGCTTATGCTCTCTCTCTCTCTGTGACAAATAAATAAAATCTTTAAAAACAAAAATAAAATCTCTTAAAGAGCACCCAGTCAGCATGCTGTAGAGCTTGTAGTGATTGGTTTATCGATCGCTCCTTGATGAGGAATTTAAAATTGTCACCAGAAGATGATGTGATGATACGAAAAAAAGAAAGTGGAAAAAAAAAATCCTTCGTGATTCTGCAGAACGATATTTTGCTTTGCATATTTCTCTTCCTTGGGCGATCACATGCAGGCATGAACTTACATTGTTATGTTGTGTTTTGTGCCATTCTGCCTCCTTTCTTTGTTTTTGCCCAATATTACATCGTAAGTGTTTCCCACCCTTTCACATGGGCTTCCTGATTACTGTTTTCAGACGACTCTCAGTCACAAAACCATTACTGTGGTGATCATTAAAGTGGTCTCTGATTTGGAGCTTTAATAAACGTCGATGTTAATGTGCTTTTTGCTGTTAAACAGCATTCTTAGGATAAAAGTCCTACCAGCAGAATATCAAAGGGTTGGAAAGGAGCCATGTTGCTGCCTTCTGCATGGGATGGCCATCAGCAGTGGGTATCTCTGCTTTAAATATAGGTCTGCTCCTGGCCCTTCTTAGGGTTTGGCGGAGATGGGACCAGTGGGTCTGTGGGGTGCACTGGGGAGTTTGGGGCAGGGAGGACGATTCAGGGCTGGGGCTGCCCGGGAGGGAGAGCAGGGGCAGCTGAAGTGAGGCGGCCACAGGACAGCCTTTGCCTGCTTCTGGAATTTGTCTAGGGTCAGCTGTGGGTGAGCCTCGCGGGAGGCACTCAGGAGAATGTGTTCTGAATCCACAGGGCCGCCTCAGTGCGAAAGTGTCCTCCAGAGATGGTGGGAATTCTGCCGTCGGCGGTGGCCTCTCTTCCTCTGCAGAAGATTTTTCAGGATTGTATTTAGTGCACTTGTTTGAAAGTTCTGCTCTAAGGATGGCTGGTTTGGGCAGAAAGTGATTCCTCTCAGGGGCCAGCTTCTCGGCCCCGGAATCGAAGGTGGCCCTCGGTGGTACTGAGGGGCCCTCCGAGGTGCCTGGGCAGGAAGGAGCTGACTGGCCGTCCTAAGCCCTGGACACTGGGCATGGTCCTTGGTCTTCGCTCGGCTGCCAGCACTCTGCTAGTGCTGGGTCGTCTGCTCCTCCCTGAGGCCTGAATGACAGTGCCGTCCTGCCCCCTGCGCTCCTGAGAGTCAGACGTACAAGCAGTCTGGATTTCATGGTGTGGCAGATCGTCTGGGACGGCATCTAACTGGCTTTGCCTCTGACGCTGTTCACTGCATCACTTCCTAAACTCTGCTTTGGGTCCCTCTTGTCTCTTGCTTGGATGCCTGGACAACCTCTGGACTCACCCCTCCAGTCCAGAGCACAGCCCTCAGCTCAGCTTGCCCGGCCTGATGCCCTCGAGGGGGTCCCCACAGTCCTCATGGTTCCAGCCTTGCGTCCCATTGCGGCCCTGCCTTGCACCCTGGGCCCAGCCTGCCACCTGCTCGATCCTCCCTTCGTGCGTCCTGGTGGTTCACTCCTCTGTGCCTGCATTATGTTCCCTCCTCTGGGCTAGCGCCCCTCCCTGGGACCGCACGGGCCTGTGCTTCCTTCCCTTAGTCCTGACCACCTAGAAGTGAAACTGCGTGTTGACTTGCTGGACAGGAGGATCCTTCCAGAGAGGACGCTGGGCCTGCTCACTCTGTCCCCAGGGTCCCACAGAGGGGATCCCAGTCCCAGGGAAGATTTGAGTGGATGCTTGTGTGTGTTTGGTACAGTACTCTCATTCAGTTCTTTCTCAAACGCTGATGACAGTTTCTTTTCCTTCTGTTTTGCATCTCGTAGGTGGTGACAAATGCCCCATGGCAATAGAGAACTCCTGTGATCTCTTTGATTCCACCCTGGCGGTCCCACCACGATCAGGTACAAAGCTGAAGCTGGGTAATGGTGGCAGGGTTGGGTTTGGCAGTAGGACTTTTTAAATTGAATGAAAAGGTCCCAAATCCAAAAGAGTGTTTGTCAGGATTTGGGGCTTCACGTTCTCAGCATGTCTAGCTGGTGAGCTCCTCCCCCACGCCAGTTAATCCGCTCCTCGGCGTTACTAACCTCAGCAACGTCATCAGGTCCTTGTTGCCTTAGATGGAAGTGTGGGCACCTTAGTGTGGCTTTAAGGCCCTCCAGCACCCAGTCGCGGGGGGCCCATCCAGCCCTGGCCTTCTGTGTTCGTGTGGTCGTACAGAGGGGTCCCCATCCCGCAGACGGACCTGCACTCTCCTCTCGCTGGGACCGTGCGGTGTGGCCCCGTCCTTTTCCAGGCCACCTTTGTCCCGTTCTCTGCCAGTGCACCTCCTTGTCCTGCCCCGAGCTTCATCGTGGATGCAGACTTCTTTGTGAAATGCCTTTCCTGAGGTCCCCAGTTAGAATTATTCATCTGTACTTTGTTGGTCCAAAGGTAAAAAGCAACGGGCTTTACCTCTGTTCAGTGTAATTCTTGCTTCTTGTTCAACCCAGCTCAATTGTTGCTTCTCCTAGGAAGCCTTTCCTGATCTCTCTTCCTGCCCAGAGAATTGATTGTTTCTCCCTCTGAGCTCTGGCTCTTCGTCGTCATGCTGTTACGCCTCCCGTGTGGTGTCTGATTAGACCCCGGGCTCACGGAGTGCAGACACTGGCTTGATTCATCTGTGTAGATCGGGGGCCTTTGCAGAGTGGGTGCCTGATAAGTGTTGGTTGAATTGAATCGAGCTTCTCCCATCAGACGAATAAGCCCAGGGTGGGGGAATAGACAGACGAAGGTCCCGGAGCCCGGCCACTTGCCCCCTGTGCTGTGCCGGGTGGCATTAGGGCCTGAAGGTCTTACTCTGTGCTCCCACCTGCTTTGACATCGTTGAATGCAGCTCGACGAGCACAGGAAACTGCCCCCAGTAGATCTGACAGCTTTCCTCTCGTGTTGTAGCTTCAGACACTCCTCCGCTCTCTGGAAATGACACGGACTCCCTCTCCTGCAACAGTGGCAGCTCCGTCACCAGCACCCCATGCGTGTCCCACCTGGTCGCTGGCCACCGCCTGTGGGCCAACACGAGTGGCTGCCATGTCCTGGGCCTGACTGGGGACTACGAGGCCCTGTGCCAGCAGATTGGCCAGGGCCAGAAGCTCTTTGCTGAGATGGCCCTTCAGATCCAACAGGCTCCCCGGCCCGCAAGTCCGGAGCTGGGAACAGAGGTAACCCGACCGACCGCTGGAGGGAGTGAGGAGCTCACTGGGAGCAGGAAGTGGAAGGGGCCGCCTCGGGCTCTGAGAGGCAAGGGATGCGTGCATCCTCCATGAGGCCCTGAGAAGGGGAGCCAGGGATGGAGCTCACGAAAGCTCAGAGGTCAGGTCCAGTCCAGGGCACTGTTCTATGGGGAGGATGCTTGTCGAGGATTGTACCCTGTGTTAGTGCCACCTCTTCCCTGGGGTCACTCCTTCCTGCCTCATCCTGCTGGATCTCCTCACTTTTAAGTTCCTTGTGTTGAGGACCCGTGTGTCACGCGCTTGACATAAAGTTATTCACTTCCTCCAAGGGTTGGGGTCAGATGTTCTCTGTCCTCCCAGACTGGACCCAACCACCAAGCTTCCGTGTGTCACGTTGTCTGGTCCCTCTTCTCAGGTTCTTCCTGAGGCCCCCTGCTTCCTGGCACCTGATTTGCCTTTTTGTTTTATTTTATTTTATTCTATTGTAAAAGTCATTCTGTATTTTACATTTCACGAGATAATAAACTTCGGGAGAGCTGGGATAGTGTCTCTTTTACTCGCTGTTGTATATTTACTTCCTAGCATGGGGCCTGGCATGCATGGGTGCACCGTAAGTGTTTGTTGAATGAATTAGTAAATGTTAATAAGATTACTGTTCTTTTCTGATCATAATCTTTATTTACAAAAGCATGAAAACATCACATGGTGTTCAGTGCTTAAAATTTTGATACACACACACACTCACTCTTTTATCTTATTCCTAAAGTTTAGTAAAACTGACTCACAGGACTTTCATATTTTGACTCTCAGTTAACATATAAACAATTTTCCTATCCCATTCAGTATTTTTCTAGAACTTTTACTGGCTGAAAAAAAAAGCCAATATGTGGATGTAACACCATTTACTTACTCTTTGGCCTGTTTTTTCGACATTTAAGGTGTGGTGAGCATCCTCGTAAACAGATCTCTCGTCGCATCTTTGACTAGTTCATTAGGGTTGAGTTGCTGGCGGGGAAGCTCGCTCACAGGTCGTGAACCCTTTAGGGCCCTTGGTGGGAACTGTTGATGCGTTATCCCCGTTTACAAGTGAGAGTATCTCACTACACCTTATTCTTCATTGAGTAATTTTATTTGTAAGTGGTTTTTTGCCCGTTTGGTAGCTAAAAAGAGTGCGCCATTCTCTTTTGCAGTGATTTTATCACCGTGAAGACAGTACTCTTTTAATTTCTTTTTAAAATGTATTTTGTTTTCCCTTCTCTGACTCATGTTCCTTGCTTTCTTTTGCCCTTGACATCCCCCAGTTAGGGTTTGCCTCTGTCAGCAGAGGGTGAGGGAGACTTTACGAGGCCCCGACTTCGTACTGGCAGTTCGCAGAGCCATGTAGCAGGGGCTGCTGAAGACGGAAACATTCGTGTTGCGTCCCTTGCTGTTGGCACCGTTTGCCTTCCGGAGAGGCTCCGTGGTGCGGAGCGATGCGAGTGGCCCTGCCACAGACCCTCTTCCCCTCTTCTTGGCGTAGTAAATACAGTTAACGCAGGTGGTTATTAATCACGGTTATTGATTGGGCTACAATCACCACCGAAATTCTCTTATAATCTATAATTCACCAGTCTTTAAGAACAATAAATTGGTGTCGTCTGGCACCAGGCTCTCGCTCAGCATGTGGACACAAGCCCTGCGGTCTGGAGATTTATGCTGCCCATTAAAGCCGGCTTGTCCGTAATCTTTCTCAAGATTGCATGTTAACGGCCTTCTTGTCTCGCCCCCCCCACCCCCGCGCCTTGTGCAGGGTCCGCACCGGGTGCCTCTGAACAGGTTCGTCACCAGCGTGGGCACAGCCAAGCTGATCCTCGAAGAGGCTGCGAGGTTACTGACGCTTTTCTGGAGGGTCTCCCCACCCCCAAATGGCCAGTGCACGCTCCGGTGTGAGCAGGTAGGTGGCGACACCTGGATCCCGAGGCTAGGGGTTGCCACTGGGGCTTGTGTCTCGGTCTGCAGCCCGGGACCTTGCTCGTGGCAGATGTGCCGTCAGTTTGGGGAACAGGTTGGGGGGGGGGGTGCCGTGTTTGTTAAGGGTGACGTGTCAGGCACTGTGCTGGCTGCTTCTGGTGTGTTCTTGCCCGCTCCCCCGGCACCCCGCGGGCTCGGCCTGTGGGCTCGACCTGACCATGTCCCCACTCCTAGCACGTCTTTGTGGAGGGAAATCCTGTCTGCATATTACACACGGGGCAGCTGAGGGTCTGGGAGCGAGGCCCGACCAAGGCTGCAGAGCTGGTTTGGGCGGCGCAAGTGTCTGAATCCAGAGGGTATGCTTTCATTTTGTAGATTTTAAGTCCTAGCTCGTCCTCGTAGTCCAGCTCATTCCCTTCCACTCTAAATCGCTTTCACTTTAGGTGCCTTTCTCTGGACCGTCTAATTCCTTTTGATAGCTTTCAGAGTCATGTTTTAGGGGTTCTATTTTCAATCTGCTTTAACTACTTATAGAAAGTTTTTTTTGTTTAACCAATGAAAATCATTTATTGTAAAACCATTGAAATTTCCCTCAAAAGCTTGACTTTGCAGCAACTTGAACGTGACTGAATTAAGAACGGTAGATCCCACAACCATCCTCATCCCGATCTTTCTTGGCACAAACCAGGAGTCAGAGCAGAGGCCCTCCCTGGGTTTTCATCGGTGGGAAACAGCTAGTATCATGACCAGGCGAGCAGCCGCCCCGGTCGTCCGAGAAGCCTCCCGGAAGGAAGAGCATGCAGATGAAGGAAGAGTTAGAACTTTGCTTGGTGGTCTGATAGATGTTTCCCCCTGTGCCAAAGGCCAGCAGGAAGGCAGAGGGAAATTTGCATTGCAAGTCGTTACTCATCTAGTTAAACCCCTTCTGACAGCTCTCAGATCTGGCAGCCGTGGCAGAGGCAGCAGTGAAACAGCGCTCGCTCTCTGCTTGGAAGGTTCTAATGAGCCTATCCTGTGATTTCCCTCTTGGGATCCTGGGGAGGAAGTTTGGGTGCACTAAGCTCGGGGAGGTAGGTAACCAGTCATTTCGCAGAGAAATCCTGTTTTGGCCACTTTTAGCCAGTGAGGCCATGGAGAGGAAGAGGGTCCACTGGGTTCCAGGCCCACACTGGCCTTTCGTTTTCTGCTCACCCACCGAGCTCTTTCCGTCTTAGGCTTGATAACACAGATGCTCTGACGGCCTGACTGCCTGGGCTTCCTCTCGGCTGCCTGGCTTCTTCTCACCTCTCCTGTCTCAGCTTCCATGTTACTTCAAGGTCAGAGAGGGCTCCCCGGTCACTCAGTCACAGCGCCCTCTTCTGCTTCGTCAGGGCCCTCTTCGCAAATTATCTATTTCTTTGTTTAATGACTGTTTCCCTCTTTTTCCCAGGAGGGGCCATGTTTATTTTGTTCATATTTTTGAGTGAATAATTTTTTTCTCGTATTCCCAAACAAGTACTTGCCCAATGATTTTTAAAGCACAACGTGTCTGAATGAAACACAGTACAGTGTTTTTGTCCTCAGTGCACAGTAGTGTCTGTTAAATACACGGACTGTAGATCTTCTTTCCTGTGTGTGTGGGTATAAATATAAATTATAGTCACGTCGATCCCCCCACCAGCAAACTAGTCCAGGGACTGGCCAGCGCTGGTGATGACTCACCCTTCTTTCCAAGTGTTTCTCATATAGTTGATTATGCTCACTTTAGCACCACAGAATTCTGGAGCCAGAAAAAGGACCTTAGAGTCGCTCTGATATGGTTGCTGGTGCACACAGACCCCCTGTGTGGTGTTAAATTGCCTCAAGCCGCTTTTCTGCCCCTGCCTGTGTTTCATACAGTGCCTTCTTCTTAGTGTGAAATGTGTGTAAAGCAGATTCCCAAGTTTTCGCCAGCAACCCCAGTGGCTTTTTTTTTTTTTTTTTTTTTTTTTACAACCTAGGGTTTTCTCTGAATGTCATTAATTTGCCTTTTGCATTTAATATACTGTCCTGTGCAGTCCCTAGGATTACTCTGGAAAGTGTGTATCATATACATCGGTTTATCCAAGAAAGTTGTGGTGAGAGATACAAATATATACACGTATTTGTTTATAGAAGTTTTGTTTAACTGGAAGGATAAATAATACAAGAAAACAGGGTACTTGTAGGGGTGGGAAGGAAGAGGAGGGGAAGGGCAGGAATAGAAGGTAGACTTCTCTGAAAAGATCTTGTTTCGTAAATTTGACATTGAAACTATGTAAATGCTTTAAATAATTAAAAATAAATCAAAATGGAAAAAAAAGCAATTTTTAAAAATTGATAGCAAGATGAAACAAACCTTACTGTATATATAGTATTGAAGGCATACCCAAGAAAGAGGGAGCATTTTAAGACTAAAACACAGTAATTTGACTATATCCCTAGTAGAAATACCCTAAGGGCAAAAAAGGATTGAAAAAAATGTTTTAATTGTTTTCAGTGATGATATTGTTAATAGTAATATTGGTACTGGTATTTTAAAACCATTACAATTCTATTGTAGGATAAAACAAATAGCTAATTAGATTAAGATTTTTACTGCCAGGGAAGAGATATAAATTTAAAAACAAAGAAGTAAAAATCCTGCCATCCTCGATTTAGAAATATCAGTATGAACTTATATTGTACTTCCTATTAGAAACATTTACTTTTTGCTTTAAAAATGTCCACTCCAGTACCAGTGAGCACCTCTAGTGCCAAATTGTGATTCCTAAATACCTTTTCCCACTAACAGGAACCAGGACTCCTTGGAGAAATGGTTTGATTCTAGGTCTGGGGCAGGAAATGTGTAATACGAGCTTAGAACATCTTTTCATCCTAGGGAAAAAGACGGGGAAGAGGGAGTAAAACAGATTTACAGTGGTTCTCAAATTACGGTCCCTGGACCAGCAGCTTCAGTGTCATCTGGAAAGTTGTTGGAAAGGCAAATTTTGGGGCCTCACCCCAGACCTACTGAATCAGAAAGTCTGGGAGTGGGCCCCCGTAGTCTGTTTTTACAAGTCCTCTTAGTAGCCCTGAGAACCACTGGATTGAAAGAAACTTAAGAGACGTATCAAATGCAAAAACATGGAGTTTATTTGGATGCTGATGAGTTGGACCAGTTGTTCAAAAAAATGAAATTACGTTGGGCTCAGGGAAATGTGTCTCCTGACGTACATGGTGATACTAAGCAATTATTGTCATCGTTCTAGATGTGGTGATGATGTGTTTTTCTTTTTAAAGAATCTTTTTTCTAGAACTATGTACTAAAATATTTTATGGACGTGAAATATGATTGGCTTCTGGGCTGGAGTTTAAAAATACTTTTAGGGTACAGATGGGCAGGCATGTAGTGATGCGGGTTTGGCCGTGATTTGATAATCGCTAAAGCTGGGTGGGTACCTGACAGTTCATTATCCCATTCTTTCTACTTTTTGTGACTAGTCGAGATTTTTCATCATAAAGAAGAAAAAACAGTTCAAAAAGCCAGCTCTGGAAGTCAGGCTGAACACTCCTGAGTCAGCGGGTGGCCTTCTGGGAGGCACGTGGGTCCCAGCTCTGAGCTGGGCTCTGTGGCCCGAAGGAAGAGTTGCTCTGTTGAGCTCTGCTAGGTGTCAGGCACTCTGCGGAGCACACAGCATCTCCTTTGGTCCCTCACGGGAGCCTCCAGAGAGGAAGGTATTATATTACCATCTTCCAGAAGGAATCTTCCTTTCTTTGTCACCGTCACAGCTGGAAGTGACCGAGCTGGGTCTTAGAGCCCTCTGGTTTTTACCATGGTGCGTTCGTCCTGTAAAAATGAAGATTTTAGTTCAGAGGAACAGCAAACCTACAGAATTAAAATTCCTTGTTTCAAGTGCTGGATAGAAGATGGACAGGGTGTTTTGGGGAGTGCAGGTGAAAAATTAACCTACCCATTGGCAAAGGGTCTCACAGCACCTATGCAGGCACTAGGGGTCAGAGAGAAGAATTGAGTCTCGGGAGAAGAAGCAAACAAGTAAATGATCATTTAAATTCAACATGAAATGGGCAACGACGAGGAAAGGACTGGGTGTAGCGAGTGTCCAAACAAGCAGTAACCAGCCTAGACTTCTGCTGGGAAGGAGTCCCAAGGAAAGCTTCCTGGAGGAGGTGTTGGCCAAGCTGACTTTTGAAAGAGGTCTAGAGGTTAGCCAGGCAGCGGGGAGGAAACCATGGTCCATCCCAGGCCTCATCCCCTTTGCGTCTCACTCTAGATGGATGGGGTCAGGGAGTATCCCGGTTCTACAGCCATGGAGAATGACTTCGTCCCGGAATGTGTGGTCTAGGAAACCATGACCTGAACACAAATCTTTGTGGGCTCTTAGCGTGAGGAAGAGAATCAGAGAAAACCTGAGGTTGGAATTAGGCTCTGTTTTGGAAGAACAGTTGACATCCTTGTAGCTGACACAGTTGGTTAATCTTGAAAGTAGGTTAAAGCAGGACATCAAGCGACGATACGTAGCTTAAACATGGTAGTTTAACTGAAAACAGTTAAATGTACATTTGTTTGCCATTCTTTTGATGGAGGGCCAGGGCCTCTTCTTTGAATGCGGGTCTCCTGGTGAGGATTTCACATCTCCTTTCTTTCGTAAACTACATCCATAATATATGTCTGTCACTTCCAATTTCTGTTTTTTGAAGATGAAGAAAAAAATGTAGACACATGTAAAGCAACTCGAATATAGAATTCTTCTAGACTACGTTCCTCCCACATCTTTCATAGTTGATTCACCCACACCTAATTTGCCAGACATGTAGTTTTTAGTGACTCGCCTTTATCAAGTCTTTCCTGAGGCATATGTGAGTTTTCATACAACCAATTCTCTTTTTTCATATACACGTTTCATGGGTTGACCTAATACTTAATTATTTCCCATAACTGATTGCGAGTACAGCCGCCATAAACAAGTTTGGGAGCGAAGTAAAGTGGGGCTCCTCGTAAGTTGGCAGCCCGGCATCTCCCCTCTGGGGAGCCGAGGTGTTTCCCTGTCACAGAGCGTAGCCCGTGCCAGCGTGCCCTACAGTTGGGGCGGGGGGTGGTTATGAGAAAGGAGGGTCCTCAACTCTCTGAACCAGCTCAGCGGAGACTGGTTAAGAGAGCCTGTAGGGTGTGGGCATTTCACACGAGAGGTCGGGGACCTCTGGCTCACCACCCGTCCGCTCTGCCCACACCTCTGGACGGTGAAAGCTCTCCTGAGGCTCATACTCTCCTAATCATACTTTTGTGTTCTCTTTTTAAAATTTATCATTAAAAATTTTTGTTTTAATGAGCATTATAGTTTTTGTAAAAAAAAAAAAAAAGAAGAAAAAAAAAAAGAAAACCAAAACCTCGAACAGTTCTGATAAATTTTTAAAAATGAACAACAAAACTTCCAAATTGCATCTCTCAAGAGATCAGTCACTATGAATATTTTGATGTCGTCTCTGTTCATCACATGTCTTAGACGTCACATACACATCTGCGGGTATAGGTCTATCTATCCAATTTTATGAAACAGGAATACCTGGTATACAATAGCAGTTCTGGGCTCGTTTTTGTTTTTTTTTTTTTAAAGATTTTATTTATTTATTCGACAGAGATAGAGACAGCCAGCGAGAGAGGGAACACAAGCAGGGGGAGTGGGAGAGGAAGAAGCAGGCTCCCAGCAGAGGAGCCTGATGCGGGGCTCGATCCCATAACGCCAGGATCACGCCCTGAGCCGAAGGCAGACGCTTAATCGCTGTGCCACCCAGGCGCCCCGTGGGCTCTTTTTGTCACTAATTATCATCTTCCAACGTCAATAAATAGAGTTCTGCAACATCACCTTTTTGAAAGATTTTTATTTGAGAGAGAGCAAACGAGCAAGCACAAGCCAGGGGAGGGCAGAGGCAGAGGGAGAAGCAGACCCCCTCCTGAGCAGGGAGCCCAATGTAGGACTGGATCCCAGGACCCCGAGATCATGACCTGAGCCAAAGGCAGACGCTTCACTGCCTGAGCCACCCAGGCGCCCCCACAACATCAGTTTTAATAGCTGCCAGATGATGCTGTCGTATATGAGGACTGGGATTTACTCAGACCCCTGTTGAAACAAACCAGGTTGTTTATTGGCTCCTCCTATGAACGATGCTGAGATGAACACCCAGGCACACAGGCCTCTTCGTGTGCGTATGTGGTTACTGGTGGGGGTAATGCCCAAGTGCGGACTTGCTGGAGCAAAGCGTTAAGCACATTTTACAGTTTGGCAGATCTTGCCCGGCGTTCCACCCAGACTGTGCCAACTCAGTCCTGCCAGGGCTCCTGAGGGTGCTTGCCCCACACCCTGGCCCCGCTGGGTTTTGCCTGGTTTTGCCAATCTGACCAGCAGAAAATGGCTTCTAGTTTTCCTTCAAATATTGCTGTTAGTAAGGCCAAGCATCTTTTTGTATGTGTTTTATTTATTTTTTAAAGTAATGAATGAGACTGCCTTTTTTTTTTTGTATGTGTTTTAGTTCTTTCCTATGTGATAGGATGTTTTGTATTCTTTGTTCATTTTTCCAATTCCTTTTCTCTTGAGACTGGAGAAATGAAGGCAGAGATCACCAAACTACACAAAAAGCTGTTTGAACAAGAAAAGAAGTTGCAAAACTCTGTGAAGCTTTTGCAGCTGAGCAAGCATCAGGAAAAAGTCATCTTTGATCAGTGTAAGTGAGCGGTTGGGGGTGGGCTGCTGCGTCCACCCACTTGGTGCCTCTGAGGACCAAAATCCCCATCCCGGACACCCACTTTGGAGCCCAGATCACCTGTCATCATGCCTCCTATTTATGGGTTTCCTTTCATACTTTATCCTTTCTGACCCGCACAAATAAACTCACTTAGCAGACCTCAGTGGAGAGGTCACGTGCTGCTGCCAGCAACTGTCATGTCGTTGGGGAGACAGGTGCATGGCGTGTGCTTTGACGGAACGTGTGTGGGGTAGGGTCTTAGGGACCACGAGAGGGGAATGGGGAGGGTGTCATTCTGTCCTGGAAGGTTGGCTTCTTGTACCCAGGGACAGCTGAGTTGAGCCTACAGGAAGGAGCAGGTGTGGGTCAGGTGGAAAGGGAGCAGCGTGGACAAAGGCAGAGGGGCAAGAAAGAAGGTTTTGTATGTGAGACGCCTACACCAGTTCATGTAGCTGGAGTAAAACTGCAAGTGGCAGGTTGAGGCTGGAGGGGTCGCTGGGACTGGGACTTGCTGGTGGCTGCTGCACCGGTCTGGGCAGGCCAGAAGAAGGGCCTTGGCAGGGCCGTGAGGATCCAGGGGGAGGGGATGGTTTTGACAAATACTTCTCAAGGCAGATACAGAAACTCAGGCTTGGAGAGGCTACATGACATTTGTAACGTCAGTGCTCCTACTGATCCAGGAGCTTCGGAGATGGTGGGGAGCAGCTCCCTGTCCCCGGTAGAAACCCGTAGCACCGGTGCACCCCGCGTGTTTTGAGAGTGGCAGTCGCCGAGTTAATCTGCCCGTGCCTAGCCATCTGCCTCTCCCTGTCCTGGGAGGGCCGCCGATGGTGGCGCTTTCCTCTGGAGCTGCCAGCCTGTCCCATGCTGCCCTTTTATCAAAGGCCAACGTTTCTGGGGCATTTCTGAGAAGCACAGAATATAGATTGTCGTTGGGTAGGGGTTCTCCTTAGCTACCCCCACCCCAGAAACCTTCTGAAAACTGACTCTGTGAGACTGGCAGAGTTAGAACAGAGTTGGAAGGAAGATGCTGAGTCATGGAGCGGGTGCTGACTTTCTGCTCCGTGACCCCGTGCCAGGCTCTGTGCACAGAGGTGAACCAGACGCTTCCTGCCAGCACAGAGCTTTGGCTTCATGGGGCAGACACAAAAGTCAGCTTCAGGGCAACGTACTGAGTGCATCCCCAGCGGCCTCAGGTGGTTGAGGGCTCTGGACTGATGGGGTCTTGAGGGATGAGTAGGAGTCCAAGAAGGGGTAGGGACAGGATTATGGCAGGTGGCCTCGAGGGTGAGAACTAAGTTTTCAGGAACATACTTAGGATATGCCAAGGGATTTATTTGCTCTGAGGGTGTTTGTGTTGGACACGAAGAGGATTTAGGTAGGAAGCGGCCTCACTTTACAGTTGCTGCCCTGAAAGGCAGGCGCCCTGCTTCCTCCCAGGGCTCCTGATGCACTGGGCATTTGCATCGCACACAGCTAAGAGCATCTGATCAGTGGGACCTCTGGAATCGTCCCATCCAGGGAACCATGTCCGGTTCTTCTCCCAGCTAAAGGGCATCTAAGGAGAAAAAAATGCCCAGAGTTTGTGCTTTCCCCCAACTGATTCGAACTCCTGCTTTAAGGGTAAAAATTGACTTTGCAGAACTGCCTGTGACCCTTGCCTTGGGCCTTGGCACATGGGCTTGCTTGGCGTTGGGCCCACCCCCTTCCCAGAGCTGCTTCTCTGGAGGGCCTAGGAAGCCAAAGTGTGTGGGTGCTAGTCGGGCACAGGCCTCTCCCCTGCCCTGCACCATCGTCCCTCAGACCCATAGAGGTGAGCCCCGGGGGTGCCCGTGCATCCTCGGGCCTTGCCGAGCCTGTAATGGGCAAGTATCACTGTGAGGTGGTGACTTAGCATGAACTCGAAGAGGTGACCCTGGTCCACCATGAATTCTTTGGTCTTGGGGTATGTGATGGGCAGACTGGAGCCTTCCACACCTCTCTCTGGTCTGGATGCTTCTGGCTCGTCTACACGTCTGCCTGAGGTTCAGGGGTCAGGGGGTGCTTCCTCCCTGCTGCTGGCTTTTTACACTGTCTTCCTGAGCATCCGTGTCTAACGATCCTGTTCTTTCTTTCTTCTTAGTGGTCGTGACGCACAAAATCCTTCGGAAGGCCAGAGGAAACCTGGAGGTAATGCCCCTTTGAGTTCTGTTATTGGAAGCCCATTTGGGGCACGGGGAATGGGCACAGGGCAGGAAATGGCACGTAGTAGGTGTTTGAGAAGCATCTCTTGTGAATGAATGCAGTGTGAGCTCATCATCACTGCGTTCTGTAAATACTTACTGATTAAACAGTGTGTCTTTGAAAGTAGTTTCAAAGTAGCAATTCCGCCTGTAACTCTGCGGGGGATCTTCTCTCAGAAGCCCCCCATGGGACCTAAAATTCTCCTTTTTTCCCTGCCTTTTCCTAGCTTAGGCCCGGGGGTGCCCACCCAGGAACATCCAGTCCCAGCCGACCCGGCTCCTGAGGAGAACTTCAGCCAATAAAGCTTGTGGTTCCCACTGAGCTCTCGCTGTGGCTTCGTTACAAGTGTGGTTTCGATCTATTGAGGGGAGAAAGGACTCTCTGGCTAAAGGAAATCTGCTTTTCCCTTCATGTTTTCTCTCCTGAAGTTGGTTTAAGGGTTGTCGTCCGACAGCGTTTGGGTGCCCGGCCGTGAGGCTTCCAACGGGCCCCGAGCTCTCGGGCGCTGGGAGGTTTGCCTCTGAGCCGTGGCATCGTTGCTGGGCACAGTGGTGGCCTTCGTGCCCACCTTACACTTGCTTCGTGCTCAGCCAGCTCTGCGGTGTGAGCGTCCTCACGGAATGATTCCTTTCAACTTGGTGGTTCATTTAGTTCATGCAGAGCCCGGAAGCCCAGGTCCTGAACTCCAGAGCGGGACAGGCCAGGGTCTCAGGAGTGGCGTGGCCCTCGGATACCTCCCAAGCTCTCTGCTAAGGTCACTTAGGTGTCCAGAGAGGAATGGCGTCCTGCCGCATGGCCAGGTCCCGGTGCCTACATCTGGCCTGCACTGGGCAGTGCGTGGTCACGTCCCAGAGCAGTCCCCTGAGGGGTGCCATTCCCAAGGAGGAGATCCAGGTGACCAGAGCAGGGACTTGTCATTGCAGTGTCCCCAGGATGATGGTGATCTTTCCATTCCTCTGTCCCGTAACGCTGCCTGGTGGTTTGTTACACCCTTGTCATTGACCTTCATGTCTAATCATCCTCTGTCTTTACCCTGAGCTTCATGAGGGCCCTGAGAAGTAAACCGGGTAGGGCTCAGCCCCATTTGCAGAAGCCCATAGTACCCCAGGGGGGAACTACCCCTGCGGGGGCCCAGTCTGCCAGGACGCTCTCTGCTCAGCTCTGCTCCTTGTGCTTCACGGCCCCGCACCCACCTCGGTGCCAACGAGCAAGTGTCCGCTGAGCAGCCCACCGTCGGGGAGCACGGTGAATCCCTCTGTGCCCATGGCAGCCA
This sequence comes from Ursus americanus, assembly GCF_024610735.1. Lineage (NCBI taxonomy): Eukaryota > Metazoa > Chordata > Mammalia > Carnivora > Ursidae > Ursus > Ursus americanus. The sequence goes on from NC_142144.1 coordinate 14,056,013, forward strand.
TCATTCTGGGGGCTTCAGTGACCGTGGGGGGACACTTCAGTTTGCTCTTCTCTGCAGTCACTCATTCTGACACTTTGCGCTTGAAACCATCGCCTCCTGTCCATCAGCTTGCTCGCTCCTTCTCCCCTCCTCTGCTTTCACCTTTCGGAGGTCCTGGGCTCCTTGTCTTCAGTTCCTCTCCCATCAGGTTTCTCGAGTCTTGCCTCCCATATCTGAATCCCTTTTCTGCCTGTAACAGCTGAGGTATGGAGAGAAAGCACCATCTGCCCCAGGATGCTACCCTGCCTAAAACAGTTTTACCTTTGGCTCCAAGCCCAAGTCCCTAACAAGGTGTACCAGGCCCCTCTCTGGCCCAGTGTCACTTGTCCAAGCCCTGATCCCTTTTGTCCTGCCAAACCCCACACCGTATTCTCGCTGCTGCCCCCACATCCCTGCAGACACAATGATTTGAGGTGACTGTGAGCCAGAGGCATTGGGAGTGGAGGGGCAGGAGCCTGGGCTGGGGGGCAGGGAGCAGGCCTCTCATGCTGGGCTCTTCACCTCTTGGCCTTGGTTTCCCATGAAGTGCAGGGGCGGGGCAGGGGTCAGTGGGGACCCGCTCTGCCTGGGTTCCTGTCATCTGAGCTTTCTTCATGAGAAATATTTGCACAGATGAGCCTTATTTTAATACATGCCAGTGTGTGAAAACTCAGATACCGGCATAAAATAATGCGGCAGCCCCTTTTTCGAGAAGTTGCACAAATGAATTCCTCCGTGGAAGCTCCCATCTGTACACAAGGTGGCTCAACGTGTTTCCATAGAGGCAGCAGGAGGCTTGGCGCCTCGTCCCAGGTGGCGTGCTTCCGTCACTAGTCTCTGTGCCCACGAAATGGCAGTCCCCCTTCTGCCCAGTCCTGGTTACAGTTGTGAGCCTCAAACTTTGGAACTCGCTGAACAATAGGACCTTTTCCAAAAATCAGTCTTCAGTGTTTCTTGGTGGCTGGTCTCAAGCAGATTTTTGAAGCACTGCTTTACGTTCATGTCGCTGATGTGCACAGGTGTGCACAAGCGTGTGTGTGTGTGTGTGTGTGTGATGGGGAGTCAGTTGTCAGCCAGTGCTTAGAGCCCAGGCTAGGCTTGGAAGTTAGAGCTGGGTTCAGCTGAACTGGCAGGAAGTGGTACTTATATTGCCCAGCACACGGTTACTGCCCAGCCCTTGGGCACTGAACTTGGTCATTGGCAAGGGCATGAGCTGGAAGGGTTGAGGCGATCCATCTTGGATTCTGCTACATCCCGGGTCCATCTGGTTGGTAAACCCAGGCATGCCTGAGAGCAGGGCCTACAGAGGACGGGGCCCTGGGAACATAGCTGGTCATTCACTTAGTCACACACAACTGTCCACGAACGCAGTAACCCAAAGCAAAGTAGATTTTTGCTGCCCAGTGTAGACTCCTGTAAAATATTCCCAGCCTTGGGCTAGTGAAGGCCCTCCCTCCTCTGGAGGGTACAGAGGCAGCCTGGTTTGTTTGGGCTGGATTCAGGCCAAGAACAAACTGCAATAAGGACAATTTGGACCTTGGAGAAAGCTCCATTGTCCCTGGTGAGTTAATTTTACCAGCAGCTGAATTCAGGAGGACGTGTCCGTTTCCCCGGCGGTGAAATTAATCACCACGTGAGCTGAGGAGCTGCACCTGAGAGCAGCAGCTGCGGGGGCTAAATATATAGAGAGGGAGCAGGAGCGGGGGAGGGGCACAGGGCCCGCAGCTCACCTGGGAGCCTCCTGCTTGCCGCACCCTGGCCCACCTGTCCACCTCCCCGCCGGGAGCCCGAAGGGTAATCCCCGCGCTGCCAAGCTGGTGCCCGCCTTCACAGCAGTCGCTGTGTCCTGCCTGGTCTCATTAATCTGCACCACTCTGCACATTTCACAAATGAGAGAACGGGGGACAGTCCCCTTCGTAAGTGTGGGAGCCAGGATTTGGACCTGAGTCTGTCAAAACCTGTTCTCTATCCTGTCCTCTGGATTATCCTGTCTCCCCAGAATGCTATCTATTCAAAAAACTGCGGCCCTCACTTACAAACCGAAGTATTCTCACTATCCTTTCCAACAACACGTGTCTGGATGACTAGAGAGGGGCCCCGGAGACCCACAATTGAATTCCTCGACACAGCGGCCCCAAGAACCACTTGTAAGGGGACTGGGAATGGGAGGAAGAGTGATCTTGTTCATAAGTGCTCAGCATTGTGGAGGCAGACCTGCCTGGGGGCTGCCAACCCTGCCAGATTGCCTCTTCAATCTTGGCCATATTTTAAGTCTAACTCAAAAATTCAATTATCAAAATTACTCATCCCGTCTTCTGAGAAGCCCAGGACTCTGCCTTAGGGGCCAGACGTGTTTACCTCTTGCCACAGATGAGGTCTTCCTGACTCTGTTGGCGGCAGGTGGGCTGGGTGTGGGCAGGTCGGGGGACCCAGGATCTTGTCCTGGCCCTCAGGGGGTCCTAGTAGGACCTGGGCTCCGTTTCCTCATCTGCAAGATGATGATGCAAACAGGTAAAGCTGGAGAATGGCTAACCGTAAGGCCCAGACATTGGCCAGATCACTGGGGTTTGCTTGTTCGTGCATCTCAGCGAAGGCTCTGCCGTGGGTAGCAGCACATGCTGGAGTCACCCTTGACACCTTCTTCCTCACCCCCCATATTCCATCCGTGATCATGGCCACTCTATCTACTTTCTCTCCACTCACCTCCATCACCATCTTGGTTCAGGTGACCTCTCGCCTGGATCACTTGCTGTCTTCCCAGTTGGACTCCCCACATCCAGCCCTACCCTCTCCAAATGTCCCCATATCCCAGCTAGAGGGATTCTTTAAAATGCAAAGCTGATCATATTATCTCTGGTTAAAATGTTGACTGCTTCCCGCTGCACTTAGCATGACCTGTAGGCCCGTGGTGTGTTGAGTCCTGTCCATTTCTCATTCCCCTCCAGCTGCCCACCCTCTCAGCTCCCCATCCTGCAGCCTCATAGGGCTTTCCTCTCTCCAGCCACAGGGCCTTTGCACATCCACCTAGCATGCTTCCATCAAGTTCCCTGGCTTCTCTTCTCTCTGGCTAGTGGCTCCTACTCATGCCTCAGAGCCTCGTCAGGTAGGTCTTCCCCATCAGGAAGACCGTTATACATGTACACAGCACGATTCCCCTTCACAGGCACGTGGCCAGTGTTGTGACTGGATGGTACAAGTGTCATTTTTTGGGTTACGCGTCTCCCCGTCAGTAGCTAGAAGGTCTGTGAGGGCACAGACCGGTGTGATTTGCTCCCCACTCTGACCCTAGTGCCAGCCACAGGGCAGCCAATATATTCACTCACCAAACATTCCCAGGGCTTCTCCAATGTCCTTTTGGAAGAAATCATTCTGTGGGGAGAACAGACAGGTAGGAATGCCAATAGGAAAGACTTGTTCAGGGGGGCCTATGGGCCAGGCAGTCTCTATCCCAGGCAATCATGTGACAGCCCTGTGGGGGAGATGCTGCTTTTTCCAGAAGAGAGCCTGAGTCACAGAGTGGCCCGCCCAAGGTCACGTGGCCAGTAGTGGGTGCAGCTGGATTCAATGCAGGCCAGCAGGCTGGAGAGCTCAGCGCCCCCAACCACTGTGCTGCGTGTGAGCACGGTTCAGCATGGTCAGTGCCAAGATGGCTCAGGGTGGCCCTGGCGTGGTCCACACTGGCAGTGTCCAGAAGGTTCCTGCCAGCAGACCCAAAGTCCAGCTCTATCCCTGGCTCGGTCTTCGTCTCTCCATCCTCAACAAGAGACAGTGGGAGCCGCCTCTCGCTCACCCCTCTTGGGCTTCTGTCCTGCCCCTTCCAGCTCTGTCCATCTGATGCCAACCCTGGGGAGGCCACTGCCCTGCCTCCACCCAGAGGACCATGCTGGGCATGGTGGGCCCCTCTCCTACCCGATCGTCACCTTAGTAAACGCACAGTGGCAACCGAGCACCTTCCCACACTCGCCTCTCATGCCGTAATCACGTCCTTGTTCACAGGCGTTCACATGAGGGCTTAATTACAGGTTTTCAGGTCTAGAAAGATTCTCTATTTGTACTGACACCACTTTCTTCTGCCAAACAGAGCAACGTATGGCTCCGGCTCGGTAGCGCCGCGTGGCCTGTGATGGCAGATGACAGGAGACAGAGAGCAGCCTGCCCTGCTCTCCAATGGGACCATGGGCTCGGGGGTCACGGACGCGGGGTGACCAGCAGACAAGGCTCGTTGGTGGTGGAAGCCATGGCTGCCGGGCCACCTGGAACATGTGACTCCTGATGGGCCAGTGGGGTGGGAGACAGTCACCTTCTAGTGCACGATTAGCTCTGGGAGGTGGTGATACGTGACAGGAACTCGGGTGCCTGGGAAAGAGGCCCCGCACGGGGCTCTGGGGTGGGCCGGGAGGGGGCCCTGGGGTGCTGGGAGTTTGTGAGGTGGGAAGGTGGGGGGAGGGGTTCTAGGCAGAGCAAACAGCCTGGCAAAGGCGTGTGCATGGTCTACTGGCCTGGCCAGAGCTTGGGATCAAGTCGGGACAGGGAGAGGGCAGGCTGGAGGTGGGCGGGGCCTCAGGTGCCCACAGGAGGCAGGCAGGCTTCATTGGAAGAGGGTGTCGGGCAGTGAAGAAACACGGAGAGATCTGTATTTGGGGAGGGTGGAGCCAGCCGTGGAGAGGGACAGCTGGGGGGGCCGGGGTGCCAGGGTCGGGGGCAGGCTGTGGAGCGTGTCTAGACCAGACGGTCCTCACTTGGGCAGGGCCAGGCACAGGGAGGTGGGGTGGATTTGAGCCACTTAGGGGACCCGGGGACCAGTGGTGCATTGGCTGAGTGGGGCTGTGTGTGCACACATGCGGGTGAGGGTGGCGGACAGGAGGGTCAGGGCCACTGGGTCTGGCTGTGGCCATGGTGCGGCCTCGTTCATGGAGAAGGGACAGCACGGAAGGGTGTTGATGCTGACTTTGTCCTGCAAAGTCAGGGGAAGAGGCAGCATGTGGCGGGAACAGTGTGTGCAAAGGCACGGAGGCCACCAGGGCCCCCGGTAATGACGTACAGGCAGGGTGCCAAGCATGAAGTTGGGTACAAGGTACTCAGGATTTGGGCCCAGTTTTGGCGTTGGGGAACCAATGGTGCCTGAAGGAAGATGAAGGAGAAAGCCCGAGAAGAGGGGAGGTGGGGAGAAAAAGGCTGGAAGTGCCAGGAGCAGATCCATGGCAGGTGGGCCCGGCCTGAGGACACACGACCCTGCACTCTTCACGCTGATGCTGTAGGAAGGCTGATGGTCGGGGCAGTGGGGGGATACCGGCCTGAGGTGGCCTCCTAGGGACCTGCGGGGACTCCTGTTTGGTCTGCCGACTCTGGGTCCCGCCCTGGAGTGACCTGGTGAGCTGTGGGCAGCTCTTGCGGTGGAGACAGGCAGGATGGTGGTCCAGGGAGCTGCGCAGAACTGGCCTGTGTTTCGGCTCCATGGCCTCTGGGCCTCCTGACCTTGGAGAGGGGATCTGAACTCTCCCTGCCTCAGTTTCTCGTCTTTGAGCTGGGGGTAATAATTCATCCTTTCTCCTCCTCCCTTGGGAGTTTCTTGTCTTCCCCCCAATGCTTCCAGTCTCCCCAGGACCGTCTTTGGCCTCCCGCTGCCTCTTCCCAGCCGAGTCTACCCTGCTCCCCCCTTACCCTCTCTTCTCTGTCCTCTCCTCTCCATCCCTCCTCCTCCTCCTCCCTACTGGCCTGGTTGAGGGCTGCAGCCTCCCCAGGGGGCCTCCCTGCCTCCTGCACCCACCTGGTCTCTGTGGACAAGGCAGGGTGAGCTTATCAACCAGGAGCCCGATGGTTGCACCCCTCCCAAGACCAAGCGCCCGTTCCTCCGTGGCATGCAGGCCCTCCCCTGTCTGACCCCGGCCTTCAACTCCCATCTCTCTGGGCTCCTCACTGGTGGGACCTCCACCCCCACCCAGAGGGGCCCGTCCTGTCACACTCCTCACGGCCCCGAAGGCACCTCCTGTTCCCCTGCGTTGCCAGGCTTTGCACACGTCTCCCGGTCTGAAGTGCCCGTCTCCCAGCCCCTCGGCCCGACTCCACGAATCCTTAAAGACTCACCGCAGGCATCACCTCAGCCCCCAACCTTTAAGCCTCAGTTTATCCCCCTAGAACACGGGCACGATCCTATCTGTCCCCTTGTAACTGGAGACAAACTTAGGTTTTTAACGGACTGCAAGCAGCTAAGTTAACGGACTCCAAAGAAAGGGCCTCAAATGCTAATGTTACCTTGGCTGCATTAATAGAGACAGAGTCCAAACAAGAGAGGGGAACAGTGATGTTCCGTCCATGACCTGTCATAATCACGGTGAGCCTGGCAATCATTCCCTGTACCTCGTTTTAGGAGGGGTATTGACAAGGGGGTTCTATCACTGATCCTTCCACACGGGCTCACTGAATTTGTTTTTCATTCATCAAACATGTATATACCAAGCACTACACGACACGTCACATTTAATGCTGTAAACATCATGTCCTTCATGTAGAAACTCACAGCCTGTCTGGTATTGTAGTAAGAAAATAGTGCCCGTGGTGCGGCGTCGTGCCCCGGAGAGGTCCCTTCTCAGACGCCTGGAACTGGTGAGTGTTTACATCGTGCGGCCAAAGGAAATTTGCAGATGCACTTACTGTTAAAGAGCTTGAGACGGGGAGATCATGCTGGATTATCCAGGTGGGACACTCTAATTCACGAGTCCTTAAAAGGGGAGACTCTTCCCCAGCAGTGGTCAGAGCTGTAACAACAGAGAAAGGGTCAGTGCGCGGCTGGCTGTGAGGGTGGAGGAAGGGACCCTGAGTCAGGGATGCACATGGCCTGGGAAGCTGGAAAAGCCAAGGAAAGAGATCCTGACCCTAGAAACTCCAGACAAGAACACAGTCCTGCCAACTCCCTGATTTTAGCCCAGCGAGGCCCACGTCAGACTCCTGACCCACAGAACTGCAGAGTAAATTCGTGTCATTTGAAGCCCCCAGCTGTGTGGCGATCTGTTAGGGCTGCACTAGAAATCTAATATAATGCCTTAGATCGTCACTATGAATATGATTGTATGAATTGAGAGATCGGAAGCCATGTGCCTAGAGCAGTGTAAATTCCTAATGACAGGGCCCATCAATGAGAGGTGGTGAGCCCCCCGTCCCCAGAGGTATGATTACACAAGTGCAGTTGGAGGTGTTGTGGAGGGGATTCCTGTCCAGAAGAACATCCAGAGATCAGAGTCAGAAGTCAAGTGGCCCCAGGTGAGAGGAGATTAGGGTTCTCCCTGCTGGCTCTCTGTCACCCATCACCACCCGCAGCGTCCTCCCCTTTGGTGGGTTATTATATATGGTTACAGGACTCCATTACTTCAGAATGCTTCTGTGGAACGCGTTGAAGGAATTATTGAAATGTGTAATTACAGTGTGCATTGTAATATAAAACAAGTCTATTATATTCATTTGATGGAACCGTGCTCCATAATGTCTATTCTAATATAAAAGATTCTGCCATTAAAGTGTTATATTGTGTGATGCTAATTGTCCGTCTGCAGACGCCGTCGCCCGCTCCTCACCCGGTTCCCCCACTTTCTCAAGACGTTCCTGCTGCCGGGCACCCCAAACACCTGAGCTTCTGAGTTGGGAGGGCATTTTGGGGTCACTCGGTCTACCCTCCCCCCCATGCGACAGCTGGGGAGTGTGAAGCCAGGAGCCCGTGGCCCAGGGACTGGCTAACCGGTGTCCCCCGAGCCATCACCGGGAGCTGCAATCCAACCAACTGTCACAAAGCATGTCAGGTGGAAGCCCAGTAGACCGGCAGACAGAAGGGGTCCTGACCACTGGCCAGGCCCTCTCTGAGGCCCCTCCACAGAACACTGGGGCTCCGAGGGGCCCCCTTGCAGACCAGTGGTCTGATGCTTTATTCGTCCAGGTGGAAAGTGCTTGTCTGAGGTCGTACCCCAAGTTGGGGCCAGAGCTGGGACTCAGAGCCCTCTCCACCCTAGCTGCATGGGGGTCAACCTCTCCAGCCAATGCAGGGGCCTGGCCCGCAAGTGAGGTGTGGTGGCTCTGTGGTGTCCCTAGTTTGAAAGGCACCCCAGAGACCCTGTGGCACAGTGAGTTTAGAAGGGCTTCCTCCCTGGACCTTGCTGGCCTGCACTGATCCAGGCCTCGCCACCTGTGGCGCTGTCACCCTTGCACGGGTGTTTAGAGCTCCTGCCAGGTGGCGGGAGCTGTTCTGGGCCCTGGGGACACATCTGTGAACACTGGCTTCGATTCTAGCAGCACAGGAGCAGAACGGAGGAGGGAACGATCTCCTCTGTTAGGGGTGAAGGTGCTTCGGCCCCCAGCACGGGAGAGCAGAGCAGGAGGAGATGAGGTAAGCTTGTCCCAGGCTGAGGGAGGGGACAGCTGCAGGAGCGACACCGGTAGGGGGGCGGGCAGGAGGGAGCCAGGAGCCCGGGAGCAGGGAGGAGGCCAGTGAGCGGGGGAACAAGGGCTCAGAGGACACCAGGGCCCTTGGAGGGTCAGCGTCACTTTGAGGGAGAGGGGCAGACATTGGGGGGTGTGGAGCAGAGGAGGGGTGGCCTGATGGTTTTAGGGAGCCTGGCTCTGGCTCCTGAGCCAGGAGGTATGGGCATCTCTGAGTGAGAAACGGCTGCCTCCCTCTCCAGCCTCCTGCCTGCCATCTGGTTTTCCCTTGGCCGGGGTGCAGCCACCCAGAAAGAATGCTGGAGAAAAGAGGGAACCCCCATTTAAGGTTTTTAAAGTCTATTTTCTCGCTGTTAATCTCTTAGCAAACAGTCCTGCTTGTAAATTAAGCTTCATCTCCTTTTCTTTTATACTCGAAGGAACTTTTCAGAGAGGTGAAGACACCTGCCTGAGGTCACAGACCAGGGTCAGGGGGAGCCAGGGCTCAAGCGGGGTGCTTGTCCTGCCTCTCACCGAAGGGGGAATCCCTGGGAGGGTCCCCCTCAGGCCACTTGGGTTCCAGCAGTGACAGAAGTGCCAGGCAGGCACTGCATTATGATGTGATCTGGGCAGAATCACACTCAGTCACATTGTCCCCTGGGGCACCTGTCTTCCCATTGGAGCTGCCAGGAGACTCTCTCCCACTCCCAGGAGACCAAGAACAGAGAAAGGCACCTTTCTGGCCGCAGGTGTTGCTCAGCCCGCAAAGAAGAAGTCATCCCGATTCCTCCATTGTCTGGATCTGTGCAGTAGCATGTTGGGAACGGAGGAAGTAAGAATGCTGCCCTCCTAGTTCCTTGGTCGTTTGCCTTGTTGTTGGGCTCTGAAGCCCCCCTGCTTAGGCTGGGGTCTCATGGTCCCTCTGCCTTCTACCTGCAGCCTTGTGCACCGTGGCCAGATCCTGTCCTGGGCTGGGCTGGGGCCAGGCCCCTGTCTCTGCCCTAGGGACTCCCTTCCCAATCTCCTGTCCCCGGAGCCCTTCCGGCCACGGGATTAATGTGCACAAAGGCATCGGGTTTGCTGGAACCGTCGGGGGATGAAGCCCGGTTTGCAAAGCTCCACACACTCAGTCTCTGTCCTCGCCACGTCCTCCGCAGCCGGTTCTAATTCTCCCATTTTGCAGACAAGGGAATAAATCTCAGCGCGATTCATTCACTTGCTCAGGGGCGGTGCCCAGTAAATCAAGGAGCCGGCACAGGAGCTGGGACCGTGTCCCCGGCACATCGCGTCACCTCGTTAAGTGTTTGCTGAACCGCTGCACGGAGGTGCGTCGGATTACGCTCGCTGACTTCGGACCCCTGCACTGGCAATTTGGAGCATGTTATTCAAATCCCGCAGACTCCTGTCTTACACTAACTGTCCTCAAAGGCCACCATTAACAGGAGCCGCATTTTCCTTTGTGCATTTGAAAAAGTTCCATCTCAAAGCCATCATGTCAGTGCAGGGACCGTGGAGGAGTCAGCTGGAATTAAATCAGGAGCCAGGAACGGGAAGGAGGAGAGGAAGGTCATCTTTTGAGATGACAAAGAGGTGCTGTTTTCTCAGTCGGGTAGGCGCGGCTTCCAGAGCACCCACTGGGCTGCAAATTTTAATTCCAGTCTCTGCAGCTGCTAATGTGCTTGTCGCTTGGAGAATAGACACTAATTGACAAGCAACTAAATAAATAACGTGTAACATGAAAGCAAACATAAGCTTTAAAGGAGAAAAAAAAACAGCAAAAAGGATGGAATTAAAAATGTGGGGGGTTGGACGGTGTTTTCCGCACTCCATTAAAGCAACATCAAAAGGCTTTTCAAAATATTTGTTTTATGGTGAAGATACAGTTTGGAAGCATCTAAGCTCCCGTCCCCACGCCGCCGCGCTGGAGATCAGAGGCGGCACAGCGAGAAAAGGAGAGTAGTTTCTTCAAAAGGACCTGGAGAGGCACCAGCTGCCGCCAGAGGCATTGGCGTGCCAGCTCCTCTATCCTGCAGGAGCACTGACTGAGGGCCAGAGAGGGAGTGTGGCACAGCCAAGGTCACACGTTGGGCCCCTGGGAGGGTTAGAAGTCTGGTGTGGGTTGAAACTGTAGGTATCCCTCCTTAAAGATGCATTCAAGTCCTCACCCCTAGCACCCCAGAGTGGGACCTTATTGGAAATCGGATCGTTGCAGACGTCACTGGGGAAGATGAGATCACCCTGGAGGAGGGTGGGCCCTCAACCCCATGTAAGGGGTGTCCTTGTAAAAGGAGGAGAGAGACATGTGCCGGGGAAGCACCAGGTGAAGACATGGGGACCCACAAGGGGGAAGGTGTGTGACCACAGAGGCAGATTGGTGTGACGTCGCTGCGAGCCAAGGAACCCACCAGCAGAAAGAAGGGAGGAAGAGGCAAGGAAGGGCTGTGCCCAGAGCCTGGGATGGAGAGTGGCCCTGCCCACACCTGGCTTTTGGACGTCTGGCCTCCAGAACGGTGAGAAAATACACTTCTATTGGTTGAAGTCCCCCCCCCCCCAGGTGGTGGCATTTTGTTCCGGCGGAAGCCCGCACAGCCTCTGGCACCTGCCGTCGTGCTCCCCGCTCTGGCGGCCAAGTCCCAGCTCCAGACACTGCCCTGGGGCTCCTCTGACTGATGCCCCCAAGCTGTGCCCTGGTCCCCATGTAGCCAGATGTTATTTGCCGTCCCCAGCGTGAGCAAGGTCTGCAGTTCTCGCTACCTAGATTGTAGGGACCTTCCCAAATTACGACTCGTTTGTCCACCCAGCACTTCTCGAGCTTCCTGACCAAATATGCCTGCCCCTCCTAGCCTCCCTTGGGGTCACCCTCTGCCCTCACCCCTGTCCTCTCTCCCGTCTCTCCTTCCAGCCCAGCCTCCTCTGCTCCCTTGCTCCCCCCTCCCCCACAACCCTGAACATGCTCGGAGTGCTCCTGCCTCAGAGCCTGGGTGCTCCCTCTACCTGGGATGCCCTCCCCACGGACATCCACGTGGCTCACTCCCTCACCCCCCTGGAGAGTTCCTCAGGTGTCACCTTCTCAGTGAGGTCCGCATGACCTGACCCCCGCGCTCCTGCTACCACGGGGCACGGTCTCTTCCCTACGTGGATGGCACACCCCGTGTAAGCAGGGCCTCGTCTGCCTCACCTGGTACCTTGTAGGCACTCGATCACTCTTTGCCGGATAAGTGACCCTCCCTGGAGCCTGGCCCGGGCTGGGCACCAGGGAGGCTGACGCAGGGACCTTAAATAGCTCACAAACGTCACAACCCAGCCCCTCTGCTCCGGGGACTGTGTGCAGCAATGGGGCGGGCATGACAGGTGGGGTGCGTCATCCCTTCCGGGGTGGCTGGAGGGCCTTCTGGAGGAGGTGTGGTGGTAGGTGAGTAGGCAGGTAGGAGGGCCTGGCAAAAGCCTGGTGGCAAGAAGCGAGGGCAGTGAGCTCCTGTCCCCCCAGGGCTGCGTGACAGGGGTGCGGAGGCTGTTGGTGACAGACACGGGCTGGGAGATGGGCGGGTGGCCTGCGTGTCAGCCTCGCACACGTGGGCTCTTCCTGAGGAGGCAGCAGGGGACAAGCAAGCAGGGTCAGACCATTTCTGGGGTGCAGAATGTCCACTTGTCACCCCCTAGCCCTCCATGCTTGGTGTCACCTGACAGGCACGGAGGCACACCGGGCTGAGCTCCGACGTCCTTCCAGCTCCGCAAGCCCACCTGTGCCAGTCGGACCCCGTAGGGAAGAAAGTGGCCCAAATCCGGTCAGACCAATTCCGACCATGGAGGGGGCTTGTGGTCTTGTGGACCCGGCTGGGAGGAGCAAGCTGGAGCAGGCCACGGAAGGAGCTGGCACGGGGGACTCACAACGCCTCTGTCTCCCCTTCTCTCTTTGGGCCACTGTCCTCCCTCCTCGGTGGGCCGGGAGGGGGGACACACAGCTCAGCAGCATCCAGTCCAGACTCACATCTTCTGGGCTTCATAACCAGGGGGAAGATGCCTCCTCCCCCAGCTGCCGTGATTGGAGTCCCAGGGAAGAGGCTGACTGGTGTGAGCTGAGCCTGCCCTATGCGCTGTCACGGGGGCAGAACGAAGCAGGAGCCTCTCGTGGGCCCTCCGGGCCGGAGCATGGCCTGGGGTGCTGGGGCAGGGCCGCGGACCCCACAGAAGGAGGGCACTCACCCGGACAAGAGCGGACAGATGCAGGGCAGACAAAAGCTTGGGTCATGTGGGACCTGTCCTGTCAGCACCCGGGTCTAAATGAAAGGTCTTGGGGTCAAAATAAGCCCCATCTGAGGACCAGGGTGAAGTAGAAATGTCAGAATCGCAGTCCAAGCTTGGATTGGGACCCTTTCCTCCAACATGTTCTGGTCGTTTCTCCTCTGTGAGACTCAGTTTCCTCCCCCGTAAAATGGGGATGACTGGCTCTGCTTCAGAAGGGTTTTTGTGGGGTCACAAGGCAGTCATGCAGGAGCACTTTACAAACCCCGAACTTGCCAGGCACCTTCCTCTGGGGATGGAGGGAGGGATAAGCTCATGGAGCTGCAGATGGCGAGGCTGGAAGGGCCGCCAAAAGTGGGTTAGTGGGAGGCATGCACTTGTGAGCAGGGAGACCGCGGCCTGTGCTCCCCGTTCCTTCAGGTCTCCTGGAGCCCGGGGAAGTGAGCACCCAGGTGACAAATCAGCACTGAGGCAGGCGACTGCATAAAATGAAATTGCTTATCAGAGAAATAATGCTAAAAGTAAAATAAATTAGCCTTCGCACTGACGTCGTAATTTTAAAAATTAATTAAGAATAAAAAGAAGATGCATCTCGAAGGAAAGGAGAAGTCTAATTTTGACAGACAGTAATTAATTCCTCCGTTTAGGGATTCATTAACAGGCCTGCAGTACAAATTGCTCCTTTGCAGGGCCTGAAATTCCCTGGGGCCCTTCTCGAGGCTCCGTGGGGGACGAGGGCCTGTTACAGAGAGGTCACTTCTAGGGACCAGAATCCGGCCCCTCCCCCCAAGACTGACTCCTGAATGTATTGCTCTGACTGACTGACCGTCTCTTTGGGGGGTCGCTGGGGGGCTCCCTTCATGGTCACGACTCCATCAGGCACAGGAGACCTGGGAAGGGAGCAGCCACCGTGCCCGAGGGCGTGGGTGCTGAGTACCCACAGGGAGTGGGGCCGAGCCTCTGCCCTCCCTGACCCCCTACGGTCAGTAGTAACCGGTCTAGAAGATGTGCTGGGACTGGGGAGGGAGAAGGGGCTGGGGGGGTGTGTGAAGTCGGGGGGGGGTGTGTGTGGCTCTGAAACAAGTCTTAGGGGATTATGAGGAACCATGCAGGAAAGAAGGTGAGTGGGGCATTCCAGGCAGAGAAAGCACGGGTGTGCGCGTGTGCGTGTGTGTGTGTGTGTGTGTGTGTGTGTGTGTGTGTAGAAACAGCAGGGCTCTGGGAGCTGCTAGAAAGTGCCCTGTCTGGAGGAGGGTATGAAAGGCATGCAAGACGCAGGTGGAATGGGCATGGGGAGGTGGCCAGACCCAGGAGCGTGGAGTTTATCCCGAGGGCAACAGAAAGTCACAGAAGGGTCTCAGGCAGGGCTGGCTCCATCCCGTTTTAGAGAGAGATCCAGTGGCTGAAGTCCCACATTATACTTACTTCTTTGTGTCCTGAGTACGGCCCTTCTGGAGCCACACTTGTGTCCACGGGCACATTACTTCTTTTTATAAAATAAATGTCCTATGCTGAAAACAATCGTAAATGTCCAGAAGAGTTGTCAGTACGAAGCGTTCTTCATTCCTGAACGATTTGAGTATAATGCCCCATCCGATGTCCCCGCACGCCAGCGTATGTTTCTGCAAACATGGGCATTCTCCTGCATAACACGATACAGCCGAGTTATCCGCTGCCTCCTAACAGATCACCCCAAACTTAGTGGCTTAGGACACCGAACCTTTCTTGTCTCACAGGTGCAGCTTAGCTGGATGCTTCTGGCTCAAGCATTCTGGAAGCTGTTGACTCATAAGGTGTAGTCAAGCTGTTGGCCAGGATTACATCCATGCTCAGACTTGGCTGGGTCCCAAGGACCCGCTTGTAAGCTCTCTCGAGCTGTTGTTGGAGGCCTCAGGTCCTCACAGGCCACTGGACTGGGGCCCTCAATTATCGTTGGGACAGAGAACCTCCCCACGGGGCTGCACACAATATGGCAGCTTGCTTGCAGCCGAGTGGGTCATGAGGGACAGAGGGTGGGTGCAGGGAAGGGGAAAGAGAGAGAAGCCAAAGTCTTAAGACCTAACCTCAGAAGTGACATCCATCTTTTCCGCCACGTTCTCACTCAAGGGGAGGGGACGACCACTGGGGACCGTCTTAGAGGCTTGCCACCATCACCATTACGAAATGCACATGGATGCGTTCTACCATCTAACCTCAGACCCCAGAGATTGACCAAACCCCCCAGTGCTGTCTTTCCCAGCAAAAGGACCCAGGATTCGTATCCCCGTGTCCTGCACTTCGCCCTCATGGCTCTGTTTCTCCTTCAACCTGGAACAGTTTGTCTTTCTTCCCTCAACGTTAATGACTTTGACATCGTTGAAGTTGTTTCTCGAACATCCCTCTGTGTGGGTTTGTCTGCTGTGTCCTAAAGGTTAGACCCAGGTTTTTGAAGGACTATCCCAGAAGCGACACAGTGGTCTCCTCGGTACCTCCTGTCGGGGTCTGTGAGCTTCCGTGTGTCCCACTTCTGGCGACTCCATCAAGGTGGGGTCTCTAAGCTGCTGTCACTGTAAGTCACTTCTTCTACCTTTGACATTAATACTGATTTGTGGGGAAGGTTTTTAAAACTGTGCAAATATCCCCTTCCTCATCAAACTTTTTCACTTACTTATTTATATCTGGCTAGACGTACGACTTCCTGTTCCGCTCAGTGGACCGCAAGCTGTCAGTCCTGTTACCTACCGTGCACAGGGCCGGCCGTCCAGAGCCCCCCGACGCCGGCTCCCGTCTCTCCGACAAGGACACTTGACTTCCGGGAAGACCTGCCCTCAGCAGCTCTATGACTTGTGACACCTGTTGTTTGCCTCAGAAGTGGAGGCTGTTTGCTCTCCTTCACGTCTGGCCTCAAGCCCGTGCCAAGGTGCTTGCCGAAGCTCCTCGCCAGAGCCCTGGAGGGAAAGGTCTGAGCACGAAGAAGCTGGTGCACCCTGGCTCAGTGTCTGTGTCCGGGGGGCCCTGGGAAGCCACTGGCCTCCCTTCCCAGTGTCCTGCAGATGGAGTCCTGTCTGTGGGGCTCAGACCCAATCATCAGGCCCCAGGAGGGCTTTGAAGATCATCTGGTCATGTCCCATTTCTGCCTTGCCCACAGCCCAGAGAGGGGAACGCACTTGCCCGATGACACACAGCATGTAAGCAGCAGGGCTATAGCGGGGCCAGATGTCCTCCGTCCTAGTCCAAACCCTGGAAGGATGGGATGTAGTGGCTAGGTGCAGCTGGATGGGGACACCAGATGGCGAGAAAGGTCGAGAATAAGGAGCAACGCTTTCCCTTCTCCAGCCTGAGCTCCATTTCCTGGCTTGTAGGACGGGGCACTGGCTCAGGGTCTTCCTGGCTGGTCCTCTCGGGCTCTGCCTCCCGCAGTGCCCCCTCCCCTGGCAAGGAGGACAGATGCAGGGGTCTCAATGACACAGATGAGGTCTGCAGGCCCCAAATGCTCTGGGGCTAGGGCGTCAAGCGGCCATTTCTTTTGGGGGGTTTAGAAAACTGCACATTTACCTTCCGGGCCTGGGGGCTGAGGGGGAGGAGCTTGCTTGTATAGGGAACCCAGAGCCTTCTTGAAGGACATGGCTGAGGCCATAGCCTCTGTTCCAGAGATACAAACTGGGGGAGAGCAGTCAGGGGGAACTGGCATGCCCCCCGGAGGGTCAGGAGGCAAGGGACAACAGAGGGCCTTTGGGACAGGGTCACTGCCCCCTGTGTGGGCAGCCATGGATCTCAGGCTGGATCTGGGGTCCTGGGAGTGTTACCCTGAAACTGGAGGGCTGCAGGGCTGAACCCGTCAGTTACAACACATATAAGTGGTTGAAGCCTCTTACTGTACAGGTAAAAAAAAAAAAAAAAATTAGGGTGAGTGATCAGAAGTGAAAAACTAGAAGTATCTAAAATATTTAATAATGGGAGCATGATTAAATAGATTTGGGTGCCCTGGAGCATTATGCTGGAAAAAAAATTTTTTTTTAAGAATTTTTAATGAAATGGGAATATGCTCACGATGCAATGTGGGATGGAAAAAGCAGGGTAGGTAAAGGATCGATTCCAGGAGTGTTAGTAAAACAGAGTGGAAGAAAGTCTACTAGGGCGCCTGGGGGGCTCAGTCAGTGAAGCGTCTGCCTTCGGCTCAGGTCTTGATCCCGGGGTCCTGGGATCGAGTCCCGCATCGGGCTCCCTGCTCAGCGGGAAGCCTGCTTCTCCCTCTCCCTCTAGTCCTCCTCCCCACTCATTCTTTCTCTCTCCCGCTTGCTCCTCTCAAGTAAATAAGTACAGCCTTAGGAAAAAAAAAAAAAGAAAGTCTACCAAAATGTTAAATAAGGCTAAACAGGGTTTAAATCTGGATTGTGGAATTGCAAGTGACTTATTTTCTTCTTTATCTTTCTGTGTTTTCTGCAATAAATATTATTACTTATATTACTTACAATAAAAGATTACAAGACACAATATTACATTTAGAATAAGAGAAAACATAGAAGTCTACAAAAGGAAGCCAACACCACATCATTTGTAAATGCCACTATCTCAGTGCCAAGCCATTACAAGCCCTCCCACGGTGGTTTCTCTTCCTATCTCTAGACGCACAGATCAAACGAATCATACCTGCTACTCTAAAAAGCCCCCTTTGCCCCTTCATGAGGATGGCATTTACAAAAGCACAATAGAATTAAGAGAAGAAGTAGCCAGAAGGGTGAGGTGCCCTGTGGGAAGACATGCGGGAGATTGATGACAATCTCAGGTGAGTGACTTGTGACCCCTGGGGCTGCAGTGAACTGCTCACACTCTCACACCCCCTGGGAACCACAACATACATTCATGTGTGGTTGGGATCGAATTAAGGGTACAGCCTGTGGTCCAACAACAGAACGAGTTTAATTGAGCAACCCAGGGACCAAACAAAGGGTCATAAAAAAAGAAAACCTAGTGTCGTTGATAAAGTACATTTTCATTCATTATTTCACTGTCTCAGTGACCCATGGGACAGACATTATAGTATTATCTCTATTTTGGTAACGAGGATGATAAGGTCAGTGTGGTTAAGAATTGTGTCCCACTTGCACAGATCCTGGATGGTGGGATTTGGACGCCCGTCTGGCTGTCCCAAAGTCAAGTTCTTGCCCAATCATTATTCCCACACGGAGTGATGGTCTAGCCACTGAACTCCGTCTGTGTCCCTGTCCTGAAAGCCTCAGGGTTGTCCCGTGGGCTGTTTTTCTGACTGCTTTTCAATGCTGGTGAACTCCCTTTCCTTCTGGAGGATTCCCTGGGTCAGCAGCACTCATCAGCCCAGCGCAGGAGCCAAATGGCTCTCCCAGGGTATTTTATTTACTATTAAAGCAAAAGGGGAATTCACTGGGTAAGATAACAGGAATTGGAAGGGTGATAGGGGCTCCAGGCACACCAAGGGACTCATCAATGTCATTGGCTCTGATTTGTTTCAGCCTCTACACGAGTGCATGTCCCGTAGCAAGAAGATGGACACAGAAAGGCCCAGATTCACATTCCTCCAACTTGACAACTGGCCGAAAGTCAGTACCTTCCCTAAGAGCGCGGGCCAGGAAGTCCCGGGGGAGGTTCTGATTGGCCAGGCTGGGGCAGGCGACCCTTCCCAGGACCACAGAGGTGGGTCTGCCCCATCTTAGCCACACCATTGGGTAATCCCCAGGGAAACAAAAACTCATGTTTTACCAACAATCAAATTTTTAAATCTAGTTCTATTTCTTGACTTAACCTCCTTTAAACAGTATCTGTTTCCTCCTTGCTAAGAAAGATGAGAAACTGAGCATATTTTCCTGTCTTCCACTTCTCCTTTCCCTTACTGAATTTAGTTCTGGTATTAATCTGAGTTTTCGTACAGATTGCCTTTGTAACTTTTAATACCACACTCAGTCTCTGTTTCTTGATTTATTCCTTTTGGATGGGAAGTATCGATCTCTGTGCTGAAAAATAAAGGAATCAGTATACTTACACCTCTATGTCTCCTGCTCACCCCCATTCTTGTTAAATAATTATTCTTGCATTGTCAAGGTTCATAAAATTTACATTCTCTCTGTTACCATCATGATCTGTCATGATTTCTCTATAGGTTGGTTCTAAAATTTTAAACCCAGTGGTTCAAACACGTTAGATCGTGGAAATACTCACTGCAGAACCAAGGCGAATGTGATTCTATCTGTCGAGAGGAGAAGGTGATCCCATGTCTGGAAACCCTTGGTGCTCATAAGGAATGTTCTAGACACCGGGATCTGCAGATTCTCTTCTAAGCTGGCTTGCACTTCCCTCGGTCCTAACTTGTCTCCAGTGGCTACCGTTTCCTGTGTCTACTCTTTTCCTCTTCCCTAAGTTTTTTAAGCATAAAATTGACCATTTGAGCGACTTGAGAGGTACCGTTCAGTGCATTAAGTACATTCACCATGCTATGCATCCATCACCACGATCTGGTTCCAGAACTCGATCATCCCAAAAGGATACCCTGTCCCCTTGATGCAGTCAATCCTCATTCCTCCCTCCCATCAGCCCCTGGCAACGGCGAATCTTCTTTCTGTCTCTGTGGATGTATTTATTGCAGATGCTTGAATAAATGGAATCATCCAGTATGTGGCCATTTGTGCTGGCTTCTTTCACTAACATAATGTTTCCAAGCATGCCACAGTAAGTACCTCATTTCTTGGATGGATGATACTCCATTGTGTGGATATAGCATGTTTTATCTAGAAGCTGCTGGGTGGTTTCCACCTTTAGCTATTGTCAAGAGTGTTGCTGTGAACGTTTGTATCGCTTTGAGTCCCTGCCTTCACCTCTTTGGGGTGCATTCCTTGGAGTGGAATTTCTGGGTCACGTGGTAATTCTGTTTAACTCACCGACGAACTGCTACACCGTTTCCCACAGTGGCTACACCAGTTGACATTCCCACCAGTGATGCAGGAGGGTTCCAATTTCTTCATACCCTCTGTCCCTGCCAATACTTGTTATTCTCTGTTTTTTTTTTAAGACTTTATTTATTTATTTGAGAATGGGGGGAGGGAGAGGGAGAAGCAGACTCCCTGCTGAGCAGGAAGCCCGATTCGGGGCTCGATTCCAGGCCCTGAGATCACGACCCAGGCTGAAGTCAGATGCTTAGCCTCCTGAGCCACCCAGACGCCCCTATTCTCTGGTTTGATGACAGCCATCCTATGCGGTGTGAACCAGTAGCATTTCCCTCGTGACTAACGATGCTGGAACATCTTTTCATGTGCTTGTTGGCCATCGTGCATTTTCTTTGGTGTAGTATCTGTTCAAGTCCTTTGCACGTCTTTGAATTGGATTGCTCATCTTTCTGTTGTTTCAAAAAAATTTTAAAGTTATTATTATTTTGTTACAGAAGCATCTCTGTATACATGTTTTTAAGTTCATGTGCAGAGGGATAAATATTCTGCATTCCTGGAAATGTGTTTGATGGATTGGCTTTGTATAGAACCCTGCGATGGAAACCACTTCTCCCTGGAACTTGAGAGCTGTGTTAGGCTGAATAATGGCCCCCCGAAATATCCAGGTCCTGATCCCCAGACCCTGTGAAGGCTACCTTGACTGGCAGATGTGATGAAGGATCTCGAGATGCGGATTGTTAAGGCAGGTCCTAAAAGTAATGATAAGTGTCCTTATAGGAGGGAGGTAGTGCGGGGCGGGGGGAGATTTGTCTACAGAGGAAGGAGGCCAGGTGGATGCCGAGACAAGATGCCACACTGCCGGCTTGGAAGGTGGAGGAAGGCACCAGGAGCCCAGGAGTCATGGAATGCAGTTCTAGAAACTGGAGGAGGCCAGGCAAGGGAACCGGTTCTCTGCTAGGGCTTCTGGATGGAGGGAGACTGATGCCTTGACTTGTACCCGGTGAAGCTGGTTTTAGACTCCCGACCCCTCCGGACCGCAAGAGATTACATCTGTGTCCATGCAAGTCCCCGAGTTTACAGGGATTTGTTACCCAGCCGCAGGAAGTTGATACAGAAGCCCGGCTCCATCTACAGCGTCTTGGAGTGGCTGACCCCCCTGGATTTTCTGCTCTCTGGAAGCCTTTCACGTTTGCTCTTCATCTGCAGAATGCAGAACTCTCACCAGGTGGTGTCTCCGTGGGTTTCTTCCTTCATCCTGTGTGGCGTTCGTATTCTCTGGTCTTTGAGGTCACAGCTACCCCCCCCCCAAGCACCCTAAATGCAGCCCTTTGACAAACCACCCGGTGACATTCCTGTCCCTGGGGCCAGCAAGCCATCTGTGACACGGAGCCTGGGGCTTCTCTCAGCCTCCCCAGAAATCCCTGGAAGTGGTGACCTCTGCTGTCTCCGACCACAATATCTTCTGTCCATTCATTGGTGCATTTCTCTCTCTCTCTCTCTCTCTCTTTTATTTCAGACATTTCAAATCGCTGCGACAGCAGAGACTTCCATACGCCTGTGATCTAGACGCAAACAGAGGTCAGGGTTTTTCTTTTCCTCTATTTGCTTGGCTCTCCCTCCCCCCCCCCCTTTGTTAAGTCAGCACTTGTTTCTTTTTTAAATCAGTTCTTCTCAATATCTAATGTGCTGGGAGATCACCTGGAGATCTTGTTAGATTCCAGATTTTGAGTTAGTGGGTGTGCGATGGGGCCTGAGCACTGGCGTGGTGGCAAGTTCCCGGGTGGAGCTGACGCTGCTCGTGCCGGGGCCGCATGTGAGCGGCAAATCGCAGGCGTCGTGGATTTCGTCCCTGTGCACGTGAGCATGTGGCGCGGGCTGTGAGGGATTGGCACACCTCTGAAATAATCCAAGATGCGAGCGTGTATTTTCTTGGTTTGCATGGAATTCGAACTTTTTTCTTCTCCTGAATGATACCTGTTCCTCAAAGGCACAGACAGTTCCAGCTCGTTCCCCTGCATCCTAATGTTCTCCTCTGGACCTTCTTCCCCTGCCTTTGTTACAGCAGGACCTTCCCCCGACATGAGATTAAGAATTACTTGTCTTTATCTGCACTCCTATGTTCACCGCGGTATTATTCACAGTGGCCAAGACTGTGGAAATAACCCACATGGCCGTCAACAGACAAATGGATAGACCAAGTGTGCTCTACCCATAAAATAGAATATTATTCAGCCTTCAGAATGAAGGGAGTCCTGCCCTTTGTGACATGGATGATACTGGAGGGCGTCATGCTAAGTGAAATAAGCCAGTCACAGGACAAACAAGGCATGTTCTCACTTCCATGAGACGATCTAGGATAGTCACGCACGTAGACGCAGAGAGGAGAATGGTGGTTGCCACGACCGGAAGGAGGGCGGAATGGGGGGGGTCGTTATTCCATCGGTACGCAAGGGGAGCAAGTTCCGGAGATCGGCTGTACACCATTCTGCCTATAGTTGACAATACCGTATCGTGCGCCTAAACACTTGTCAACAGGGTAGATCTCGTGTTAAGTGTTCTTACCTAAAAACCCCAAAACCCCACACAAAAGCCAAAAGGGACACAAGGAAACTTTTGGCGGTGGCGGATCTGATTGCGATGATGGTTTCATGGGTGTATACACATGTCCAAACTCGTCAAATTGCATACACTAAAAATGTGCAGGCTTTTGTATGCCAATGAGACTTCAGAGCAGGTGTTAAAAAAAAATAGAACTACTTCTCTTGCTGACAACAAAACTTCTCTCTCCTACTGACTGCCTTGCTCAAGCCCCGGCTCGCCCCGCTGGGATTCTTCAGCGCTGTGGCCCTGTCCAGTGGCGGGAGCGGGGTTTAGGCAGCAGGGGGCCTGGACGAGGCTGTCGGGAGCCCCTTGCATTAGCCACGATTGCTGTGGTTTCTCATATATTCAACTTTGGAGCCAGCCACTCTCAGTTTCCTGTCCACACTGGAAGATCCAGGCTGCCCACTCGGTGGTTGGTCTCCTTTCGACAGGTAGGGCGAGGGCTCAGGGAGAGAGCTGCCTCCATCACAAAGGAGCTGAACCCATCTCCTGGGAAGGGGCTATGCAAACCCAGCCCTGACAAGGGACAGCAAGCCTCCCTTTAATACCCCAGAATGATGAGCATCATCGGGTCCTACTCAGGATTCAGTGGCCCATCCACAGAGCTCCTCCAGGCCCGTGGCAGGTGCAGAAGACAGGCCTGTTCTCCGACCTTGGAGAGCCTCCGCCCAGCCTGAGGAGAAACAGATTGTAAGTTTCTCTGCACCCGTGGGCAGCCAGGAGCTCCCGGCGGCCTCTGTGGCCTTCTCCGCTGTGCTGGAGACATAATGATGCTTAGTAAATATTTGGTGAATAAACTGGTGTGGCTTCACGTTCTTCTTCAAGAGATGGTTTGGGACTTCTGAAAAAATATTGCTGAATAATTAAATGAGACTATTGTTCAAAACTCGGAGGATGATGAGACCTCTGAGAAGTGTTTTCTCTGGATCCAGAAGGAAATGTGAGACTCTCATTTGGACCCTTGAGGGAATGCAAGGAGACGGTGGCTTTTCTGAAATTAGAGCAGAAAGCTATAAGGAGAGGAAGCGGAGATGAACAGATATCTCGATAAACTATTGAGAGAGATGAAGGACACAAGGATTGACAAGGGACATAAAGGACAATAGAGACATTACAAAGTCTCTGGAAGCCTTGATGGTGGAATCGACTTTATGGAAAATCAAATCAGATGTGGAGGACAATCTTAAAAAGCTTCCTGAAAAGGCAGAAAAAAAGGATAGAGACAGAAAATATGGGGCAATAGTAGATATGATGGTGGGTCTTGTGGAAAGAGTGGGACAGTTGGTACCAAGGCAGAAATTAAAGCCACACTGTGTAGGTCCAAAGGCCCCTTCCTCCTGACCAAGCCAATGGAAGATCACCGCTTCAGTAAATCTGGATAGTGAGTTGAATTACAAGGAAAAAGAGCAAACCAAATAACCTGCAAGGATCCAGGAAGGAAAAAGCGAAGTATCTAACAGGTGACCCAGCAAGGAACACGTCAGGCTTGGCTTCAGACTTTCTTCCTTAGTAGCAACAGACCACTGTCTATGGAGTTGCGGCCAAGTTCTTTTCTGTTCTTCCAAAGACTCTTACAGCATAGATAGGCAAACTGTTTCTGTGTCTGTGAGATAGGGCTAATAAGAGTACTTCCTTAGAGGATTACAAGAAAGCTAAATGAAATATGCGTGTATTGCAACATTTAGAATACTCCCTGGCATTGGGGTTTCCATTCATTCTGACTGGCTTTGGGGTTTTCGATAAATGAAGATGCCAACCTCATTTGGGCCACGTTGAGCAGAGAGGCCCAGAGGGCTTCCGGATCTCTGTGTTTGGAGCTCAAGAAAGAGGTCTAGGGTGGAGGTGGTGACCAAAGCCGAGGGGGCAGATTAAACCACCGGGGAAATGTGTCCAATGCAAGAAGAGGTTGCAGGAGGAGTACCATTGGGAAGTGGACAGAGGGGAACTTGGGGGAGGGTCTGAGCCCAATCTGAGGTTTAATGGGGGTCCTGTTCTTGGCTGTGGAGCTCACCTGGCAATCAAGTTCAAGTAGTTACTTGACCGACAACAAATATCTCATTTTCTGGAAAGGCCCAGAAACTGCCCTAAATCGGGGGGTTACCAAATTGCCTACTGCAAGCAGACCTCCCCGCAAGCCCATCCCCTGCCTGGGAGCGGGGGGGCTTGGGCCCTGGGACGTGGGAAGGTCCTGACTTTTACTGGGTACTCAGCTGATCAATCACCCATAACTCCAGGCTCTGAGTTTCCACTCCCCTCTTGTCAATAAGGACGACTGCCCTCTCCTTCCAGATCAAGGCAGACTAATTGGGGCTAGGACGTTCAGTATTTGAAGATCGTATGATTAGGGAAATGTACAAATTCAATTTCACCTGACCAGATTTAATTCTGCACTAATCAGAGAGATAGAAAATTCCAGTGTGACAATGGCAGGGAGATGACTTTGTTTCTGGTCATTTCAATGTGTCCCCCCAAACACTTCCAGGGGAGCTGAGGTCTCTGGACTTGCTTTGCTGGGGCTGTGGGAAGGGTGAAGCTTTGGTGGACCTTCCTTATCTGATCTTGATAGGTCAATACTCTCCCTTCCTGCAGAGCCCTGGTGAGGCCTTTGAACGGTGCCTCAGATGAGCTTGGAACACGATGGTGAATAGCATTGACGGAGGCACTCATCCCTCTCTCCCACTCTGAGCTTTGCATCCTGCCAGCCCCTGTGGGTCCGGGGGTGAGGCGAGCGCCTGGTGGCAGCACCTGGGGCTGGAACAGTGTACAAGCAATGATGACCGAGGCCTCTCTTTGCTCCTGTTCTTCCCTCTGTTTCACCTGGTGACTTCTTACTCATCCTTCAAAACCCGCTCAAAATGTCCCCTCTGAAAGCCCAGCCACCAGCCCCACCTCTCCCCCAGGAAAGCTGGCCACTCTGCTCTGTCCCATGACTGGGTACAGAATTCTCTTCTTACCCTACTTTCCATGAGCCTGCTTTTTTCACAGAAGCACTTTAGTTAGCTCCGAACTCAGATCTGAACGTCTGGGGGACATTTCTGTCCCCTGTAGCTGGGACCAAGCTCAGACTTCAGAGGAAACTGAGGTAGACACTGTTCTATAATGTCCCCCTGCAGGGGACTAGGGAGGTCCTCAGGCCAGCTCCTTAGTGTCACATGGTCATGGTTCCTTCCGGCTGCAGGCCTGGCCAGCCGAGGACCCCAGGGATCTGCTAGAGAGGGCAGATGGGATAAAGGCCTTTGCTTTTGGAGAGGAGTGGGCTTCCGTCTTTGTGTTCGGGCCACCGAGAAGGCAGGGCGAGAGCAGGCCAGGTGGGGATGGAATGTGGCTGGGCCCGGCCTAGTGTCTTCTATGGTCTGGGTGGCCCTACCAGTGGGATAAAGGCCTGGGGTCAGACAGTGGGTGAGAGCCCCGGTCCTGCCACGTCTCCGGGTCTCAGTTCCCTCATCTCTAAGATGGGGATCGTAATCAGCCTGCCTTATAGGATTGCCGAGGGCTTCAGTGAAATTCCTGTGTAAAATCCTTAGAACAGTGCGGAGGTTAGCGCTCGGGAGGTTGGCCCCAAGCAGACGTGGCTGTCGGGCCTCATTCTGTGGAGGCCCTGCGCCAGAAGCTGCAGGGAATGTGGGAGATCCTGGGCCCAGAGACGAGGGGTGTTCTGGAATTGGGGAAGGGACTGCTGTTTGGGAGCGTGGGGGAGGACTCAGCCTGCTGAAGCCCATGTGACCGTCCAGGAGCGCTTACTCTCTGCAAGGCACCCGTAAGCCCTTCCTTACTTCCTCTTCACTAGAACCTCAGGCTATTGAGTTGAGTGCTAGAGACCCCTTTGCAGACTGGGAAATTCAGGGACCTGATAGGAGGGGATGCGGCGGGGGGTAGGGACCAGGAGGCAAAGGCAGGTCCGTCCAAGGGCAAAGTGCCTCGGGCATTAAGAGCTCCACAATCTCCTTTCAGACCCCGAGGGGCCGTGACCACTAGTGCCATTCTACTCATTTACTGTTGAGGGACCGAGGCCAGAGGTGGTCCAGGGTCACTTAGCTCCTCGCGTGGCCCTAGGCACCTGTTCATTCTTTCACGCCCCCAGCTGGCTGCAGGGAAGGGCCGGGGCGTTGACCCAGGCTCCTCCTTCCCGCCCTCCCTGGGGACGCTGGGACCTGACTCGAGGTGTCAGGAACACCATTCCAGTGACAGTCATTCCCCGGGATGAGCATTAGCCCTGCCGAACGCTGGCCCTGGGATCGTCGCCGGAGCTCCATTGCTGTGTCCTTTGAAATTTAATGACCTATGCACGATAACAGATAATTTGCAAATTTCACATGATCAGCCCTGGCCAATTCCATTCAATTATTTGTTAATAAGCACCAGGACCCCCGGCTGGAGTTTTATGCTTCCGAATTTGAAATGAAAAAACCGGGAGGGGAGCAGAGCACACTGTCTTCCTCCTCTTTTGCTGAATATTTAGCAAGAACGTCACTTCGGTAGGGCCCAGTGACACCCAGGGTTTACTTGCTGTTCATTTGCATCGTGGATTTTTTTTTTAAATAGTAATTATCTGTAAAAGGTCAAATATTTGCTTTATCTATATAATTCAATTTCCCAAAGGCCTTTGGGATTCAAATTAACGCCCTTGTAATATCTTCATTGAAAAGGAAGATTAATTATGCTTACATGGAACCTAATTTGGCTTATCAGACCTTTAATATGGCTGTGATCATGAATGCATTTAAATTTAGGATTACGCGGGTGATCCCGGTCCCTTATTTGGGAGACTTTTAATATTTGTCATTATTTTTATGCATATCATTTTTCCCGCCTGCTCAGGAAAATTAAAATGTCGGTTCTGAAAGAAATAAACATTATGTATTGACATTGGTAATTATGTTTTGGTATTTAAGGGTGCATAAAAAACTGCACACAGGGCCTCAAATATAAATTTGCAGTTAATGCCTTCAGACGGAAACTGGAGCTCTTTTACTTGACTCACTAAATTGGAAACAGGCTGTCCCTGGGGTTGCTGCCTGGTGTGGTTGGCGGGGCATCTAGGCCAATAAAATAATTTTTATTGGCACTCAAGGATGCTTCAAGTTCTGACTGGCCCCGGGAACTCTCGATTTAGGGTCAGGAGCCTGAGGTTTCTTTTTGTCGCTAAAGTGCTGTGTGATCGTGACCAATTATAGGTCCCTCCTGAACCCCAGGTTCCGATCTGTGAACAATAGTCACTCACTAGGTTCTTTCTCAATGGCTTATCAGTTCCTCGGTGGCAGGACCTTAGCTTATGTAGCCTTGACCGCTAGACCTGTCAGCAGTGCATCGGCTACATCCAGGCTCCGGGTAGGGCTTTGACCCCCAACCAGGGCAGTGGGCTCTTGGGGGTAGGAGGGATCGTGAGTCAGAGTTTGGCTTCGTATCAGTTGTTGCTGTGTAACAAGTAACGAATCATAGCAAGTCTTACCAGAACTCAGTGGCTTGAAATAGGAAGTGTCTCTTCTTTTTCAGACTCTACAGGTCACCTGGGCTCTTGGGCTGATCTGGGCTGGGTTGAGCAGTCTTGGCTGGGCTTGTTTACGGATCTTAGGTCAGTTGGCAGGTGGGCTGGGGCCTTGCTAGTCTAGAGTGGCCTTCAGTGGGATGCTTCATGGACTCGCTCATTCTCTGACCAACTCACCCAGGCTTGTTCTCACGGCAGAACAGGAGTTTGAGGGTGGAAGCAGAAGTAGGCAAATGCCTTTTCAGCCCTCTCCTTGCGTCTGGTTTGCTGGTGTGTCATTGGCCAAAGGCAGTGATGCGGCCATACCTGGAGTCAGTGTGGGAGGGCCACCCCGGGGAGGGACACAGGGAGGCAGTGAAAGTTAGGGCCAGCAACGCCAATAGTCTACTACGGGCTTCATCCTGGCTCTGCCACTTACCGGCCCTGGGAACAGAGGCACAGGACTCAAAACTCCCAATCTCTCAGCCTCTTCACCTGTCAAATCGGGCAGAGACGCGGTGAGGTTTAAATGCGATAAATGCATTTTAAGTATTTGGTACCCGGTCCGTGGTGGTTGCCGAGGAAGGCTTACCGAAGGTTCGAGGATAAATGTCCAAAGGTGGGCACTGTGGGTTTGTGTATAAGAATAGAAAATCAGAAAACGACTACCTAATGTCCATCAGAAGGTGTCTAGTTAAATAAATCATGGCACACCCACTTAATGAAACGCTTTTCAGCCCTTAGGCCAATAGACCAAGATACCGGCATGGAAGGATGTTCGTGACAGATTGTCGAGTGGAGAAAAAAAGCACAACCAGGGAGTGTATGATACCATTGTGTGTGTGTGTGTGTGTGTGAGTGCCATGGAAGCCGTAGGTTTATTCCTGTTTATAGAAATGTCTGGAAAGCTATGCCCCAAACTGTAAGTAGCAGCATTCAATCCTTCTTGATCGCTTGAATCTTTACAACGAACATACATTACTTGTGGAATGGAACAAGAAAAAAAAATGGAAAAAATTTTAGGCAAAGAACATAAAAAATGATGGCTTTTAGGTTTCAAGTCATCCGAAGAACTTGCTAATAGCCTCTACAAACAATACAATGTATAAACTCATATAAAAATGGTAATAGCCACTCTTTATTGAGGACTCATTACGTGCTGAATACTTCACCCCCCGCACCTACCACACCTGAAAGATGGGTGGGATCCTCCATTTCCCAGGCGAGGAAACTGAGGCCCAGAGTAGAAGAGTAACTGGCCAGTTGAAAGCTGCTCCCTGGGGTTGGCCAGCCGCCTGTCTTTGCTGTCCGACACCCGCCCCTCGCACCGAGACGCTGCACCTCGTTGGTTTATAAAGCAGAGGTCCCCGGGCCTCGCCACCCACCAGAAGGGCCAAGGGGCTTTTTCCAAATACAGATGCCTGGGCCCCGCCCCATATCCAACAAACCATTTCTCTCTTTGGAGGGGACCTGGGAATCGGTATTTTCATATGTGTCCTCAGGGATGCTGGGGTAGTCAGTCTGGAATTCAGGATCTGCTGCCCTGAATCCCTTGTCCAGTGCGTCACACCATCCAGGGAACGAAAGAAAATGTAGATGGTGGCCATCATCCCCATTTTACAGAGAAGGAAACTGAGGCTCAGAGGAGGAAGTCGCTTGCTCAGGGTCTTGGAACCAGGGAGTGGGATTGAAGCCTTGGCCTGACTCTGAGCCTCTGTGCCACTCCAGTGCCCTGCTGAACGGACTGGCAAGGCCCTCGGGAGGGTGACAGGAAGAGTTGGAGGTCACCTGGTAGCTTGCGGCAGCCAACTGCTCTCCTCCTTGTGTCCTCAGGCTTTGGGAGTGTCCCCATGGCCCATTCTCTGTGGGACGCTGGGAGGCTGATGCCACGTGGAGCCGTGGTGGGACTCTTGCCATTCCCATGGTCCCCCAGATGACCCCAACGATCCAGCCCAATAAAATGGGGCAAGAAATGGGCCCTGAGGAGTGCCTGGGTGGCTCAGTTGGTTAAGCACCGGACTCTTGGTTTCGGCTCAGGTCGTGATCTCCAGGTCCTGAGATCAAGTCCCGCGTCGGGCTCCACACTTGGCGTGGAATCTGCTTCAGAGTCACTCTCCCTCTCCCTCCGCCTTTCCTGCTCACGCCCTTTCTTTCTCTCTAAAATAAATACATAAATCTTAAAAAAGAAAAGAAAAGAAAGAAAAGAGAAGAAACGAAAAGAAAAGAAATGGGTCCCAAAGGGCCACTTCCTCCTCCAGCCCTCCCAGCTGCTGCAACTCTGAGGACTCTTTCTCTCTTCTTTTCAGTTCACTGCTTCCTGGCTTTTGTTAGCAAATTTCAAGGGAGTAGGTTTGCTTGGCAAATGATAAAAGGTGGTTGTAATCAGAGAGCGTCGAGCCATCACGTGGAGGTCGTGAGCCCCGCCAAGGTTCCACCTGCGCTCTGGACCTTCTTAGTTGGTGGGAGCCAGCTGCTTGGGGACACAGGGCCAGAGACGCCAGCTGCGCTGGCAGGAGGCCCTGCAAGTCTGAGAACTCCTGGTGCCCCCAAACCTCGAAAGGAGTCTCTGCCACCATCTCCCAGCCTGGGGGTGGGGGCGAGACACTGCCTGCTCGTTTCTTCTCCGGGACAAGGAGCCCCATGATGTCAACCCCTTTGCTCCCTCTTCTCCAAAAGACCTCTTGTCTCCTCTCAAGCTCCTGGCATCCGTTCACAGTATATTTAATTTAATTTAATTTAATTTAATTTAATTTAATTTAATTTAATTTTACTTTATTTTATTTTACTTTATTTTATTTTATTTTACTTATTTTATTTTACTTTATTTTTTTACTTTATTTTATTTTATTATTTTATTTTATATTTTATTTTATTATTTTTGGAACGGCTTTATTGAGATACACACCCCACACCCACCCACTGAAAGTGTACAGTTCAACGGCATTAATTCACCTCAGTTGAATGCTAGTCACAAAGTTGCGCCACCACCCTCCATTCATTTTTGAGTATTTTCATGGGTTCAGTGCAAACCCAGTACCCTTTACCTGCCACCCTCCAGCCCCCCACCCCTCCCAGGCTGAGGCAGCCGCTTACCTGCTTTCTGTCTCTGTAGCTTTGCATGTTGTGGGCATTTCGTACAAATGGAATCGTC
Organism: Ursus americanus; assembly: GCF_024610735.1. Taxonomy (NCBI): domain Eukaryota; kingdom Metazoa; phylum Chordata; class Mammalia; order Carnivora; family Ursidae; genus Ursus; species Ursus americanus. The sequence goes on from NC_142144.1 coordinate 14,086,785, forward strand.
TAACCCGTGCCCGCTGGTGACCGACTTCTCGCACTTAGCGTGTTTCCCGGGCTCACCACATGCCCGTGCTTCGCCCCTTGTTACGGCTGAATAATACTCCATTATTTTGCTAAATGGATAATAGAACATCATTTACCTTATTTTATAATGTTTTTTTCCCTAGCTCCCAAAAGATTTACCAGTCACAAAACTCAGAGAACACTGACAGGTTAAAAATAAAAGTAAGAGGCAATTTCTGAGAAGTTTTCATCAGTGAACAATCACACAAATGGGAGAAATGGTGCCCTAGCAACTTCAAGGCTGTTCTAGAATTGCTGAAATGAGAAAGAGCTTCAGTGCGCAGAAAGGGGGATCTGGCTACAAGAATCGGGGTAATTCATATCACGGCACGCGGTGCAGCCCTGTGGGCTTACATCCGTTGACGGGAAAAGCTATTCGTGACTTATAGTTGAGTCAATTCTACGACACCATTTTTATAAAAAATCATACTTTTGTTTCACACCTGTCTGAGCATTATCGCTGAGGGGTGGGATTTCCAGTGGGATGTGTGTGTTTATTTTGGGAGGAGAAAGAGTAAGGAGGTGGAGGCTAGGAGTAAACAAGTGTAGCAACATAAGATACACCTTAAGGCATAACAAAAAAACACCTAAGAGGAAGTTTGATCCCCTATTCCATGCCGGGAAGTCGTCTGCGTTTGTGGAAAGGGCCCCTGTTGCTCCCTCAGTGAGCACTAGAAAACTGATAGGGCTGGATGATCAAATTTATATTTGGCTCTGAGCTCCCCAGCAGCCAAAGCAAAGAGGGAAAGGAGCGCCTACAGCTTATTTGCTGTTGCCTCGAGAAGCCATAGCTATTTCTGAGAGAGGCTGACAGAGCCTCTCCTCCTGAGTCTCAGGGAGACACTCCTTCCTGCGATGACAAACAACACTCTCAAGGACAGCCTCTCACTGCACACAACAGCGAGACTCCTAAATGCTGACCAGTCCCACCTTGTGCAGGCTGAGAAGTGAGCCTCTGAGGGGCAGGGGTGAAAGGAAGCGGGACAGGGGAGTTGCTCTCCACTGGCAGCCTCTAATGTTTGCAGTGCGAGCCTGTGGGGCTCAGCACGCTGCCCTGCAGGGGAGGGAGAGGGGGAAGGAGCCCCGGTGCCTGCTCTGGGTCAGACACTGCTTCTCTAGCTCCTCCTTACCAGACGTTAGCCCGAGGGGTCTCCTGCTCGTTCTGCAGCCCAGGAAGCTGCGAGGGGACACCGCGGCCCGAGCTCATCTAGCTGTGAGCAGAGAGGCAGTCTTCCAGTCTTGCTGTCCCAAATCCAAGGCTCTTAGGACCCTATACCCCCCCACTCCCCAGCAGCCCATCCCCCAGGCCCTAGCGTGCCCCACCTCTGTTCCTCGAGGCTGGTCTGGCTCTTCTCCCCTCCCTCTGCAGCCTTACAGTCCTGTGACCTGGGACAAGTTGCTTAACGTCTCTGGGCCTCAGCTTCTTCATTTGGAAAGTGGGGATGGCAGCCCTTCCTTGTCCCCGTGAGAAGGAATGAATTGGTAGAAGTGAAAGGTGCTGAGGGCAGTGCTGAGGCCGCAGCCAACACTCCCTTGTCTTTCCACGTCTTTCCTACGCCTCTTTCTCACCTCCCTAGGCTGCGCCCTCTGCTTGGGTCTCTCTCCTTCCTCCCTTCATCCAGCCGATGCCTTCTTATCTTTCGGGTTATGGCTTAGATGCCACCTCCTCCAGGAAGCCTTCCCTGATTCCCCAGCCCTCCACTGTGCTCCCATGCTCCTCCCACATGGCCTGGGTATGGTCTGTTACCCTTCGGTATCTCCTACTGGCTGGCGTGTGGAGGGTGGCTTGTCTGTGACTCACGGAGTGCTTGACACACAGGGGGCGTGGACTATTTGGTGAGTGGCTGGAGACAGAGTAGGGCTTGATGGGAGAAGGCCAGGCTGGCAACGGGCCGACATGTTCGGGGCACAGAATGAGGGCTGACCATGCACCCCGATGCTGGCACAGCACACACGCTGTTTAAGCCAGGTCATGGGCTAGACCATCCCCCGCCCTTGATCATTGAGTTTGGTCGTCTGCCTGAGCTCACCAGCTCGTGAGCGGTGGGCTGCCACTTGCACCCTCAGTGTCTGATGCCGATCGTGGGAACCCCCACGGCGCCCTTCCTGCTCCCGTGCTGCCCTTGGAGAGATGGATGGGCTGGCGTAGAAATCAACGGGAGAGGAGGATGTTGGGATGAGAGCGACATTTTCGGAGATTCACTTGGTCTCTGGGGTGCGGGTAACAGACACCTAACTGAACTCACACCTACACACACCTCGCTGCCCACACGCACGGGTTCCCCTCACAAACACCCCTGAAGGGGCAAATGGAGCCCCACACGTTTGAATGCTGAGATGGAGGGTACCCATAAAGAGAGACATGAAATCGCCCACAGAACATTCCTAGGCAAACACAGAATGAATACCCCAACACAGACATGCAGAGTCTCGAACGTACGCATAAAACCCTGTGTCCACCGTGCACACGTGCGTGCACCCCCCCAATTCACAAATAGGAAGAAAACCCCTAGGAGTGGGGTTTAAAGGGCCCATGAGGTGGGGGAAGGAAGCAGGGAAGCTGTCCCTAGGATGTCCCCCACGTCCCCCCCAAGGGCCTGTTGTATCAGGGGCCGCCCCCTGGCAGGTGCCATGGCCTTTGGCTCAGGTCCTCACCCTGGTGGGTTTTATTCTTCCTTCTCGTTGACATTTCACGCCAGCCACTCTCACCCGGAGCAGAGGCTGGGCACTGTGCCCTCTCCACCCGGGCTCTGGGCTCTCATAACTGCCGCCTTCCCAGGACCCTGGTCCAGAAGATGCCCTTCTGGCCTTTTGGGGTCCAAATCAGGCTCAGGGAGACCAGGTCACTGATACTGCAAAGTTTCCATTTCTCCCTGGGAAATGGTTCACACTGGCACGTAGTGAGCTTGCTGACACAGGGCGAGACCAAAGCGGAAAGATGAAATGGAGAGTCACGAGCTGGGGGTTCGGTCTGGAAGCGGGGACATCGGTCTAAGTCCTCGTGGGCTCTGGGAGTCTGAGCGTATCTGGGGTTCCCTCAGGTATAGACCCTCATGCCTGCAGCTTTACGTGGGGCTTTCTTCGGCTGGGCAGAGTCCAGAGGTAAGGGATGGGTCTGGGAGTGACGGCCTGACCCCCACTCTGCCTCCTCCCCGTCCCCAAGCTCCCCCTGACTTCTCTTTGGTCTACACCCTGCAGTCGGAGGAATGGTTTTCAGATAATAATCTGACCACGTCACGTTCTTGCTTAACATTGGCAGAGACTTTCCGCTGGCTTATATTTAGAGATGTTTTCCTGATGTGGCCCCTCCAGCCTTGCTCCCTTTCCCTCCCGATCTCTGCACCCGCCGCACTGGGCTCCCACGGTCCCTCCCATGTGGGGGTCATCGCCCACACCCGTGGCACGTGCCTGCCAGCCCTCATGATCTGTCTGGCCAGCACACACTGGCCCTTCAGGTTTCAGTTCAGATGTCCCCTCCTTCAGGAAGCCTTCCCTGACCTTCAGGACTAGGTCAAGGGCCCTCCTCTGTGCCGCCGCTGAACCCGCCCTCATCAGCCTGGACTGTAATCTTCACGCTGTCCCCTTCACTGGCTGAGGGCTCTTGGAGGGCGTCTTGGTGTCCTTGGCATTCAGCCCAGAGTTGGACCTCAGGGTTTCAGGCCCGACTCTGCCCCTCACTGGTTCCGATGGCCACTCTCAGTCATTCCGGGGTCCGTGTGTGACACAAAACCTCTCCGTGATGCAACACACAGCGTGGCAGAATCCGCCATAGTGTGATGTGACCTGGTCACATACCCAACAGTTTGCACAGCCCTCTGTGATCCGGTCACACCCCCAGGCCTCTCCGACAAGCACTCCGGCTGGGGTTAGTACCTCGATCTTATATTGGAGAAGATGGAGGCACAAAGGGGGTGCGTGACCTGCCCCCCGTCTGGGTCGAGGCAGGAGCAGGTGCAACCCCAGTAGGGAAGGCTTGGTGAGGAGGGAGCATTTCTGGGGTGCTTCGGAGTCTGGGCAAGACTTGGTCCTTTGAGGAGGCCAGGGAGGCTTCCAGGCGGAGGGAGCGAACAGTCTGAGCAAAGGGAAACTGTGGGCAGGGGAGTTGTTCTATGCTCCTTGCCTCACGGTGGCGGGGGGGGGGGGTCCTCTGAAAGCCAGACCAAGGAATGGACCCCATCCTGGATGGTCCAAGGAGCTGGTGAAGGTTTTGGAGCAGGGAAGAGGCTTCACTGCAGAGGAGGGTGAATCCGGGGGGCGGGGAGGACACTGAGAAGATTGTACCAAGATCTGGGCAAGAGGTAGGTGGTGAGAGGCTGGCGGGTGACCTCAGGCTGGAGCAGAGGGCATGTCCCCTCCCGTTGTCCTCTGTCTGACCTTGGCGGGTTCCCCCCAGTGCAATCAACTTTGTCAGTGGTCTCTGCCTCAGAAGTGGCAGCTGGTGGATGGCCCTCCTTGAGGGCATCAGGACTGCCCTCGGGAAGGAGGGTCCTGTTGGGAAGATGGGGTGGGGGCCTGAGTGGGGGGATGCTGGAGGTGGGCACTGTCTGCTGCCTCCGACTTCCACAGGGGGTCAGTGTAACATTAAAGTTCCTCCTGACTGCTCGGTCCTGCACAACCTGACAGAGGCCCTAGGGTTCAGGAATCTGGGTCAGCTGGTTATATTTGGAACCCCTGGTGGGCAGGTGCCAGGCCAGGTGAGCTGGGGGCTGCTGAGCCACTGGAGAATCAAGTTTGTTGGTTTGTTTTCTTTTTGGTTTTGACTTTAGAGTTGCAGAGGGAACTTACTGAGAAACCATGGTTAGTAACACTCAGAGGTCCCATCCCTTTCTTCTCGAAGCCTCCAGGGGGCCGCCCTTGCCGACACCCCTTCTGCCTCTCTGTCTGCTTTCACCTGGGAAGATGGGGTCCGCCTACAGGGCAGCTTTATTCAAATGACAGATGCCAGAGCCCTCGAGAGCCTCAGAGATGACCTTAGATCTCAGCTGAGCCCGTACATTTGGCGACTTTCTGCTTGGTTGGTGAGAAACGGAGACCAGAGAGGTGGTCTGATTTGCCCCTGGTCTTCGGTGAGTTAGTGGCAGAGCCAGGTTGGACTCTTGGTTGGCTCACCTCCAGAGGGGCTCTCTGATTTCCGTGGGACCAGCCTTGGGTGATGATGTCACTGGCAAAGAGCTCTGGGACTCACGGCGGCTGTCATCGGCTCAGCGCTCCCCATCCACGTTCTCGGCCAACCTGCAAGGGTGAGCTCTGCTCTCTTCAAGTCACAGCTGAGGAAACAGGCCTAGGGCGGTTGAGGGGCGCCTCAGCGAGCAGGTGGAGGTCAGCCTTCCCGATCTGGAGCTTGGGGTTCTGTAGAATAGGCCAGCGCTCCCCCAACTCCATGAACATCAGTCTTGGGGAGCTTCTCTGAAATGTGAATTCTTGAACCCCACTTCCAGACATCTGATGCGTAAGATCTGGGGCGGGACCTTTCCAAACAAACCCCCCCAAGGAATTCTGAAGCAGACTGGTGGCAGCTTAGCCTTGGAGATCCCTGTGGCCAAGGTCAGTGCTTCTCGGACTTAGACACGCATACATATCCTACTGGGCCTTGTGTTCCAACGCCCCTTCAGATCCAGCGGCTCTCAGGTGGGGCCTGAGGGTCTGTAGGAAGCTTTATCTAACCAGCTTCCCGCTGATGGTGCTGCTGTGGGATTGGGGACCGCTCTTGGAGACCCGCTGTGGTTGAGATCTTACACTCATCCCCCTGGGCACACACCAAGGGTAGATAGGTTGCAAAGTCAACAACATCCACTCACTGCCCCCTCCCAGGGGACACGGTAGCCACTCACCCCTTCCTCTGTATTCCCTACATCAGAGGTGGGAGAGTCCCAAAAGTAGAAGAAAGAAAGACAGCAGTCTCCCTGGCCTCCATGGCTGAGAGGAATCCCACAGAACGACTACTGGCCAAATCTCTCCCTGATGTCCCCAGAGCTCGGGGAGGCCCGGGAAATACTGAGTGCTCAGGGAAATTAGGTGATGCTAACCTCCCATGACACCTCTTCCGTGTCTCTCCCCCGTGCCTCTCCATATTATAACTGCCCCCCCCTCCTGAATCTTGTGTTATGTTAATAGTTCCCTAAGTATTTTTAATTAGATTTTCCAAGCAAAAGAAAGTTTCCAAAGTTAATTAAAAGTTGTCTCACTGTAATTGTGTAAAGGCAGCTTTTGCTTCTGAAAAATTAAATTCTTATAATTAAACTCCTCTATCCGTTTAAAGATTCCAGTGGAATGTTTATTATTCATCTGTTAGGAAAACCTTGGGAAGGATGCTTGCTCCCACAGCCAGGAACCGGTCCATCCGACGTGGTGCCGTGGACTCAAATTTTCCCTGCCTTTGACGACTTCGCGCCTCGCAGAAAGAAAGATCAAGGGCTCTGTGTTTGGGCAGGTATGTGAAATGCAGGCTTTGAGCTGGCCCCCGTGTATGATGGATTACATCTTACTCACGTCGACGTACCACCCCTTCCCGGTCTTCCCCATTCCCAGCAGCGCTGGCCACGTGACTTTCTCGAGCCATTCAAGGGAGGTAAAGTGATGTGTGTGACTTCAAGCAAGAACCTTCCAGAGCCCGCACAGGGTTGGCGTGAATTTCTCTGCCATTATGACCGACAATAACCCGGGTAGACAGACGCTGCTCTGGGACCCGGAGTAAGACAATGGGGGGCAGAGACGCAGCTGCTTGTCAGGTCTGCTATTAATGACATCTTCACCCGGATAAATCCTCCCTGATTGTCATGACTCGGCTTAGCTGTCCTTTCTATGGAAACCGTTCCCTGGCCAACACGACAGCGTGAGTTGTCATTCTTATGAGCTCCCACAGCCTCCCTGGCTTTCTGGTCTGCAAACCCCAATGCTGTTATGTCGAATGGGATAAATGCTGGTGTGTCCTTTAAAAAAAATTAATGCCATTATCGTTACCATCCAGTGTTGTATTAGTTCCAGGTCAACGATGCAGTGATTCAACAGTTTTGTACAGGCCTCAGTGCTCATCTCCTGGGCACCCACTCTGACTGTCAAGAGTCTGCTTTTGGGCGTGTCTCTCTCGTTTGTTTGTTTTGTTTCTTAAATTCCACATATGCGTGAAGTCATATGGTGTTTATCTTTCCCTGACTGACTTATTTCACTTCACATTATACTTTCTAGATCTATCCATACTGTTGCAAATGGCAAGATTTCATTCTTCTTTATGGCTGAATAATATTCCACTGTGTGTGTGTGTGTATATATATATATATATATATATATATATATATATATATTCCACTGTATATGTACATATACAGTGGAATATTATTCAGCCATAAAGAAGAATTGTATATATATATATATATTCTTCTATATACAATACATTTTCTTTGTCACCGTGTCCTTTAAATTGAATGCATTGAAAATAGATACTGTGTCTTGTATCCGTGCACCTGCAATATAACAGCACACTCGTGCCCGCTGAACGGACAACTGAGCCTTGGGGGTCAGAGGGATCTGGAGCTGAATTCCGGTTCCATTGTTTACTAGTCAGGACAAGCCGTGGACAAGCCCCTTAACATCTCTAGGCTTTGGCTTGTCACCTGCAGAATGGATCTAAGAATGAAGCCTACTGTGGACTCATCCGGATGGGTACAACCTGCCAGGGAGACGGTGAGGACAGGGGAGCCATCTAAGCAGGGGGCTTCCCCACTTCTTTCCTGAAGGGAGCGCCAGGATGGTGAACAGACGGCCGCCTTTCTCCAGTCTCGGCCGAGGAGAATTTGGGATTTGCTCCTGGCAGTGATGCTGATGAGTCGGCTGGTGAGGTATGTGGGATATGCAGCTGAATGACTGATTCCTCGACGTGGACTCTGACTAGAGTGAGGGAGAGACACACAGGGGGGCAAGACTCGGGAGATCTCTCTCCTTGGCCTGGAGGTCCAAGGGGGCTGCAAGGTGCAGTGTTTCCCTAGACAGCAGTTTCGGTCTGTGGCACAGCCCGTCCCAGACCTCTGTTCAGACCTTCTCTTGGGATGGCGTTAACTGTGTCATGGTGGTTCCACGCTGCGGGAAGCTGAGTAATGGCTCCCCCAAAGATATGGTTTTGTCCCAACCTGGGAGTATGTTACGTTACATGGCAAAGAGGAGTTCAGGCTGCCAATGGAATTGACACTGTTATTCAGGTGATCTTTAAAGAGGGAGGCTACTCAGATGGCCCCATTATAATCACAGGGTCCTTACAAGTGCAAGAAGTCGGAGTCAGAGGGAGAGGTGCCGTGCTGCCCGTGTTGCAGGTGGAGGAAGGGGCCGTGAGCCCAGGACTGCTGGCCACCAGCATCGCGGAAAGGCAAGGAAGTGGATTGTCCCCTAGAACCTCTAGAAGAAAGGCGGCCCTGCAGACGCTTTGATTTGAGCCCCGTGACACCCATTTTGGACCTCTGACTTCCAGGGTAACAAATAATCCTGTGTTGTTCTAAGCCACTAGGTTCGTGGTAACTCGTTAAAGGCAGAAGGAAATTCACACACCACACCCTCACTCTTTCTTCCCTTCTATGTCCTTCCCCTTATTATAACGTCATTAGCATCAAGTAGCCTTTCTGCTTTCAGGCACCTGGAATGGCATATGAGCAGGTGGCTTTGATGGAGATTTTTGTCTTCCCCGAGTGGGCTCTCCTCTTGAGATTAAAAAAAAATGTAACTATCCCACAGTCTGTCTGTTACCCTCCTTGTTTCCCCTCTCTGCTCCATCAAGGTCTGGCTGCTCTGCGTTTCTCTGGAATTTACCGAGTACTGTTCTGGCTCTTTCTTAGCTACTCTGATACTTTCCCATTCCCCTGAACCATAGATTCTCTCTGATCAATACTTCACATTCAATATTCCCCCACTCTCCCCAAGTGTTGCTTTATATTTTTATCTCCCTATTAAAAGGAATTCATTTGTGAGTTTCCTCATCTAGCATCTTCCTTCCCTCCTTCCCTTTCCTCCTTCCTTCCTCCCCCATCCTCCCTTTCTGCCTTCCTTCCTCCCTCCCTCCTCCCTTCCTTCTTCCTTCCCTTCCTTCTTACCTCCCTCCCTTCCTCCCCTCCCTCCCTTCCTTTCTTCCTTCCTTCCTTCCTTCCTTCCTTCCTTCCTTCCTTCCTTCTTCCCTTCCTCCCTTCCTTCCTCTTCTCCCTTCCTCTCTTCCCTCCTTTCCTCCTTCCCTCTTTCCCTTCTCTCTCTCTCTTTCTCTACCTCCTTCTCTCCCTATTTCTCTTCCCTTCTTCCTTCCTTATTACTTTGCTATTTGCTATGGATGAGTGACAATACTCTGAAATACGTAATTGTGTATGTTAATCAAGAAACAGTATCAACAATTCCAGTACCCAGTACGGGCTCCCTCTCTGCCTGGCACAAGCAGCATCCTCTGACCACCTGAATGGCCCTGACCTACTTTTTTACCTCATTGTTCTGGGTGTTGCCAGCTCTCAGTGTATTTTTAACTATCCTGTCACGTCCTCTGAATTTAAACTTTCTCACCACTTGGCTACCTGGAAGCTGACAAACTCCTTTGTTTCTATGTCATTTCACCGCCTTCTGGAAGGTCAAGAGTAAAGTTCCGACCAAAACCTTTAAAGAGGGTCTGTGTCCTGGGAAGGAGAACAACCCACCTGCTCTGACTCTCTTAATTCTACTTTCTGCTCTTCCAGTACCAAACGTTCTTTCCCTGTGTAGTTTCACCAGTGCCGCATTCGGGGGCGGTGAGTGTGGACTGCTCTCAGGTTGAAGGTCACGTGTAGAACATGCATGTTGGTTATCACGGGTGGAACGTCCACACGCCTGAGAAAGATGACAGTCACGGGCTGCCCACTGGCAAGTACTGACGCTGAAAGTTTTGTTCAAAGTCCTTTGCTGAGGGGATGGGGCGACTGGGTGGCTCAGTCGGTTAGGCGTCTGACTCTCGGTTTCCGCTCAGGTCGTGATCTCGGGGTCTTGAGATTGAGCTCCAAGTTGGGCTCCATGCTCAGCGTGGCGTCTGCTTGAAATTCTTTCACTCTCTCTCTCCCTCCCCTTCTGCCCTTCCCCTCTCCCTCCCCTTCTGCCCTTCCCCTCTCCCTCCCCCTCTGCTTCCCACCCCCCACACCCCCGGTTCATGCTCTCTCTCTCTCAAATAAATAAATAAATACAAATAAAAATAAATGAAGTCTTTAAAAAAATTGTTTGCTGGGAACTCTGGGGTTCCCACTGGAACCCCACTTAACACATTTTTTTAGAGAGTTGGAAGAAAAAGTCTTCAATGGTTTAATGGGACAGAAATGAATCCTCTAGAGTCACTAATTTTATTTATACACTATGAACATATTGCAAATGCATGAGCAGTTAAACAATGAAATAAATCAAGACACCCCCCCCACACACACATTTTCCAGCCAGCTCAGCCCCATAGATACCTATTTGGGTTTCCTTAGTTCTGCTCTTCCTCTTTTCCTAAGTTAAAAAAAATTGTGGGGACATAGCTCTAACATAAAAATTGCTATTGAGCCAATGTTTAGTGTGTCATCGACCCAATGACATTAATTACATTCACCACATTGTGCAACATCACTGCTCTGTTTCAAAACATTTTTTATCCCCCCAAACAGGAATTCTGTACCATCAAGTGGTAGCTCCCCTTTCCCTGGTAACTTTTTTTTTTTTTAAGATTTTTATTTATTTATTTGAGATAGAGAGCCAGAGAGAGAGAACACAAGCAGGGGAAGCAGCAGAGGGTGAGGGAGAAGCAGGCTCCCTGCTCAGCAGGGAGCTGGACACAGGGCTCAATCCCAGGACCCCGGGATCATGACCTGAGCCGAAAGCCGATGTTCAATCGACTGAGACACCTAGGCGCCCCCCTCCCCTTCCATTGTTAACCCCATTACTCCTCACCCTCCACCTTTTTCCAGCCCTCTGGTACATAACTCTTAAAATCCAGGTTCTATGTTCCCATTTTTACCAAAGATATTCACAAAGATTGGCCTAAGACACGAAAAGCTACAAACTCCCACCCAGAAAGAGCAACGTTCATGAGGCCACGGAGCTGCCAGGCTCTCAGATGAGCTGGGCTCTCCATGAACCAGCCATAAAAGATCAAAGTACCACCGGATTATGGCACATTTCAGATCCAATTCCATTTTCACATTACGTTTAGATATCTCCAAAGACCAAGTAATTCCTCGATATTTTTGGCCCATTCCCAGATTTTTTTATTTTACTCCCACATAAAAGCACAAAGGTTCAACAGGTAATAGGCATCGAAAATTTTAGTGCAAACAATCTAAAGTCGAACACGAATTAACACACCGCACACCCGCCCCCATCATCTTACAAACTAAGGGGTTTGCAAAGCCACTGCAGAGAGAAGACACGGAGTCACGACTGAAAAGCATTCGAGCTCATACACAGCCAACACAAGTAACTGACCTTAAACAGATTTCTCTTCCAGGTAGGAGGAATCCTTCAATCTCGTGTGGACTCAGGGCATCAGAATGGGGAAAGCAGGTAGCACGTGAACGGTGATGTGTTGGTTAATAACGGGTATTTGGATGCAGCACTTAAGGGCGGGCACAAGCATGGATTCGGAGACTGCACAACACAGAGCATGTGTTCAGCTGACACTCACAGCTAGTGGCTGGGAGTGGAGGTGACTTGGGTTTCCCTGAGTCACAGCATGTCAGCATTGGCCGCCAGATCTCTGAGCCATGTCTGTCAGAATTTGCTTTATTGTCTTGTAGCTTGCGCCTCCGTCAGCAAGACGTGTCCTCCGGTATCAGAATAGTCTAAAAGAGGTCATTTTGGGGTCTGGGAACGCACGCATTTTTTCCCACGTAAGTTACAGTAATTGCCACTTTGCTTTACGACATCGCGGTGTAGGAAGGAAGCTTTCGTGGGAACGTGAGGCTTTCAGATAGCGGAGAAACCTGTAGCTCGAGTGATGGGTGTTGCCCAGGAGCCCAGAACGAAGTGACACCATCATCGTGCCCAGGGGTTTAGGCAAAAGCTCTTCAGTTTCTGAGATGGCGGATGATGCTGTTGGCGCTGTTGGTGCCTCTGGTCTGGACTTGGACTTGACAGAGACCGAGCAAGGATGAGTCTTGTTCAAAACCTGTGCTTGTTTGAACCTATGGCATTTCCGGAATAATTTTGCTTTTCTTGTCTGGGGACAGGTCTTTTGGTGAAAGCAAGGCCAGAGGTGATCAGATCCCAAGAGGAGATAAGTTGTTTTGAGCCTTGCTGTGGCTCCCTATGGCATGACTTCCCTTGTCCTTCGTTCCCCTTCTCTTGCCCCCAGCTTTAGCTGAGCTGCTCTTTTGTTTCAGGCCCTATGCCTGGTCGTGGGTGCCCAGGCTGGGATGAGACACTGTCCCTGCCCTCCCAGTCCCCAGTTGGACATACCTACAAGGTACCATGGGGAGTCCCGGGGTGAAGGAAGCCCGGGGCTGACCCAGAGACCTGGGGAGTCCCAGGGGCTCCCCAGAAGAGGTGGGGCCCAGGTCTCAGCCCCAGGGAGGCATTAATACAGCCTGCCGCTGTTGCCCAATTTAGCTGCCCCGTCGTTCTGACCCCACATCCCCAGGCCCAGTCCGGGAAGTTGCTCCCAGCCAATGGTATTTGGGGACCTTCTACAGTAGAGCTGGTGTGGGGCCCGGAACGGAGGGATTAACTTCACACCCAGCCTGTCTCAGACACGCGGCGCTGGGTTCCTTGGCTTGGTGTTTTGCTTGGAGCGTTGGTTCATGTGCATTCTCTTGAAATGGGGGCCATTCTCTTCTTCCTTTGGCAAACTTGACTTCGTCTTATGTCATACTTAGGAAACCGCAGGGCCCCATCAGTGCCCAGTCCTACTCGCCCTTGGGTAAAGAGAGGCAGAGATCGCTAAGCGTGGCTGGGAGGCAAGAGAGGGGGACAGGAATCTTGAGGGAGGCCTATGTTCATAGCCTTCTTCTGAAGCTTAAAAAAAAATTGCGGTGAAATTCACGTAGCCTACAATTAACCGTGTCAAGCAACGATGCAGGGCCTTTGAGTACATTCAGGTATTACGTGGGTGCAAACACCACCTCTCTCTACTTTCCAGAGCATCTTCATTGCCCCAAAAGCAGACCCTGTACCCATGAGCTAGCCACGCCGCATTCTCCGCCCCCTGACCCCATGCAACTCATCTCTTTCTGTCTCTATGGATTTGTCTACTCTGCATATTTCATATAAAAGGAATCGTGTGATACGTGGCTGTTAGGGGCTGCAATGTGTCCCTCAAAATTCACGTGCTGGCGTCCTAACCCCCAGACCATATTTGGAGGTGGGGTCTTTACAGAGCTCATTAAGTTAAACTGAGGTCATTAGGCCGGGCTCTAATCCAATAGGCTTGGTCTTCTTACAAGAAGAGGAGCTTAGGACACAGGCACCCACACAGGGACGACCATGTGAAGTCATGGGGAGAAGATGGCCATCTCCAAACCAAGGAGAGAGGCCTCCCAAGAAACCCACCCCTGACCCCCGATCTCGAGACTCCGGGTCTCCTGAATGGTATGAAGATACGTTTCTGTTGTTTAAGATTTTTGCTGTTAAGTACCATCTAATCTGGGCTAATTTGTCACAGTAGTTTTAGCAAACCAACTCAGGGATCCTTTTTTTTTTTTTTTTTTAATAGACTTTCTTTTTTAGAGCAGATTTAGTTAGGTTCATAGCAAGATTGAGCAGAAGGCACGGAGTTCCCGTATGCCCCCTGGGCCCCATGTAGGCATGCACACAGCCTCTGTCACTATCGACGTCTTGCAGTGACTTTTTGTGACTGGCTTCTTTCGCTCGGCACGGTGTTTTCGAGGTTCACGCACGCAATAGCAGGTGTCATTACTTCTGTCCTTTTCATGGCGGGAGAATATTCCATTGCACAGCAGCCTAATCACAGTTTATCCACCTGTGGATGGACATTTGTGGTCCTACCTTTCGGCTCCTGTGTACAGGTTTCTGTGTGGATATATGATTTCATTTCTCTCGGATAGACACCTGTGAGTGGAACGGCTGGATCATATGGGAACTCAGTGTTTAACTTTGGGACGTGTTTATAGCCTTTTTCTGGGACCGCAAGTGTTTACGGCGTGACTCCTGCCTCCCGGAGCCTGGTGTCAGGTTGTAGTGGAGAGTTTGGCTCTGGTGATGAACTGCCTGGCCCACGTCCTGCCTTCACGCTGCGATCTGGAGGACCCCGGGCAAGTTGCTGAACTCTGGTGCTCATTTTCCTCAGGGGGGTCTTGTAGGACGGCTGTGCAGATTACACGGAAATGGGTAGAGGGACTTTGTACGTAGGAGTCACTAGGTAAATGCTGGCTGCTTAGGACGCTGGAATGTATCCTTGTGCGAATAGTCACTGCTCGGCTTCTTGGCTCTTTGTACCATTGCAGCTCACCTGCAGGGATGTGGACATGTGAGCATATCGGTGGATGGCATTCTGGGGAGGACGGTGGAGCGCATAAAGGTGTGGGTGGAGGGGTGCACAGGGAAGGTGCATTTGGCTGCAGTGAGGTATGTGATATGTGTTCAAGAGCTGGTGGGGGCCAGTCTTCAGAGGTCTGAGGACGCCCTACTTTCAGCGAGGCCTTGAACGCCGACACCAGTCTTGGGGTGGTTGACACCAAGATCACGGAAGGAGAGGAGGGAGGGTGTGCTCCCTCATAATTGGCTGTACAGGCATCTCAGCAACTGCGGTGGCATTTGTCGTATTTCGTGATACTGGAGCTTGACAGTTATACTCCAGATAGTCAACATTTGTAGGACAGAAGAGCTCTGTTAGTGCAGAGCTCCTTAGAAGAGACCCAGAAAAATGTGTCTTTAACGTCGTGATAATCTATGGAAAGACCACTGTGCAAACACTTTACCAAGTCTTGCAAAAATAAAACAAAGGAGAATGTTAAGGGAGGAAATAGACACCACTCTGTAAACCAGCGCTGGTACGAAAACTTACAAAGGGATAACGTTGGTGTAAGAGAAAATGTGTTTTTGAATCCTGACGAGTATAATTCAGGAGTAAAAACTCAGTTGTTCATTAAAGCTGAATTTGTCCAACACATATGACTAGCCTGTGTCATGAAATTAGGTCTTTCCAAATGTATATAATATATACAAAACAATACATAATACACATTATACGTCCAAGCCTGTATATTTAATGCATAATAATACATAATCATTTCTATATGTATTAGTTATGATTTTAATAATTAAATATTGTTTAATAACAATAAGACATGCCCAGGCTTTAAAAATGAAATGATAGGATTGAAAAAGAGAAACAGTAGGGCCCCCACAATGCTACTTGCCAAAGGCAACCACTTCCCATCCTCATTGAGATGGTTTTTAATTTGGACAAATCTGGTTAATTTGGGGGCATGTGAGTCTTCTAAAACTTGCATTTATTTTATTTAAATGGTATGTCAGACTTTTACTGTTTTCTCTTCTAATGCCTGTTTTTGGCACAGGGAACTGGGGCTTTTGAGGCAGGGCTGGCAGGGACTTCCTGGGGAGGCAATGGTTAAGGCCTCACACCTTCCTTGGAGTGCTCAGCGCCAAACGGCACACCGTTTCCTCAATTAGGAAAAGATGCTTCCAGACCAAGAGAACCATTGTCTGAAGTGAGCCCTGGTTCCTGGCTCAAACATTCCCCAGCGTTTACCCTCTCTCTGTTCCTGGAGTCCGGTGAGAAGGGCACAGGGGGTTGGACTCAGAAGGCCTGAGATGCACTGACTGTGGATGACCTTGGCTCAGTCCCTCGCCTTCTCAGGGTCTCGGTCTTACCAGGTTGCAGGACGGCATAGGGAGAGATGCTGGTGTTTGTACTGGGGGTCAGGGTCGCAGCCCCAGGGGTCTTACCGCAGAGTATCACGTGCGGCACGAAAGAAACAGATCCTAGGTTGAAACGTCAGCAGCGTCTCCCAGAACCACACGCAGAACCGGCCTGGGGCTCCTGCCGCTGCTGGGATGACGCTGTGGACCAGGAAGGTACTTGCTAAACGGAGAAGTCCCGGCCACTATGGAGGCTAGAGCCGCATCGCTTCCCGGCGGCCCAAAGCCATCCTGCACCCTGCCTTCGCCAGCTAAGTAATTCCGAATTCTGGGGACTTCTGTTACAGCCGCCTCAGGGACACCAGGACCGGGCACGCCCCTTTCAGGGAGGTCTGAAGACCACAGGAGCTACGGCTCCCATGGGGCGGGCTGCACCTTCCCCGGGGCGGGTCGTGTCCCCTGCTTGCCAGCCCTGCTGCTCTGTGGGCCGCTCCAAGGACCTCTGCAGCCCTGCTGGCAGGCGCTGTCCCTGGCCTCTGCTCTTCTGAGCTCTCAGACAGGACCCAGGATGTCCTGTGATTGTCCCCCCGAGTCAGAAAAGCGCGCCTCAGAAGCGCCCCCTGGTGGAGCAGCCCAGGGAGCGGGGATGAGCGGAAGCCCTGGGTCGTCGCGGGCCTGGAAATTCACGTTTCCAAGATCTCAGGGCCACGCTGTGATGGATTAGCTCACGTTCCCTGGAAAATACGACCTGAGGCACAAGCCCCCAGGTTATCGGTCCTGGAGAAGGCAGTGCCAAGGGAGCAAGCGTGGGGTCCGGGGCAGTGAGGCCAGCAAGAAGTTCTGCAGACCCAATACAGCAGCCCGGGGCTCAGGTGACCATCCCGTGTGGCAGGAGCCGTGGAAGATGCTGTATCTCCAGTTCGTCCAAGAGAGGATGGTGGGGGAATGTGGCTACTGGCTCCCTTTTCCTACTGGTCCAACTTGGCTCTTAGGAGCTGTCCGCTCCCTGGTATGTCCAGGTTGTTACAACTGTACCCCGTCAGCACCCTCTGGGGAGCTAGACCCTAGGAGGGTCAGTGAGAGGACATAAGCCAGTAGTGCAGTCCCTGTCTGGGCGTCCTGCAGCTGGGGTCCCGGGGTGGGGGTGAGCCGGGGCTCCTGCGTGGTCCCTGAGCACGTCCCATCAGTACATCAGTGGCCATGGGGAGAGGACAGGGGGTGAGTGGTGCTGTCAGGTCAAACCCACAAGCAACACAAGATGGGAGAATTAGCTGCCACAGCGTCCCCACCCACTAGGGTGACAGGATCCCCCTCGTGCAGGCAGAGATGAAGCGCCACAAACCTCCCCCAGTAAAGATCCCCGTGGCTGCAAGGAGTGCAGTCACTGCTGAGGAACCTTCCCAGAGGGTTGCCGACAACTCGGAGCTGAAGACCGTGGCCGGAAGCTGGATTTCCATGTGCCCACTGTTGACACCCGGCTCTCATCTCCCTCTTGCTGGCGTCTGTAGCCCCCCCAGGACCACCGGGCAGGGCTGTGCTGGGAGGTGGGGAAGCTGGTGTTCGGCAGAGGGGGAGGTGCTGACGGGATTTGGTCCAAGGGAAGACTCCAGAATGCTTGTAAGCCACTTAATATGGGCCAATGTAGCTGAGAACGCAGCCAGAGGGTTTGAGGTGAGATGCTCGGTAGAACTCTCTAGACTTTGGGCGTGTGAGACGTGAGAAGGAGCGCCCAGAGAAAACCCTGGGTGTGAATCAGAGTCTCCTCGTTTGACCCGTTCTTTGAGATTGGAGTTCTCTCTATAACGTGAGCTCTGCGGGGATGTTCGGACTGCTCCTCGTGACAGGCAGCCCACTACCATCACCCCCAGATCGCATTCTTTGTCTGGCCCAGGGCAGTTTCCATCCTGGGATTTGGGGCTTTCCCTTCTCCTGTCTTGGCTTGTCCCCCCCAAGAAATGGATTCTGACCTTTGCTAGTGACCACTCCGCTGGTCCATGTCCCTCTGCAAGGCCAGCATCTAGGGTGGAAATCCACACTGCAAAAGACCAGCCACTTGTCCCTGAAGACACATCGGGTTCCAACCTATCAGGCTTCAGGGGGTGGGGGCTGGGACACAGCCTTGGGCAGCTCAGCCCAGCCTCACGAGCCCCTGATGACAGGCTGCCGGCCGCCGGCATGCCGTGTCATGAGTGCCAGCAATCCGGGGCCAACCTGAGTGACGCCTAATGGCAGGAGGAAAAAGATGATGAGCCCTTCCCTCTCTCCCACCGCCTCTGACTGCCGCCTCTTGCATCTGGAGCTGAAGCTTGAACTCCAGCACTGCCTTCCCTGCCTCACCCAGCAGATGAAGCTTCCCGCTCCCGGGAAACACGACTGCCAGGACGGCAAGGAGCGAGGAACTCTTCTCTTACCAGCTGTTCTTCCTGGGCTCTCTCATCCATGCCCTTGGCCTCAGGTGCCACCTCCAAGCTGGCCTCCAAGACTGGCACCTTTCCTATCCATTAGCACCCACGTCCTGGCTCTGAAATCAGCTCTAGACCACATCATTCCTGCTTCTAGTCCTTCAATGGCTCCCTGCTACCTTTTTATTAAATTGTTTTTTTTAAAAAGATTATTCATTTATTTATTTGACAGAGAGAGACAGCCAGCGAGAGAAGGAACACAAGCAGGGGGAGTGGGAGAGGAAGAAGCAGGCTCCTAGCAGAAAAGCCTGACATGGGGCTTGATCCCAGAACTGCAGGATCACGCCCTGAGCCAAAGGCAGACACTTAATAACTGAGCCACCCAGGCGCCCCCTAAATTCTAACTCCGTCTCCCACCCATCTTTCCAGCTCCACCCCCAACCCTCTTTTCTCTTGCATTTAACTCCCAGGTCAGATGAAACCACGTGTGATTCCCCCAGACATCCATTCTGTTCAGTAACCCCAGGCTGTGCTCTTTCTGGAGAATGTCACCCCCTGTCCCTGATCTGAGCCCTCTGATGAACACTGTTCGTACCTCAAAATCTTACTTAGGTATTGTCTCGTCTTTGAAGCCCTCCCCAACAGAGACACTCACCACTCCTCTTAAACTACTTCTCTATCCTAAACACACCATTTATTCATTAATTCAACTCATATATATGTTTTTTTCAACTAAGATTCATTGACCATCTGCTAAACATTTGATCCCTGCCCTCCTAAAGCTTGCAGTCTGGTAGGAGATTTCGACATGTCACACTCTTGCAACTTGTGATATGTGCAATAAAAGCCAAAGAATAATGAGGAATAGAATGTACTAGTGGATAGTTAGCTTGAGGAGTCATGGGAGCATTCCCCAAGCAAGGGACATTTGTGCTGAGACTTGAGTAGGAGCCCTCTCTTACTTCCCCTGAGAAAGAACAAAGAAGGAGCACTGCAGACAGAACACACAGCTTGTGCAAAGGCCCTGAGGCAGGAAGGAGTGTGGTGCATTCGATAAAGTGAGGACTACGAGAGTGGCTAGAACTCAGGGCACAAGAAGGCAGTTGAGGGAGGCGAGGCTAAAGAGAGAGGCAGGAGTCAGACCACGCGGGAAGACAAGAAGGTGCCTGGGACTAGGACGGTCCTTGGGTGGATATGTGGCTGCAGGAAGGTATTGGGAATTCTGCCAGGTGCCAAGACACCTGCAGCAAAGTTTGCCTTTCGTGTCATCCTGGGCAGGGGTGCTGGTGGGATGTGTCCACTGTGGGTGATGCAGCGTGGAAAAGGGACTGTGCTTACAGGCAATAAGTTGAGTCACTGCAGCAGAAAAGCACCCTGGGAGCCAGAGTGGACTGGAGGAAATTGAAATTCCACATTCAAGAAGCCCAGAGGGAGGCTGGGGGCGGGGGGGACTTTGGGTCTCAGACCTGCAAGGTGAAATGGGTCAGGCTTAATGTCATTTGACTCTCAAAGCTGCAAGGGAATCCTGGCAGCCACCTGTGTGACCTTGACATCAAGGCAGATTCTCAGTAAATGTCTGGCTGGGAATGGAACTTGAGTGGTGTCTTAGACCTGGGCCCTTGGAGACGCCTTAATCCCGGGCAAAGAGGGGCTTTGGCTTGCTTCCACAATTCCCATTCTATTTGCTACCCCAATTTCTACTTCTTGCATTAAGCAGAACTCCTGCTCTTCCCTGGCCACCCCCTCTCCTTTGTGGCTTGCAGAAATTGTCTGGTGTTATGCCTTTTAAAAGTGCATTTGAACATGAACCCCTCTCCGCGGTCGCTCCTCCTCCTGAGCTGCAGGTGGGGAGGGCAGCGCCACAACCTGGGGCTGGCCCTCTCTCAGCTGGGCCCCCACCCAGCTCTCCAGCACTTAGGGACCCTTGCAGAGTCAGCACTAACCCACTGCTCTGAGCCGGAAACACACCCTTCAGCATTTAGCAGGAGGCTGCTAATGCGTCTGGAAGCAATAGCTTAGAGAACCCAGGACGGGGAGTTGGGGGTGGGGATGGCACTGGGGCCGCCAGCCCGGGATTCAGAGATCTGTTGCCTTTTGATGAATTTAATGGTGAGAGCACGGCATGCCTTGTCCAGGACTCTTGCCCAGAGCCCCGTGCGGGGCCAGCAGGCGGGAGGCGTCCAGACAGGCCCCTGCAGGGTAGGTGTGAAGGCGGAGGACCCCTGGTCTCGCAGTGGGGGGAGCAGCAGGGAAAGTCACGGGTCACTGGGGAGGCTGACCTGGGAGAGGACAGGAAGTAGCTTTAATGCGCTCTCAAGGAAGGGACTTCCCCCCCAGAGTTACTCCTGCCTTTACTAGTCTAGTAAGGACCAGAGAGGACAGCAGATGCTGAGTACTTGGGGATCGTGACCATAACAGGCAGCATCCTGGCTGCCATTCTTCCTCTGATCTAACGCGTCCTGCCCAGAGCCTCTCAAGGGCTCCCTCAAGTACCCCGTGAACCTGTCAGCCCCTTGGACGGCCTCCAGTGCCAGCAGGATAAAAGCCACAACTCCCCAATCCAGCATCAGAGTTCTTCAGGTTCTAACCCAGCTTCTCCCCCACCTAATTTCCCACCGCGTTCCCTGAGCTGCAGACATCCAGAACCCTCTGTGCGCTTGACCGTCCCCGGGTGCTGTCAAGAGCCTGGCACGCCCTTTCCTTCCTTCTGTGCCTGGAAAAAGCCTCCTCCTCCCCTCGAACCTCACCCACTTGGTTAAGTACCTCCTTCTCTCCTCTCAGGGCTCCGTGGACACATGTGGGTGCGGTGGGCAGAGGAGGCAGTAAAGCGTGATGACGAAGAGTCCTTGTGCTCTGCCCCTCACTAGCTGTGTGGCTTTGGGCAAGTTACTTAACCTCTCTGAGCCTGATCTGTAGAATGAGGTCTGTGATCTCCCCACAGGGCTGTTGACAGGGTTTATTGGGAAAGCGTAGGCACTGGGAAAGTGCATCGCTTAGTGCCTGGAACTTAATAAAGCACTCACTAAATGTTGGCTGCTCTTACCGCAGTGCTCGATGGCTAGCCAGTTTTGCATCTGCCTTTCCCGTTAGGCCCCAGCTCCTGCGACCTCCTTGACCTCAGTTCACTCCTGCGTACAATGGGAACTGAATTAGCTATCCTTTATCTAGGGAGTAACTCTGTAGAGGGCTCAGCCAGAGCCCACAGAGAGTGAATGCTGATTTGATGCCTTTTTTTTTTAAAGAGAAGGGCCTGTGGCTCGCCCTTTTCTGCATCTTTGCTCCTGGCTCAGTGCTGGGCCTGGGTGGGGGTGGGGGGCATCAGAAGCCCCCTGGGGGGTGCCTTGCCTCTGAGTGATTGGTGGAAGACGTGGTGCTCATCCTCCTGGCCCCCAGTCCCTCCTCCTACAGCTCCCAGGGCCCTTAGATAAACTCCAAGCTCCTGGACTGTCCCATGAGGCCTCTCTTCTGCTCCCCCCGCACCCCCCCCCCCCCCAGCTCTCCAAGGTCTGGCTGCTGCTTCTTTAACTTCTGCAAATGGCTCAGAGGCACTCTTAGCTCCTGGCTTCAGCTCCTTTTGTTTTCTCTTTGCAAGTCAGCCTCCCTGTCCCTGCCCTGCCTCCAGCAGGGCTGGGCGCCCATGTGTGGGCTGGCTCATGCCTCCTGCCTCCACGCCTCATGGTGAGGGGGCTCCCAGGCAGCACAGTGAGGCGGTGGGCCCGGAGTCCTACTTCTTGGGTTTGAACCCCTGCCCTTCTGCTTCTGAGCTGACCCCCGTCCCTCTGAGCCTCAGTTTCCTTATCCATAAAATCCATCTATGCTGGCAGGCGTGCCTTGAGAACTCAAGAAACCACACCAGGCTGCTGTGTGTATTAGCCCGCGACGGCTGAGGGGTGCGTTTGCCTTTAAGACCAGAAATGCTTCCTCAGTGATGTGTGGGTAAATATTCCCTCCCTAAATATTTGATTTAAAGAGCTTGACTTGGAGGACAAAATAAAATAAAGCTGCAGCTTTTCGCCATGTATTATTAATAGTCGTAAATGGGTGAAGGCGTGGGCTCTCTGTCCAATGATGCCGTTTCTTGGAGCAACGGGCCTTTAACTAGGTCCCACGTATTGAAAAGTGGGCTGTAAAAGGGGAGGATATGAAATCTCTCTCCAGGTAGAATGATATCGACGTGGCACAGGCATCTTGCCACATGGGCCAGAAGGAGGATGGTCTGTGCTACCAGGAGATGGCAGGGAGAAGTAGAGCTCATTCATTCCTTCACTCCTTTATTCACCTGTTCACAGCTTAGGGAAGTTTGCTCTCCGCACTGACTGCTTTCTTCCTTCCTCCCTCCCTTCCTTCCTCCCTTCCTTCCTTCCTTCCTTCCTTCCTTCCTTCCTTCCTTCCTTCCTTCCGTAAATCCACCCGTGGAGGTAGGGAATATTATCTCTGTTGTATAGATGACAACGCTAAGCATCAGAACAGCGACATTTCTTGCTGCCTTCACATAGTGGGGAGGTGGTAGATAGCGACGTTGAACTCTGCTGAGGACCGCAGCCCACCGGAAGGCAGGAGTCCTGTCTGGCTCATCCTTGTCTCCCCAGCCCCTGGCTCAGCGCTCTCTGCCCATCTCTCTTCGGCGGCTGGTGGAGGACAGATGGCTGGCTTCACCTCTCTGTTCATTTTGTTGAACAGACAGTGGGAGCTCCTGAGCTCAAGAAGGAATACGGAAGCACGGGACACAGATCTCTCCCCAAAGACTTCACCCTCTAGTGGGTAAGCCAGATGGTAGCTGGCATGAAGCTTGGGGGCAGACGGCTGCATACCAGCCCATCCAGAGACACGACAGGCTGGAGAAAACAGCACTCGCAGATGCTTCCGCGGAGGCAAGAGCCGCTCAGCGCGCTGTTGGTCCTGCCTGTGTGCAGGGAGGTATCCCGCCCCCCCCAAGATCAAATTGATAACAACAGGTTCGTTCATGGCACCTGATTTATCTGCCAAGTAGATTCTCCCCTGTGCGACCACGTTGCTAGAGCTGTCACCCCCGATACAAAGACTAGACAAATGCCCTCTCCAGATTTCATGTACCAGTAGGAGAATGAAATCATAACTCACTTTAGGAATCCCTGATACATATTTATACTCTGACTGGTGCGGGCCGGGAAGAGCTCTTCACTTGGCGTGTTCCTTGGCTGCGGACGGGCATCAATCTTCTCTCCAGTTTGTTAACTCGGCTGCCACTCAAGTCAGATTTACTGTCACATGACTGATCGCGCGTAGACAGTTCATCACGGGAACATTTGCCTAATTTGCCCCATCCAAATGGTTCCCTGTGACGCTGACGCCTGATACGGCTCCGTAGATGACGTTCCTTTTCTTTTGGAAAAAAAATCTTTCTGCCCTCCCCCCCTTCTCATGGGCTCCCCATCTTCTTACTTAATGGAAGCAGTAAATGTCAAAACTATAACTCCACAAAAGGAAGTCAACATCCAAGGCCAAACAAAAACCCACGTAAACTGTCCTTGGCCCACACGGAATTGGCCCGATCCAGGGAACGGGGCTCATTTCTGGTAGGAGACATGACCTGAAAAGTTTAGCCATATTGAAAAGACAACAGTCTACCTGGTTCCATACTTGATTTGCTCTGGGGACGGTGTGCTCTCTTGTTACACTTTGTCCAGCAAAGATTTCAATCTTCTTTCTACTCTCTCCTCTGAGCGATTCGCGTTTCTGTGGAAAGCCCCTCATCTGTGCCAGATGCTGAGACAGGCACGTTCGTGCATTGTCTGTGGTGGGCAAGGATAATTGTCCCCCTGGAAGTTTGGTGATGTCGAAACTCGCCACATGGGTTGCAGTCCCCTGGATCTCTCTAAGCTCAGGAACATTCCTTATGCCTTCAAGATTGACTTCCAGACTTCTCAAGGTCAAGGAAGCCTTTAAATTTCCACATGGAGTGCGGAGATATGCTGTAGAGACTCATCCCCAAACCTTTCGGACTTACCGGACACCTCAAGGGTAGCATGGCTCAGTGTCTGCAGAGTGCTTTGACTAGCATATTTAATCCTAACAGCCATCCGAAGTGGAACATGGGAATTTGGGGCTGCCTCTCACTCAGCTCTGGAGGTTCAAATTTTACTGTTCCCACCATAGGCCGATCTCCAAATATAGTCCTGTTCCAAGGTACTGGGGGTTAGGACTTCAACACATGCATTTTTGGGAGGACACAATTCAACCCATAACAACGATCGGCCTAAAGAAAGCTTTAAGTGGAAAGGTATCCTTGGGATGTCTGGGTGGCTCGGTTGGTTAGACGTTCGCCTTTGGCTCAGGTCATGATCTCAGAGTCCTGGGATCGAGCCCTGCACTGGACTCTCTGCTCGGCGGGGAGCCTGCTTCTCCCTCTGCTTCCCACTCCCCCTGCTTGTACTCGCTCTATGGCAAAAAAAAAAAAAAAGGAACGGTACCCTTTGTTTGGAATAGGAAGTATCAGTTTTGTAAAGCTGGCGATTCTCTTTGAATTTGCTTATAAATTCAATGTGCTAACAGTAAAAAGTTATGGTAGGTAAAAACAAAATGATTTGACGGTTCGTATGAAAATCCAAACATGGGAAAGACAGGAAAAATCTGAAAACGGGGAGTGGGGACCAACCCTATGAGATTTTAGAACACATTTGCTCTATGGTAACAATTAAAATAATACAATACTAGAGAGTCAAGAAACAGATTCAAGAATGTGAAAGGATTTTCTGTTTAATAGGATGGCATTTCAATCAGAGTGGTAAAGATGGAGAGATGATAGCAGGTCTTCTGGCTGGTCATTTGTGGTTGGGTTGGGGCAAGCTACATTCCTACCTCACTCATTATACTAAAATAAATTGCAGTTTAAGGAAGAGTTAAATATAAATTATGAAACCACAGAGTCCTGGAAGTAGGTGTGGGTGAAATTAAGAGAATATTGGCGTGACAAGGGTTCTTCTGAACACCGCATAAAACCATGAAAGCAAAAGAGATAGACAAACCCATTACCTATAATTTAAAAATATTTCTGTATGGCAAGAAGGCGTAAATAAGCCACAAGGCAAACGGCAAATTGGTAAAAATGTTTGCCACAAATGACAGAACATTTCCTCGTTAATAAAAGTACTTAGAAATTCTAATGGAGGAGCAAAAGAGAAAAATGGGCAAACGGTATAAACAGGCCCTTTCCAGAAAAAAGGAATCAATATCTGAAAAGATGCTCAACCTTATTCATAATTCCAGAAATGAAATCTAAATTAAAAGCGAATTTGCTCTTTATTTATTGCAGATGGTCTCTATTAAAACAGAAAGGGGAAACCGGGAAGCCGACACGTTATTGGTAGTATGATGTACATTGATTTGGTGGGGAATTGAGCAATATTCAACACACCCGGCAATTCTATTAGCAGGTATAATCTAGAAATCGCCTCAATTTTGTGCGCAGCTCGGTGGAGACTATGACATAGTCGCTGGGCCCATGACTTGCCTTCTTCATCTGTAAAATGGGAAGAATACAGCCCGGTTAGACCTAACATGACAGCTCCATTCCTAAGAAACCTTGTGTTCTCAAAACTTGTATTTGAGAAGCTTTTTTTTTTTCGTAAGGGGAGAAAAAAAGGGAATAACGCCAACACATTTAAAATTCACAATTAGTGATTTTCTCGTGGGCGAGGGGCATTTGGATAAATAGCTGTCGAGATCACTGTCACGGCGCCTCAAATAACAATTTGGTTGATTAACACCGAAGAAATGAAATCTAAACAGCGCGTCGTATCGCAGCAAAATCAGTGAGTTTCTAACAATCCAAATAAAGGACAGCCACCAACTTGGGCCAAAGGACAGGGGGAATGATTTCCAGGCCACCTACTCAAAGTAGGGTTCCTTGGCTCACGGTTTGTCCTGGGACGGGATCGGCCGAGCGGGTTGGTGTTGTCACGTGTGTCCCCATCACTAAATGCCGGCTCTGGATTCCATCTGCGCTAAGAGCATCTGTGCCGGAGGAGAATGTCCTCCATCGGAGGCGTGGGTGTCTCCATGCGCAGCACGAACGTGGCTTTGGGGTGCACTCCCGAAGGTCTAGGACGTGGTTCAGTGGCCAGGGTGTGGGAAGCACACAGTTAATGTTCTTATTCTCCTTATTCAGCGTCTCCACCCCGCCTTCTCTAGCTGTTCCTCATGGACCAGACCACGCCAGTCCCCTGCTGATGTTTTCCAGTTTGGAAACTACCTTTGAGGAATTTGCAGTCTGGAGGGAGGTGGGCATGCGCATGACTTACCTCCCCCCACCATGCATTACATATTGGAAGGCAAATGAGTGGTGGGGGAAGAGAAAGGGGGAGTTAGTTCTGCTTTGGGGGTGGGGGTCACGTCCGACAGTCATGGAAAGATGATGTTCGGGGCAGAGAAGCAGGAAATGACCTGAGATCCCTTCACAGGGAGCCCAGGCCTGCAGTGTCTGTTCTGACTTTCAGGGCTCCCAGGGGAGGGGCACACAGGGAAAGACACCGGTGCTGGTAAAACAAGTGAGAGAACGTAATTCAGAGACCTGGCGCATGGAAGGTGTGTGGAGAAACCAGTCCCTGGGGTCAAAGGCCCCCTTCTGGGGCCTGCCTTTTCCTGGTGCATAGAATGAATTAAACTGAGTCCCCGAGGTAGTGGCTGAGATTTCTGTCTCCCGTGAATCTGGCTTGGTTTTCAGCTTCATTGGATTTTAATCAAAGGCCATTCTGAGAAGTGGTTATGACCCTGGGGGAACCAGCTGACAAGTGAAATGGCCAGAGGGAGGGGGCAGGGCAGCCCCCCTGAGGACGCAGGAGACCAGCTTAGTTATAACCACTCAGACAGGCTGCCTGCTGCTCAGGAATGTCTAGTCCTGCCCAGCCTGGGGGCCCCCCATGGCTTTGCACCGGGCCCTGGGAGCTGCAAGGAGCTGTTGTCTGCTGACCCTGCCTCCCTCCCTGGAGTTTGGCCTGGGGGGCGCTCCCCCGGTGCTGGAACTCTTATCTGGACGCACCCTGCGTCTGCTCACCTTGGAAAATCAGATTCTCTTATCTTCTGAGACCCCACCAAAGGGGCTGTCCCATGCGCTCCCGAGTCAATGAGGAGATCAGAGTTCCTGTGGAGCACCCCGTCCGGGCAGACACCAGTCCTAATAACCCGGCCATTTCCTGGGAGCCTGCCCTGTGCCAGGCACATTCCCACTGAAGATTGTAATGCCCATTTTAAAGATGGGGAAATAGAATCAGAGAGTTGAAGTGGCTTGCTAGTGAAGCTGTATGCTGAAAAAGTAATTTAATCTCTAAATAGTCAGATTGTATTTCTAAAAGAGAAGGACTTTTACAAAACAAACAGCATTATCCCACCTCAACAGAATTACAAGAATTCTTTAATATATCAAATGTCTACTGTGTCCACATTCCCCCACCTGTTGCTAGTTCGGGGTTCGAAATGGGACCACACATTGTGATAGGCTGGTGCGTTGCTTCACTTTATTTCCACCTGACTCCAGCTCTTTTCCCTCTTTGCAACATTTTGTTGATGTAACCAGGTAATTAGTTCCGTGAAATTTCCCATAGTCAAAATTTTACTGATCCGAAGCAGAAATTTGAACCCAAATGTGTTTCCAGAATGTATGGGCTTTTCAGGACAACTTTACCCTTTATAGTATCTTTTCTCCATAGCAGCCAGTCATTCTCAAAATGCAATCGACCATAATATTCATCTGCTTGAAATCCACCATCTCAGGGCAAAATCCAAGGTCCCTTGGAGCTGAGGCCCCATAGGACCTGGCACTGGGCCACTTCTCTGATCTTGAAAATTCCTCCCAATTATTTTGGTTTGGCCACGCTGGCTCTCTGCCTGTGCTTAGAACGCTCAGAGCACAAGGCAGAGTTAGGCTTCCCCTTGGCTCATCCAGGCTACAGGTCCCACCTGGACCCTCGCACTGGTACGTGGAGCTCCCACAACCTGCTTACTGCCCCGCTGGGGACGGGGTGGGTTCCTCCCCACCTCACCCTCCAGGGGCTTGCATTGGTGAACCGAAGCAACATCAGGAGGCCAGAGAGGGAACCCAGGGTCCGGGAAACTTGCCCACCCCGAGGGCCCCTTCTTCCTCCCTCAGTGGGCAGAACCCTGCCGTCCCAGCCAGTCCAGACTGGGCAGAGTTTGGGGTTGAGCTCCTTCTCCAGGATATCTGCTTCCTGGGTGCCTCCCAGTTGGTACTTTGCTCTGAAAATTACTCACTCAGCTCAGTCTGTAGGGTTTGGCATGAAAGGTGCCCCCCGGCCACATACACACTTGACCTTTATTTCAATCTATAGATTCCCTTTCCCCATCTCTCTTTCCCTTCATTGCATCTGGTGGGTGAAACCAGGTAATTAGTCCCGTCCAATTTCCCATAGCCTGGATTTTGCTGATCTGAAGCAGAAATTTGAGCTCAGATGAAGTTCCCCCCTTACTCGGGTGGGGGGGTTCCAGCTGCCACACCCAGCTCTCAGAGGTCCCCACCCTTCGTGAGGATAAGCTCCCACATAGAGGCCGTGTAGGGTGATGGGTGCTACAATATGGGGACGGGCAGACAGGATGCTTTGGGAGTGTAGGACCGGGGTTAGGGAAGACTTCCTGGAGGAAGGGCACCTAGGATGAGCTTTGGCGGGTGATTAAGGTTTGACTGGCTCTATCGGTTTGCCAGGGCGGCCGTAACCGAGCGCCTCAGAGGGGTCACTTCAACACCACCACTTTACTGTGTCAGAACTCTGGAAGCCAGAAGCCCCAAATCAAGGTGTCAGCAGGGTTGGTCCTTTCTGGGGCTGTGAGGGAGAGTCTGCCTGATGCCTCTCCCCTCTGCTGGTGGTTTGCCGCCAGTCTTTGGAGTTCCTTCTAGAAGCATCACCTTAATCCCTACCTTTGTCCTCACATGGCGTTCTCCTGTTTGTGTGTCTGTCTCCATGTTTTTCCTTTTATAAGGACATCGGTCATATAGGATTAGGGCCACCTCGATGACCTCGTGTAGACTCCATCACCTCTGTGAGATTCCGTCTCCAAATAAGGTCACATTCACAAGTGCTGAGGGGCAGGACTTCATCGCATGAGTTTCGAGGGGACATAAATCAAACCATAACATCAGGTGACCGCAAGTGCTGTGGGGTGATGGTGAGGGGAGAGGGGAGGGGTTCCAGGTGCCGGGATGGGTATATGTGCAAAGTCCGGAGGCAAGAGAGGAAGCATGGGTTCAAGGAAGCGAAGTGGTTGGGTCTGGCTGGGTGGGATTGGGGCCAGATGGGGGCGCTGGAGGTGAGGCTGCCGAGGTTGGCCGGGATCAGATCTGGGAGAATTTCAAAGACTTGGGGAGGAGTCCGCAGCTCGTCCTGGGAGTCCTGAAGAATTTTACACAGGGTGTGACAAGGACAGAACTCTCTGGCTGCGGGTCTGGGGGCCTGAGGTGGCAGGGAGGCCGTGGTGAGGGACACGAGTAGATGGATTTCAGAGAGGGAGGTTCAGGGGGGGGCTTTCCAATGGGTTGGCTGGGGAGGGGTGAGGACAAGGAAAGCTCCAGGATGCTGTCCTGGTTTCTGTTTCATCTGGGTGCTGGGGGGCCCCATCAGTGGTTGAGGCCTCAGGAAGAACGTGACACAATGGTCCCCAGGCTCAGACCCCTTTCGTGGTGACAGACAGCAGAGAGCCAGTTACTGCCTGGGAGCCGGGGAGCTGGTTCTGGGACAGCTGGGAAGGACGGAGGCTAAGGCTATGGAGGGCAGGGACGGAGTGCCTCCCTGCACTTTGGCCTGCCTGCTCTCAGTGCTAAAAGGAGGGAAGGTGTGGCCCGAAAGGCTCACTTGACAATGGATCCTAAGTGGCTCTCGTCCCCTGTCTTTTACGGCATGCTGTACCCGGAACGAAGCCCACACTTGCAGCCTGGCCTGCGGGCTCCTCCGGGCTCTGCTCCAAGATCTTGCCAGCTTCCCGCTCTCCTGTCCGTGCTCACCTTCTGATGAGCAGAAGCACTCACTGTCCCACCTCCACCCTGGGTAGCTTCGCTGCTCCCTCTCTTCCGAATGGTCTCTCAGCATTTCTGTGATGCTCTCCTCTCCTTCCGGCCCCTCTTCCATAGCCTTTATCTCTCCTAATTATATTATGAGCTTCTTTTTTTTTTAGTAAGATTTTATTTGTTTATTTGAGAGAGAGAGAGAGAGCACAAGCAGGGGGAGCATCAGGCAGAGGGAGAGGGAGAAGCAGGCTCCCCGCTGAGCAGGGAGCCCCAAGCGGGACTCGATCCTAGGACCCTGGGATCATGACCTGAGCCGAAGGCAGCCGCCTAACTGCCCAGGTGCCCCTGTATTATGAGCTTCTTGATGTCAGGCAAAAACATCGGACTCATCTATGTAATCCCAGTGCCTGAACATAATAAGGAAGAAAGAAACGAACATTTACTGACACCCATTAAATACCAGTCAGTACATCACAGGCTTTAAGAGTAAATTCACAGTTAATCCTTACTGCCTTTCAGGGTTGGTCTTTGAAGTCACCCTACAGGCGAGAACACAGTTTCGGAGAGAGGGAAGTGCCTTGATCAAGCAACTTGGTAAACTTGGCAGGGCTCTAAAGTATGTGCCCTTTCTACTCCAGCAGCTGGGTATGTGCTTGTTGAATGAATGAATGAATGAATGAATGAATGAATGAATGAAAAGTTGGAGGGACAGCCTCTCTCATTTTGGAACTGGAAAGAAGACAAGGAAGGAGGGTAGAAACTCTATCCAGTAAAGGGAGGAGGTGATGAGCTAGAAGGTCTGCCCACACTCTGTAACCGCAGCCTTTGGGAGAGTGTCTGGAGAAGCAGGAGGGCCCTGGGCTTCGCTGTTGGGTGACCTTGGACAAGCCACTCCCATGGGGGAAAGAGAAGGCTGCACTATCCCCCGTCTGTGGACCTTCTCTGATGGTCCCCATGGACTCCCACGGTGTCTGGCCATCTGCTGGCCTCCCGAGAGCTCAGAGCAGAGGGCAGAGAGTGGCTTGGGGAAGTGGCCCTCACTCTTTCCCAGGGCCCAGATCACCTCAGCAGTTGACTTGCTCAGAGCTGGCGAGACCTTTTTGTTCCAATCAGGGGTGGCACATGGTTGTGCAGTCGTTTCAAAAGGAGCTCTGCTCTCCAATCTGCCTGGCTTCTGCTGAGCTAAGGGGTATTGCTATTTGTTCTGTGGCGAGAACAAAGGTGGGAGGGAGCACAAGGTATTAGATTCAATTATAAACCGAGGCTCTTAGAGTCCATTCTCAGATGTGGAAATGCTGAATCCTTCCACCTGACTCCCCCGCCTTTCAAGCCGCAAAGATGTCCAGGCTCCCAGAGGCTCCCTGGGTCAGCCCCAGCTACCTTTTCCATGCACGCTGCGCCCTTCTCAAAGAGTGAATTAGCCCACGAGCAGGTGATTTTTGCCTGTAATATCTCCATTCTCCTTTCCCATAAAAATCACAGTGTTCTCATTCATTCTCTTTCTTTTTTTAACTCAAACGTGTTGGTGATAGCATCTCTGAGGCGCTGGGGCCCCAGCTTCCTGGGAGAAAAAGGGACCTCAGTTTATATCTTTACTTCTGTTTCAGATTCCACAAGCAACTTCACTGTGCTAAGCTGGCCTCGAACATGGGAAACAAATCAACTCACCGAATTCTGTTCGTTAATATTTTGCTGAGAATTTCCGCCTCTGGGTTCATGAGAGAAATTAGTCTGTAATTTTCTTCTAATTTATTTTTCAGGTTTTGGTATCGAGATAATGCTGGCTTTATAAAATAAAATGAGTTGAGAAGAGTTTATATTCTCAGGAAGAGTTTGTGTAAAATGGCATTATTCCTTAAGTACCAGGTGGAATTCATTAGTGAAGCCTCTTAGGCAGCCTTGGAGTTTCTCTTTGTGGGAAGGTTTCCATGATGAATTCATTTTTTGTGTGTGTTCTTAGCTCTTAGACGGTAGTCAGATTATTTGTTCTGTTGTGTCAATTTTAGTAGACTGTGTTTTCCTAGGATTTGTCCATTTCAATTATATTTTCAACTTATTGGCAAAAAGTTGCTGTTAATATCTTCTTATATTTTGAGTCTCTATAGGACCCTGCAGTGATGTTCCCCTTGTCATGACAGATACCGAGTATTGATTATTAGCACACTCTCTTATTCCTCGATTGGTTATGCCAGGGGCTTATCAATACTATTAGTATTGGAAGAATTAACTTTTGGCTTTGTTCATCAACTCTATGGTACTCTATTTTCTCTTTCATTGGTTTCTGGCCACTATTTCCTTTCTCCTACTTCCTTCTGTTTTATTTTGCTGTCTTTTCTAACTTCTTGAGATGGAAGCTTAGATCTTTGATTTTCAGCCTTCTTCATTCCTTGTATATGCGATCGAGGCTAGCGTTTTGCCTCTGCACACAGTTTTAGCTGCAGCCCTTCAGGTTTGAAATGTCGTATTTTCATTATCATTCAGTTGAAAGTACTTTCTAACTTCCAGTGATTTCTTCTTTGACACAAGAGTTATTTAAAACATACATTTTTGGGGGCACCTGGGTGGCTCAGTCAGTTAAGCATCTGCCTTTGGCTCGGGTCATGATCCCGGGATCTTGGGATCGAGCCCTGCATCGGGCTACCTGCTCAGTGGGGAGTCTGCTTCTCCCTCTGCCTGATGCTCCCACTGCTTGTGCTCTCTCTCTCTGTCAAATAAATAAATCAAATCTTATAAAAAAACACATTTTTTTTTTTACTTCAAAAGGTAGAGATTTTCTAGCAATCTTTTTGTTTTGGTATTAATTTGTAGCTCACTTTCACTTTTTTCCTGCAGGATTTCAATTCTTGAAATTTGTTGTGATTTGCATTTGCCCAGCATATAGTTAATTCTGGTAAATCAAAGAACCAACCTCCGGCTTCATTGATGAACTCCCTTGTGCTTTGCTCACTTTTGCTATCTGCTTCTCCCTTTATCTTGATCTCATGTCACTTAATTCTCACAGCGACTCTTCCAGGGTCCTTTGAAAGCCTCATTTTTCAGGTAAAGGTACTAAAGAATCATAGTATGTTGGTTAAGGGCAGGGTTTGAATCACGACTCTACCTCTTATTGGCTGTTTCACCTCGAGAAAGCTGCTTAGCCTTTATGTGTCTTAATTTCCTCATTTGTAAAATGGGGAGCATTATGCCATCCTCCGTATAGGGTGGAAGTGAATAAATGAACTAAAACTTGTAAAGTGCTTAGAAGGGTGCCTGTCATATAGCAAGTGCTACAAACATGTTCATTAAAGAAAATTAAGGGTCAGAGGGGGAGATTTCCTGACTAAATTGACGCAGCTAATGCCACACAGAATGTTAGTGGAAAAATTAGAAGTACCCAGGTCTGTGTGACCCTAGATGTACTTCTGTCATTGTATCATGCTGCCTCCCAAACTTGACCCCAAATCAAGGACTGTTTCAGGGGTGGCAAGTAGGTATCTTTACATTTGTCATTGAGAATGGCCTTGGGTTGAAGTAGGATCTTGAGCTCAGTGTAAGCATATGCTGTGATTGATGGCACGGGGGCACCAGTGACAGGTGTGTACCATCCATGGTCTAAGCCAAGGGCCACCTCTTCCTGGAGATATTTTTAATTACTTATCACACAGTGAGCTGTCCATTCTTTGAAGGTTTTTGAGTCTTGACATCACCATGAAACCTGGAGTTTGACTCCAAACTCCTAAGAGTTTGACTTCATGGGGCATAGCTCCTGAGGATTTCTGTGCAGGTGGGAAGACTTGGAGCAAAGCTGGAGCTCTTGTCTTATGACTACCTGTGCCTGCTACGGGGACATTATTATTGTATTCCTCTGACCTGACAAGCTCTGCATGCATAGAATTCCTCATTGGCTGAACACGTGTGGTTTCTTTCTTTACAACAACTTAAAGGCAAAGACAATTCCTTGTTCTTCTCTGTGCCTGTATAGGTCTTAGTATCTATCTGGCCCCCCAGTAGAAGCTTAACAAATTTTGTTGAATTGACTTGATTCTTATTTTGATGGATGTAATATGTGAAGATATTGTCCCAAAATATCCAAGTGAGCTTATCTGAAGTCAGGACAAAACTGGTGTCTCCATGTTAAGACTCAGGAGACAATAGCTATGCCTCAGACTTGATTTCATGGGAGGGAAGAGAGAAGGTAGCATTTGATTAGCAATTTCTTTTTTTTTTTTTAACAGATAACTATTTTTTAAGATTTTATTTATTTGAGAGAGAGTGAGAGAGCAAGAGAGCACAAGCAGGGAGAGTGGCAGAGGGAGAGGGGGAGAGAGAGGAACAAGCAGACTCTCCGCTGAGCAGGGAGCCCAACAAGGGGCTCGATCCCAGGACCCTGGGATCATGACCTGAGCCAAAGGCAGATGCTTAACTGACTGAGCCACCCAGGTGTCCCTAATTTAGCAATTTCTATGGCGGCAGGAATTTAGCAAAAAGCTTTAGATACTATATATAGTATCTCCTTTAACTCTCAGAAATCCTCCACTGCCATTTTACAAGGGAATTATCTGAGACTCGGAGAGATTGAATGACCTGTTTGACGTTATACAGCCAGTAAGAAGCAGGACTGGGATTTAACCCCAGGTCAACATGACTGCAGAACCGATGGGCTTTCCATTAGACCATTCTGCTTCAGGTTGTGGATCCATCCACCCATCTATCTGTCCGTCTGTTCATCCATCCATCCACTCATGAAACAAGTATTTTTTGAGTACCTACCATGTACCCAGTAGGCAAGCTCCATGCCCTCATGGGGTGATACAGATAAAAGACAAACAAAGAAACAAATAAATAAGCTGCATATCACCTGGTGAATTGATGTCACCAAGGTCTCGGGAAATGCAGCACTGAGAGGCGGTTGAGCCCGAGTCAGGAGACCCGGGTGTTAGTCCCGCTCTGCACTGACTCACGGGCTGACCTTGGGCAAAGCACCTCACCTCTTGGGTCTCTGTTTCTCATTAGTGAAACAACACTTTGGACTAAAAATATGACCTTGAGAGTCCCCGCTGTCCCAGGATTTTATAATTCCAAGTCCTTTAAAAGTTCTGTTCTCTCATTTCTTTCTTCATAAATAACACTGTATGAAATTGCTACAAAAAGCCCCAAACAGGTGCCCAAGGAGCCACAGAAGCAGATACCTGGTGTCTGAAATTCAAGGACTTTGTCACTTTGAGTCTGGAGACAATTTACCTGGATTCTGACCTATTTCCATTTGCCTCAGTGGAAGTATGTTTCTCAGTCCCAAGCAGTGTGCATGCGTGTGGGGAGCCCAGAGCTACTTCCTGGGAACGAGGTGGGGATTATTTATCAAATCAAGCCCCTCTGTGGAAGCAGACTCTGTGTTTACACCATTCATGCATTCAGCAAATATTGTTCCTATCACAGACAAGGACAAAAGTAAACTTCACTCTGAAAGGTCTGCATTACCACGGGTTTTCAATTCCGGAGACTCTCAAAAGCCTCCCAATACCCCTTTCTCCATATTCATGCTTCTCAACTTGGACCTAAGATTTACCACTGTTGACCATCTCTCTTCTTTTTAAAAGAAAAAACATTCAGATTGCAGAAGGAATGCATTCCCAATGCTGAAAATACAGCCAAGAATAAATAAGAAAAACAACAACCCATAATCCCACCACCCACAGATAAACACCATTAACATTTTATCGTATTTCCTTCCAGTCTTTTTATGCTTTTCAAAGTAGCTGAAATCATACTTTATAACCTTTTTCTATCTTGCTCTTTTACTTAATGTTATATCATTAAGCATTTTTTCCGTGTCGTTAAGAACACTCCATAAGCATCATTTGTAATGGTGACACGATATTCCATCTCATGGAGGCAGTTCAATTTATTTAGCCATTCCCCCAAACCCAACATTTAAGCTTTTTTACCCATAATATTTTACGTTTATGAATGATACTGTGATGACTATATTTTATACATAAATCTTTGTCCACGTGTCAGATTATTTTTCCAGGACAGATACCCAGATCTAAAACTTACTAGTCAATTGGCTTTCCAGAAATATCATACTCCATTTTTTACTCTTTTCAGGAGTCTGTGAGGATGTTCAATGCCCCACCTCCCTTCACCAGCATAGACTATTATCATTAGAAAGAAACTTTGCTAATTGGAGAGGTGACAAGAGTATCCATTTATCTTGGTTTGTATCTCTTTCGTTAGTAGCATAGGCAAATAAATAGTATAATGTTTCTTAGCTAGTTACATTGACAGTTTCTGGAATTGTCTGCTTATGTTTGCTCATCCCTTCTTTCTAGGTGCTCTTTTCTCTTTGGACTTTTGTCCACAGACGTGTGTTCCCCAAATGAACAACAAACAAGAAGAACTCAAGAGCAAACAAGCCTTAAATTGAATCACAACGTACTCTGTTGTTCCCTGTAGAAAAGATGTTTTGGCAATCTGCTGTGTAATGAACTACTCCAAAACTTAGTGATTTGAAGCAACCATGTTATTTTGTGCATGATTTTTGGGTCAGCAATTTGGGAAAGGCTCAATTGGGCAGTTAGGCTTTGCACCACATGGCATCTGCTGGTGCCTGGGTGGGGATGAAGGGAAGACTGGGCTCAGCTGGGACCATTGATAATCAACAGCTACATGTGTCCTCTCTAGCGTGGTGGCTTCAGGGAAGTTAGGCTTCTTTCAAGGAACTCCAGAGTTCCCAGAGAGAGTGAGCTCAGATACAAGAATTAGAAATTGCTAGTTTCTTAAAGCCAGGGCTTGAAAACTGGTACAGCACCACTTCTGTTGTATTCTGTTGGTCAAAGCAGCCACAGAGCGTGCCCAGATACAAGGAGAGGGCATATAGGTCACTTCTTCATTAGAGGAGGGTCAGGAATTAACAGCCATCCTTCCTCTGGTACCAAAGAGTACCTCGATATTCCACGATTAAGTTAGCATGGATTCAGAGGGTGGAAGAAGGCAGGGAATAAATGAATGAATAACTAGACATTGAGAAGCTAGACAATTTGCAGAAAGTCGCACAGCAGATCCTAGGCAAGCCCAGACTTTCCTTAAGGATTATTATTGCTCCTATTTAGCTCCAGAAACATTTCCTTCTTCCAGGGAAGGGTCTTTTCTTCCCAATATGTGTGGAAACCAGTGCTACATGGAATGATACGAAGGTTCCAGAATGGAGTCACATAGCAATCATCCCTCTCCGCTCATATCCCCTGAAATGACGATGTTGTCAGAGGGCGGGAATGGGGGAAGTGAATTAAAATATCTCGGTCTCAGAGTCAACAACATTGGGTAGTAGATTACATATGCTAATATGCATAATTTTCAAATCCTTATCTTTCTTTCACAGACAAGTGACCTGGAGTTATTAGCAGAGCTTATAAGGTTAAGTATTAGAGGCTGAGATTATGTGACACTACATACTACTCTTCTCCTGAGAATTTAGCCATTTTCCCAACACAGAGAGCTAGGCCCAATAAGTACCTGGGTGAGGATTGCCTTGGATTTAGTAATATGACAGAAACGATTTCTTTGTGTCATTTTAGTGACTTACTTTACACCAATAAATGTCATTATACAACCTAACACCTACCATCAATTCCCCAGCATGATCAGAATAGGAAACTTCTCATCCATCCACCCATCCTTCCATCCATCCATCCATCCATCCATCCATCCATCCATGCATGCATCCATCCTTCCTTCCTTCCTTCCATGCATGCATGCATGCATGCATCCATCTTTCCTTCTATCCTTCCATCCTTCCATCCATCCATCCATCCATCCATCCATCCATCCATCCATGCATCCATCCATCCATGCATCCATCCATCCATCCATCCATGCATCCATCCATCCATCCATGCATCCATCCATCCATGCATCCATGCATGCATCGAACAAACATCTACTGGGCACATTCCATATTTCTGAAATTGTGTGGAGATACAGTAGTGAGCTAGAGAGACATTATCTCTGTGCTCATGGAATTGCCTACAACGTAGCTGCAGGAAGAAAGCTGGTAGGGAAGATAGATTTATTGAGTGCCAACTGTGTGGCCTGGGTGGTGCACATTATCTACTTTTGTCCTTACACTTGAGACCCGGGGATTAATACCTACCCTTTAGAGGGAAGGAAGCTGAGACTCAGAGAGAGAAGCAATTGCTGAAGCTCATGCAGCTGGTCAGTGGTAGAGCTGGGTTGGGAACATTGGTCTGTCTGACTCAGAGCCAATGCCACAGGAGTGACAGGAAAGGGACAGCTACGGCTATGAACGCCTTTGTGTTCTCTCACTGCCTCAAACCTAGAGCTACAAGGGAAATCAGTTGGAAAAACTTACATTCATAGGTGTCTTCTGAAGGCAGTGTGGAGCGGGGCAGACAGAGCATCCTGGTTTGGGACTCAGGAGACCTGAGGTTCTCACTCTGGCATCATGGGACCATGGCAAGTCCATTTAGGTTTAGGCATG
Organism: Ursus americanus; assembly: GCF_024610735.1. Lineage (NCBI taxonomy): Eukaryota > Metazoa > Chordata > Mammalia > Carnivora > Ursidae > Ursus > Ursus americanus. Next base: position 14,125,512 of record NC_142144.1, read on the forward strand.
TGTGACAATGATGAAGTGCAATACTGGATCTGGGGGGTCAGAGTGGGTGCCCAGGATGGGGGTAAGTGGGTGTTGGGAGCAAGAGCAGATTCCTGTCTCGGACCTTTGGTCTGATTCCATTAGACTCTACCAGTGCATGGCAGGGGCGTGGGGCAGGCTGGTCTAGTCCTCTGAGCTGGAAGGGGTTGGCCACAACCAGGTGGGATGTCAGGGTCACAGCCATGCAGGCCAGACCCCCATGGAAGGAGGTGGGAACAGGAATGGTCACTGGGCAGAGAGATGCTCAGACTGGTGTATGAATCAGTCCATCTGACCATTAGCTGCTCCGTGGCAACTGCACGTGTTCAATATACTCTGATAAACAGAGACGGAGTCTTTGATGCTTACAGAGGAGGAGGAGACCTGGATTTAAAAATCATGTGACGAGGGGCGCCTGGGTAGCACAGTAGTTAAGCGTCTGCTTTCGGCGCAGGGCGTGATCCTGGTGTTCCGGGATCGAGTCCCACATCGGGCTCCTCCGCTGGGAGCCTGCTTCTTCCTCTCCCACTCGCCCTGCTTGTGTTCCCTCTCTCGCTGGCTGTCCCTATGTCAAATAAATAAATAAAATCTTAAAAAAAAAATCATGTGATGAAACCAGCCCGATAGACTTCAGCTTGAAGGAAAGCCACAAGATTCTCTGAGACCATAAAGCAGGGGGTGGGACTCTCTAGTTTGGGGACTGGAGAAGGGCTCAGGTCAGACTTAGGTTTGAAATGCAGTTTCCCCTCCTCTCCCTCCAACTCTCTGGCTTCATCCTTTGTCTTGAATGAGGCTCGCACGTTGCCATGAGGTGTCTGGTGTGGGTTTTCCTTGCTTCTTCTCTTCGCTCCTCTCAGCCCTTTTAATTAGAATTCTTTCACCTTTTATTAAACTGCAGGACATTTATCTTCATTAACTCTCTCAAATATTGTTTTCATTTCTCTCTTTCTGGATCTCCTATCTAGCACTTCTACCTCCATCTCGATTAGTTTTCCTCCCTCCCCCAACCCTCCATCAACCCTCCCTCCTTCTCTCCTTTCCCCCCTCCCTCCTCTCCCTTCCCTCCCTCCCTCCCTCCTCTCCCTTCCCTCCCTCCTTCCCTTCCCTCCCTCTTTCCCTTCTTCCTTCCTTCCTTCCTTCCTTCCTTCCTTCCTTCCTTCCTTCCTTCCTCCTGCCTTCCATCCTTTCTTGAAATATAAGGGCCATACAACATTGTGCATGTGTAAGGTGTACAATGTATTGCTTTGATAATTTATATGTCACAATATGGTTTTACCACCTAAATGTTGGCTAACGTCTCCAGCATGTCACATAGTTATTTCTTATTTGTGGTGGGACCAATTAAGATCTGACTTTGTCTCTTAGCAAGTCGAAGTGTGTAATACAGTATTGTTGACTATAATCACTGCCGTGCATTGTCTTTCCAGAACTTATTTATCTCCTAGTTGCAAGTTTGTGTCCTTAAACAGCTCCCCACTTTGATTAGATTTTCTTTTGATTAATTAATTAGTTAATTCTTTTTCCTCCAGGGAGATTTTCTCCATCTCTTTTCCCATTGACTCATTCATTCTTCTGTTATTTACCCCTATACTCTGTTAGTTATATAAGTGATTCTATTTTCTGTATGCAATATTTCTACAGGGTCCTTTTATTTTTGTTCTTTTCTTCCTGTTTCTGTTCTTCCTAGTCTTATATTTCCTTACCCTCTTTTATATGTTGACTAGGCTAATTTTAAATTCTTATCCCTTCTGGTCTAATGTTTTTGCTTCTTTATGGCATTTGTATTCTAGAATGCTGTTGGGTTTTTTTTTTTTCCTTTTGGTACAGCTGTGCTTCTCGAATGTCTTGTCTTATTTGTCTGTGAACTTATTTTTCCCCAGGGATGTGGGCTACTGTCTGGCCACATGTATGTGGGAAGGCCAGCTCTGGGCCCAACGGACTCGGAGCAGGGTGAGGAAGTGGACAGGCCACAACATCGTAAACCATAGCCAGTTACCCTCACTGCACCATGTAGGTCCTCAGGTAACCCCCCTCTGGAGAGAAAAGCAGCATTTAAGGGAGGGTATGATGCCTTGCCTCTCTAGATCCTTCAGTGCTTGTCTGGTGGGGAGGGAACCAGTGTGGTGTGAACTTGGCTTTTTAATTTGTCATCCTGCCCAGCCTCACCTCTATTCACCCCAAAGTTCTTGCAGTTTCCTAAACATACCTCATCCTTTCCCACTTTTCTGCCCTTGATCAAACCTTTTCTGGCAAACATCTACTTACACTTTGCAGCTCAGCTCAAGTGCCCCTCTCCCTCCACATCAAGTCTCCTCTGACCTTCCTGATAATAATCCTAGAGACTGATGTGTCTTGAGCTCTTGCTCTGGGCTAGGCCTTGTGCTAAATACTTTTCATGCATTTCCTATTTATTTCCTACCACAATCCTGGCACAGAGAGGTTAAGTGGCTTGCAGAAAGTGACTCAGCAAGTTAGTGGTGGTAAGGAGATTCAATCAGGCATTGCATGCCAGAGTCCATCAGATCAACTGAGCACTTGATCTGCTGCCCCCTGCTTTTCCAGCTCTCTATCCTGACGGTACCCCTTTGGGTTGTTTGTCATTTGTTTCTGTCACTGTCTGTAGCTGGGGCTGAGTGTCTTTCTCTTCACAGCCCAGCATTAAGTCCTGGCTTGGAGAAGGTGAAGGAATGGATGGTGTGGTCTGCATGTTCCACCCCTGCCAGATGCTTTTGGAGGATCAGCGCTGAGCAGAGTGCTTTACACATGGTAGGAACCAACCAACCAATCAGCCAACTAACCAACCTAACCAATCAACCAAAAAACCAACCAATAAGCCAACCAAACAACCAACCAACCAACCAATTAGCCAACCAACCAATTAACCAACCAACCAACCAACCAACCAACCAACCAACCAACCAACCAACCAATTAGCCAACCAACGAACCAACCAACCAATGAACCAACCAACCAACTAAGCAAGCAAGCAACCAACCAACCAACCAACCAGCTAACCTGCCCCAGGAGAAAACTGAGGAGAATGTCACTTCCTTGCTAGAGTTTATTTGTTGTGCTTGAACATTAGTTAATTTGACAAACATTTATTCACTACCTACTATGAGCTGTGTCTGTTTGACTTTGCCTTGCAGACTTCTGACAAGAGTTTTACCTCTGTTTTGTGCTACTACCCCCAGGGCAAACAGGTATTATATGGCCCGAGGGGCAAACACGTGTCAAGTGTTTGACAAGGGATGATGTAGGAGTCTGGGAAAGAAGCTCTCAGACCATCTATCTTTGATTCAGAAACAAGGGAAACAAAAACTCTGGATTCTCCAACTTTATGAACAAAAGATGAGCTATTCATGAGCAAATAGCAGAACTAAGTAAGCATAATACAAAATTAATAAGACAGAGCTTTTAGAGCAAAGTAAAGGAATTAATAATAAACTACTATTTACTACTGAGAATTCAACTCCCTCCCCCCTCAAAAAAAACAAAAAAACCCTATTTGATGACCATACCATGTCAGTTTGATATAGCTTGGGAATTGGCTGTGTTGCTAGAACCAGATTCTCTTTACTTTATCCTGCCTTCATGTCTATTGATATTTTTTAATACATTTTTGGCTCAAGATGGAGGCATATCCTTAAATAAAACATGGTCTGTTTCATCGAGGGATCAAGTTTTTCTTTGTCCCCTTGCCTCATCCTATTTATTTTCATAGCCTTGTTACCCCTGCCTCACACTGACCTATTGCTCTTAATTGGCAAGCCTGAGAAGAAAGCAATGGTGGCCACTGTTGGTTGTCCATCCAATTATTCTCTTTTCTTTCTTGCTGATCGAATCCTTATTTTGGTTAAGGGCAACATGCCCAACCTCTGGGAATAAATCAGGATCGGCCACCACAATGGTGGCGATACTACTATTCTTCTTGGCAAAGGTCATTAGTATGAGATGTGAGGGAAGTCTGTTGGGGAAGTTCAGGAAAGAGTTTCCTGTCTGGAGAGAGAGATGGAGGAGGAGAAAGCCCTTTCCCCACTCCAGCCTTCCTTTCCAGTGCTGGCTTCTGTCCTGTGAGGAATGGGAGCTACTTTAGCCTTCTTAAGACCTTGACCAGAAGGCCCCACGGACCCCAGAGAGGCTGAACGATTGCTCAGAGGCCACTGAGCTGCTGAGTAAGCCAATCCTGGGCAAAGATCCAGGCTTCCTGTCACGTGAGATGTTTCCATACCTTTATTACTCAAGGACTTGCTTATTGGCTTGTTCTGTTATCTGTTACTTGCAGCTCAAAGCATGCCCACTGGTACAAGTGATACAAGGACCACACCCTGATTTCTCCTGCCACATGTGTATGCGCACACACACATATCACATTCTTCCTTTTAACCCTCTACAGTATCTTGTTAGAACCAAAGACATTATTGCCTCTGTTAACAGAGTGGGAAACAGGCTCAGAGACTGATGTCTTTTACCACATGGAATTATGGGGCCATATGCTCTGGGTTGCTGAGCCCCTCTCAGTAGCATGGCAAATAGAAAATAATCTGACTTGTGCCTACCTGCAAGCTATGACACTGTTCTCTCAGGAGACCTTGGTTTTGCACAGAAGTCTTAGAAGTTGTGATGGTTAATTTTATGTGTCAACATGATGGAGCCATGGGCTGCCCAGGTATTTGGCCAAATATTATCTCAGTGTTTCTGTTAGGGTCTTTTTGGATGAGTTTGCCATTTAAATCAATAGATTGCATAAAACAGATGGTCCTCTCTTATGTAAGTGGGTCTTTTCAATCAGTTGAAGATCTGAATAGAACAAACAATTGCACCTCTTGTGAGTAAGAAGGAATTCCTCCTGCCTGACTGCCTTCAAGTGGGGACATTGGTGGTTTTTTTCTGCCTTCAGACTCAAACGTATGTTTATAGGCTCTTCCTGGTTCCATAGGCCACTGGTTCTCCTGGGTCTGCAACTTACAGCTGGCAGGTCTTGGGACTTGTCAGTCCCTACAATCCCGTGAGCCAATTTCTTACAATAAATCTCTCTCTCTCTCTCTCTCTCTCTCTCTCACTCTCTCTTTCTCTATATATATCTTATTGGTTCTGCTTCTCTGGAGAACGCTGCCTAATCCAGGAATCACCCAACTCTGAATGAAGCAAGCAGGGTTTCCTTCTCAACACAGTAAGGGAAGGAATCGAACCCTTTCCATGTGGCCACTCTGTGCCAAGCACTGACTGGGTGCTTTTCACACAGTATCTCATGTAATCTTCCAACAGCCTTGAGAAGGGGATCCTGCAGTTGCTTCTCATCATTGGAGGCAACTGAGACCCACAGCAGAGCAGCAGCTTGCTCATGGCTACACAGATGGTAAAGACAGAGCTGGGATTTGTGGGTTTTCTATTAAATCAAACTGTCTGGGAGATGCTGGAGGCATTTGTGGGAATGTACCTTTCTTTATTTGTTTCCTCATTTGTCCTCAAGGGAACTGTCTGCTCCTTTGTTTGGGGCTGAGACCTACATGGCTCTCCAGCTCAGGGTTCTCCCATTGTTCTCATTCATTTGAAAAGCTGAGAGATTTACAAAGACAATTCCTTAGCAGAATCAGCTGACATTTGCAGTGTTTTTAGCAAAATGCAGACAATTCATTTTTAGCCTCATGTGAGAGTTTCCTCCTTCTCCCTACAACCTTTTTTTCTCTCTCTCTCTCTTTTTTTCTGTCTTAGTCTCAGCATCCCCTACCTTATTCTTTCCACCCATGAAAGCAATTTTAACTTCATGAAACTAATTAAAGTTTTATGTGCCTACATTCCTTTACTGGAGTGATCATAGATTCCTTAGATTGAAATGGAAACGGGCCAAGAGGGAAGCATCTTCAGGCCTCTCCTATGAGGATGAGGTTGTGTGTGCAGTTGTAGGATGACTGAAGATGTCAGCCAAACCTTGGTTTGGGGACTACAGGACTTGTTAATGAAACCAAGTGCCTCAGTTCTAAGACAGTGAGAAGGGGAGTCAGGCAAATGCCAATGTATGTGCAGGAAATGTTTGTTGAATATATGAATGTGAAAGTGGGCAAATGAGTAAATAGGAAATTATGATTAGTAATAATATATTTAAAATGCTATTGCTAGGGGTGCCCGGGTGACTCAGCTGGTTGAGCATCCAAGTCTTGATTTTGGCTCAAGTTGATGTAGGAAAGATGTTAGGGTTCAAAACCAATGGCCAAGAAAGAATTTTTGAGACATATTTGGTGCAAAAAGGGTGGTGTTATTAAAGCATGGGAACAGGACCCATGCGCAGAAAGAGCTGCACTGGGGTCATGAGGAGTGGCCCATTGTATACTTTCAAGTTGGGAGGGGTTTAAGGATCACGTAAGTCTCTAAGGAATTTTGGAAGCAAGGTTTCCAGGACCTTGAGGCTGCTAGCCATTGTTGGGAAAAGGTCATTTATTATTATCTAATAAAACCTTAGTCATGAGACCCTTCAGATATACATCGGTGGGTCTTATGCTTGGGGGATGATTGCCAACATGTATCTGGGGGAGTAGCGATAAAGGAAGTTTCTGAAAGAATTTTTGTATGTTGAAGTCGACTTACTTATAGGATCCTGGGGGTTGGGCTAAGATGGCCTTTGCCCCTAGCAAAGTAGTAACATTGAGGCAGCTCAGTTCTTAGAGGAATGTCACTCTGCCTGTTTCAAGGGCTTGTCAGTGGGCTGTAGGTAGTAAGGAAATTTAATTTTTCTTTTGCCTTCGTTTCCCACTTCAAGGTCATGATCTCAGGGTCGTGAGATTGAGCCCTGGGTCCAGCTTCACGCTGGATATGGAGCCTGCTTAAGATTCTCTTTCACCCTCTCCCTCTGCCCCTCAGTCCCGCTCACATTCTCTCTCTACAAGAAAATACTATTGATAAAAATATTATTTATGAGTGTTTACCATGTGCGAGGGACTGTGCAAAACAGTCGACAGCCATTACCTCACTCAGTCCCTCCCAGATACCTTTAAAATAGGTATTATTGCCCTGTTTGGGCAGATGGTGAAATTGATGCACAGAAAGGTTAAGAACATGCCTGATTACACTCAAGAAATAAGTCCACTTATTTGAACTGGGATTCAAAACAGAAGTATCTGACCTCAAAGCACATGGTCTCTGACCGCCGAGTCCATTCTGTGATTTGTTTACAATCTCTTACTCCCTTCCTTCTTATGTTTCCCTGTAGGTGGGGTGTCCTTTCCCACCTCATTAACTTGGGGCTTGGCCACGTGATTGTCTCTGGCCAGTGGAGTGTGATGTACACCCTGTGTGAGCAGCAGGTTTAAAGACACCCAGGTGGTTTGGCTCTGTCTCTTGTGCATCCCTCTTCTCTGCCACGTGGAAACACGAGACTGCCACGTCGTATGTGCCTGATCGACCAGTGCTGCTCCTCCCCCCTGGGGTTCCAGAATGAGAAAACAATGGAAAAAAACTGAGCAGACAGACACATAGAATTGACCCCTAATCGGTGTGTAGCCCTCTGGTAATGTGAACAAGGAACACGTGCTTGTGCTATAAGGCATTGAGATTGGGGGATTGCTTGTTACAGCAGCAAAGCTGACTGATACAGTCTCCATGTTGTAGCGACTCTTGTGCTTTGCTTCCTGGAAGAGGTGGCATGTAAACTCAGAATGGGAAAACTTTTTATTTGACCAGAAAATGGGGAAAGTGCTTTCTAGGAGGCAGAAGCCGAGTGAGCAGAGGCATGGATGTAGGAAGATACACTGGAGTGTGTGAAGGCAATGAGCAAACACAGATTCCCACATCGCTGTGGTAGGGCATATAAGGAAGGCAGTTGGAAAATCAGACCACAGAGGGCATCGAACAGCCTGCTAGGGATAATGAACTTTACCTTGAAGATGCCAGAGGGTGCCAGGGGCGCCACCAAAGTTTCATTAACAAGGAACACAATGTGCTTAGGAACTTGCTTATGGTTTCCTGCCATGTGTAGAAAAAAATTGCTGGTCATGCCTCCTCATTCTAACTCCTGGCTTATCCTGGAAACCTGTTACTCCAGCTACAGCATTTGCTAGCAGCCAGCAAGCTGATTTCTTTCCACCTTTATCTGATGTCTCTCAGGATGGGTGACTATTCTGCTCAGACGAAGAAAAGTGAAGCTGCCTCAGGAATAGTAAGAGTGATTTTCTTCTAAAAAAAGTTTCCACATCCTATTTACATGTGTTGAGGAGAGCAAGTTCTGAGGTAGAGGAAAGAAAAGGTGCAATGCGTCTTAGGCAGCTATTATGTGCCGGCAGGCTTGGGTTCATGAGTGTGTGACCTGGGGAGTCACACAGGACCCTGTCCAGAGAAAGGTCCTGTATGTACTTTAATGTTCTGTGATCACACCTTAAAATTCTTACGAATTTTGAACAAGGGACCTGGTGTTTTCACTTTGCATCGAGTCCTGCAAATGGTAGCACTAGGCACTTCACATGCCTCATGTCATTTAATTCCCCCCTCGGTCCTGTGAGGTAGGAATTATCATTGCAACTTTACTGAGGCAGGAACCGAAGCTCAGAGAGGTTCGGTTATTTGCCCAAAATTACACAGCTGACATGGGATAGAGCTGGGATTTGGACTCTGATTCCTTTGTCCTCAAAGCCCACTCTCCTTCAGCTAACGGGTTCACAGACCATTATTGTTTTAAAGCACCTCCTTCTCCCCACCCCCATTGTTTTAGCTGGAGCTTCCCCACAGCCCCATGAGGTCAAAGTCATTATGTCCATGGAAGAAAAGCGACTGTCTCCCAGCCAGTGAGCACTGGAGCAGGACTGGAGAGGAGGCTTTACAGGGCAGGGCTCCTTGAAGCCTGTGTCTTGGACAATGACTCGGTGGAGGCATGTGCATCCAGGGCTTGGCAGTAGGCTCCCAGCCTCTCCCTCTTCCTGTCGCGTCTCAGGGAACACAGGCCCCCACAGACCACGAGCAGAGCTCACTGATGACCTGGACCATGGACGCTCCACAAAAATGCTTGGTCCAAAGCCCTCACTTTACAGCTGGTGGAACGAGGGGCCGAAGGAAGGGCAGTAACTTGTCCAAAGTCACACATGGGGCTGTGGCAAATCCACCCTTGGAGCTCACACATTCCTTCTGTCCATCATTCCTTCTAGTACCAGGTTCTGTGCAAGGTGCTGGGGAAGCAGAGGTGACTAGGACAAACATGGCCCTGCCTCAAGGAGCTCCTGTCTTGTAGGGGATGGACAAGGGACCTAGATCCTCTGACTTCAGGGACCCTTCACCTTGGCACAGCACCAAGCAGACTGAGCACCTTCCGATGGAAAAGTCTGGGAAACTTCTGGCTTAGAGAGGTTGGAACCATTTCCTTAGAGCTGACGCTGGCTTTCAAGCCAATTTGCATAAGATAGGTCCTATCCTGTTAGAACAGCAAATTAATAGCTCATTTTATGGATTGAGCAATCAACACCCACAGCCCATTAAATTTAACAACAAACACGGCTGATGATCAGGTTTTCAGCTTGGTCCCACCATCAACTCCCGCGCTTCCTTTTTCCTTCCTCCTGACCTTTTCATTTCCTTTCATCTCCCTTCCCGTGAACCCTCCTCCTGGATCCTCATTTTCTCATTAGTAAACATGGTGTTAATTTAACTTCCCAAGTATCTCTTCCCTGCTGGGGCTAGAAGGTCTTCCTAGTCCCCCAAGTGGATTCTGCCATCTGCGACGTGCCCCAAACCCCAGACATCAGCACACAAGCTCCTTCTGGGGCCCTGGGCTGGGCCATGGGAATGAGCAATCAATATTTTATAAAGGCGTTAAGGTGGTGATGAAAGATGCATGAAGTGGTTCGCAGGGAGGGGCTTGCTGACAAAGGAGCAGGTGACATTAGAGCTAACCTTGGTGGCTATGACTTACGTGGTTGGAATTCACTGCGGAAGTCTCCTCTCTGATCTTCCCAAGGAGATGGGAAGATTTGTCATAAGGACATAGTTAAATTTCTTAGACCCTCCAACTTAACCTTCCTTAAAAGACTTCTAATTGCTTCGGATGTGTGGGTTGTATGAATAAGTGGATGAGCTCTTCTAGTTAACTTAGGGATGAGATCTTATGGCCCAGATCTTATGGTTAACTAGACCTCCATTAGCTGTGGTTTCCCAGAATCCTGGTGCTTGCCCCTCTTGGTGGGAGCATCTTGCATGACAGTTGTGCCTTATTGGCAGCGCAAGAGGGAGCCTGGAGCTTCTGGGGAAGGAAGATGGTGTATGATAGATTGGATTATCGGTCCCCGTCCTTCACTCCATTGTGACAGCGTCATATACTTTCACCTTACCTGTGCTTGGCACTCTGTGGACTGTCTGGTGGGCTAGTCCATGTGCGTGCTTTGGCCAATGGAAAGGCAGTAGGTAAGACTTGATTGTGGGCTTGTGTGGTTTGGTTTGGGCTCTTGTGCTTCTGCTGGGCACCACGAGAATGTGCCACTGTTGCAAGGTGGCTGAGAGGCCTGTAGGGGTGGCCCTGAGGCAAACCTGCCGCCTGAACCCAAGCCCAGCCAAGCCCAGGCAAAGCGCAGCCTGCAGCGAGCTGCCCGGCCCAGTCCGGCCTCGGTCAGCCTGGCCACGGGGACCCGCGTCTCGGCAGAGCCTCAGAACGACAGTCACCGCCTCTGGTTTTAAGCCACCGTGTTCTGGGCTGGTTAGTTCGGCAACATTAACTTTCTTCGATGGGGCAGAAATGGAATGTTGCCTGAGATTTGCCCCCTGGTTGGTTCTTGGAGGCTCCTTTTAGCCTGTCTGTCTGACTGCCACACAAGGTGGATCTCTGAGAAGCCTTCACCAGCCTGGCCCCGAACCGCCCACCCCGCCCTGGTCAGCAGCCCGAGTACAAGCCACGTGGTTACTTCCCTCCAGACCTCTTTCCCAACGGAGGCTGGGGGTCCTCAGTGGATCCTTTCTCACCTCTCATCTTGGTCTGTGGTGTCCTTGTCCACGAGCAGGTCCTGCACACTCTCCTCTGCTCTTCTTGAAATTCGGGTCTTGCCCTGCTTCCCATCTCAGTGGGGGTGACCTCTCATGCTCGGGACAGAACCCCCCATGCGCTCATCAGTAGGTACCCTTGCATTCATGCCCACACACACATGGGGCATGGTGAGCGCCCACCCTGTGCCCTGTGCTGTGCTGGGAATGCAGAGATCGAAAAGTCTAGACCCTCTGGTCAGGGGCCCACACCATAAAGGGGAGACAGATAATTATTTCTGCCAGCCTCTCTCCTTCCCTCTTCAAGTGGCCACCAGGTTCTGCGGTGTGCCTCGACGCTCCCATTAGACTGCCTACATTTCTGGCTTGAATCATTGCCTCTCCAATGTGACCAGCTTCCAGCAGCCTCCCACCTTCTCCAAACCGGTGACCGACCTGAACTTTTGAAACCACCTCTGCTCTGGCTGGATTACTGCTCTGACCAAGATCTCTTACCAGCCTCCTTCCACGTTGGGTGCTCGCGGGCATCCAAGCCCCTCCCGGAATGGGATCCCCACAACCCCACCCTATTCACTTCCCGGCCCCTCCATAGGCATTCTGTGTCCTGGGCTTGGGAAGCACAAGATGCTTCCCACATGGACCATGAACTTTCTCATCTCTGCTCTGTAGTCTGTGCCCTTCCTTCTGCTGGTCATATTCTCCCTCTGTTCTCTGCCGTTCAGAACTGCCTTAGCTTCAAGATGCAGTGGAATGTCACCTCCTCCGGGAAGCCTTCCTAGAGCCCCCTTGGGCAGAGTCCATGAGTCCCCTCCCTTCTCCTCTCTGCATCTTGCCCATCTTTACTTAGTGCAGTATTTACTGTATTATGTTGTAACATTTTTTGTGTGTAATAAATTTTTCTTATCCTGTTTATAACCTAAATTTCTTCTAAAGAGAGTGGGTTAAGTTAACACGCAAACTTTTGTTCTGCCAAGCACCTCCATGTGTTTATGAATCAACAGTTTCCAGGCAGAAGCCAAAGTTAAGTCACTTTGCATAATAGAGGAAAGAGGTTTGCAGATCTGGGAGTATAGGGTCAGGGATGGGAAAATAACTCCGGGTGGGGCCAGGGAGAGGCCTCTGAGGCTGGGGCAAGTCCTCAGCTCCCCTCCACCACAGGGGTGGCAGAGAGGTGGGGGGGTGGGGTGGGAAGGGAATGTCTGGAACGAAGGTTGAAGTTGATCCCCATGGGATGTGCGCGATGCCTCCCCAAACTTCCCTGCAAAATCTTTAGGTAAGTCTGTATCACTCACAATTGCTTTAGAGTATGTTGGGAAGTTGCTAAAGTTCAGATTCTGCTTTTGAGGGGATTTAGAATCGACACAGAGAGCAAAGCCTCAGCCCCAGGTGTGGGGCAGAAGGGCCCTGGAAGCGGCCTCTCTCTGGGAATGAGAAAAAGCTGTGTCGCACTCTTGGCATGAGGATGCCTGAGCCAGGCACCGGCAACTCCAAGGGCCAGGAGAGCCCAGCTGGCATCTTGGTTGTATTCCTTTTTACGTTTGTCTCCCCAATCAAATTTGCTCAAGGGCAGGACTCATGTAAAATGTGTCATCAGGTTTCCAAATGGCAAGGAATAGAACCCATCCGAAATTGCCTTAACCAAAACCCCCAGAGCCAACCAACCAACCAACCAACCAACCAACCAACCAACAACAACTGAAAAGAAACTCCTGGGTCACATAATTGAAGGGTCCCAGGGTACTGGGTCAGGTAGGGCTGGATCTAGGTGCTCAGAAGATTGAGCACTTTCTTTTCTATTTTCTTCCATGTTAGTTTCTAGGTAGTTCTCTTTACCAGGTGGACGCCCTGGTAGAACTTCCACCAGAAGGGGGCGCTACAGCTCCCTCCCAACCCCATAGCTGAAAGAGAGCTTCTCTTCCTGCCCTAGCGGCTGAACTCACTGGACTAACCTGGAATGCGTGACCACAGCAGAGTGAATTACTCTGACCTGGGGGATTGGCCAGACCTGGATCATGTCCTATCTATGGTTCAGGGTGGGGTGGAGTTTGGACTGAGTCCTACCTGGGTTACCTGGATGGTGAGTGGGGCGGAGTGTTTTTCTAAAGGAACATGAAGGAGCTGATTGATACCAGAAATAGGGAAATAAAGGCAGGGACAACAACAGTCCCCCAGATAATCACATTCAGGGCCTTCATTCCTCTCTGTATCACCATACTTGAAACAAAAGAAAGGCTGATAAGTTTTCCTACATTTAGTTTAGAAAAAAAAAAATAAGAAAATTCAGTTTTGTCATAACTTAAAAACCATTCCATCTGCATGGATCCCTAATATAACCCGATCTGATGTACTGTGTCTTAGGGTACGCACCAGAGACAGCTTTCCTTTTCTCCCTCCACTGCCTTCCGACATGTTCTGTCGGCTCCCGATGCCCCACCCTCCGAGGCATCCCCGACAGATCCCAGAGATGTTCAGTCACTTTTGACCAGGTTTTTAACTGAGTTTTACTTTTTAGAGCAGTTTCTGATTCACAGAGACACGGAGAAGAGAATACCGAGAGTTGCCGTATCCTCACATCTTACTTTAGTGTAGTTCACTTCTTACAATTAATGAGCAGATATTGATACATTATTGCTATTTGGTCACTGTGAGGTATTAGAAATAGCCCTACCTTCAGGGGCTAACAATTCTAGTCTCGTCCAAGTGCAAACTTCAACTCCCATGCAATTCAGAACACTCCTCCCGTGGCTGGTGTCTCTAGGGTCAGGCCGGGCAGTGGAGGGATTATGGGAGAAGGGACAAGTCTTATGAGACCAGTACTTTTGGAACTTGACCGTCGGTGACCCCCGCTACAGCGGCCTGTCTCTCGTGGGATGCAATTGGATAAATCTGTTGACTCGAATAATAAAAAATGGGGGCTAGCATTTTATGTCTCTATTTTTATTTTTCTAGCAACTCATTTTTATTGTGTTTTACAAAAGTACCAGCTGGGAGTAAAGAAAACAAAACGTTGCTCCTTCAACAAACATAATTTAAGAAGCGCTGCTCTGGGAAACCTCCACTTCGTATCTTGATACACCGCCAGCCACCGGGTAAGGAAAAATGAGGACCTACTGATTATATCCCAGGCCTTGTGCTAGGGTCTTTTATAATCATTATTTCATTTAGTTCTTAGGGAGACTTTGTAAAGGAGGCATTATTACCTGCATTTTGTAGGTGAGAAAACAGACTCCGAGAGGTTAAATCGTTTGTTTATAGTAACACTGTCAGCAAGTGGCTATAATCAACTTTATTTTTCTCACAGCTATTCATCACTACCTCCTTCCCCATAAGAGCATAGATTCACATCCACTACCGTGAAACTCACCTGCCTCTGGTGGGCAGAGTGTACAACCCCACCTCATTGATTTTGGGCTGCGGCCAATGAAATCTGAGTGGAAGAGTCAGTGGGTTAGTTCTGAGCAGAAGCTTTACGAATCATTGCATATTTCCACCAGTCCTCTGGAGAGTCTGGTAGCATGTCCGATCAAGGCTGTTCCTCTAGCCTGAGTCACAGAACGAGAAAGATGGAGAAGATTCAAGTCCACTTGCGGCTGGGAACAGAGTCACAGAGCCTCAACCTTAGATGAGCCTTAGATGAACCTATAGCTGCACCTTAGATGACATGGAACACAAGCCATGGGTCTTCACCATCGTATGCCTCTGAGACGGTGGGGTTGTTTGTTACACAGCTTTGCTTTAGCAAAGCTAACAGATACATGGTGGAGCTGGGATTTCAAACCAACCAAGTGGTTTCAGGATGAGTGTCCTCTCGTTGTGTCACATCTGATTTATATTAACACCGTTATGTATTGTTTCGATTGTCCATCTTGCAATTCCTTTATCGGAAATGCCACTTTAAGTCAAATTCATAGACCATCGATCAGGACAGGCTTGTCTTTCTCTTTAAGCAAATGCCCTAAAATCTCCCTTCACCTGATACACTGAACCACATCACTATGGTGTCTGTAGTCTGTTCTGTTTTTATGGAGTCTTGTTCAAAGGCAAAGAGCCTTGGTGGAGAAATAGTGGGAAACTTGCACAGTTAACAAAGCAGTGGGGGTAACTTGATGGTCTGTGGATTAGGGTTCTAAGGATCTGAAAGGGCTCCTAGGAGAGGGGTTTGAAAGGGAAACACAAGTTGACCAGTAACAAGCTTCACCCATGCCATCATTTTGCTTCAAAGTGGCCATTTTTAGCCCCTGCTTTGGTCTCTGCTTTGATTTTTAGAGATAGCTTATCAGAGCATTCATTCATTCATTCATTCATTCATTTGGCAAATCTTTCCTGAGAGCTTGAATCATGAAATCTTAGGAATGGACTCATGTCTGACCAAGTCACTCCCCATTGCCCACATGCTCCCAAAGTTCTGGGTCTGCCCTGGACTCGCTAACTAGCCTTATCTCCCATCATCCCCTAGGCCTGACCCATCCTCTGTGGGGGTCACAGGTTCAAATTCTGACTTTGCCACATACTGCCCTTGAGATCATGGGCAAGTTACTTAACCTCTCTGAGCCTCAGCTTCCTGGTCTCTAAAATGGGCACCTCCCCCTCCAGTTCCAGCCACGCTGAGCTATTCACAATTTCAGTGTGAGCTATGCTGAATCATACTCATGGCTTTATGTTCGCTCCTGCTTGGAGCACCCTCCCCCCCTTCCCCTGGAGAACGCCTACTCAGGTTTTAAGAGTCATTCAGTAGACACCTCCTCCAGGAAGCCTTCTCGAGTAACCCCCTTGGTGTTTCCACAGTCCTCTGGTTCTGTCTTCAACATCCTCATGGCCCTAATGGTCTGTTATTGACTGCTTGTCTCTTTAGTTATCTACCTGCCACCCCTGGACTGTTGAAGTTCCTTGAGGAAAACCAGGCATTTTCACCTGTGTAGCCAGAATCGACACATAGCAGGTATTTCATGAGCACTTGGGTTTTTTTTTTTTTTAAGCTTAGAGGAGAAAATGTTACTTGAACAAAGGTAGATTAAATTTTGATTTACAAAATTGGTTTATTCAGGTAATATATGGTTTTGCTCATAGAAGGCTGTTTTAGAAATCAGTGACTTTAATTTGTTAAAATTAGTTTTTTTTAATGAAATAATGCACAGCAACCTGGTAAAAAATTTTCAATTGGGATGTAAGACCATAGAGTGAAAACTAAAATCTCTTTTTCATCCTCTTCCCACCTCATGGTGTTCCCGTAAGTTGTTATGTGTGTACAAGATTTTTTAGCACTATCCCTTTAAAACACACATGTACATACATAATCACACACATAATCATACATACTCTATGTACGTTATGCACTTGTTGTTTTTCCCTTTTCATATTACATCTTAGGAACTATTCCATATGGGGACTGTGTCAGTCTTATTAATGGCTGTGTAGTATTCTGTTTTAGGGATGTTACATAATTTGTGTGTTCGGGCACCAGTGGATGGACTTTAAGGTTATTTCCAGGTTTTCGCTATTGCAAACAATGCTACAGTAAAAATATTTGTTTCTTGAATACATGCACAAAATCATCTGTTGGTTAAATTCCTAGAAGTGGAGTTGCTGGGTCAGGAACTGTATACTCTCCTGATCATTATTTTTCTTTTTAATTCTGAAGCATTCCAAAATGTACTAAATGGAAAGACATAACTGTTACTTGCATTCTCATCTCCCAAATGTAATAATGTTATAACATTTTGCTATATTTGCTTCAAATCTCTCTTTTAAAGAAATAAAACATAATGGCGACATGGAAAGCACACCCTGGTCTCTTCCCCAGTCCCTCACAGAGTTACTCACTCTCCCTTGAGTCATTTCTATAAATATTTTATTTTATTTTTAAAATTTAGTTTATTTTTAAAAACTTTTTAAAAAAGATTTTATTTATTTATTTGACAGAGAGAGTGAGAGAGAGCAATCACAAGCAGGGAGAGTGGCAGGCAGAGGGAGAGGGAGAAGCAGACTCCCCACCGAGCAAGGAGCCTGATGAGGGGCTTGATCCCAGGACCCCAGAATCATGACCTGAGCTGAAGGCAGACACTTAATCAACTGAGCCATCCAGGCGCTATCCCCCCTCTCCCATAAATATTTTCATGTGTGCGTTTGAACTTACATGATATATATATATGTTCCCATCAGTAATAAACAGTATACATTTGTTGGTCTAGTTTTCATATAAATGAAATAAATCTTATCACAATGTATTATTTTGCAACTTGCTTTTTTCCCCACTTACTATCTGGTTGTTGCGTTTATGTCAGTTTCAGCTATTTTAACTTCTACATCGAATTCCATCCATTAACAAGTCGTTATTTATCTAGTCTGCTACTGAGGGCCAATTGGATTATCTTGTTTTCATAAACAGTGCAGTAAATGTCTACACATGTCTCCTCGTGTGTTCGTATGAGAGTGGTTCTCGGGTAGAGGCTTCAAGCAGAGTTGCCAAGAGAAAAGTACACACATCTGCAGCTGACTGGGCATTGCCAAATTACTCTCCGGAGTGCTCGTAGGGATTTACATTCGCAACAGCAGGGGATGAATACCTTTTTCCTTACGTCCTTGCCAATTCTTGGCGTTATCAGATTTTTTTAAAAATTGGCAATTAACTTCGTGTGAAATGATACTTCATTGCTTAATTTGATGGTCTCTACATATGTTTATTGGCCATTTATGTTTTCCCTTCCATGAATTGCCTGTTCATGTACTTTGCTCGCTTTCCTGTTGGGATTTTATTTTCTCACTGATTTTTTAATTGCAATTTTTATAGGCATAATTGTTGATTCACAGGCAGTTACAAGAAATAGTACAGAAAGATCCACAGAACACTTTGTCCAGTGTCCCTCAATGGTAACATTTTGCAAAACTGTAGCGTCAGAGCATACTGAAGACAATCCACTGTATTTAGGTTTCCCCAGTGTTAGTTATACAAATCTGTGTGTGTGTGCGCGCACACACTTTTTGGTAGGTAGATATTGATTATTGATTGAATTTCTGTAATGGTTCTAGATCTCTTCAGGTTTAAACTTCTTTTCAAGTCCGTTTTGATAAGTTATACGGTTCTACAAAATGGATAATTTGGACTAATTTATTGTCATCACCATCTGAGCCGTTCCGACAGAGTTCCTCTCAGCGTGAGGCTCTGTCACCCCTAAATTACAGTATCCTCAGGACACACACATCCTAGCACAGTGTCCCTTTTCCATGATAAAGTACGTCATCCTTTAGCTTAGAGTGATATGAATGGATCAGAATCAGGCAGACCTTATTTCGAATTCCATCCTAGCTGTGCAACCTTGGGTAGGTGATTTAACCTCTCTGGGCCTTGGTTCCCACATTATAAAAAGGTAATAATAACACTATCTCATAGAGTGAGGGGCAAATAAGGAAGACCCTAGCCTAGCACACAGTAGATAGCCAATAAAGATAGCTCCCTTTCTACTTTGTATCCTTCTGCTCACATCCAGGTCTTTCTGTTACTAGGCAGAAGCTGTCTGAAGGTAGGGGCATTTATGCATCCCCCTGGTGCTGGCCTGCCATAGTCACTCAGGAAGTGTTTACTGTCGGAAGATTGCACCGAGAGGGAACGAGTCTGTGTTTGGTGGAGGAGAGGTGGAAGGCACTAGAGCTGGGGAGAATCCCATGCCCACAGTGTAGGAACTAGGCAGTATGGGCTGGTGGTTAGGGATATGGGCTTTGATGGGACAGAGGTGGGTTCAGATCCAAACTCTGCTGCTTGGTTACTACGTGACCCCTCTGAGCCTCAGTTTCTTGTTAAGTGGAGCTAATTAAAATACTAGCTAACAACTAAAGAAGACTTACGACATGTCTGGACTGTGGATTCAGCACTTTATAGGCATAATTGTTGATTCACAGGCAGTTACAAGAAATAGTAATTGATTTTATCCTCACTGCTCCATGAAGTTGACAATAGTATCACCCCCGGATCAGAAACAGAGAAAATGGATTCTGTAACTTGCTCTACACCACATAGCCACTAGGGGGAGCAGTATGGTTCGAGTCCACCAATGGTGTTTCCTACAATCAGGACTTCGGTGAGGATTAAATCGAGCCTTACATCGAAAACCGGGGATGTACTGTATGGTGACTAACATAATATAATAAAAAATCATTATAAAAAAAAAGAGATCTTGTGTGTAAGGTTCTCCGCAGAGTGCCTGGCACATAGTGAGTGCTCAGCAAGAACTGTGACTATTATTACTGCTATTATTACTATTGTTATTGTGGGTTCTACACAGCTCCCCTTGAGTCCTCAGCTGGGTCCAGCCACAGACTCACAACCCTACTCTTTGCTTAGCATCCCATGCTTGATGATGGAACCTACTTAATCATAAAGCTATTCTTGATTTTCCCCTGGGTGTTGATGCCACTTCCCTGGCAGCTGAGGGAGAGTATGCAAGACTATGAAGCTTCTATTCTTGACATCAGTACTTTATCTTGGAAATGACTTTTTGGACACACCTCTTCCTGTTCTTTCCAGAGCTTGTGTTTCCTGGGAGCAGAAAACCCTTTTCAGACGGCAAAACAGCTCCTTTTTTAAAAGGACAGAGCGATGTAGGAACATAATCATGTCAGCCTTCAATTTTGTGAACTTTTAGCCTGTCTGTGGGGATATGGTGGTAAATAAAGCTGGAGAGGTCAGCTGGGCCAAGATCCAGCCATCATCCAACCTCCATCTACTCTTCTATCCATCCAGTCAGCTAATCATGCATTCATTCATTCATTCATTCATCTGTCCATCCATTCACCTACCCATTTATCCATCCATCCATCCATCCATCCATCCATCCATCCATCCATCCATCCATCCATCATCGAGAGATGTTTTTTGAGCACCTACTATGTGCCAGGCACTATCACAAGTGTGCAGAGCCTATCACATAAGCCTGATGAAGGCAGTCAGTCTGGGTTGCCAAGAAGAAGAGACCCTTGAAGGCTTCCTGGAAGAAGTAGCAGCACTTGATTTGATGAGGAAGACTTGGTATACAGCAGGGCTATTGGCGCTTAAGGTTCAGTGAGCAAGGCAGATTGTAATTAGATACTGATGCGTATGATTGTATAATTATCAATAAGATAAGTGCTCTTAAGGACAAAAGCCTTTGCATTAAATGGAAGGTGGGGGAGGAGTGGTGGTCAGAGGAGGCCTGGGGATCTGCATTTTCAAAGCTCTTGAGACAGTTCTGATGGTCACGCATGTTTGGGATTGTTGCTGTGAGCTTGAGCTTTCCAGTCAGTCAGATGCTAATGGCTCATGAAGGTGCCAAGGTTCTAAGCCCCACAGCCCTTGGGTTGGCCAGCACCCCAAGCTGGTTGCTTCTAGCAGTGAACCACTCATCCGTTTCCTCCAGTGTCCTAGACAAATATCACCATTTTCAATGTGAGCCGTGACACGACCAAGGCGGGAAACACTGCTCTAGGCACCGTGAGGTCATGGGAGCTTGTTGAGCTGGGATGTGTTCTGGTCAGTTGGGCCTTCTAGAAAGTTCTGAGGCCACAATGTAGAGCATATACTGATGGATGAGACACTTGGAGGAAAGGAGAGCAGTGAGGAGGCCGGGTTGTGGCCTATGGGACACTGGGGAGGCCTGAGCTCGGGCTGCGGAGGGGGAGCAGTGAGGAGGGGCTGAGTCAAGACACATTTGGGAGGTAAAATCAACAGAGTGAGTGGGGGGAGTCAAGGCTGGGTGACAGGGTTCTATTTACTGGGGCAGAGTCTCGGGAGGAGAAGCTGGGCTGAGGGTGGGGAGGTGAAGATTTCAGTTTTGGATGAAACAGGGACTTTTTTTAAGAGTCCAGATTGTGTGTCCGTGATGGTTCTTTGATGACAGTCAGGAGCCCCTGAGCGTGGGCCTTTCAGATGGACATTATTCCTGAATCAAAACTTTTGCCATCTGCTCATCCCTAAAATGTGAAAGCAGAGAGAACGTATTTCCCGACGAGACTGGTGAGGAGGAAGGGAAATGGTCTTTAACTGCTTGCAGGACATATGTTCTTCATTCGACATCACATTTGTCTGGAGTGCTCAGCTCCTTCCTGGGGGATGTGGGGAGGGGGAGAGGAAAGAGGGAAAAAGATGTTGGGTGAGGCTGTGGCTTCCTAACAGGGCAACTTCAGGGTCAAAGACAGGTCTTCACAGCTGTCTCTCCAGGTTTCATCTGTCCTCACAGCCCAGCTCAAGTGCCACTTCTTCCAGGAAGCCTCCATGGGTCTTTCCTCTATCTGGACACTGAGCACAAGCAGCCAAGTTGTGATTAAACTTTTCCTGGGTGTCTCCCTCATGGTCTGCCTGCTAAGAAATTAGGTCTGGGCTTGTGGTTCCCAAACTCAGCTGCGTGTTGCAATCAACCAGGGAATTTTGAAAAATAAGGGTGGTTGGCCCCACCCCAAAGATCCTGCTATCACTGATCTGGGGTGCCGCCTGGGCATCAGGCATTGGAACAGCTCACCAGATGGACCTAACGTACAGCCGGCTAAAATTTAATAGCTGGTGAACTCCCCCCGACCCAGGCGCGTGGCTGTGCTTTTGTCTTAAGAATTTTCAGGAAGCTAAAGCAACCCTTCCACCCAGTGATTGCTTAAGGAGAAGGTGGCTATCCCTCTCAGCCAGGAGGACGGCTCTGCGGGAGTATTAAGTGGCCAGCGGAGATGAATTCCTGGATGAGGGGTTTTTGGCACACTGCCTGTGTCTCACTTTGCAGAGCCTGCACCTGACCGTGGAAGGGTGGCCTCCTCCTCTCAGAAGCCAGCCAGAAGGGGTCCCTGGGGCTGCTGCACGGAGGGAGGGAGTCGAGAGCCTCCCCGCACACGCAGGTTCGGAGACGCAGCACAGCCTAGTGCGGGACCAAGACTGCCCGGCCACCACTTTACGTCTGCCCCTCGGGAGCTGTGTGACTTTGGGGAAATGGCTTAAGCTCTCTGTGCTTTAGTTTCTTTACCAGTAAAATGGGGAAGATAATAGCAACTATCCTCCCATAATGCCATTGTGAGGAGCAAACGACCTCTAGGAGAAGATGCTTAGAACAGCACATGGCACAGAGGACCCCTGCTTCCGTTGGTGTGATCGCAGGGGCTAGTGCGCCCCCCATCGCCTTGGATCTAGTTTACAGTTTTCGGCAGGGCTGAGGCTGTACTTCCACACGGCCTCTGACCTCTCGGGCAGTGGTCGGTCCAAGGATGTGACAGTGAAGCTGGCGGGACCATGGGCTGTAGGTCCAGTCTGAGATCGGCGCCCACCCTTTGCCGATGTGGAGGACGTTACAATGGGGGTGGGGATTGAGATGGCCAAACTGTGGTGGGTTTGGGGCCGAGCTTTGCACCCTTGGATGCACATCGGAATCCTCTGGGGGAACTTTCAAAAGCCTCGCCCAGGCCACCCCCCTGACCAACAATAGCAGGATTGCTGTGGGTGGACCCAGCCACCATGACAAAGCGGTCTCCCCTATGTTACCGGCTCCCCCTCCCCCTACTTTCTCTCCCCTCATTGTGCCTGATTCGTCAGAACCACAGAGTGAGAGCAGCCTTAGGGGCCAGGCCTCCAAGACAGGGAAACTGAGGCCCCAAGCGGGGACAGACTTGCTCAAGGCTG
Organism: Ursus americanus; assembly: GCF_024610735.1. NCBI lineage: Eukaryota > Metazoa > Chordata > Mammalia > Carnivora > Ursidae > Ursus > Ursus americanus. Next base: position 14,148,103 of record NC_142144.1, read on the forward strand.
CAGAGTGGATCTGTGGGACAGCCTGGGGCCCCACGCCCTGGATTCCCCAACCTGCACTCCTTCCTCTGTCCCATATCGCCAGTGTTTCCCCTGTCCCGTCTGCTCGGTCACATTTCTGTTCCTGGCCCCTCTCCAAAGTGGCCTTGGATGGGGCTCTCTTCCTGCTTCTTCTAGACTTGGGTCTTGCGGCCAGAACGAGGGTTCCTGGTGGTGAAGGTGGAGAGTGGCACAGGCTGTGGGACCCTCCCTTGTCAGAGATGGCCTCCAGGGTCCAAGTCGGGCAAGCTTGATTTCCGGCTGGCATTTACTCGCAAGCCTCCTTTACGGATTCAATTCAATACACTTCCTCTCTCATCAACTCTGGGGGTGGGACACTGGGATTAGAAATGATTGACTAATCCATCTACACTTCACCTTAATCTAGAAAGACGCTCACATGTCTTAGAGCAAGTGTATTGTAAAATACACCAAATGTTGGCATCAATAAGAAAGAAAGAACAAAGGAAGAAAAACAGAGTGGACACGGAGGTGGGCCCAAATCCTAGCTGAACCACGATCCAATTTCCTTGTTTGTTCATTCATCCCTTTACTCATTTAGTTAGTGTTTCGTGATGACTTATTAATGAATGAATGAAATCTCCTTCATTTACTCCACCTTGCCTTCCATTCCGGGACACTTTTGTTTTATCTCAGGGAGAGCCACATTGAGCAGATATTTGCCACACAGCAATTCAGAAGACAAGGTGGGTCTACTTTTTGATGTAAAGGAGAAAGGCAGGCAAACCGGCCTGGGGAGAGAAGGAGGTAAAAGGGGACAGGCAGGGCATTGCAGAACCTGGCTGTTCAGACAAACCAAAATAAATTAAAAAAAGAGGAAAGAGTTGTGGCACCTTCCAGGAGAAGGCTCAAAGCTGCTTCCTGTCTCACCTCTGTGGGGACATTTCAGTACGTTAGCTTCGTGTATTGGAAAAGGGTGAAGAGACTCCGATCTCTGGAAGAGCCTAGTTAATATACCCTAGTGGCCAAGGTGTCCTTTAAACTCAGAGCACCTTCTGGAACCAGAGTTCTATCCTCAGCTGCAGGTGGGATTGACCAAGCTTTTCTGGGATTCCTTCTCCTCCATCTTGCAGAGGACTGGGATCCAGGGAGGTTAGGGAACCCCATGGTCATCGCTGTAAGCAGTATAAGCCCAACCTTCCGGACAGCAAGCTTGGACCACTCCACCTTGTGCCGCCCCTGTGGCCTAGCCCTCTGTGAGAGCTCTCTCTGCTAGCATACCCACCCAAGGCTGTCCTTTCCTAGCTTTGTGGTCACCTCCCCCATCAGACTCTGATGCCTTTCGGGAAGTGACCTAGTGTGACACGGATCTGTAGCCCCAGCAGGCTGCCCAAGGCCTGGCCCTTAGTAGATGCCTTAGCGGAGCAATCAGATCTGGATTCAGGTCTGTCTGATACCCGTGCTCACGGCCACCTTGCTCTTCACCTCCAGGGAAAGGCCTAAGGAGCCCTGAGTCTGCACAGCGCTTTGCCTTCTGGTGAGGCCCCTGGCAGCACCTTGCTTTGAGACCTTGGGTAAGTCCCCAGGCTTTTCGTGCTTCCGTGTTCACAGGGGAGTTCTAGAAGACCAGCTAGAAGATGTTTCCCTGTCCAGCCCTTGAAATGTGTGCTCATTGGAGCCTTCGACTCTGACTCTCCGACCTGCTGGGGAACAGGGTCATATTCCAGGAGAGGAGTTTGGTCTGAGCACCTGTGTGCACGTGCGTGTGCATGCCTCTTGTTTGGTCCCTCAAACCTCCTGATCACAAAGTCACAGGAAAGAGCTCACCAGATATGCCCCAACCACACGGATTTCTCTGTCTCATGTACTAAGCAATAGATCGCTTTCCAAATCGTGTGTATTAGGGCCATGGTGAAGCCAGTAACCAAGACTCGGAAGAAAATGTGTTTTTCTTGCTCTTAGAGCAGAGTAACTCACCACCCCCAACCCATTTATATTAAAATCTTTGGGGCGCCTGGGTAGCACAGTCGTTAAGCGTCTGCCTTCAGCTCAGGGCGTGATCCCGGCGTTCTGGGATCGAGCCCCGCATCAGGCTCCTCCGCTGGGAGCCTGCTTCTTCCTCTCCTACTCCCCTTGCTTGTGTTCCCTCTCTCTCTGGCTGTCTCTATGTCAAATAAATAAATAAAAATCTTAAAAAAAAACAAAACAAAATCTCTTAAACATTTCCTCTTAACAATGAAAAAAAACCACGCTGTAATCCTCAGAGGCCTCAGTTATGAGTATCAGAAGACTCATCTTTAAGTCTCTTCATTGAAATTTCTTTACCCTAATGGAGGGTATTAATGGTGGACTTCCCCCCCCCATCAAATAAAAATATGGAATGTGCGACTCGGAGCTGCCCCCAAAAGCCTTTCTGGTTTCTCCACTTCCCACAGCCTCATGCTTTTGCCAAAGTTTATGAGTCTGTAATTTCCTGGAAGTTTATATAGCATGAAAGAAGGAGAAGTGATAAAATATGCAATTTAATTGCAAAAACCACGTACTAATCTCTCTAATGTGCTAGATTAAGACTGTAATGTGAGAAGCTACAAGGTGGTTAAACTGATTTAGAGCAAATTGGACCCCTAAGTCTCTTTGTCTGTGCCCATATTTTATGCCACCCAGACCTAACAATTTATTTTGTTTTGGTTATTGATTGATAGTTGAAGAAAAATAATGTCACATCAGGCTGTACGTTATTGGCATAATCTCTCGGGCTGGGCTGGGTGAATACCTCTAAGTCCAATCCTGCTCTGGGCCGTGTACCAGCCAGGGGACCCAGCTCTGCTCTGAGGCCACAAACATCCCCTTCCGGAGTCACTGCCCAGCCGCCCGGGGTTGGTTCCTGCCGGCAGATACAGCCCTCTGGGCAGCATCATCCTGGAGCTGCAACTCTGCCCCAGGGGCCCCCACTCTCACCGGTGGGCGGGAGGACAGGGCTCTGAGACCGCGGGGATGGGCTGCCAGCTTGGCTCTTCACTTACCGGTCACGCCACTCTCTGAGCTGAAGTTCCGTCATGGGAAATGAGGTGTTCACACCCATCTCATGGTATGAGGAGAGGACCCAGTGAGTTGATCTACCAAGTTCAGGACCCCTCAAAGGCCCCCAATTATGGGTAACTCCCTCCCCTTTATTTCAGATTCTCTGAGAATCGGAGGGACTTCAGGATCATCTTAATAATACCATCATCTTAAAGCTTTGAAGCATTTAAAGCCATTTATTAGGGGGGGGAGCAATCCAGATTTTATTTATCAATTTTATTTTTGTAGGTATTTGCCTAAGGTCTCCTATGTGCTCTCATTATATTTCATCCTTACAGCTCCTTCTAAATCTGTCTTTCCTGCCCCCACCCGATTGTGAAACTTTGGATGGTAGAGATTCTGTCTTTTTATCCCCAAACCATCTGCCACGCCCCCCACACTGCCTTCCATTGTGCGGGGGCAGCGGGCACACCTGCATCAAGCGACGTGAGACAGAACTCTACCAGGAAGAATACATGACACGAGAGCATCACACACATCTCAGAACCGGCCCCACAATCCACACACTAGGGGATCCCTTCCACCAGCCCGGTCCTTCGTGTCGTGGGAGATTACAGTGGACGCTGTGCGTGCCACCCCGGTCCCCTGTCCAGACCCTGGCTCCCAGCGGCTGGAAGGGGTGGGTGCTGTTGGCTCCCAGCTGGGTTGTCTTGGCAATTGCCCTGGCTGAACGGGGCCCCCTCACCCAAGGTCATGCTCCATACCTGGGGAACACGTATGGTTTGGGGTAAAAGACCTGGCCCCCATGGCTCCACTTGGGTCAACTTTATAAGGTCATCTCTCTTTCTGTTAAGATTTATTTATTTTTGAGAGTGAGAGAGAGCGAGAGAGAGAGGGAAAGCAAGAGCGGGGCAAGGGGCAGAGGGAGAGAATATCCAAGCCAACTCCCACTGAGCGCGGAACCCAACCCAGGGCTCGATCTCACAAACCATGAGATCAGGACCTGAGCCGAAGCCAAGAGTCAGACGCTCAACCAACAGAGCCACCCAGGTGCCCCTCTATGGTCATCCCTGTGCAACTCAGAGCTCCTTTTGGGATCCTCTGGGGCCTCTGTTAGCACGGTGTCAGCTTCTCCCTCTGCCTGACCTTAGGATCCCAACGCCCTCAGGTATTGGTTCTGAGAACACCCCAGTAAACATGTGCATGCAGATGTCTGTCTTAGATTAGAGTCCGTTTCCAGGAATCTGATCTATGAGCTGACACAGGAGAATAGACATTTATCCTGAGAACAGCAAGTTGGTGTGAAAAGGAGAAGAGGAGCTTCATGACCTTGGTCATGTCACTCCCGAGTCTGAACCTCAGTTCCCATCTGCACGTGGATGGGGAATAGAGACTGGTGAGTGTCAGCCCCAATCCTTTCTCCCCTTTGTTCACAATGATTGCATTGCAGCTGGGGACGTGCTGAATTTCTCAGGCTCCCCCATCGTTAGGGGACCTGGAGGCTTGCGCATCAACAGAAAGCCTGGGTCTGGACTTTGACCTTAGCTTGCCTCTTCTCTACTCTTCTTCTTTCCTGTGACTTGACACCTGGAGGTCATGGTGACACAGTGTTGACCAAGGAGATGATGACACCATCCTAGGGTTGAAGGAGCAAAAAGATGAAGGGGGTAGGTCCCTGAACATCTGTGTGGAGCAGAGCTGCTCGCAGATCCAGGCTACTTATGTGAATTCTGCTGAACAAGAGAGAAACACACTTCTTTGTTCTTCCATTCAGCTGACTATCACCCCCCCACAAACACAGACTTTCCAGCTGATGCTAGACAAACTTCAGTGCTTTGGAGAGCATTCGTTTTCTTTCCAGCTATAGCTTTATATGATTGTAGAAAACCAACTGATTTTTGAAACAATTTATTCGTTCATTCCTCTATCCACCCATTCATTTATTTGGCATTTACTGAAAGATCTGCTCAGCCCTGGGGATTAGACCTGAACAAGATACAGGGGCTGCTAGTCTCGTGTGGGGAGAAAGATGCTTGAGTGTCTCCAAGTGACACGGTGAGATAGGTCGCTACTAAGTCCCCCCAGGAAGAGGTATTAACTGCTATGAAGGTGGGACCGGAAGGCATCACAAAATTATATTTTGAATACAGAATATGAAAAGATGGTTTGAACTGGACCCTGAGGGACGAGTAGGAGTTTGTCAGAGAATAAGCAGAATGGACGTTTTAGGCAGAAAAACGAGGGCGCAAATGGTAGGTTTTGGAAACTGCAGATTTTGGTGGTGCAAGTGCAGGGTGGGGGAGTGGTGGGGTAAATGGGAAGGGGCTTGAGTGCTAAGAGTTGACTCCATCCTGGGGTGCCTGGGTGGCTCAGTCGTTAAGCGTCTGCCTTTGGCTCAGGTCATGATCCCAAGGTCCTGGGATCGAGCCCCGCATTGGGCTCCCTGCTCCGTGGGAAGCCGGCTTCTCCCTCTCCCCTGCCTGCTGCTCCCCCTACTTGTGCTCTCTCTCTCTGTCAAATAAATAAAATCTTTAAAAAAGAGTTGACTGCATCCTGGCAGCAAGAGGGGCTCAATGAAGGTTTAAGTGGGGCAGTGGCGGGACCCCAGCTGGGGACATGTGAGGGTCTAGCCTGTGAGAAGAGCAAGAGCTAGAAGGGGAGACTGAGGGGATGAGGCCACTTGGGAGACCCTGGCTTGCCCCACTGTGTACGATCGCAGGGGCAAGGAGAAGGAAAGGTCACTTTGGTCACCTTGGCAGAGACTCACCAGGCCACGAGAGCTAAGGCTCCAGGCAAGGGCGTCCTTCTGTTCATCAGCGGATCCCTGATGCCTGGCACCCAGTGGGTGCTTGGTAGATGCTTGAGGAACCCGCGGATGGAGGTGGGAAGGGAAGAAACAGGGTGCTCTTTGGGGGTGGGGGGATTTGAGGTGACAAAATTAGAGGGATGGAGAGAGGAAGGATGCACGGCAGTCATTTGTCTTTCAGAGCTGTCGCCAGCCTGGCTTTCTGTGCAGAGCACACAGGTCCACATCATGTGGGGCTTGGCAGCAATCTCCTCTGCTGTTCCCCCCCCCCCCCCGGCTTCTTAACCTTGGTCCCCCCCACCTCCACTCTGGCACCTGGAGGGGGCTCCAGGAATAAATGGATGCCTTCCCCCCCTACCAATTTGCTATTTTTTTTTCTTCTTCAAAAATTAATGTATTGCATCTTCATATGATGGAAATTAAAAATCACCTCTGCATTACCAGCTTGGCAGGGTAGGGGGGGAGGCAAGGGCAGCAAACTCGGCTCTCTCGTTTCATTCAACCATCTTTAGTTAAGGTACCGTCAGCATTTTCCATTGTGGACTTTATTTTCCAGATTTCGGGCTCGGTGTGGGACAGAAAGGAACCAGTCACCGGGAAACTTCCTGCAGAAAGGGCATTTGTCAGCTCAGCCTTGCTGGGTTCCCTCTGCCTTCCTGGCTTTCCTGCCCCAGGGGCTCCATAGACTCCTGGAGGCTTGCGCTGCCCCCCTGCAGACAGGCTAACGGAATCCCTCTGCAGAGTTGAGAAGACTCCTAGAATGGATTAGAAATTATGCGAGTTAACCTGGGCCCCAATGGGTCAAACTCGATGGGGAGGAGCCCTAGGAGTCAGGTAGGGGTAGAGGGTGGGCTGGGTGTGGGGGACTCTATGACCCCCTCGAGCTGATATCCGAGCCCTCCGATTTTCTTCCTGCCACATGTCCAGCTTCTGCATAAGAGGTGCCTCAAAGAAGAAGTTCTGTGGCTAAAGAGTTTGGCCAGCCTGCCTACCCATTTTACAGACCGGGAGAATGGAGCCTGGCTGGAGAATGCGAGTTGCCCACATGGACAGGGCACATTGAGAGTCAACACAGAGTCTCAGAAAGTGACCTGACATCTCTTAGCTTGGATCTCTTGTCTGTAAAATGTGGGAAGGGGTACAATCCAGGTCCTGCTGAGGTATGTGGACTAAATGCAATTTCATAAATGTGCAGACCTTGTTGTCAGATGAAAGTTGGTACGTCCTCTTTGGCAAATCTGCAGTATCGAAGCAAGCTGAATACCCCTGGGAATCCACCTATCCAACAGAAATGAGTGCTTGTATCCTACAAAGGACAAGGACAAGAATGTTCCCGGCAGCTATATTCATAATAGCCCCTAACTGGACACTGTCCAAATATCCATCAATGGCAGAATGGATAGATAGTGGTGTAGTCACATAATGAAATACTACACAGCAATAAAAAAGGACAAATAGGGGCTCTACACAACGACAGAAGGTCACAAATGCAATATCCAAGGGTATGAAGCCAGGCACAAAAAAGTGTTTATGGTATAATCCCATCTATATGAAAATTAAGAACAGGCAAAAGTACCAAATGGAGTTGGGGCTCAGAACAGTAGTTTCCTTTGGGGAGAAGTGATTTGGAGGGGGTATAAAAGTGTGGAGGGGGGCTAGAAATGTTCTAGGTCGTGATTTGGGTGGTGGCTTCACAGGTAAGTGCAAATGGAAGATTAATCAAATTGCACCTGTTAGAACGTTGCATGTCATTGTATGCAAATTATTAAAAACATAAAGAAAGAGGGGTGCCTGGGTGCCTCCGTCGGTTGAGCGTTCGACTCTTGGTTTTGGCTCAGGTCGTGATCTCAGGGTCGTGGGATGGAGCCCTGTGTTGGGCTCCGTGCTCAGTAGGGAGTCTGCTTGACACGCTCTCTCTCCCTCTCCCTCTGCCCCTCCTCCCCCATGCTCTCTCTCTCTCAAATAAATAAAAATACATAAACAAAGAAATTATAGGCCCCACCCTAGAGTTTCAAATTCAGTGAGCTGGGATGGGATCTGGAATCTTGCTTTACTTAGAAGCTCCTTGGTGATGCTGATGTGGTTCACAGCCCACACCTTAAGGAGCACTGGTCTAAGTGGTCCTCAGAAGCAAATGGAAAACAATCCATTCAGCATCCCACGTACCAGTGAAGTCCAATCTGCCAAGGTCTCACTCACACGTCACTTCCCTTCTGCCCTCTGAACCTCACATGGAGCCCCATTTGCCTCCAATGACTTAGCTGCAAGGGCATCTGGGAAATGTAGTTTTTAGTTTCTAAGTCTTGCCTCCACAAATGGAGCCCCATTTGCTTCCGATGCCTTAGCTGCAAGGGCATCTGGGAAATGTAGTTTTTAGCTTCTGAGTCTTGCTGTATCGGCAGGTACGTAGAAGGGGGATAGGTCCCAAGTGACACTGGACCACACTTCTAGAGTTCCCACTGAGCAGCCAGCTCGTGACACTCCATATAGTCAGGACACTGACATGAACATGAGTATTCTGCTGGGTGACTTGAGTTAATTGCAGCTGTTGTCTCCAGGGGATTCTGGACATTTTTCCCAGTCTAGGGGAGTCAAGTTTTAGGTTGGAAAGTCTGATAAGAGTTGTTAGCAAAGACAGTTCTTCCCTTGTTTGGCTCAACGATACAAAGACGAAATCAAAATTTAGTTAGCCCTAGAGGTAGAAGAAACAATCCCCTGCACTACCCGCTTCCCACCCATTTCTCAGATGGGGAGACCGAGGCCCCCAAAAGGACAAAGTTCACCTGGGCAGAGCTGGGACTTAAAACTCATGTGCCTTCATGTCTCGTTAGAAAGTACTTTGTTCTCTGTGATTCCTTCTGTTCCTCCTTTGTCCCTGTGCCAAGAGCAGGGCAGAAATTGTTATTTTATAGATAAGGAAGCTGAGGCCCTGACAAGGTGAGCAAGGGCTGAATTACAACCCACACAGCAATCATGGTCCTTTTGCCCGGTGCAGCCCAGAGCCAGGGGACTCAGGGAAGGTCCTGGGCAAGAGGGCAGCCTCATCGTATGGGATCATCACTGCCTTCCTTCCACTCAGCTGCACCCCTCCGGCTTGCCTCAAGGCTAACCACCGGCTTCCCCACTCCAGATCCTAACAGAACAGAAAGAACTTCTTTTACTAGTGGTTCTTATAAATTTTTCGGCTAGTCAAGTCTCGTCTTTTGCTGTACAACCACCCTCCCCTCCTTTGGATACGCTTAATGTTTTAAATGTGACAAAATTTACATAACGGAAAATTTACCGTCTTGAGTATTTTTGTGTGCAGCTCAGGGGCATCAAGTGCATTCACTTTGTTGTGCAAACATCACCACCATCCATCTCCAGGACTCTTCCCAGCTCCATGAAACAGCTCCCACCCCCCCCTTCTCCCAGCCGCTGGCAACCGCCTTGAGCTTCCTGTCTCTATGAACTTGACTACTCTAGGTACCTCATGTAAATGCGATCACACAGCTTTTGTCGTTTTGTGTCTGGCTTGTTTCACTTAATGTAATGTCCTCAGGGTTCATTCACGCTGTAGCCTGTGTCTGAACTTCCTTCCTTTTTAAGGCCGAATAATATTCTATTGTATGTAGGTAACACATTTTGTCTATCCACTGGTTGCTTCCACCTTTTGGTAATTGTGAATAATGCTGCTATGGACACAGATGCACGAATCTCTGTTTTGAGTCTCGGCTTTCAATTCTTTTGGGGATATACTTAGAAGTGGAATTACTGGATCATTTGGTAGTTCTATTTTTAATGTTTTGAGTTTTGAGGGTTCACCATACTGGTTTCCATAGCGGCTGCACGATTTTGCATTCCCACCAGCAATGCACAAGCTTCCAGGTTCTCCACATCCTGGTGAATTCTTGTTATTTTGTTTTTTGTTTTTTGTTTTTGTTGTTGTTCACAGGTTCATGTCAGTGTCCTGAGTTGTTTTGCTGTGATAGTAGCCATCCTAATGGGTATGAGGTGGCTGCTGGCCATCCCATCTCTTCCCATCCCATCCCATCCCATCCCATCCCATCCCATCCCACCCCATCCCACCCCATCCTTTCCCATCCCATCCAACCCCATCCCATCCCATCCCACCCCATCCTTTCCCATCCCATCCCATCCCACCCCATCCCACCCCATCCTTTCCCATCCCATCCAACCCCATCCCATCCCATCCAACCCCATCCCATCTCATCCCTTCACTTCCCAATCCATCCCTTCCCAACCCATCCCTTCCCTTCCCTTCCCTTCCCATCCCATCTCATCCTTTTCCATCCCATCCCATCCCATCCCATCCCATCCCATCCCATCCCATCCCATTGTTGGAAACTTGATGTAATCATTGAAGAAAAGAATCCAGCACCCGGGGAAGCTGTGACTCCTGATGAGTCTCAGAAGCTCATGAGACTCACCCAGCAGCGGTGGCACACAAGGAAGAGTGGAAGAAGGTCCAAAAGGGCAGCCAAGTGCAACGTCTTTCTCGTCTCCTTCCAAACAGCAAACACTTCCTGAGTCTAGAGGAAGCATTTCTGTACACACCAGACTATTGAAATCGGCGTGTGGAAATGCCTTCGCTACATTCTTAAGCTCTTCTTCCCTTTTTAGCCTCTGGAAGAGGAGTTTTATTTTGCCTTCACAGTGGCACAGTAATAACCACATAGTTTAAACATAAGTTTTCTTGTGCATTTCCTTGTTGAATTTTGCACATTGAAATTTTTATATTCATGCATTCTTTTATGATGCCTAAATGTTTTCCTTGAAATGTGTATTGATTTGTAAATTAGATTGTCTTCTGTAATAAAATACCATTTGCACAAAAAAAGCTTTGTTGTTACAGAAGGTATGGAGGGGGAGCCGGAGGGGTGTGGTGGTGGCCGCAGCGAGGCTTGGAGGAGGGGGTGAAAGGCACAAAGGGAAGAGATGTGGCCTGGGCTAGGGTGCTGGCAGTGGGGATCCCTGGGTGGTGGGGGCTAGGGTAGACAAGATGCATTTCAGAGACAATCTAAAGGATGTGGTGGCCAGTCTGTGGTCAGGCCTGAGGGAGGAAAAGTCGGGGTCCAGAATGCCTTCCATATTTCTGGCTTCATGAGTTGGGGTGGTGGAGAAGGCAGGGAACAGAACAGAGGTGTTGATGACCTTTTCTGCTTAAACCTTAAAGGGCCACTCAAGCTTCAGGACATGTTCCATAAGACAGAGGCAGGGGACTGGGGGAAGACGAGAAGGGGAGATTGGGAGATGGGTGGCTAAGGGCCCTACAGTTAGGCTTCAATGTGTGAACTTTGACCTCCTGGGATGGAGAGACAACACGGCCCAGACACTAGAACCCAGCTGTCCTGACTCTGGGGATGGGGAAGGGGCCTGAGAACTCTTGGCCCCCAAGCTATTTCTTGGGTTGGTGTCCTGAGGGCACGCCCACCCTTACACGTCTCTCCCCTTCAAGGGCACCCATCCTTGGCTGAGGATCCAACACCCACATGAGTCAGAATGACCTGTGTTCCAGTCCAACCCTCTCTCACCAGCTCCGCTCCCCAAGTCTCAAGTTCCTCCTGGGTCATGTGGGGACACATGCCTCCATACCAGGGTTTAATGACTTAGGCACATAGAAAGGCTGGTGGACAGCTTGACAGGTGTCTTGCAGGCATTCTGTAAACAATTGTTGAATCTGCATCATTTCTGAGTCTGCCTGGATGCCCCCTCCTCTAGGAAGCCTTCTCTGGTTCCCCCCCCTAATCAGTAAGATTGAATACAATCCCCCTTCTCTATGCCACCAATTCACCTCACTGTGCACCTCATTGTCTGTCTCCTTGAGCACAGGGCTGGTATTACTTAGCAGGATGGTTTCATTTTGGCATCATATATACCCTATCTTGGCTGGTTCCTCACTGCGGCATCTGGGGCAAGTCTGTTAGTATCTCTGAGCCTTGCTTCTCCCCTCTGCAAAATGGCAACGCTATCAATTGTACCTGCCTCTTAGGACCATTGTGAGAATTAAAGGAGAAAACACACATACACAGTCTTAGAACCATGCCTGGCCCAGTGTGTGAGCCATTTATCCATCATTACTCGTTATCATTATTGCTGACATCTTTGCTTGTAGGTCTATGGGACTAAGAATCAGTAGACCTGGGTTCTGATCGTGGGCTTTTCTTATGTTGATCTTTAGTGAACTCTTGTTGTACCTAGAACTGTTCTAGATCAGTGGTTAGGTAAGGAATGGGAGGGCTTCATAATAAAGAGAAGCTCTAGTTACACCATTCTTTTTGTGATCACGGTGGACGCAGACCAGGGGACCAACACGATTGTGGAAAGGCTTTGTGGGGAAGAGACTCTAGGGTGGTCCCTGCCTTCTCTCCTGTGACCCCAGGGGCTGCTGTCTGGGAGCCCACGTTCTGGTGGCACCTGGTTGAAGCCAGTGGGGTCCCAGCTCCCCATCCCTGGAGCCCTCCCACGGAGCATCGGCAGAAGCCCTCTGCCCACCTACCCCCAAGCCTTTGGGCCTTGCCCTGTGCACACACATATGTATTGGGGAGATGCTTCTCTTAATCATATCTTGAATTAATGCAGGCCTCGTTCTTTCCCAGCTCTCATTACCCTCTTAATTAACTCGGCACAGATGGAAAAAGTCGGAATTGCTCTAGCCGAGTTGTTCTGCTAGTTTTAAAATGAGATGGCAGATGGGAGGACGAGGTGGAACGGGCCGGCTCGGAGGGAGGAGAGGAGTTTTCAAGCTGTCACCGGAGCGTCAACAAACGCTCCATCTGTCGGTGGTGAGGCCGGGCCGAGGCCCTGTGCGAGTGGCTGGCGTTCATAGGGCCGCATGGGGCCAAGGCACAGAGGCGCGGGCTGCACGGCTGCCCGGGACGCGGTCCCCAGCACCGGGATGGGCGCGGGGGCTTATGGGGTCCCGATGCGGTGGACAGCTCTACCGCAGACCGTGACCCGAACGCTTCTGCCCCCACTGCTGTTTTGGGAGCTGAGGAAGCCTTTTCTTTTCCTTCTTACCTAAAATAGTCTCGAGGAATGAATTATGTCGACTCCACGCGACTGTCGGAGTGAACTTTGGGAAACGCACATCACTTTGCTGCTTGAGTGACACGGGCTCCTCGTGGCCTTCCAGGCAGCCCGCCCTGCCCCATTCTGCAGCCCCATCTTCCCCGGCCCTCTACTTGCCCCATGCCGCCTTCAGCCGCAAAGACCTGCTGTGGTCTTTCTGTGCCTCTTGTGCCTCTGGGCGTTGGCATTTCCTGTTCCCTCTGCGGAGCCGGCCCCTCCTTCTCATCCTTCAAGACCAGCTGTGTTAGGTACCCTTCCGAGTCCTCGCTCTGCTCCTGTGTTTCTCCCATCAACGTGTTTTTGCAAATCCTTTGCTGTGAATGAATTAAGAAATGGTTCTTCACGGGGCGCCTGGGTGGCTCAGTCGTTAAGCGACTGTCTTCTGCTCAGGGTGTGATTCCAGAGTCCTGGGATCGAGTTCCACATCAGGCTCCTCCGCTGGGAACCTGCTTCTTCCTCTCCCACTCCCCCTGCCTGTGTTCCCTCTCTCGCTGGCTGTCTCTCTCTGTCAAATAAATAAATAAAATCTTAACGAAAAAAAACAAAACAAAACAAAAAAAAAAACTGGTTCTTCAGCAGCTCAGAACCGGGTACGTGCTCTGTTTGGGGTTGCGTCTCAACCTGCAAAGATCATAGAGCCTTAGCATTCAAAAAGATCTCAGGAACCTCTTAGAGGGCAGGAACCCCTTCTAGTATATCCCAGACTGGTGAGTTCTCAGGCTTGGCTTGCTTACTCACAGGGACGGGGAACTCACTCTCATAAAATAAACACTCTTGGTGGACAGGTCTGTTTGTTCCACTGTTCTCTGGGCTGGGCCGTGATTGGACTCTGTGTGATGTGGATGGAATAAAATCTGCCCCCTCTCCTGCAGGCCAGTCCTTCCCGGGCTTGACAACAAGGTCTGTCCTGGGGCTGCCACGCTCAGTGACACACCGTGGAAGGTAGCACCTGCTGACCGCTCTCTGACTCTGTCAGATGACAGGGTCTTAGGATCACTGGCCATTCTGTCTTATGTCCTGAGGTGTGTTGACAGAGCTCAGACTTCGGAGTCAGACTTGGCGTCAAGCCCATTTACTAGTTGTGAGACCTCAAACAAGTCCTTAACCTCTCTGAGCCTTGGCTTGTGCGTCTGTAAAATGGGGCTTGAATCAGATGGTTGTTGCGTCTCTTTCTGTTGTGACCCGTGAGGTTCCAAGACTGTTGCCTCTGAGCCTCCTCCTTCTGGTTCAGGGACCTCTCATCTGACCTCCTGACTCTTGTCCCCCTGCCCTCATTCCTCTATCATAATACCTGGTTCATCACACTGACTGTCTGGCTCCCTTCACCAGCTGTTCCTAAAACTCAGTTCTGATCAAGTCACTCCTGTGCTTCCGTCTTCATTCTCCATCAGCCGTGGAGTTCTGTCCCGGCTCCCTTGCCTGTGTCCCCAGATCCCTAAGCGGTAACTGCACTCTCTACTTCCCCCCGCCCCCCGAGTTCTCCAAACACACATTCTACCACTTCACACACACCGTTATGACCACCTGCAAATCCCTTTCCCCTGGCTCTTGTCAGCTACTGACTCCTACTGATACTGCAAAACCCTATTTGGATGTCACCTTCTGTCTGAGGCTTTTCCAGATCATTCTTTCCTTCTGAGAGAAGTGAACCATTCCTTCTTCTAGACCCCTTTACAAGTGCAGTACTGCCCTGAGCACAGCGTGTTTGAAGAACCCTTTCCTGCCGTTGTCTTTCTTCTGTAAATTTCACCCGATTCCTCTCCGTCCTCCGCACCAGGGACAGAGCCTGGCAGGCCGATGTCCCCACCTTCCTGACTGTGCTGCTGCACTTCTGACCCCTGTCTCTTTCCTCACTTTTTTCAAGTGAAAATGACAGCGGCTCTTAATCAGAAATTCTTAATCACACCACATTATCCTTCCGAGATGCTTTTACCTCCAGGAACCCATTGATTCTCCACTCTAAATTACTATAATTACCACAAATGATAAAATAGCAGCTTTCCCAGTTTTCTTTACCCTTGCCAATTTGCATATGCTAATGCACGAACATCTCCCCTCGCCCCCCCCACCCCCCACCCCTCCTGCTGGCTCTTCTAAGACAATTTTTGTGTTTGCACTTACTTTGCCCCACTGCAACTCAGGGCTGGATCTGGGCAGGGAGGACAGAAGTTTCCAGAAGGTCTTAATCCATCCAAGGAATGGAAAAAATAAATTTCCTGTCCTAAAAAGCATAGTGAATATAGGGACACAGATCTTCTGCGAGCTCAGGAGAAGGTGGGGTGGGGGAGGCAGAGGGCACCCTCCGCTGAGAGGCAGGTGAGGCCTGGGCTCATGTTGTTGCCTCTGATAGTCTTGGCCTGGTGCCCTTGCTCTCTGAAACTCACACCCTTCTCCTGGAAACTGGGAGGCTATAGCCATTTGGCAGTTTATAATGAGGAAGAAATACGACCTTTCTTGTTTGTTTTAAAAAACTATGGTAAAATATACATACCCTAAACTCTACCATCTTAACCATATAACGTGTACAGCTCAGTGGCGTTAAGCACATTCACGACGTTGTGCAAACATTACCCCTTCCATCTCCAGAACTCTTCTCGTCTTGCAAAACTGAAACTCTGCCCCCATTAAACACTGTCTCCCTATCCTCTCCCCGCCCGGCCCTCGGCAACCACTTTCTGCCTCTATGAACTTGACGGCTTCCGTTGCATGTTTGAGCCACATTTTGCTTATCCAATCATTCATTGCTGGATACTTGGGTTGCTAAAAAATACCCTCCGACAAGCTTAAATATTTTCTAAAATTTACAGACGGCACAATTTTAGGAGGTGGAGGTGGTTAGGACAGTGAACTGTGGTGTTACACTTGACCTTGAGTCCTGGCCAGGTTGTCCTTGGGCTCCTTACCTCAGTGTCTATCCCATGGGGCTGTTGTGAAGTTAACAATCTAAAGGCACGTACAGGGTTTAGCACAGGGATGGACCCGCAGGAAGCATTCATTCTTTTAGTCATTTAGTCATTCATTCAACAAATCTCTACTAAGCACCTACTACGCTCCAGGCACTGAGCTAAGCGTTTGCCATAGAACCACGTGTGTCTTTCACGATGCTGACCTCAAAAAGGCAAGAGAGACTACCATCAAATAAGTAAGAGAAAGCACATTATGTCAGACAGTGGTAAATTCTATGGATTGACAGAGAGCAGATTACAAGGGATAGTGAGTGCTTGGGGAGGGGGCAGTTTTATCGCATACAGGGTGAGCAGGAAAGTTCTCCTGAGGACATGAGAAATGCAAGGGTGAGCCTGGTAAGGATTACTAGAAATAGAGAGAAGAGAAAATGCAAAGACTTTTAGGGGGGAGCATGCATGGAATGTTCTAGGAATAGGAACATGTCTAGTGTGGCTGGAGAAATTTAAAATAGAGCGTAGCAGGAGATAAGGGCAGAGAGGTAGCTGGGGGAGAGAACTGCAGGGCTAGGTGAGCCGGGGTGGGAGAGCAGCTGGCACTGAGGAATTCTAAGCAGGGAAGTGATGGGGTCTGACTCCTGTTTAAAAAGCATTGCTCTGCCTGCCAGGTTGAGAATCAACTGTAGTGTCGGCAAGGGTGGAGATAGGAAGACCTATGACTGAAATAATCCAGGCCAGGAATTGGCAAACGTTTTCTATACAGTTCCAGAGAGTAAATGTGCTTGGCTTTGCGGGGCCATAGCGTCTCTGCTGCAATTACTCAGTTCTGCCCTTGGAATGCAAAAGCAGCCGTGGACAATATGTAAACAAATGGGTGTGACTGTGTTCCAATAAAACTTTATTTATAAAAACAGATGGTCGGCTGGATTTGGCTGATGGGCTATAGTTACTGATGCTGGCTTTAGCTAAATATTGGTGAGTTGGACCAGGGTGTGGCAATGGGGCCACAGGAAGTGGCTGAACGTGGGATATATTTTGAAGGTAATATCAGCGGAATTTGTTGTTGATCCAAGACATGCCAGTTACTGAGATGAGAGAGTCTGGGTGTAAGAGGTGTTCTTAGGGCGTGAGGAGAATTAGGAATTTGGTTTCTAACGTACTAAGTTTGAGATGGGCCTTAGACATCCAAGGTGGATATATAAGTCTGGAGTTTAAGAGAGAGACTGAGGGTGGAGGAGGAATTTTGGAGTTATCTAGATGGATCTGAAGATACGAGACCGGATGAAATCATTTATGGGAAGGGAGTGGATAGAGAAGAAAAGCCTGCCAAGGACTGAGCCCTGGGGGTGCTGAAAGAGATGAGGAGCAACCCACTGGTCAAGGAGACTGAGGAGGGGTGGTCACTGAGGTATGAGGAAAACCCAGAGAGTGTGGTGTCCTGGAAGCAAAGCGAAGGAAGTGTATCTATGTGGAAATGCTCAATTTCTAAATGTTACTGCTGTGGGTTGTTGTCTACCAGAAACCCCAGTATGTGACCTTCTTTGGAAATAGGGTCTTTGCAGATGCAACTAGCTAAGATGAGGTCATACTGAATTACGGTGGCCCTACATCCAGTGACTGGTGTCCTCTAAGAGCGGACACACGAGACACACAGAGGGAAAGGGCTGTGTGTGAATGGAGGCAGGTAGAGCGATTGTGGTGATGCAGCTATAATCCAAGGAACACCAAGGAAGTCCAGTAACCACCAGAAACCGGAAGATGCAAGGAGAGCCTTCCCTGGAAATGTCAGAGGGAACGGGACCCTACTGACACCTGGATTTTGGATTTCTGGCCTCTAGATTTTTATAAATAAGTTTCTGTTCTTTTAAGTTACCTAGTTTCTGGTACTTTGCTTGAGAAGCCCTGAAAAATTAATACATGTTGCTGATGGGTTAAGTAGGATCAGGACAGACAAAGGACCTTGGATTTGGCAACACTGGATGACCTTGACAAGAGCTGTTTTCACTAACGTGGTGGGTGTGAAAGTCTGATTGGAGCAGATTCCAGAAAGAACAGGAGAGAAGGCATCAGACACTGTGAGCGTGACCCATTTTTTCATTTTAAAGGGAGTGGGGGGAAGGGTGCTGTTTGGGAAGAATGGGAGAAATAAGACATGTCTTATGTTGAAGGGGACAATCCAGTAGAGAGGCAAGAAACCATGATGCAGGAGAGTGGGGAGAATGAGTGGTGTCCTCCAGGACTGCATCAGTGGGCATGGGGAAAGGCTGCAGTATGGGGAGGTCATTCATACCAGTGGGAGGGAAAGCAGTGAGCTTGGGTGGGTGTGGCTGGCACAGGTGTTCGAGGGACCTGTAAGGAGTTCTTTTCTGGTTGCTTTTATTGTCTCAGTGAAACAGAAGTCAAAGAAATGAGCAGCAATTAAGGCTGGGGAGGAAACAACAAGGTTTGAGTGGAGAGAGAGGTTAGGTGGTCGTGTGTGTGTGTGTGTGTGTGTGTGTGTGTGTGTGTGTGTGTGTGTGTGATTCTCACTAGGGAAGTGTATTTGGCTGGCTACGCAGCCCAAAGGGCCTGCTTGAGCTTAGTGGCCCTGAGTTCAGTGTGGAAAGTGTGTTCCCCTCTCATCACATTCAGCTGCCAGGTCCAGGTTAAGTGCAGGTAGAGAATTGGATTAACCTAGCAAGTGTAATAAAGCAAGAAATGAACAAGGCAGTCAAAGGTTTTATCAGTTATCTATCGCTGTGTAACAAAACCACCCTAGTACTTGGTGGCTTAAAACAATAGTCATTCATTTTTCTTGTGAGTCTTCAATTTTTGGCAGGGCTTTGGTGGGGATAGCTTGTCTCTGCTCAGCTGGGGTGGCTTGACTGGGGAATGGAGGATTTACTTTGAAGATGGGGTAGTAGGCAGACTGGCCCCCAAAGATATCAGGTTCTAATCCCTGGAACTGTCAATGTTACCTTATTTGGAAAAGAGGTCTTTGCAGATGTGAATAAGTTAAGGATCTTGAGACAGGGAAATTATCTTGGACTGATTATCCATGTGGGCTGTAAATGCAACCATGAGTGTTTTTTCAAGAGAGTTGCAGAGGGAGATTGGACATACAGAAGAGATAGAGGGAATGGACCCCAGTGGAAGCCAAGGAATGCCTGGAGCTACCAGAAGCTGGAAGATGCAAAGAATGAATTCTCCTGTACAGCCTCCAAAGGCGTATGGTCCTGCTGACACCGTGATTTTGGACTTCTAATTTCCAGAACTATGGGGAAATAAATTTCTGTTGTTTTAAGCTGCCAAATTTGTGGTAATTTATTACAGCAACCCTAAGAAACTAATACAGATGGTGGTTCTCATGTCTAGTGAGTTGTTTCTGTCTATCATCCATGAGCTCAGCTGGCACTGGGGGCTGAGGGCCTTAGTTTCTCTCCACCTGGACTTCTTGAGGCATGGTAGCTGGGTTCTAAAAGTGAGTGTCCCAAGAAAACAAGGCAGAAGTGATCTCACCTTTTTGATAGTCTTGGCATCACTTCTTCCATAGTCATAGCCGCACTTCAATTCAAGGACCCACTTCTCAAGGGGAGGAGTGTAAAAGTCACATAAGAAGTAGATGTGAGAAGGGAGGTGTTGCTGCAGCCTGTTTTTAGCATGTACAACCTGCCACAAGGGTGATACAAGAAATGATGGTAATGATGATGATGGCAAGGATGATGGTGGTGATGATGATGGTGGTGATGATGACGGTGGTGGTGTTGATGGTGATGATGGTGGTGATGATGGTAGTGATGATGGTGATGATGGTAATGATCATGGGGGTGATAATGATGATGCTGGTTATGATGGTGATGGTGATGGTGATGACTGACCATGACTTCCTGGATGGGCGAAGAGGAAAGTGAGGACACACTGGGCAAAGGGCAGTGAAAGGGTGGCAGTGTCAACGGACCCTAGACCTAGTGAGGTGGAAGAACTGTTGATCGTGGAGTGAGCAGCGCACAGAGAGGGAGTCTTGAAACTGAGGTTATGGAGTGACAGTTATGGGTAATGATAGGTATAGTTTAACCATGGTAGTGAGTGACTGGGGCATGGATTTTGCAAGACAGGAAGTCAAAGAATGACAAAACAGGCTGTTGGGAGGAACACTCACATGGATATTGAAACTGAGTCTGTGTTGGAAAGAGTGCCAGTAAACCAGGAGTTAAAACCTCTGGGGACACAGGGATAGTGCTGTGAAAAGGAGGGGTAGTGGGTGCTCTAATATGATGGGGTAAGCTTCGGAGCTGGAGGTTTTTAGGGAGGGGAGCAGTGTTCTGGAAGCGGCAGCGAGGAGCAGTGAGGAGCAGTGTGAATGGCAGAAGGAGTGTAGGAGAGAAACAGGTCCTCTTGAGAGAGTTGCAGGGAAGGAGGGTCCCTGGGGAGATCAGGTTTCAGTTGGAGCCAGAAAGTGAATGAGCTCAGAAGTTGAAAAGAGGATAGAGGGAATTGCAGAGGGCATAGTGGAAGATTTTGGTAAGGATGTAGAGCCTAATGGGGATGAGTGTTGAGGAGGGGGAATGCTCTGGAACCCTGGTCTTCTCAGGGTGACTGACGTGAAAAAGGATATACAGCATGATGGTATTAGATTTGGGGGCCTCAAGGCAGACAGCTGGGCTCTGAGGGCTGAACGGAGGTGGAAGAAAGGGGTGCTAGGAGCCCCAGAGCTCCTGTTCATGACAGGGAGAGGTCAGGGGAGGTGCCATGTGTCCAGGGGGACTAAGAACTCAGCAGATATTAATTATTGCTATCATTGTCATTGTTTTGCAGGTCAGGCTGCAGATTTAATAGATGGGGAATGGGCATTATTTCACTTGTCACATTATGCTGTGACTATTTTCCTGGCTTCCCCACAGGGCTGTGAGCTTTGCAGAGCAGGGTCTTCATCTTGTTGCCTTGGAATCCTAACACCCAGCACAGTGCTTAGCCCAAAGTATTTATCAGATAGAATGTGTTGAATGAAAAATGCTCAGAGACACGTATGGGCTTTCCCAAGGTCACAGAGCAAATGCAGAGCCAGGACAAATCATCTAGATTCCTGATTCTCAATTTTCTTTGCACTCCTACAAATCTAAATCCTTCAAATTCTTGTAGTGGTTACTTCTTCCCTTTATCTCTTTCCCCTTTGCCCATTTATTTTCCAGTGAGATCTGCAGCCCCAGATGGAATTTGAAGCCCAGAACCTCCATCAATGTTCAAAGCCTCCCTCTTTTTGCTCATGTGTAATCTTCAAAAGGCCCTTTTCTCCCATAATGATCTTCCCCGGGGGGATCCTGGCAGGCCTGAACATAGGCACTGCAGGCTGGCTAAAGAGGGCTTTTCGGCTAATAGAATAAACAGGCGAGAAAATAGGGAAAGAGGAGGGTAGCTCTGGGGCCTCTTTGTCAACTGTTTTGGACTTGGCATTGGGGGGCTTCCTAAGTCCATTAACCTCTGTTAATTTCTCTAGTGCTTTATGGTGAAGGAGATGGAATTGGGTGGAAATACTCCATAAGTGGGGTTAGTCACACCCAAAACTGACAGGCTGAGATAAACCCATTTGGGGGAAGAAGAACATCTTCTCAACCCATCCAAAAGATTTGAGGAGTGGGAGGAGAGAATCCCATGATTCAATGCCAACTTCTTGATCACAGATTCCCTTTTGAGAGGCTGTCAGCTGGGGGCTTAGAGCAACCTCTCCTGAAGCTGGGATTTGGAAAGGGCTGGTGAGTCACTGCTCTATGATCAGCTCAGAAATAATGGGTTTCATGCCTTGATTCTCCCATCCGAAAACTTCAGAGGCTGGCCAGGCATCAAGGGGGCAGAGAGAGATGAGCACAACATGAGACTATCAGTCCTACCATTATAGAGATTGGGGTGTGCATGTGTGCGTGTGCGCATGCGTGTGCGTGTGGGTGGGATGGAAGGAGGGATGGGGATGTGAGGGAAGGGAGGAAGACTCAGACAGAACATGCAAGGAGCAGAATCAGGCTGGCATAGAGGCTGGCAGGCAGAAGTCCCTCCTCTGGCCCCCAAAAGAAAACACTCTTCTCTTGGAGCAAGGAAAGGCAAGAGGATGAAATCTCAAAGTCTTTGGAGAGAGTTCTGAGAAAAAGGAATTGATTGGGAGAAATGGCACTCCTGTGGGGTGGGTGTCTCAGGAAGACAAAATAGGACACACTCTGGGAGAGCATTTTCTGTCACCTCGAGGGCCTCCAGTGGGTTGCTGCGGAGGGTGAACTCCCAGTCCCGTGAGGGGCTGAGTCACATGTGAAGACCATCCAACACCGTGTGGGCTTAGGGGAACACCAGGCCATCTGAGGCAGTGTGGTTAAGCCTTGGGCAAGTGCTACTGACGCCATCGCCCAGCCCATCCACTGTTCCATCTTCACTGCTAGAGTCCCAGGCGAAGCCATCATCACCTGTCCCTGGACAGCTACAGTGGCCTCTGAACTCATGTCCCCGGTGGTATTTTAAAAATGGCAATCAGATCATGGTACTCTTTGTAAAAAAATTCTCCAATGGCTTCTCACTGCTCTTAGAATAAAGTCCAAACTCTCTCATGGTCTCTGACCTCACCTTGTACCCTCTGACCTCTTCTCGTACCCTGTGACCTTACTGTGTGCTATGCCCCCTCAGTGAGCACAGCCATACCTTCTCTCTCCTCCTCAAAGGGGCTGTTCCTGTGTTGAGGCCTCTGCTCGTGGTGGTTGCCCTACCTGGTACCCTCTTCCCATGGATCTTTGCATGGTTAACTTTTCCTTATTTTTCAGGTCCTGTGTTATCTGTCGCCTCCGCATGGAGGCCTTCTTTGCCCCCATTTAGAAGTAGGCCCCCTCTCCTCACCCCAGCCGCTTTCTTTATCTGGTTCTATTTGCTTTGTTACTACAGCTTCTTGCTGTTTGAAATAATCTCATTAGTGTATTAATTTGCTTGTGCATTTTCTGTCTTCTACCATGAAAACATGAGCTTCGAGAGCTCATTTACCACCCAAGTGCTGGGTGTGTAGGATGCTTTCATAGCATAGTTGTGGGATGAATGAATGAATGAATGGATGAATGGATGAATGAATGAATGAATGAATGAATGAATGAAGAGGTGAACAGACAAGTCAGACACACCTGGATTTGACATCTGGGTCCACCACCTACAGGCCTAGTGACTTTGAAAATGTTTGTTGGCAACGTGAGGCCTCGTGTATGGTGTAGGGACCATGACACTTAGCCTGAGGATGTCACAGGGCACCTGTCCCAGAATTATGTGAGACTTGCAGCTCAGTACCTTGCCTCTAATAGGTGCCCATTAATGTCAGCTCCCTTCTCCTTCCTGGTCTTGCAGTCGTGGACTCCACGTGAAATAGGAGGGTCAGGATGGACCATCTCTGCCAGAGGACTACCATTGGAAGGGCTAGCCACAGGGATGGACACCTGGTCTACCTGTCTCCCAGCGCTGATCTCGTCCCCGTGATCCACCTGGCTCTCTGAGGCCCAGACTCTGCCCACAGTCCTGTTGCCACTGCTGTGCTCAGCACCCTCATGGAGGTGAGGCTTCCAATGTGGGCTTCCTAATGCTGAAACTTCTTTAGGCCTGACACTCAAGACTCTTGAACACGAGCTCTCATTTTATCTGTGCAATTTTGTGCTCTTGACTTTCAGCTGCCCCTTGCTTCTGCTCAGGCTGTTGCCTCTCCCATGCCTCACAGTCCAGCGTAAACTTTTTCTTTTAGTGCCCTCAGTATTGGTGCACAAGCAATGGACGTGCTAATTACAAAATGGCCCCTTTATGTTCCTTAAAGGGTATTGGTCACAGTTTTACTGGAGATGCGTTTCTAGTAGACACTTGAGTTGGCCATTTCCCTTGTGTGTTGATTTGTCTTTCCTGGTAACAAACTTTTAGGGCAGGAAAGATAACTTGTCCAACTATCATGACAGAGGGGGAAATAGGGCCCAGTGAAATAGAGCACCTTGCCCAGGTCACGCAGTGAGTCAGTAGCAGAGTGAAGACCGGAACCTCACTATGGATTTTGGCTGCGGAGAGCTGGTGGCGGAGCTCAGTTTGGATTCAGCCTGGGCAGGAAGCCCATGGCCTGGTCTGCTTTGGCCATGCCCCCGGGCACCATGTGAGTGACAGCAGCTGGAGGCCATTAGGGGCGTGTGTGTCTCTCTTGCGCACACCCCCATCTACAAACATTATCCTTGGAGGCAGCCTCAGCTGGGATGGTACACCCAGGTGGCTGTCCCATGTGCCAGCCTGCGTGCCCTGAAGCCTTCTCGGAAGCCTCCCTACTTGGGAGGTCTGAACTGAGCCTCCTACCAGGATAGCAGGAACAGGGCTGAGTCCCTGCTGTTAGCACACGCATAGGATCCTGGGTTCAGGCAGGCTTCTGGGATGGTGGTTTTCAAAGAGAGCAGTGCTGCCCCCCGCAGGGCATTTTAGGTATTTGTGGTTGTTGTTTTTGGTCCTCACAGTGTTTGGGGAGACTATTGGCAATTAGGGGTGGGGGCCAGATATGCCCAGTATACCACCTTGCAGAAAATTCCACATTACAGAGAATCCACTTGCATCTTACTGAGCAGAATTTGCCTGTCTCACTGGAAATGCATACACGTGAAAAATCTGTTTATAGTTATTTATTTCTAGACCCAAGCTCTCTCTCTCGCTCTCTCTCATCTATCTATCTATGAATATAGATAAAGAAAGTTATTTTGTGCCTAGTTTTAAAATACACCGAGCTTTCCAGGAATGCAACTACTTGGTAAATTGAGGGTAGACTGTACTTTGCTTTGTTCAAAACTTCACCAAGAGTGGTTCACCATTTCAGAATATTATGCTGTGGATGGCAAGACTACGGTTGAATTTAAGACACTGATACATTCCCCTAGCCTCCATCTGCCTTTGTGGTTATAAATATAGAAAGGTGCTTAGTTAGCCCTTATTTCAAAATGTCAGATTTAAAGAAAAAGTGTCAATGATACTCAGTTGAATAGTGTTTCATGTGTTCTAAGTCCCAACCTACTCATTAGGAAGAGGTGCAGACATCTTACTGCTTTCCTGTGTCTTCACTGAAGTCATGTTTGAGCATTTAGCTATTAAAATATATATTATTTTATTATGAGTTATTTCCTTTATCTTTATGCTATATCTGTTTATAAAATATTAGTTTGCACAATTATGTAAGTAGGTTATACTATAATCTAGAGTTAGTATAACTACCTATACTAGTAGATACTATATTATACTATATTATACTATACTATTTCATCATAGTAAAGAGGATGTTACAAAATAATTGTTATGAAATGGGGGGTAAGGGTAATAATAAACCTGTTTCCTCACCTCTAGGGACACATATCTGGTTTGCCAATACCATTTAAATCCTGTCTTCTGGATGAAAAGTCTATTTTTTCCTTCTTGGAACCCATGAATATCCAGCTCTGTAATCTGCATTCATTCACTTACTAATTCGACATATATTAAGACTTGCCTTGTATGTGCCAGGCATGTTGCCAAGCACCCGGTGTATATTATCTCACTTAATCCTCATGGCCACCGTGCAGAAGAGGACTTATTATTCTTCTCTGTGCTCATGGGTTCAAGTCCCAGACAGCTCCCAAGCCAGCAGAGGAGACAGACAAGCAAACAGGCATTGATGGTCCAGTGTTGTCAATGTGTTCATGGGGGAAGCACAGGGAGGGGCTGTAGGACCCAGAGGAGGGGTGTCCTAACCCTCTTCCAGAAGGAGAGAGAGTGTTTAAATGAAGGGTTCATGACAGATCAATATCTGAGCTCAGTTTTAACAGATGGGCAGGAGTCAGGCAGAGAGAGGAAGGAGGTGGTTCTAGGTCAGGAGGAAGCAGGGGCAAGGACCGGAATTAGCATGGCGGGCCTGGAGGGCTGCAAGCTATTCATTGTGGTTGGAGCCCAGAGTAAGTGGGGATGGTGAGACACGACGCTACGTGCAGGGAGGAGGCAGCCTCTATAGTGGTGCCTGGGGTCCCTGCGTGCAGCCCTGAAGATCCCTCATTTTGTCCCAAAGGCAATAGGGAGCCATGGAAGAGTGTGCAGAGGAATGATGCTGTCGATGTGGTGGGTCGCAGTGATCACTGGTGTTACAGTCTGGAGAATGATTGGTGGGGACACGACTAAAGGCTAAGAGACTAGGTCAGAGCCTTTTAGCACAATTAAGTAATTCACTATTACTGCAAATATTTATTGATTATCTCGCATTTGTAGTCAGTGCATGAAGTCAGAAGCCCCCAAAGCCCCCAAAGTCATAAGTCTGGCCACTTAATTTCTATTAGCCCAGTACGAGCCAGAATTGTGACACTAATTAGGTCCCTGTGCCACACCCACCCCATGGCCTTCTGAGGTCCCAGACAAGGGGGCCCGAACCACTTATTTATTTACAGTGCTATTCTAATGACCAGTTCTTCAAAAAAAAAGGCAGCAAGGAAGACATGTGGCTCCTGGGTGGACCTTAATTTTGGATAATTAATTATTATTCTGAAATATTTTCTAATTGACTGAATATTAATTGTCTGGAGCTGTCATCATACAAACGCTTATCTGTATTCACCCTCTTCCAGTGCAAGCGGCAGTTCTAGCACTGCAGGAAACCTCGCTGGGCTGAACAGAGTTCTCTGGGAAACGTGAACTTGCTTGGCCTTAAAGGCCAGTTAGTCAGGACGGTGCACAGCGACCTGCAGGTGAGCAGGAGACTGGAGATGTCGGGAGAAAGGAGAGGCCTTGGTGCTCGATCTTGGGGAGACAGAAAAGACAGATCACGAGCCCTTCTGGTTCGAGGCTTTAGAGACCGACTTGCCGGCATTCCCCCGCTCAGCAAATGCTTACCTAGCACCTTATGTGTATTGCAGAGGTCAAAACAGATGCGGCCCTTGTCTGTGGAGCCTTATAGCTTAGTGGGGGATACAGATATTAAACAGCTAATTATTCAAATGATTATTTAATTGAAATTGGATACATGCCGTGAAAGGAAAGTTCAGGGTGATAGGAGAGGGAATCCCCACTGGATCTAATCCGATTTTGGGGTGAGTGCCCTTGAGGACGTGGTGTTAGAGATGAGACTGGGGAGCGAGTAGGGGATGAAAAGATGGGATAAGGGTGCAATGGGGCAGGGGGAATAGTGGCTGGGAAGGCTCAGAGATGGGCCATGCAAACAAGGCCAGCTCAGGTGAAGAGCAGACAATGAACAAGATACGACCTGAAAGAAGGCGGCACCTGCTAGTGCAACTCCAACCTTCCCTTCAAATGGCTCAGGCAGTAGGAGAAGGGCTAAGCATGGCGGCTCCTCAAATACTGTGACAAAAAGGTCAAACTAGACTCTTTATATTATTATATTATATTATATACATATTTATATAAATATAAATTTATATAAATATAATATATTATAATACATTATATTATTATATTATTATCTTTATATTATTATTATATAAATATTAATATATTTACGTCTATGAATAGGTTGTATTTTGAGTGTTAACCCTGATCTGTTAATGGTGATTGACTGGGAGTGCTCTGTTGAGAAGGATTCTGAGGCTCTGTCCAGGGTTAGTGATAAAGAGTGGCATGATTGATTAGTAACGTCTGCTGTAGGTAAGGGAAAGGAACTGGTAGCTGACATGGTCATTACTTGTCCCCGTTTCTACTGCTACTAACAAACCCCTTGCAGAGTTAGTGGTGTGAAACAACCATTTTCTTATGCTCAGATTATGTAGGCCACAAAGGTGGAAGGCGCAGTCTGTGACTTGTCTTATTCTCTTGATATTGCCTTTTGCAGAGCAGAAGTGTCAGTGCTAATAAACTCCAGCTTATCAACGATTTCGCTCATGGATCATACCTTTGGTGTTGTATCTAAAAAGTCATCGAGATTTTCTTCTATGGCATCTTCTAGAAGTTTTATAGTTTTGTGTTTTATATTTAGACCTGTGATCCATTTGCGTTCATTTTTGTGACGAGTATAAGATCTGTGTTTAGATTCTTTATTTTTTCCTTTTCGCATGTGAATGTCCAGTTGTTCCAGGACCATTTGTTGAAAAGACTACCTTTGCGCCCTTGTATTGCCTTTGATCCTCCGTCAAAGATCAGTTGACTGTATTTTTGTGGGTCTGTTTCTGGGCTCTCTATTCTGTTCCATTGATTTGCCTATTCATTAACTAATACTGTACTGTCTTGATTACTGTAGCTTTACAGTATGTCTGGAGTTGGATAGTCAGTCTTCAACTTTGTTCTTCTTCAAAATTATATTGGTTATTCTGCATCTATTGCTTCTCCATATAAACTTTAGATCTAGTCAGTTTGTTGATATGCACAAAATAACTCACTGGGATGTTGATTGGCACTGCATTGAATCTACAAAACAAGTTGGGAAAAACTGATGTCTTAATATTGACACTTCCTATCCATGAACAAGGTACATCTCTCCATTTATTTAGTTCTTCTTTGATTTTGTGTATTGGAGATTTGTAGTTTTCTTCATCCAGATATTATACATATTTTGTTAGATTTATACCTAAGTATTTGATTTTGGGGGTGTTAATGTAAATGTTATTGCATTTTTCACTTCAAGTTCTACTTGTTCATTGCTGGTATATAGGAAAGAAGTTGGCTTTTTATATATGAACCTTGCTAAGTCACTTATTAGGTTCTTTGTGTTTCTGATGACAGACATTGTAAGCGGTGTGAAGTCATATGACACCAAAAGCCCCACATATTTTAAAAGGAATTGGATGTTTGTTTATTGTTTTGTGTGGTACTTCCATAAGACCTAAAAACAAGCAAACAGGGATGCCTGGGTGGCTCAGTCAGTTAAACATCTGACTCTTGGTTTTGGTTCAGGTCAAGATCTCAGGGTCATGAGATCGAGCCTGGCACTGGGCTCAATACTTAGCAGGGAGTCAGCTTGAAGATTCTCTCCCTCTCCCCCTCTTGTGCTCTCTCTCCTCCTCTCTCTGAAATAAATAAATAAATCTTAAAAAAAAAAAACCCAAGCAAACAAAAAAAAAGTCTAATTTGTAAAACACGTTTTAAACATATCTTAAAGAAGGAGAAAAAAATAATGAAAGGGTTTTAGAAAGAAAATGTTTAATGTAATTGATTGCCTAAAAACAACTCTTGAAAGAAGACCTTGCAATTCTCTCTTTTGGTTCTCAGAAAGGCAACAAGTTCTTGAGCAAACTTTTCTAGAAACCACCTTATATCCACCATAAAAGATGCTCACAACCTTTGGAAGTGGATCCAGATGAGGGTGTAGCTATCTGAGGCTAGGCTTCTGGGAGACAGACTCTGAGAAGGAGATTGGCAGGCAGGAAGTATTGGTTCACTTTAGCTTTTGGGAGTGGCACCCGTGAGAGAGAGAGAAGGAAGCAGGGCAGAGGGAGGGCTTGAATGGTAATGCTGTTGCAACAGAAACCTCAGTTTATTCTCTAGGCAGCCCTGGGGTTGAGATAGCTCTACGGAATTATTTTTAATCAAGGCAAGGGCTCAGGTCTTTGTAGCTCAACATGGGAGTGGGCTGCTCCTGAGGAGGGAGGCATGACCTTGGGTGATGCAACACCCTTTCGTTAAGGGCAATTCCTGGGGAAAGATGCTTTGTGAGCTCCCAGCAGTCCCACTCCCAAAGGATGCTATGGGAACACGTGCTTTGGTCCCAGAGGGGCACCTGGAGCCACATAACAGTATTGCTTACAGTAGTGGAGAGGGTCTTGCCATGCGAAAGCAATCTTGGCTTGTAGGCACTCTGGATGTTAAGCCCTGAAGATCTTATAGTCTAGTGGATAAATTCAAGTCACCAAAAAAATGGATACATCATGGCAAGATAGGAGTTTCAAAAGAAAGATATGCAAAGAGCAAAAGAAGCACCGAGTACTCTACCTGGGGAGTGGTATCTAAAAGGAAGGATATTTGAATAAGGCTTCGATGTATGAGTAGGAGTTTGCCAGGTGAGCAAAACAAATTCTTATCCTAATATTTCCACTCCTGTTCAAATCCAGGCCAATACAGGCCGTCTTATACTCTCATTACAACCAACAAAGGTTGAGTGAAAATACAAAAGTTCCATGTAGCTTTGGGAATGGGATGACTCAGTCTCTGTCAACCGCTGAGGCTTTCGTGGCAGTAAAAAGAAGAACCTATGGAGAGGAACGTGCTTTACGTGGAACTGGTTTGGTTTAGCTCAGATGTCCCCTGCTGCACTGTACCACTCTCCTTCAATAGGATCCAAGCCCAAATCACCAAAGACATGGATTAAAATTTCACAGTTATTAAAGAGCCCCTTTTTTCCCATCCATGCCTTTCCCCCAGAACTTAGCATCTAATTAGCCAAACATTCGTTATCTAGGGAGTTCCAAAGTTTCCAATGTAAGCATCGACCCAAAAAAGAAACCAGCATCACATTTTAGAAGTCACGGTTGCAGTTGTTTTTGGTGAATTACCATTTATATATTTCCCATCTGTGAGTATTTTTCTGGAGTACCACCTGTTTTCTCCCTGCTTTGGTAGTAGAGAATCCAACAGATCATATCTCAGAATAAATGCATTTTATCTATAGTAGTTTTTCACATTTTCAGCAACTTTTTTTTTTAATCTCACAAAATAATCTCCCCTAAATACAAACCAGCTTTAAAGCCACAAATAGACAAGGACGCTTTAAAGTTTTTTATTTTTTTCAAATCTCTCACGAGAGCTCTGGGAAGTCGATCTAAAGAGAGAAACTCAAAGTGACAGCGAAGATGATGAGAAACCCGAGATGGGAGACGCATCTTGTACCAAGAGCACTTCGCGAAGCTGCAGAGCAGACAGGGAAGGGAAAGCTTGCAGTCGTGGGGAGCCTGAGTGGGGAGAAAGCCTGTCTTGGAATCCGAGGGACGTAGATTTTAAATTTCCTCTGTGTTCCTTGTTTCTGTGAAGCTTAACATGAGTTACTTAACCTCCCTGACTCTCTGTTTCCGCCTCTATAATCCGGGGATCGTAATGCCCACTCCAGAGCTGCGGTTTGAGGAGGTGATGTCCGATGCGTTGTAGAAGCTTATGCAGGGTTAGCGGTCTTGCTATGCCGGATGCCACCCTCAGCAAGAAGGCCCCATCTCATGAGAGCAAAGACCTCTGGGATTGTGCTCCTAAGAAACTGCCAGGGGGCACCCTAAACCCCAGAGTAGACATAGAGCATCTTATGAGTGGTTTAACTTTATACTTCAGCAACTAATTGAAAACATAGTTTTCAAGTTAAAACAAACATGCATATACTGTCATGTAGATTGAAAATTCTGTATGTTTCATTTTAAAACCCAGAATTCAGAAGAACTTCTTGGAGGGTGCTATAGATGGTACCTATAGGGCTTTTGGGGTGCATGAGTTTAGGGTTCCCTGGCTTTAGTGGTGCATGGTTCAGGGGAAGGGTTTGGAAGCCCTGCTTAGGAGCTTCCTGAAAGCCTGAGGGCTACTCTGTCATCACCTCCTGGCTTCCGTGGGAGAAACAAGGGAGTCTTGTCAAGGAGTTAGAAAGGACTTTTGAAATATGAACGTGTGTTTTCACAGGTGGGTATTCAAAGTGTTGAAAGACTAAAGGATAGACGGTCCCCAAATTAAGCAATCTGATATCCACTGGTTAGGAGTATGGGGATCCTGAAGGCAGTTTTCTTTTAGTGCTGTGTTGTTAGGGGGACCATGTAATTTATCACCCAAACTGGGACATTTGAAAGGGAAGGAGGTGCTATTAATAATTGCATGAGGATAACAGACACACACCAGACTGTCTGGTGGTCCAGGGCCTAGAGGGACCCTATGCATGATGCCATGGTTCCTTGATTCCACGAGCCTATGAGTCATATGACACATCACTGGAAACAAAAGGGAAAAAATTAGATGTTATTGGAGTGTTTGCACAGGGAGGGGAGGTTGTGGTCAAATTTGTTTTAAAAGTTAAAAATCATGGGATGCCTGAGTCAATTAAGCATCTGCCTTCAGCTCAGGTCATGAACTCAGGGTCCTGGGATTGAGCCCCCTGCACCAGGCTCCTTGTTCAGCAGGGAATCTGCTTCTCTCTCCCTCTGCCTCTCCCCCTACTTGTGCTCCCTCTCTCTCTCTCTCTGCCTCAAATAAATATATAAAATCTTTTTTAAAAAAGTTAAAATCACACTAATTATTGTGTGCAGAGTGGATGGAGTCCCATCAGTGTGGTACCAGGGAGACCCATAAGAAGGCTGGTACAGGGCTGATGGTGGGGACCTCTGACTCGCATCCACCTTCCAAGGTCCCAGCCCAGCATTTAAAGAACCCTGGTGACCCCTTGCTCTAGATATTTCATGTTACCAGTGTCTAGCTCCGGAACTGGACAAATCACCCTACATTGCAAAAGTAGAAAATGAGACAGACAACATCAGTTACCCAGAGGAACATTTCAGGACATTGGACAAAAAAAAAAAAAAAAAGAAAAAAGGATAATCCTGAAAAACTCTGCCTCCTGGTCATCTCAATGCTTCAGTGATGCACACAAAGTTGGCTGACAAGAAAGCAATGCATCAAGAATGCAAACAGAGAGACAGACGGTCTTTTAAGGCATAACCCTCTGCTTCAGGGGCAGATGTTCACATCTTGCATTTGCAAGGACAAAGAGGTGTTTTTGTTTTTTTTTTTCTTTTGATGTTTCTGAAATATTCCTTGGATTGTGGGGACATCTTTCACACATGCCATGTTCTTTCCTACCCCAGGGCCTTTGCACACACTCCCTCCTTTTCCTTGGAAGGCTGCTCCCCGCTCCTCACACCACTAGCTCCTTCTTTTCCTTTGTGTCTCAGCTCAGTGCCTATGTCTTGGGTGGCCTTCCCTAACCCACCCAGCTAGACTAGATCATCCTCTTGTCATCTGCTATCTTGGCCTTTGTGCTTCTTTTTATACACCTGACACAGTCTGCCACCATTGGACTCGTCTGCTTCCTTGTGTAACTTGTCTTCCGTTCCAGAAGGTAAGCATCACGAGGAGAAAAATGACTTCTGCCTTCTTCACTGCTGTACTGTCAGCACCCAGGAACAGTGCCTGAGCTGTATCAGGGGCTCAGCAAATACTGTGGAATGGATAAATGACTCTTGGAGTGATCAGGGGCTCGGAGGGCATCTCTGAACTTTCCCCACTTCTAAGAGCCTTTGAGTTTACACATATTTTGTCACCAAGGCAGTGGTGACTCACTCCAGAGCCGTGAAACACAAGAAGGCAAATCCTTCCATCTGGATACAGAGGTCCCTCCACCAGACACAGGGAGGCTGTCTCCAAAGACAGTGAGTGAGTCTGCAGGCCTTCCTCCCAGGGTTCTTGCGGGAGGTGGGACGTGGAGCCCTTCCTTCTGGTACGCACACCCCTGTCCCAGACACAAC
Organism: Ursus americanus; assembly: GCF_024610735.1. NCBI lineage: Eukaryota > Metazoa > Chordata > Mammalia > Carnivora > Ursidae > Ursus > Ursus americanus. The sequence continues at coordinate 14,181,294 of NC_142144.1, forward strand.
AGAGACCACGCCGGCTCCAGCCAGAGGGAGTCTCAGGAGCGACCTTAAATCACACAGCTGTCCCGAGGCGGGAGCATAACCTGGGCCCAGTCCTAGATCACCGGGCAAGAGGCAGAGGTCATATATCACCTAACTCCATAAAGCCTCCGTGGCACCTGGGGAAACTGCTCAAAGCGCTTCACTGAACAGTGGAGTGCCGGAGTAATTGTCCTCATATGTAACTTGCCCTGCGCTCAGGAGGGCTGCCTTTCCCTTTTTCCTTCTACTCCCCCATTTCTTTATCACTAAGTTTTATTCCCTCCTTCCCTCCCTCCTTCCCTTCCTTTCTCTTTTGTTTTCTAAAAGGGAGCGGTGTTACCACTGGAAAAGGGCAGTGTGGTTAGGGTAGATAAGAGGAAGCAAGAGACAGAGCACTTACGGGGCCCAGAGCACAAGGACAGCAAATCCAGGAGGACCCCCCACACCCTGGAAGCCAGGGTGCAGAGGGTCGGCCAGACTCCTGTATGTGCTGGGTTCTCTGGGAAACACGGGTGGTGGGTGCTGGGGAAGCCAGCCTGGTCCTGGGGCTGTGACAGACTGGGTTCAAATCCCTGCACCCTCCTTTACTTTCCCAGACATCATAAGAGATGGGACAGCATCTTGGAAGGAGGGTGGGCTCTGGGCGAGGTCAGATATGGGTCCTAGTGGCTTTCTTGTGGCTCCTGTGACCAGAGAACCTCTCTCAAGCTTCTTTCCTGGTGCTCACAGTGCGGTATGAATAGTGAGTCACTCACTCTGCTGGTGGAGGAGAGCAAAGGCAACGGTAAGCATGCAGGTGCCCAGCAAACTGTAGTGTCCTACAGACAGGTGACCGCAAAGGTTATGATACTCACCTTGATGAAAGACACAGCACCACTAACAGGGAGCGGACGGTCCGGGAGCATCTTCCTCCAGAGCGGCTTCTACGGGAGGAGATTCTTGTGCTGTGTCCTCCAAAGTGTGTCCGAGATAATCTCTCAGTGAATAAATCAGATATAAAGTCGGGAGAAGGGGGAGAGAGATATTCTAGGCCTTGGCCATTTGCTGTTTGGATGAGGCAGTGGGGTCTTGGGAAGGGGGCCCCGTGTGGCTTCGTGGGCGGACAAACAAAGAATCCTTTGTTTCCCTTGGCCACTGTTTGGCTGACCCGGGAGATGGCCACAGCATAGGACGGGTGTTGTAGAACATCTGCTCCCTATTTAGTGGGGCCATTGGAGCAGCTGGACTGGCAGCCGGACCGGCTCATGGGTTGGTGACAGCGTGGGCTCCGGAAGCCCACCCATCTGGCTGTCCGTGTACCCTAGGGCACGTTATTCAAACTTTTCAGACTCGGTTCTTGCACTTGTGAAACAGAGCCTCTAATTCAGGGACTGTGGGAGTCTGAAGTCCCCGGAGAATTCCCTGGATGGGGTTGGGGTGGGCAGGGGGACCAGAGTCCTACAGTCACCCAGGCTCCTGGCTCTGCTCTGCTTTGGTTCTGTTCCATGATGATCTAGATAGGTCTCAACTTCCCCAAACTATCCCCCCATCCCGGTCAATATCTAGATCCAATTTTGTGAAGGTTTGCAAGGGAGCTGAAGGAGGAGTTCATATCTTAGAGACAGTAACAACTGATAAAGTAGACTTGAGTCATCTCCTTCCTTAAAATGTCAGCCAACTGGGTAAAGAAGGTCTCCCTCACCAATGCGAATGGAACCAGAGGGCATAAGAAGGGCAAATTTGCTCTCTCTGCTTGAGCTGAGACCATCTGTCTTCTCCTGCCCTTGTACATGGGTGCTCCCGGTTCTCAGGCTTTCAGACTCGACTGAATCACACCAGCAGCTTCCTGGTTCTCTAGCTTGCAGATGACAAATCGTGGGACTTCTCGGCCTCCATAACCACATGAGTCAATTCCTATAATAAACCCCCTCTTAATGTGTCTCTAGATACCCTATTGGTTCTGCTTCTCTGGAGAGCCCTGACTACTACCCAACGGGGAGTTTCTTTGTCACTTGTAGCCCTCCCAACCTCATCCCATCTTGCTGGGTCCCTATGTTAGCTTTCTGGGGCTGCTATAACAAAGTGCTATAAACTGGGTGGCTTAAAACAATAGATATTTATTCTTTCGCAGTTCTGCAGGCTAAAGTCCAAAATGAAAATGTTGGCAAGTTCGCCCTCCTTCCAAAACCTCTAGAGGAGGATCCTTCCTTGCCTGTGCTGGCTTCTGGGAGCCCCAGGCATCCCTTGGCAGCATCAACTCAATCTCTGTCTTCACGTGTCTTCTTCTAAAGACTGTCTTAATGGATTAGGGCCTGTCCCAATCACTTATGATGTCATCTTAGCTTGATTGTATCTACAGAGAACCTATTTCCAGATAAGGTCACATTCACATTGGAGGTTAACATTCCAGCAGATCTTTTTGGGGGACACCGTTCAATCCACCACAGTTTTTTTTCATCTCCTGTTCCTCATCTCTCCACCTCCTTACCCTTCCCCCACCAGAATGCCCCCCAAAAGCTGTCTGTTCTTCTCATTACACAGAGCTCTTTAGCCCTTCTGGGCATCTGCAGCCCAGGTGTATCCTCACCTATCCAAAACCACCAAGATAACCATGACTTTCAATTCGACAGTGTCCATCCTTCCTAGAACCCAGACCATAGTTTCTTTCCTTTTCTTTCTCATTACACACAGCACAGAAATGAGATCATGTTATGCATACTGTTATATACCTTGTTTTTGTTTGTTTGTTTGTATAATACTTTGCAGTAAATCGCAAACAACTTTCCATGCCAACACCCATATTTCTACAGCATGCTTTTTAAGGGAGGGCCATGTAGAACTTCGTCATGCGTGTCTCTTCCATAATTTAATTAACCAATCACCAGCTGTTGGCTCACGGGCCACCTCCACTTTTATGCTGCTGATCGCATCACTGCGATGAGCTCCCCCGCAAGTCTGAGCTCTGGAATTCAGTGGTTTCCCCTGACGGGCTTCTATCTACATGCACACTGGGTGAACAGGAGGCACACGCTTTGCCAAGCCAGCGAAATAACTGCAGCCAGAGCTAAAGATGGGCGCAAGCTCCTGACGCAGCACCTTGTGCTGTCCATTAATAGGGCCGGATGATGCTCCGATGCTTTAAATCTGCAGGCCTGTCTCATTCTGGAAGGAAACGGATGGTGCCCATCCTGGAGTCAGTGTTTGGAAACAACAAAAGGGAAGCTTTATTAACACTGGAAATGTACTCTCAGCTCGTGTTTCCTTTTCAACACCCGTCTTGTTCATCTCACAGCTCAATGAACTGTTAACGTCACATATATCTTTTGTTCCAGCACTGAATCCAGTTACTCCAGGCTTCTGCTAACTGCAGACAGATGAGATTTAGTTTTCCCAGGGAGCAAGAGGATGAGAGAGAGATTAACTTGGTATAGATCGTCTTGGCAGGGCTGAGGTGGGAGTGCAGGTGGGGGGGGATGCATGTTGCTCTTTTGATCCATGGGGCACCAGAGGCTTCCATCTTCTCGTGGTGTGATTGTAAACTTCAGATCTGTTTTCTCCTGTTGATGAAGGCCTCCATTCAATCCATTCTTTGGTAGAAATTGTTGAGTTGATTATGGCTGCTGCCTGTGCACTTGAAGAGAAGCTGAGAGCCATCGAGATTCCAGAAAGGAGCACCTTTCTGTTCAGGCCCAGAAGATAACCCACCATTCACCCTGATTTCCCTTGTAGATAGTTCGCTCCAGATGAGATGATGACAAATAAAGGCAATATGGTACCCCAGACGAGACGACGATGCAAAAGGCACCCCAGACAAGATGAATGACAAAGAAAGGCAAACAAAGACAATTTAAAGGCAAAGGATACTTCGTCCTATTTGCCTAGATGGGCCTGACATCCTCCTTGACTTGACCTTGAAAGCTTTCAAGCCGATGTCTATCCTTGACTCTAATCCTTGCTCCTACGTTGCCCTGATTCATTCACTGTCAGAGCTTTTCTTGCTTCTCCTAATCCAGTGGTGTAATGTATTGGGTGGTGGTGGTAGGGTTGCCTATCAGGCCTTTCACTGCAAATTCCAAGTTCAGAAGGACTGTCTCAGCTTTAGTGGTTTTTTTTCTGAATTGAACACCAATAGGGATAGAATTCTAGAGTTAGTTTCAGGCCCTAAAAGCAACCAGGGCTTTGGAGTCAAAACATGTGGCTCAAATCTCTCCTAATATTTATTATGGCTGTCCTTTTGGGTGAGTCAAGGTCTTTCCTCATCTGTCAAATGGGGCCTATATGAGATCTAACTTCTGTTCACCTCTAGGGAATTTTGCTGCTTCCAAGGGAAATATGAATGAAAGAGCACTTTAAAAACTGCCAAGGGGTTGACTATAGGGACTCACTGATCTCTGGGACACACAGGAGTGTGTGATTTGGAGTTTGGTGAACATGGGTTGGAATGCTGTTTCTACCTCTCTGAGTTGAAGTTCCTCATCCATAATATTTATTTATTTATTTATTTATTTATTTATTTATTTATAATTTTTTATTATGTTATGTTAGTCACCATACAATATATTTATAATGGCTAACAGTGGTCAAGGGTGTACTATGTGTCACGTGCAGTCCTAAATGTTTTGTGTGGATTAAAGTATCAACTTGCAATACAATCTTCATAAGGTAGGTGCCATTAATATCTTCATTTTAGAGAAGAAAAAACAGAGGCACAGAGAGAAGAAGAACTCCCTGGACTTGCTGAAGATCATCCAATTGGTAATTGTTATAGTTGGGATTTGACAAACCGGGCAGAGCTCTACCTCTGTCATTGTTGTGAGGATCAAGTTGGTGCCTTCCAGATTTTTCCACCACGTGGTTACCATTGCTCCCTTTGTGCTTGACGTTATGTGGTGAGATAGTCCACGATTATGCCAATATCCTCTTGCTCATAAAACTCCCCACCCATCGACCATAGTATCCACTGACAATTCCTACCTAAATTAGCCTCTTCGTGATGGTGGCTGAATGGTGATTTTCTTTTCTTTTCTTCTTCTTCTTTTTTTTAAAGATTTTATTTATTTATTTGAGAGAGAAAGAGTGAAAGAGAGAGAGTGAGCACAGTGGGGGAGGGACGGAAGGAGAGAGTGAAGCAGGCTCCCCACTGAGCAGGGAGCCGGGTGCGAGACTTGATCCTAGGACCCTGGGATCATGACCTGAGCTGAAGGCTGATGCTTAACTGACTGAGCCACCCAGGCGCCCTGAATGGTGATTTTCTATTTCCACCATTCCTCCTACATTTACTAGTGGGAATTCTACTGTAAGGAAGAATTTTCTCTTTTCCCCATTTGTTCACTAACTAACTAACTAACTAACTAACTAACTAACTAACTAACTAACTAACTAATACCAAGATGGATGGAATTAATGGATTCCTATTTTATTTAATGAACTGTAATCCATCATGATCATTATTTACTCTGATGTTCAAATCGTCCCAGATTTCCCTAGCAGGAGCCCTTTCAAGCTGGTTCCCATGTACTTTTAAGCCATTTCGTTATTTTCTGGCATAAGATATCCCATGTTTGTCTTATATTTTCCCACCCTGCCCCAGTCCTAGAATCAGCCATATCTCCAAGAGTCCCTGGTTCCTGTTAGTAAAGGATGGTATTTAGAAACCAAGGATTGGGTGCTCAGTGTGCTCGTTCTACTCTACTGTCATTGCTTCCAGGTTCTTTCAATGGACACCCATATATCTCTATGCCTATGTATGTATGTATGTACCTATCTATCTCAAATTTATGTCAGTACTTCCAATTCCAATCCAACACCACAGCATTCATTCCTGCTTTTTCCCTTCCATATTCTAAAGACATTTTTTTTTTGAGAGAGAGAGTGCATGGGAGTACGTTGGGGGGGGGAGGGAGAGGCAGAGGGCAAGGGAGAGAATCTCAAGCAGACTCCCCACTGAGCACAGAGGCCAATGCAAGGGTCAATCTCACAACCCTGAGATTATGACTTGAGTTGAAAGCAAGAGCCGGATGTTTAACTGATTGAGCCACCCAGACGCCCCTCTCCTTCCCATATTTTAAAATCTCTCTTCTGACAGTGAGCAAACGGTCCCTATTTTTCTCAATGTATTTCCATAATTGTCAATATCCCTGTGTATAACCAATCTCCCAATCAGATCATTTGGACTTCCTGTTTGACCAACCACATCCTCTGCTGTCTCTCGGACAGCAAGCATAATACCACCTCCACTCCCTGATGGAGGGAAATTCAGGGAGGAACTCTTGATATGAAGGTCGTACATTTAGGCCACCGTAAGAGAGAAAAGCTCATGGTGTCATTTCTCTCAATCCAGATGCATTTATTGAGGTTATACTGAAAGTCACTCCCTGTGTTGGATGTTAGGACTCTACATGTAGATAAACCCTGGTTCTGAACCTCAAAAACCTCATTGTTTCATACGGGAGGTGGACATATGGATTGAGATTGCTAATTAGAGCGTCCAAGATGCTATATAGCGTCCCCGCTACATGATTGACTCTGCCAGGGGAGGCGTAACAGAGAAGGGACCTCGCTGGGTGACTATGAGTTGGCCAAAGGAGTGAGGGGTGGGTGTGCGCTGGAAAATGACACACCAGGCAGAGGGCACAGCAAGCCAAAGGCACAGAAGCATGAAATTGTTTGTTCATTGGTAGGACTGCCACTCTCATCATCCTTTGGCAATTGACTCTTGAAGGTCAGATGATTGCTCACAGTCAAGGACATCTGAGGCATGTGGGTGACCCAGCAGGCCAACAATTTAATATCCCAACAAACTTACAGTATTTAAATCTTAATCTTAATATAGGATTTGTTTATAATTTTTGATTCAAAAAACCCATGTGCCTCTTTATTTAGTGAAAAAGTAAAAGACTTATTACAAGATTTCCCAGGTTGTGTAGCTCTTTGGGAGTATTCCCAAATAATCAGTTGGCTGGCGGTGTGGTTTGCAGTTGCTTCCTGCTATTTGTACAGCTTTAGGTGGGTGACTGCAGGTGCTTTCTATGACAAAGGACAGGACCGGTTGACTATTTTTTATTATGTAAGGAGTTGCAGGTGAAACCTGAATTATCTGACACCACAGTCCTTGTGGGTTTCAGCAAGGCTTTATTTAGCACCTCTCATAGGCTGGCATCCTGAGCAGCTGCCCGACTGCTTATTCTAGTTTTTCCATGGCTCTGGGGTGAACCAGGGTCACAGCACATTCTTCTGGTTGGTGCTGACATCCTTTCACTAATTTTTAAAAAGATCTGTTTATTTATTCAAGAGAGAGAGAGAGAGAAAGAGAGCAAGTGGGAGGGACAGAGGGAGAGGGAGAGAATCTCAAGCAGATGCCATGTGGAGCCCAATGTGGGGCTCGATCCCAGGACCCCGAGATCTTGACCTGAGCCGAAACTGAGAGTCGGATGCTCAACCAATTTTGCCACCCAGGCACCCCCATCCTTTCACTATTATCTATTGCTTCTTATTTTACCCAACCCAAACTGCTCTCTTCTACACCCAGACAAATATTGACTCCATTAAGTATCACCCAACCCTCCCAGCTTGGGCCAAGAACAAGGTGAAAGGGGGAAAAAAAAAAACCCCACATTTCTCCTAAGCCTCCAAATGCTCTTGGGATCCCATAAACCACCATGGAGACTGGAGGCACCAATTAAGGATTTGTCATGATTTTCTCAAACATGGGGCAAGTGCTCCTCTGTGCAGGCCACGAGGAGAAAGTTGGAGAAGCAAATTGGTGCTGTAAACAAGCTCTCAAGGGCAATGTTTTCTTGAGACAAGAAATTGTTTACAAGCTCCATGGGAGTGCCATTTACATAAAACAATCGCTATGCTCATTACTGAGCATTTTCATTTATTCATTAAAACAGGTACCTGCAGGACTTGGCAAACCTTTGTTCGCTGGGTTCTGTGGATTTCTGTTCCTCCAAAGGGAGATTTGGGAGGAATATTTACTCCTTTAATGTTTTCAGTCTGATGATAGTAACAGGTACCATTTACTGAGGGCTTGCTCAGGGCCAGCTGCTTTCGATACATTTTATTATGTAATCTTCACAGCAGCCTGGTGAGGTATGTCATCTCATCCCATCTGATGTATAAACAAAAAAAAATGAGGTTCACAGATTCATGGTGCTCATCCAAGACTCTCCAGCAGGTGGGCAGTAGGGCTGGGCTGGCTGCTTCTCTGGGGCAAGTTGGATGGAGTGAAGCCCTTACGCTCAGAAGCTGTGTGGGGACCAAAGGGTAGGCTGGAAGCTTGCACACCTGTTTTGCTGTCTCCTTGCACAGTTCCAGCCTTAGCAGAGGGCCAAGGAGCTCCAAAATGTTTGCTGAAAGAGAGATTTTATTATCGATGAAAAGCAGCGCATCACAGAGAATCATTTTGGCTTCAACCTTGATCTGATTTGGGAAATCTGGGTCCAGCCCTGCCGTATGAGTCACGTCACATCCTTCTGGTTCTCTCTGCTTCTCCACCTCTGAAGTGGGGGGACATGAACTAGTTTAAGAGGTTCATGGCTCTTGATCAGATCCATTGGTAGGGTTTTGGAAGGGGGTTGCATGAAGTTAAGTGCAAAATTACGTGGATTGGTGCATGTTTACGTTTCTCGAAATGGTTACTGGCTTAATACTAATCACGATGAGGACAACAGAGGGGACAATTTATTAAATGCTTGTTAAACACCAAGGATGATGCTCTTTACTGTATCTTATTTCATTTTCACAAAACCCTACGAAGTAAGGATTACGATTTTCATATTACAAATGGATGAAACTCAGGCTCAGGGAGGTGGAACCACCTAGTGAAGATCTCAAAGCTGGTGAGTGGCCGACGGAGGATAAGAGCCCAGGGAGGCCTTGCCGTCAGTCACATCACTGCCTAGTATCCTTTATTCCAGGCTTCTTCCTCGGCCCTCCAGGATGTGAAACACAACCGAATGGAATGATAGTCCTGACAAGTTGTGGTTTGAAAGAAAGGATTCATAGGGATTGTGAGTACAGCCCTTAAACATCAACCCCCACTACCCCGGAGAAGGGAAGTCACCTGCACGTTCGACCACTCCGTCATTCACTCATCAAACACCGAAGTCCCATGTCTGGCTGGCCCTGCATCAGGTGTTGTGGCTGTGGCGTTCCCCCTAGCTCACGGCCAGACGGCTGAGTCCTAAGTGCAAGCCTGCGGCAGGACGTGAGCGGTGCCATGGCTGGGGCTTGGCTGAGGTCCTGGGTCCTGGGGAGGGGGCCCTAACCCTGCCTGGGGCAGCGGGGAAGACAGGAAAGGCTTTGCCAAAGGGCCATCTAATTTGGATTTTGCAGCACCTTCCTTGGGTCAGGGACAATTCCTGTAGCTCATACCAGGAGGCCTTTACGGCAACGACAAATGACAATATCATTTATTGAGCCTTTACTTCTCTCAAGGGCTTTCAAGTCTGCTCCCATTCAACCTTCACCCTAATCCCCTGAGTGGGTACTGTTGTCCCCATTTCCCTTCTTAGAAAACCAAGGCTCAAGGAGGTGGGGCAACTCGACCAAGTTTATGCCGTGAGACATAGCCAAGGCAGGATTGGGACTCATGTCTGTCTGATCCCCAAATCCATGAGCACAAAGCTTCCATCATCCTGGTGGGAGAAGGCTGATCAGAGCCCAGGAGGGGAGCAGGCTTTGGGAGAGACAAGCGCTCGGATATTCTGCTTGGCGTGCCCATACGGCGTATTCTCTCCATTTAGGGGACGAGGAACTGAGGAGCAGAGAGGGGGTGGGGTCGGCACAAGGCCATGAGGGTGATCGGTTCCAGAGCTGGGATTCCTGCATGGGCCTGCCTGATGCCAGAGCTTCTGAGCTTCTCACCAAAGTACAAGCAGGCCTTTCGAAACCCAATGCCAGGACTCCATGCTGAAGAATTCCCACCACTTGCTTCACATGCCCCAATGGGCTCTGCGCGTTCAATACCATCACTCAACTCGGCCTGGCTGCTTGGGTCTGAATCTGTACTCTGCTCCTTATTAGCTGTGTGACCTGAGGCCGGTTCCTTGACCTCTCTGAGCATCTCTTTTCTTGACTGTGAAATGGATAATAACATAATGCCAACTTCAGAAAGTAAGGATGAAATGAGATAAGCTATGGTAGCCCGCCAAGAGTAACACTGCTCTGTCATTGCTAACTTTCATTCTTTCACAAATAGGAAGGCATTCAATAAATTATTAAGTTGCTGTACCGGTGAAGGAGGGAGGAGGGGTGTAGGACTCCAGACTTTTCTACCTCTTCCGAGCCTGTGATTCTCGCATTCTGTTATTATTCTTGTATGTGACACTGTTTGCACACCTTCTCCGGGGAGCTAAGCAGGCACCTAATTAGCAAAGGCGGCTTAGCTCCGAGGGGCTGGGTTGTGGTGTCTGCTGGATGATGGCCTGGTGGGGGCCCCGGGCGAGGGTGGGAGGGGGTGCGGGCGGCATTGCAGTCCGCCCTTCGCAGCCTGCCTGCTCCACCCTTGCGTCCCGACATCCCTGCCTCTCTCCGCCTCTCTCCCTCCCCCCTTCCACCACTGGAGCCCCAGAGCAGTAGCTGTGTGTTCCCAAGAGGAAAAGCAACACAAGCCACAGACCTGTCGGACCCCACCCGCCCCAATTAATCTAAGAAAACAAAGATGTGGCCACACACACACACACACACACACACACACACACACACAATTAGTGGTGAAGAAGCTGAGAGCCAGGGATTCACATGGGGTCCCGTGGTTGTAGGACGCAGAGCTGCTCCAGGAGGCAAACCCTGGTTTTTATGCCCAAAGTGAGTTCTCTTTTTCCTACTCATCTGCCTCCTCCTTCTGTCTCTTTCTCCTGAGATGGGAAACACACAGGTGATGGCCTGACCGCATATGACAAGAGAACTCTAACCACACCTCCTGCAGCAATTGGCCCAAATGGGCAGGACTCGGTCATGGCTGTCAGCTTTCCTATTCTTGCCCTGGCTCCCAACTCGGGACCCACCACACGAAGCCGAGGATATTCCCCGAACCAGCTGCAGAAGCTGTACCCGCTCACTGTCTGTCTGCCTCCAGCTCCCCCGGGCTCCAACCTCCGGTCTGAGCCCACCTGAAGTCTTCCTCTTTGTTCACCGTATGGCTCCCCCCTCCCACCTGCCTTCGGGTCTCTGCCAGATGCAAGCGGTGGTGGCTGACTTGCTTGCTCTGAGTGGAAAACCTCTGCTTCTTCTCATTTGGGGGCTCGTTGTTTATTTCCACACTTTCCACCCCTACGAGTCCATTTTCTAGCCCAGGACAGCCTCCCTTCGAATCCGGACTATTGCACGAGCCCTGCAGGATGGATGCTTCAGTCCATTTACTGCTCACTTGGGGCCTTATGAGTCTTCCTCAGATTCTGTGACCCTGTCATTAAATCAAAATAAGTTTAGACCCACCAGTGACTCTCCACAGCTTGGGAACAAGCATTAACTCCCATCCCAGGGCTGGAATGGGATGTGGTTCTATGTGCTCATTCTCAAGGGGGTATCTGGGCTACATATCAACTATAAGCATTTCCCCTAAGGTCTCTGGGTCTCAGTTTCCTCATCTGTGACATGGGCACAATAACGCCTTCCTCATGACATTGCTGTGAATCATGGGAATTAATGAGATCATTTATTCCTTAAACCAACACATATTTATTGAGTGTCTATTATGTGTCAGATGCTGTGGGTACAGCAGTGAGCACAGCAAAAACAATGTCCCTCCCTTCCCCTTGGGGGGATTACATTTTACTTTGGGGAGAGAGAACACACACACACATACAGCATCAGGTGATTGGTGGGAATGCAAAATGGTATAGCAACTTTGGAAAACACTTCGGCTGTTTCTTATAAAATTAAACACGCCCTCCCCATATGACCCTGAAATCTTACTCGTATGCATTTGCCAAGAGGAATGAAAGTGTTGCTCACACAAAAACCTACATGCAAATGTTGATTTATAGTCACCGAACACTGCAGACAACCCAGTCCTTTACTGGGTGGATGAATAAGCACACCAAGGGGGCAGGCTGACACCCAGGATCTTAAGGGTTTTGAATGGTGTGATGGTTTCTATTATATGTCAACTTGAGTGGGCCACAAGGTGCTTAGATAAATGGTCAAACATTATTCTGGGAATGGCTGTAACGGTGTTTTTGGATGGGATGACGTTTAAATGGAGAGACTGAGTAAAGCAGATTGCTCTCCCTACTGCAGGTGGGCCTTGTCTAATCAGTTGAAGGCCTGAATAGAATAAAAGGCTGACCTTCCCCGGAATAAGAGGGGATTCCTCCTCCCTGGCAGCTTTTGAGCTGAGATATTGTTTTTTTGTTTTTGTTTTTGTTTTTTCCCCTTGTCTTTGGACTCGCCTTGAAATATCAGCTGTTCCTGAGTCTGGAGCCTTCTGGTCTTCTGACTGGAACTCATCCCCAGCTTTCCTGGGTCCCTGGTCTGCAGACTGGAGATCTTGGGACTTGTTAGCCTCCATAGTCACATGAGCCGACACCTAATAATAAATGCCATAAATCTCTATCTCTATCTCTTACTGGTTCTGTTTCTTGGCAAGCCCTGACTAGTACAAATGGATTAAAGGAGCTGCCTTTCTGGAAGGGGCTTTGATGACTCAGCAGTGCTTTATGCACAGACAGGATGGACAGTATTACCTTTTACTTGGCCTCCCCTAACCTCAGTTTCCAGCTCTGTTAAGTGGCCTCAGAGGGCTGCTGTGGGGCTTCTTCTGGGCACCCTATCTCAGTTCGAACCCCCTTCTTTATCTTTCTGCTTAGCACTAATCACCATATTCACTTTACTCATCTTGCTTATTTATTTTTTAAATTGTATTTCATTGTTTTATTTTATTTTATTAATTTTTAAGATTTTATTTATTTGTCAGAGAATGAGAGAGAGAGAGAGCGAGAGGGCACAAGCAGGAGGAGCGGCAGGCAGAGGGAGAAGCAGGCTCCCCGCTGAACAAGGAGCCTGATGCAGGACTTGATCCCAGGACCCTGGGATCATGATCTGAGCTGAAGGCAGCCACTTAATGGACTGAGGCACCCAGGTGTCCCTCGTCTTGCTTATTGACTGTCTCCCAGTGGAATGTAAGCAGGGACTTCTGAGCATTTGGCACCAAAATAGTACCTGGCCCATAATAGCTGCTGAATAAAAATGTTTAATACGCGAATGGGTGTACGTCATAGATCATCATATCTCCAGCAGCTGGCCCGGGGGCTGAGCTAGAGCAGGTGGGAGACATGTTCGCTGAATGAATGAAGGAATGAATGGATACACACACACAAGACATAGGAAAGGAAACAAGACCTACTTTCGGCTGAGGGGGAGCCTTAGTTCTTCAGTGTGTGTGACAGTACAATGCTTATTAAAACGTGCTTTGGAGGGCAGGGAAAGGGTCTTTTGCTCCTTAAATGCTGTTGTCACTCATCTGGGTCCCTGCAAGAGGGAGTGACTTGGAAACGCCCATGAATCGTCCACAAATTGCCCAAGTGCCATTCCTTGGGATCTGCGTGGACCTGGCTTCAGGGTGTGGGCTCGCCCTCTCCTCCAGAATGATCCTTTTTTGATGAGGATGGACCCGCTGCAGTCCCACTCGTCTGCGGTGTGTTTACTAGTGTTTCCAGCCTGTTTCATATGGATTAAGCTGAGGCACGGGGTCCTCGCATGTTTTCTCCGTGCATTTCAGAACCCCACGAAATTACATTATAGATTCATTGTATAAACAGGATAGTAAGCACAGCCGTCATCAGGCAGCCCCGTAGTCAAACGGCAGCGATTGTGGGGTGCCCGGGCTGGCTGCATGCAAAGACTTGCACAGCAAACTGGTCGCATGCTTGTTTATTTAATCTCCAGCTTCTAAACGTTCATTTGGTAGCGAAAATCACCTTTTGGCACACTTCGGCTGGGAGATAATGGGAGGAGGGAGGCGACTGGCAGATGTCATGCAGAAGGAGGCCCCTCTCACTCAAGTCGAAACAGGACTAGGAGGGGCTGGTACTGTTGGGGCCAAGTGCAGGGCCAGCTCCTTACCGGCTCTGGGGCCTTGAACAAAGTACTCAACTCTTCCGAGCCTCAGTTTCCTTATATAGAGATGAGAATATCTACGCCACTGAGTTATAAGTAAGTTACACATAAATTCCACCTGTGTCACGTGTGAGCACGGACCTGACACGCAGTAGGTAGGCAAATGTTAGGTATTTCAATGCACTTCACTTGTGCCTCACCCACTGATCACTATCAGTGCATGAATAATTATGGAGAACGTATCACATTCACGCATGGAAGGAGCTTGACCTTCATGGTAACAATCATGGCTTTGAGCCCTGGGCTTACAATTTCTAGGAAGAGACCTCTCTGAGCCTTAGTTTCCAAATGTGTAAACTAAGGTTTTTCACCTTGATGGTGATTGTTTTGAGGATTAAATGGGAGAGAGACCGGGGAGGTGCTGTAGAAATGACGAAGTGTGAGACTCGGGTTACTTGTTATTACAGTGATAATTGCATATACTTAAAAGCAACTCTTCTAAGCAATTAATATGTGTTTAACTCATTTTCTCCTTATAACAACCCTAAAAGGTAGGTATTGGTATTACCCTCATGTTGCATATGAGGAGACTGGGGGCACAGAGAGGTTAAGTAACTTGCCCCAGGTGGTCTAGTGGCTAAGAAAAGGAGCCAGGAATAGATCCCATGTATCCCGGCTCTAGGGTCCTGGCTTTTGATGGCTCCTCTATGTTGCCCAATAGCAGTAATCATAATCGCAGGCAGTACTTAGTGCCTGTGATGGGCCTGATGTTATTCCTGATTATCCACCTGCGTTCTCTGGAGACCGCACGGATCTGCACCTGATGGCTTCTTGCTCATTCTTGATGGTAACAATAGAAATCCACTCTGCTTAACTCAAGCAGGGAAAGGAATTGATTGGAAGGATAAAAGGGAACTCGCAAAGTTGATGTGAAGGTTGGAGAACCACAGGCAAGAGCCAGGGGAGGCAGCCACCTCTGAAAAGTCTGGCTCTGCTCAGATCCTGTTCCATGCTCTTAGCCCTGCATGTTTTGGGGTCAGGTGGAGAGGGGGTATTGCCCCTGCTTGCTTCCAGAATGGGAAGAGGGGCTTCATCTCTTTTTTAACTTGGAAATCTCCCAATAGAAAAGGGGTTTAGATACTCCATGGCCACAAGTTACAAACGATTGGAGGTATTATCCCATTTAACAGATGTGGAGACTGAATGCCTTGTCCCAAGTCCCGACGGGGGAGGACCACAGACCCCAGGCCGCCTTCTCGAGGACACAGATGGATACGATGTAATTTCCCCTGAGGTTTCTCAATTTCAATCTTTAAAATCCAAAGATATTTCAAAAATATTTATATTCTCTAATCTGGTTTTTCTACTTCAAGTTCTTTGTGCTGTGTTAATAATAAACAAAGATGACTATTCAGATTTTTACAGAAGGATGTGTGTGCCAACTTCGTTTATTATATAGGGACATTATATGTAATGTAACCATTCTATATCAGAGAATCTTTAAGAAAGGGATCTATATATGATGGAGTATTATAAAAAAGTCTTAACAGTGACTTAAGAAAATCGATAAGTAAAACAAAACGAAATAAAATAGCACTGATTATAGAATACAATCTAAATTTGGGGGAAGTTTCTCATATGCATAGAAAAAAGACTGAAAGAGATATGCTTAACTTTTAGTAGTGATTATATTGGGTTGGAAGGATTATGATAATTTTTACTTTCTTTTTTTTGTTTGTTTTAAGATTTTTATTTATTTATTTGAGAGAGAGAGAGAGCACAAGCCGGGAGAAGGAGCAGAGGAAGAAGGAGAAGCAGACTCCATGCTGAGCAGGGAGCCCGACATGGGGCTCGATCCCAAGACCCTGGGATCGTGACCTGAGCTGAAGGCAGATGCTTAACTGACTGAGCCACCCATGTGCCCAATTTTTATTTTTTTAATCTTTTCTTTTCCTGTCCAAAATTTCCATGAGGAACACATATTTCTGTTACAAACAGAAAAAGAGTCAAGAAAAACAAAGTCAAGACATCCAAGATGGTGAGGCTTTGTGGGGAAATGACACCAGCACACTCCATGGCTGTAGGATGAATTGGTACAGGTCTTTTGGGGGAAACAAAAATCAAGTAACAGATAGGTAAGAGTTCAAATGAGGTTTATGCCCTTTGATTCCAAACACCGATCCCTGGGAATTTCTCTTTTATTCTGGGGATACAATTCATTAGATGCCGAAATCTTTGTGCAATGGGGATGCTCATTACGGTGTTATCTACAATAGCAAACACTGTGTAAAAGCTAAATGTCCAACGATGGGTGAACAGTTTTGTAAATTGTGGTGTCAGTGAAAGGGTAGTTTGGCACCCTTAAAATGGTAATTATGAAGACGGCAGCAACACGGGCTCCATCGTGGTAGATACAAGAACAGAAGGGCGGAATATCGAGTCTGCAAGCGTTGACCACATGTCAACGTCCAGAGCCCAGAGCAGATGCTCAAAACATGACAAGTAAAATCATAATTACGGTGGAGTGAATGGGTTTTGGGGAGATTAGTATTAGTTTGTTTTCTTAAAGCTTTACTCAAATATTGTTAGTACTTCATCTTCTTTTTAAAAAATGGTCATTATTTTATTTTATTATTTTTTAAATTTTTTAAAAGATTTTAAGTTGTCTCTATCCCCAGCATGGGGTTCGAACTCACAACCCTGCGATCAGGAGTCAAACGGTCCACAGACTGAACCAGACAAGTGGCCTGATACTTCATGTTCTTGCTACAACTTGCACTCTGCTGAACAAAGCTCTCTTAGAAATTGGGGTACGGATGCCTCGGTGGCTCAGTCGGTTAAGTGACCAACTCTTGATTTTGGCTCAGGTCATGATCTCAGGGTTGTGAGGTCGAGCCCTGTGTCGAGCCCAGGGCGGAGACTGCTTGAGAATCTCTCTCTCCCTCTCCCTCTGCCCCTACCCCCACCCTTGCGTGCTCTCAATCTCTTAAAAAAAAAAGAAAGAAAGAAAGAAATTGAGGTAAACAGACAAGGAGAGTTGTGGGTGGGCTCTTTGAAATTAAAATTAAATTAGGATGAAAATGATTGCGCATGGGCATACAGAGGAGTCCAAGTGTGGTGTGGGTGGTGCTCTGCAGCTGTCTACGTGCCCTGGGCTTCAATCCACTTCTGGGAAATGGAGGGAGGGTGAAACTCAGTCCTTGGGAATCCTCCAGCTCTGATTTTATTTTCCAAATCTGTGATATTTATTGAGCCCTATACACAGGCGTTTTGTTATACACTTGGCTGATAACCATTCTTTGGGGTTGGTCCTATCGCTGGCGTCACTCTAAGGACAAGAAACTCAAATTCAGAGCAGCGAAGTGGTTTCTGCAAGGCACACAGCCAGCAAGCAGTGAAAGCAAAATGTCCACAGTTCTTACTCCACCTTACATTTTACTTTCCTGGCCCAGCATCCCGGCAGCCTGTGAGGCCCATCCCACCCTGGACCTCATTCCCTCCTTCCCTCTCTCTGCCTCTCTGGAGATTTTGAACCCAGGTGACATGTCATGGTTGCCCTTTGATCTCACAAAACTTATAGGTTCACCAGTCAGGAGGAGAATATTCACTGTGTGGGGATGGAGATGAAGAAGGTATAGGAGATTTGCCCAGTGTGGTGGGGTTTGAAAAGGTGGATTAAGAAACCATTGTTTCCTTATTTCTTTATGATGTGTGTTTTTTTCCTAAAAGTGGGAGAGTCTGGGAAATCAACCCTGATTGAACAGGGGCACAGGCAGTTTCTGGCCGATCTAAGTTTTCCAGTTCTTTGTTAACTGTAGTAACTGCTACGATTTGTACTCATTGAACGATGAAACAACACAATATTTCGTAAGGACCTACACTGTGCTACAGGTGAGAGATCCAGGGTCTCTGCCTCTGAGGGGCTCCCCGCCCAGTGCCCTGATGCGCATTCAGACTGGGTGAGAGGCAAGAGAGGTTGGAGGCAGAGAAATCCCAACACACCATGCGAGGCATTTCCCAGTATGCCTAAAATTGTCCGCGGTGTTTGTAGAGTGAAATAATAATTTTCCTAGAGAAGAAAGGAGAGGGAAAGGCAGAATGGGAGTTTAGGGATTTCACCGCGCCGGAGCGCATTCATCACGGCCATTCGGGTGCCTCGGCTGGTCCTCCAGCACCCTGTGAGCTCTCCGGAGTGCTCACCTGGTGGAGAAGACTTGGCCATGCTCCCTCCCAGGTGAGAAGAGCCCGGAAGGACTAGGGCCCTGCTTCTGGTCCCCGTGCTGCGTCTCGCTGTGGGGCCTCAGGCACGTGCCAGGGGCTGGGTGGGGCCACCGCCAGTTCAAGCCCATCCCCTCTGAGCCTGAAAATCCCTTTACCCCTTTAGGCGAGGCAGACAATGAAAGCGCCGCTTTGTGGTAGTGACCCCGCTTGAGAGCCAGATGTATCCTCCCACTCAACCCGCATCCAAGCAGCACGACGGGACCACTGGGATTACACTGGGATTACACGGTCTCATGGTCTCATAGCAGCACCCGAAAATGTGGGGGACCCTGAAAGGAGAGAAAGGGACAGTTGTTTACTTTGGGGCAGGTTCCGGGCCCACCTACACGTTCCGTAGCATAAATAAGAGAAGAGAGGGCTGGGGAGAGCAAGATTTCCAGGCTTTCTCCCATGCAAGCAGAGTCCTGGGCCAGATGACCAGCAGAGGGGAGACTGGGAGCGCAGGGCGGCCTCCAGGGCACAGCAGGGCTCCCTATGCGTAAGCTCCCCCCACTTGGCCCAAATCCTGGCACCGGACCACTTTCTTTACAACCCTTTGGAGGAGGGGTGGGGGAGAGTGGCGGCGGGTGCCTGAGGTCCGTGTCAGGAATGAAGGGTTTTGAGGACTCCTCTAGGGATCTCCCTTCTGGATCAAGTAAGGATAACTACATCTGGAACTGTGGCAATGGGGCCCCAGTGAGTTCATGTGCTGGGAGTGGGGGGTGGGAGTGGGGTGTGGGAGTGGGTGCGGATCTGTAAGCAGGGAAGTGCTGCCTGTGTGAACGAGGTGGTTAGCAGTCTCAAGGGCCATGGTCACTTCTTAGGAAGTGTGCCCCAAGCAATTTTCCCAACACGGGGCCATGGGTTCTAGGCGAGTCCTTTGCTCTCCTGCCACTTGCTGGGGTGGGGGTGGGGGGTGCAGGAGAAGCAGTGCTGAGCTTGCTGGTGCTCAGTCCTGTGGGCTGCACGCCTGCCCCCCGGGGGTGGGTGCTGTGCATAGTCTGTCTGCTTGGAATACTTTTCCTCCAGGTGTGTTCTTCCTGCTCCTGCTCCTGCACTTGATCGTGTCCCTCCTCCAATGTCACTTCTTCCACGGGGCCTTTCCCTGCAGACTGTGACAGAGGTCCTCGGGGCTGGGAGCGCTGGCTGTCATGGTCACGGCCTCCTTCGTCCAGAGAGCTGCTATTGGCTGATGGAGGTTATGTCCCCAGTCCCCGCACGAACCCCTTATAAGTCAAGGCTGGACTCCGGCTGAATCTGCATCCTTAATCCTTTCCCGGCTGAGTCCCAGTCTCT
This sequence comes from Ursus americanus, assembly GCF_024610735.1. NCBI lineage: Eukaryota > Metazoa > Chordata > Mammalia > Carnivora > Ursidae > Ursus > Ursus americanus. The sequence goes on from NC_142144.1 coordinate 14,200,911, forward strand.
GCTTCTAGGCAACTAAGTTAGGACAGGGCTCCAGTGAGAACCCTTCAGGCCCTCCCCCTGCTTTCCTTTTGCTTCCTGCCACTGCTTCTGCAGACATCACGGGGCTGCCTCTGATCATGTCTGCCCTTCCCCATTGCAATGCAACCTCCAAGAAAGTAAGGCCTCGTCACTTGTGTCCATGGTCTGTCCGCAGGCTCTAGCCCAGAGTTGGGCTCATCATAATGCCCGATGACCCCACTGGTGGAATATGGCACTCCAGGTGGGAGCCCTGGAGCCCAGAATGTCCCAAGGTGGTCACCCTACAAAGATCCAGAGCTGTTTTTTGCTTCTCAACTCTGGGAGAAATTCACTGACGGTCACGATTAGGTCAACTAGGGTGAGGATTGATACAATTTTCCTTGGGAATTTTTTGTGCTTAAAACGTGAAAGGAAAAGGCAAAAGATCTTTGAGGCATTCAGTGTTGACCGTTACTGGGATGGTTCTGAGGGATGAAGTATTTTGGACAGCGTCTGACCTCGGGGCGGGAAACGGCTCATTCGCTTATTCAGCTCACATTTCCCGAGTGCCCACTTTGTGCCAGACTCTGGGCCAGTCCTGGAGACCAATGCCTGAGATGCGGTCTGTGCCTTCGAGAAGCTTCCAGAGACCTGGGATTTAGTCTCGGGTTTGTCCTTAATTGGCTGCGTGACCTCAGCACAGCGCTCCCTTCTCTGGGGTTCTGTCTTCCATTCCTGAAGCCAGAGCACTGGGCTGGGTGATTTGTCGGAGCTCTGGACCGGCTCCCTGTCTCAAGGGCTGAGTCTTGCTTCCAGACAGGCTGTCTGATTTTCATGGCCATCAATATTTCTCTAATCATCATTTTCTCTGGGGACTGAAATTAAAGCTAACTGGTTTTTCCAGATATAATTTCAACATTGTCACAGTCAATACATTTAGATCAAGCCCTGGCGGGAAAGGGGGCGGGAGGCTCCCTCCCCCCATTGTATCAACGGAGGGTGAGCCCAGTGAGCGTCCAATGAGGTCCCATTACCCACCGCCGCTCCTCAGACTCAATTCCCCGGTGTTGCAAATGCCTGCAACGGGCGCCCGTCCACATCCTGCCTCCTACTCCCAGTGTGTGCTAATGAATGCATCGATTTTCCTATTCTGTACCACAACAGTTATTTCAGAGATAAATGCCTCCTGTTTGTGGTTATTAAATCTGCTTCATGTTGGACAGCTGACGGTGGGTGGGAAGACTGGTCTGGGTAGAGCCAAGAGGGGGGCAATCTGGGACAGATCTCAACTCAATTTGCAGCAGGCTACAGGACCTTGGGCTGGCCACTGCTCTCCGAGCCTCAGTTTCTCATCTGTGATATGAAAAGTGTTGCAGGGTGTCTGAAGTTTAAACATTTTTTGTAAAGCAGCAGAATGTTTTGATGACAGGCGATGTTATTATAAGACCATGTATGAAACAGATGAAAAAGAGTGGCTCTGTTTGGATTGGGGATGGGGTGGGACTCCCTCCCACCTGGCCTCCTCCCTGCTCCCTGTGGAGCCCTGGCACCTCCAGGGAACCCCGAGGCTCTGAAGAACATAGTTTGAAAACTGCCAGGCTAGATGGGTAGTATGTAGGGTTCTCAGTGACAGATGAGGGAGGGAGGACCAGGGAAGTGTCAAAAGGAAAGGAGGGACTGACCTGGCCAGACAGATAACTCAGGTGCCCCCCAGGAAGTGGCCCATAAGCGTGAATTTCTTAAAGCCTGAATATTTCTGCCTTTTGCTTGGAGCCCTCCTCTCCAGCCAAATCACCAGAGATGCGACCTTGGTTGGCCCCTGTGGGTAGGGGTGTGCCACCTCCTGGGCCATGTGGATCTGGGTTTGAGTCGTTACTTAGACACTTTCTAGCTGTGTGATTTTGGACAAGGCTCTTCACTTCTGAATCTCAGTATCCTCATCTGTAAAAAGGAGATGATAACACCAAATTCAGGATAGCTTCCCATACATACCGTATTGATCCAATACAACCGTGTGCATTTTAATCCTTAGAAACAGTAATAATAGAATGCTAAGCTTTTGTTGGCCACTTGGTACATATTACTCCCGTGCTTAATTTTGATGCTAACGTCTCGTCTTTGCAATCACCTAGCAAGAGAGGGGTCAGCATATCTACCTTCCAGGTGAGGCTTCGACAGGAGAAGCCAAGAAAAGCTTCAGGTTTTGAGCACAGGTCTGTTTGGCTTTGGAGACCATGTTTTTGCGTCTGTACCAAACATCTGAAACGCTTTTAACCACCCTTCTCTGCTCTGGCTGGGAAGCGCTGAATCACTTTTTGTTCTTTGTGAAAAGCAGTCCAGATGCTTGGTCCTGAAAAAGATCTTTGAGGGTCGTGATATCTAGCTATCTGTATCTATTTCACATTGCTTTGAAATTCCTGCAGACACAGGAGGCCGAGCCTGTCCTTGTCTTTGCAGGCTGTCCCTTGATCCTGTGGCTGGAGAGTTAGTAATGATTTGGCAACTGAACCCCTTATCTGGAGCAGTTACTATGTTGTTTCCTGGGAAGGAGGAGGTCAATGAGACACAATCTCTGTCCTCAAGGAGCTCACAGTCTAATGGTCTAATGGAAGAAATGCACGCATGTTAGAAAATACCTTGCACAGCGGGAATTGTTATGACAGAGGGTCTCTGCGGACACCGAAAAACCTGGAAGGCTTTTTGTGGGAGGTGGAACCTCAACTTGATATGGAAGGATGAATGATGGGCTGGTCAAAACCAGCAGAGAAAAGGAGTTGGCAATGAGAACCTGGAAAAGCCGAGGCACAGTATGTACAAAGGACAGGATGGCATGGGACATTTCGGGGGCAAGCAACAGTTCAAATGACTGGAGAAGGAGCATGGGGAGACCCTAATGAGAAGCCAGTGGGGAGCCATGTGTCTGACCCTGGGGAGCCAGGCGGCTGGAATATGATCCAGAAGACAACTTCAGCTGTCCAAGATCCCAAAACACAATTCTGGAAAGAGTATTCCGAGAACTCTATGGCGGCTGCCCTGGAGCAGGGGCCCAAGGAGGAGGCTGGGAAAGTGACGTCAGAGAGATGGTGGGGCATGGACCAGGGTGGAGGGAGAGGAACTGGGGCAAACGGGGTGCATTTAGTAGTCAGGGGGCTGGTGATTGTTGGCTGGCGGGTGGGGGAGGAGGGGAGCATGTCCAGTGTGATTTCAGGGTTTATCTGGTCTGTGCGACCAGGTGGGTATTGGTGCCTTGGCCAAGACGGGAATCCTGGAGGAGGAGCTCAAGGTGGGACATGGTGGCTCTAAGGGGCCGGGGGCTTTCAGGTGGAGATGGCCGGGAAGCTCTGGGACACACGGGCCTCAAGCTGGGGAATGAGTTAGAGCTGGAGATTGGGAATCATGAGCTCCAGTATTGAGACAGCTGGGGGACATCCAGAAGAGTCTGTAGCCAGAAAAGGAGAGAGACAAGGAAGCCCAAATTGGGCCAAATGAAGCCATAAAATACAGGTACGAAGACCTTTAGGAAGACAGACTGAAGCCTTTTCCTAGAGCTGGTCATGCGCTCCCCAAAGCTGCCGCCTTGACACCGAGCAGCATTTAAAGACCGCGAGCATCGCGTTCCCACGATACTATTTGAGGGCTGATCCTAAATCCATATCGCGTACAATTTCTCCACTTTACAGAGGGTAAGAAAAATAAAGAAAATAACTGTTCATTTTGGTTACTATTTCTTTCTAACTATATTCCCTTAATGAGGCATTTGCCTGCAACACGGTCTGTTATGTATTCCGCGTTTTATAAAAGATCTCTTGGGGAAAATAACCCAGGAAACACAATTTTTCGGCACCATCTCCTTTTATTAAGAATAATGAAAAGGAAACAAGAATCATTCTCCCAGTCAAACACACTTCTGCTTCCCCTGATTGGTGTTTTTATGACAGCCGCCAGGTAGTAGTACGGGCATCCACGTGGTGGCTTCCACCAGATGTGCTATTTTATGGACATTCTAATGACCCAGTTGCGTGTACATGAAAGCGGGGGTGTGTGTCTATAAATATATCGGCTGCATAGATTTATATATCACCCATATCTGGGTAAGTGTCTGGGATGGTCCAAGACCTTAAAATCACACATACACAACACGGGCTCTTTGCCCAGAAAACCAATCATCCTTCAAAATGGGCAGAAAGAGCAAATTGGGAAGTTAACCCAGGAGAGAGAACGCAAAAGCACAAGGCCGAGGAGTGGTGTTGTTCATTGGAAACTCTAGCCAGGCTTATGGACGTAGCTGTGGGTTCTCCACACCCTCTCTCTGTGTGAGTTTGGCCACGCTCATGGCTGGATGGCTGCCCGGGTGCAGGAGGCTCCTTCCTGCCCACGGCTCCAGCCTAGACCTCCCACGGACGCTTCAAATGTGTGGGTCCGACTGCCAACTGGACGTCTTCCCTTGGATGTTCCATAGGCACCTGGTATAAACCTCCAGTAATTCTCTGAGCCTTGTCCCCCCTGGTTCCTTAGCTTGGTTGATGCTGATCGCAGTAGGTAAGCTTTGCAAATCATGCCGTGGCCCCAGGCGAGGGCCACCCCTGATTCCCTCACCTCTCTCCCGCCCTTTATCCAAACCGGGAAATAGTGACTGAGTCCCTCCCAGGTGCCAAGGGCTCTTCGAGGCATAAGTGGCTGACCTGTTCCCTGCTTCGAGGAGCTCACCGCTGTGTGGGGAGGCAGAAATCACCCAGGGGTTAAGAGTGTAGGATCCAAAGTTGGAAACGTCCAAGGTCAGAATCCAGCTCTGCCATAGATTAGCTGCTAGACCCTGGGCTCGTAAGCTTCAGTGTCTTCATTTGTAAAATGGGAACAACATTAAGAACCCCTTTCTCATCGGGAGGGTTTGTCGTGAAGTTTACAAGCAGTTAAATCATGTAAACCGCTTATCACTAAGCCTGAGCACAGAGGAAGAGCGTGACAAATCCAAGTCCTTTCTAGCGCTGGCTGGGCTCGATGACACGGACGGCCTGTGGTCTCCTACTGCTGGTCTGCCCTTTTTCCTGAGCCTTTGTAGCGGGGCACATGGCTGATCAGAATAAAGATACATTTTCCAGCGTTCTTGGCAGTTTGGTGTGGCCACTGTGGCTCCGTTGTGACCAGGGAGGCTCTGGAAAGCCCTCCTAAGACAGTGACATCTTTACCCATTTTTTTCCACCTGCTGCCTGAAATGTGGATGCAACGGCTCTCTCAGGCCACGCGTTAGTTAGTGAGGTGCCCCTGGCTGGATTTCCCGGGAGTGGAGGTGAAAGCGGAATTAGTGTGCAGGGGTTTATTAGGGAGTGCCATGGGCATCTACACCCCTGGGAGGGACAGGGAAGAAGCGGGGCTGGGCGGAAGGAGGTTCAGATGTGAGGCAGGCAGGCCTCTACACCCCTCTATGCCTTGGCTTCCATCAGTCACTGGATGTGGGCTACCCCACGGGGGCATTGCTTTGGGGAACGGCCCTTGAAGGGAATGGCAGCTGGGGGCTGTGTGCTGACAGCCCTCCCAGGAGTTGGGCCACAGCCCTTCTTTGAGGGGTATCTGGGAGGGGCAGCTCTGTGTCTACCTCAGTAAATCCCTGCTATAGACAGCTCAATACAATAAAACTTACGCTTTGCTCATGTGACAGTGCCTATCACATGTATCCTTAGTCCGGTGGTGACTCAGGGACAGTGGCTCCTTCCATCTTGTGACTCCGCCTTTTTCTCGGCCCTCAGAATCCTCTTAGTTCAACAGGCAGATGAGAAAAGAGAATGCATGGCGGTTGTGGTGGGTTTGGAGGGCCAGGCTTGGTAGGGACACTTCTGTCCACAGATCCCACTCATTGGCTGCACGGCGCTGCAAGGGAGGCTGGGAAATGTAGTTTAGCTGTGTGTTCGGTAAGACAAAGGGCAGAATTTGGTGACTGCTCAGTCAGTCTTTGTCAGAGACAATGAGAAGGGGGCCATAGTCTGGAAAGGCAGAGTGGGGGCCTGGAAGGAACCTGGGTCTGGGGGTTGGGACGTCAACATACCCACCACGGGAAATCTTACGTCCGGGCTTCGTTTATGTGGGAGACACATAAACGGAGAGAAAGAAATGCAGTAATAGGGGGTGGTGGGGGCCGAGACTGAGGAAGCCCAAAGGAGGGGCAGCTGCTTGGGGCTGGTGATGCTTGACTGAGATCTGAAGGCCGAGCAGGAGTTGACCAGTTGCCAGAGCTGATGACAGGAAGTCGTAGTTCAAATCACAGACCCGAAGCCAGGGCATAGATGACATTTTGCATGAGCCTTGAAGACTACAAAATAAGTTTCTTGATGGACCTGCACGAGACAAGAACCTCCATGAAACAGGGAGGATGGCCGTTTTGCTCAGAACCTTGCACAGGACATAAATGAATGAACAAACATGAATGAATGAATGAATGCGCAAAATTTTCTCGATCAACACCCACTCAGTTTGATGATCCATCCTTCCCCATGGCCCCCCGGCATCTTCCCTTACGTACCCACGTTCCAGCATATATGATGCTGCACTCTAATTACCGTTTGACGTATCTGACTCTCCACTTGACTTCAAGGTCAAGGACTTTGTCTCATTCATCCTCTTGCCCCTGTCATCTCGCTTAGCCTGGCACTGGCTTTCTAAACAAATGTTTGCCAAATGAGTGAACAAACACATTAGTCCATTTTGTCATAAAGGGCTAGAAAAGTCATTCTGTAGTTGCACTGAAATCTATTCCTCCTGCCTTCCGCGAATCCAGCTTGGTACTTTGGACGTTTGCTGGGTGCCTGCAGTAGTCCCTGCTCTGTGTTAATACAGAGGGTGGGCTGTTAAGACAAAGACCCTGCCCTGCCCTCGGAAGCATCCCCGACCAGCTAGCTATCTCCTTTCAGAACGAGATGAGATCTTATTCTGTGGGTGTCTACTAGGAGGAGTCCCTGAACTGGGGTGGCCCTGAGGCAGGATGCTGGGCCAGGGGTGGTCTAGGCCAGGCAGAGGGAAGTGTGATATCCCCGGATGCTGCCGGGACAGTGCTGCTCTTAAGCTTTAGAAGTAGAAGTTTCAGATCTGCCCGACCCAGGCTACCGCTCCTCATTCATTTGTTCTATTTCATTCGGGGCCAGGTCCTGGGAGGGCTTCAGGGCTTTAGGGAGACGAGGTGCAGCACTGGCTCACCAACTGTGGCTTACTCTTCCCATGCATGACAGCTTTCTACCATAAGCACCTGCAATGCTCTCCCTGTGGGATTTCTCTGGCCGCTGGGGCACGTGTACCCGTGTACAGCAGGAGCGGGCAATGCCGGGGAGTCACCCAGTGCAGGGGGGACCTGGTGCATAGCTACTGGGCTTCCTCACCTGTCATGGGGGCATGTCCTACACCGTCTCTGAGGTCCCCAGGGGGTCTGAGCTGGTTGTCCACAGTGGAGACCCACTCATCATGGTTCTTTCTTGTCTCTTTCCCCATATCATTTCCCCAGCCCCCAAGGGCGCTTCCTGGGGTTGTCTCTTAAATCAGCCACTGTACTGAAATCTTCTTCTCAAGGTTTTCTTCTGGGCGAACCCAGCCAACCTAATACGTAAACTATCTGTCTAAACTGTCCCCTAACCAGGAAGTGTGATGCTTAGTTACATGACGATAGTAGGGGAAGCAGGAGCCGGGACAGCACACAGCCTCGGGACAACGTTCCAGAGAGGGTCTTTTGCAGGAAGTGACTTTAAGCCGAATCCGTAGATGTGCCTGGATTGTTTTACTCGGGGTTTCTTCGGGCTCCTTGCGCCCTGTCGTGCGGCCGTGGACGCGAACAGCGCCCCCTACAGCTCTGCAGCGTTTTCTACTGGGAGCCCTGAACCTCTTTGGAAGGAACAGGCGGTTAGGGAGAACCCGTAGTTTGGGTGGTCGGCCTGATAGCAGGCATGGGTCGCGAAGGTGATTTACAACCCCCACCCCGTCTCCTCTTCAGTGCGCTTCTTGGAGGCCGGTGTCACAGCGGCTCACATTTCAGAGATGAGGACGCAGAGGCTCTGAAGGGGCCTTCTCGCTGGGGAACCCACAGCCGGGCACGGCCGAGCCAGGGCTGGACCCGGTGGACCTCACAGCTCACCTGACGTCCGGCCTCCAGCTCCAGCTCCAGCTCCCGTGCCTCTTTCCGTACCATGCTTTGGAGGTGACCTCGAGGTGCAGGCATTCTCGCTCCGATTTTACTCATGAGGCCACCCTGCAGCCCTGAGAGCCGGAGGGACGGTGTGCAAGGCGCGCGTGGTGGAACTGGGGCCTGGCTCCGAGTCCTCTGCCCTCCCCTCTCCAGCAAGCAGCCCGTGAGGCGGCTGGGATGCCCCTGAGGACTGCTGTGGGGGGCCCCCACCAAGCACAGCCCGCCACTCCAGGCTGCGAGGCCGCGGAGTGTTTCACGGCCAAGAGGGCAGCCCTGGACTTGAACTGCCTGTATTCAAATCTTGGCTCCACCCATCAGAGCAATGTGATTGGGGCAAGACTTCTGCCTTCTCTGTGCCTCAGTTTCCTCATCCATGAAATGGGGATAATAAGAGTAACTACCTCATGGGGTGGCTGTGAGGATTAAATAAGACAATACAAGGAACGTGCCTGCAGAGTGCCCACAAAAATATAGAATCCGCAAAACACAACATAACTCTGACTTTCTTTAGTTGTTCAATAGGAACAGACTCTTAGCTGAGCTATTTTACAACATGATTCCATTTTGCCCTCTTGAGTCAGGGAGGTTGGCGTTACTAGCTCCTGCTTTGCAGAGGGGAAGACTGGGGCTCAGGGAGGTTAAGTAACTTGCTTGACGTCACACAGCACGTGGCAGAGCCAAGTGATCCAACTTTTAGGCTGGAGCTCCTGACCACTGCACCACATCCCCTTGGCCCAGCACGGTCTGCAGCTGCCCCCCAGAGCTTAATTCAGTGAATCCCAGGCTTGTCCTTCATCCCGTGTGACCGCGCCAGCCCCTGGCATTCGAGGTGTCTGAGGGCAGCGAGGCGATTTTTCTAAGCAGCATCTGTGGCTCCCGCAGCAGATAGCTCCTTTTGGCTGCCAACTCGGGCCGCCGGCAGGACTGGCCAAAGATGGCACTGCACTGTCTCCATCCCAGGTCCCGGACTGCACAATCTGCTCGCATGTCATGGTTGCCCACCCGCAGGGACCCCACCAGCCCTCCAAAGAGTGCCTAGCAGGGAGATCACCCCACCTACCTACCCCGGGGCCCAGCTTCCCATCTCACCGGGGCTTAGTAACGCACCCATCTTTTAAACTCCGGGCCCTGCTGTAATATTAAGGCAGTAATTTATACACTTGGCTCCTGAGCTCCCGGCTGTTTCGAAGGCATTGATCACCCCGGAGCACTCATACATGATTCAGGCTTACTCCTCCAACTCCTCGGCCAGCTATTGATTCCAATGACATTATTTATCAATTACGAAAGGTTTATTCCTCACTCGCTCCTGCACAAAAGAATCCGTGCATTTATTTTACAGCGTGATTTATTGACACGTCACCATGCATTACATGGAAAATTGAATTTTTGGAGGCTGGAGAACCTTAGGAAATTTCACAGGTTCAATTAGACAGGAGAACATCAAAGAGTTTAATGATACAATTTTTCATCCATTTGCTGCAGCCCTGGGAAGGGAGGGACCCCGGGCCAGGTCAGCTCGAGCCCCAAATGGCCCAGGTGCATACCTCATGATGAAGATCTCTGGGCTGTAACCCACCTCCAAGACTTGGCACAAGGCTTCTATTTGTGAGTCCTATTTGTGAGGTCAGAACATTTCTTTAAGTTGGGTGAACGCTTTGTTGCCAGAGCAAGAAGACTTTCCTTGGGCTGTTGGGGAGGCTTGGGCAGATCTTTCCTTGGTCTGTGGTAGAAGACAGAAAGGCCACCTTGTGCTGGTGGAACAGTGCAAGAGAGAAGTGGTGATGTCATATTTAGGGCACATTTGTAACATCTTCCCACCCATCTGCCCTGGCTCATAGCGAGTCCCAGGGGAAGCCCTCCCGTATTCCCCAGTGTGGATCAGACCCCCACTCTGGGTTCTCAGAGCACTTTCCAGTTCGTAGACATACATTGCTGTGATGATTGGACTCATACCACCTCTCCCTTATGTGGGGACTCCCCCAGGGCAGCAGGCCAGATGGGTTGTCTCGGCGTGGCACTATGACCATTCCCATCCACAGCTGGGAACCAGGAATGCCTTCCCTATCAGGATCTAGGTTCGAGTTTGCCAAAGAGGGGGACTTGCAGAAGCGAAGAGGCCATTGTTCTCATGGCTATCAGAGGTGGTTGCTTCCTGTACCCGTGCTCGAGTTCCCACATGAGGACCAAATGTAGTAGACTCTTAGACTTGCCGGTGAACTCTGGCTTCCCCACCTGTTCTAGCATTTGGGCTTAAAATGTTAGTGACTGCTTCTCTGATCCTCTGGCTCCTGCCTTCTATCCCTCCCCAGCCCCAGCTCCTCTCACATGGGTGTAAACCCTAATTCCCATATCAAACCCTTTATTCTTATCCTAGTAATGGACCTGCCATTTTCCTGGTGGGACCCCAGATGGACGCAGTGACAGTGTCTGTTTTGTGTTCCTTGCATTCTTCCAGACCAAGAGTATACTGGATGTGGTATGTAATCAAATATATTGCATTGAATTGATGAATGAAGATCCTCCTTCTCCTCGAGCTACCTAACTCCTACTTAGCCTTTAAAGCTCACCTCCTCCAAGAAGCCTTCCTTGATACCAAGTGTGGGTCAAGGGCATCTCTTCTGGGCTTCCACTGTTGGAGCGTATATTTTGGAGCTTGGTTATAAGCATCTGTTTACTTCCTGTCTGCTACAGTAGATGTTGAGCTCCTTAAGGCTAAGGATGCAATTTAACCGTCCCTGTTTTTCCATGTCTATGTACCTGGCCCACAAAGAGTCCTAGAGGACTTGGTCATTGATTGGCCTGACCATCACTGTTGTGTGTAAGAACAGGACATACTGGTTACTAGATCCTTTCACACGCATTCTCTTAGTTGACTCTCACAACAAAGCCATAGGGCAGGTAGTGCCTTCCCTGGGCAGAAGGTCATACAGCTTCGAGAGTGTTGCCCTTCTGAAGAGCAAATCACCAGGGCTGGAAGCCAGTGATCCTTTCCTTGTCCAGAGTGCACTCCACAAACCAGACGGACTTGGGAGCAAGCACTAGAAAAGTCAAAAGAGTAACAAGAATAAATTATATATTTGGAACTAATATAACGATAATTAGGCAAATTGAATATTAAATACTCAAGTGGAATCTACAATTATAAGCTAAAGCAGCGTTAAACTCCGTGTCTGAGATGCTTGAAAGTGACAGATCATTTGGATCACTAAAGCCACCATTTATTTAATCAACTTTCTATTTCCTAAAATGGGCTGGAGATGAATTTATATCCCTTTGGAACTGTGATAAAGACACACGTCACTTGCTACAGATACACTTTAAGAAACCAATTGAATCTCGTACGTTTAGCCTTGAAGCAAATTTCTCTAAAGTGAATTAGATTTTCCCATTGATTTACATGATTAAATTAAAGATGTGTTCTCATGGGAAAAGTTGACCAATAAATGGAATTAATTTTTTTTTTCCAAGCAAGAATGGGGTAGGGGGAGCAGTCGTAAGCTATTATGGGTGCTGTGGTCCATTGCCGGCATCATGCTTGCTGGGAGCTATTGTCCTTACATGGTCATTTGCTTCTTTTGTGACATAGTTCCTTATGGTGTAGGAAGCATTTCTTGTCTCAACTTGATAGATCAGGGGGAGTCAGCCAGAAACGGTGGCCAACAATTACTGAATCTTTATTCTGTGCTGGCTACTGAATGAGCCACTTTTTAATTCTTACAGCTACCTTCGGAAGGAGCTATTATTATCCTGGACCTGGAGGTTCAGAGACATAAAGCCATTTGCCCAGGGTCCTAGAGTTGAGTCTGTCCGACTCCAGAACCTATGTTTTATTAGCTTCGTCAGGCTACGGTGCAAAGGTAAAAATAATCCAAAGCCACTGATAAAGAAAAGATCGACTTTCTGTTTCTCTTTCGGATGGGATTGTGTTCTTATACTTAAATATAGGAATGTCAATTGCCTGTAAATTCCCTTAAAATAAAACAAAGATGTTACCTGGGTGGTACCTGGGCCCACAGGCACAGTGGCTATCTGATTTGGACCTCTGTGTTTCCACCTCCAAGTGGCTGAGGTCTTTCTGACCCCCCCAAATGCTGCTGGTTCTCCTGCCTCTGGGGTACAAAAAGGAGATGGCAGATGGGCCCAGAGGGGCCAGCAAGAGTCCAGGATTTTCATCTAGGCTCTGCCTCTCGCTAGCTGTGTGATCTTGGGTAAGCCCCTTTCCCTCTCTGGGCCTCGGTTTCCCATCTGTAAAATGAGGGGGCTGCACGGGAGAAGTTTATAAAGGCCACCTCCTCTGCCCTCCCCCTACCCCAGACCAGATTCATTTTATTTCTTTGATTTCTTTCTAATTGCGCTCAGTGTTCACACAAAACCAAGAATTGACCGTATGCATGGAGAAAAATTGATTGGCCATTTTGTGTATTTAATGGCTGGCATTTAAACGGAGAGATATTTCAGGTTAAAGAATGCTGTTTGCAAACATAAAAAAATACCATAAAAATCAAATGGAGGCAGACTGTCTACAGAGCAGCTTCAAATCAAGTGCACAAACAGAAGTCGAGTTGCATCATTATAAACTTCTGATTGAGAACAAAGCTGCAGCGGTTTTGAAGGCAATTCTCATATAAAAATTGATTTTCTTCAAGCTTTTCCCATGATTCAAATTAGGATGATGGGCTGTGTGTGTGTGTGTGTGTGTGTGTGTGTGTGTGTGTGAAATAAGTTCTTTTAAGAACATGTGTTTTGATGTTTCAAGTCAGATTGAAATTTCTGAATCTAATGCATCCACAGCAAACATAAGACCCCAGGGATGGGGGCAGAGCCTTAGGTCTCCCATTGTATAAAATTAGTTTATAAAATTAGCCTCAGTCAATCTTCACAACGATCGTGTCAGGTAGGTAATACGAGCCTGTTCTACAGATGAAGAAACAGGCTCTCGGAGAAGTGACTTCTCCAAGAACTAGCAAACATGAGACTTGACTCAAGGACGTCTGACTCCAAGCAGTATTCTTTCAAATGAAATGATGGCTTATTTAACAAGGTTTTACTGAGTGCCCATGTACTAGTGTTCTAGGTTCTAGGTGAGAGGCTTGCTGCTCTCAGTCAGTTTACACAGAAGTACTTTGAATAAATAGCTCCGTCCTTGCCATCCCCCTGATCTCAAACATGCCCCACCATCTACAAATTTCTAGAAACCTCTTCAAGAAACAGAATTTATATATTGTTCTTTGTCTTAGCTCTAATTCTTTTTTTTAAAGATTTTATTTATTTATTTGAGAGAGAGAGTGAGAGAGAGAGCACGAGGGGGCAGGGAAGGAGGAGGGGGAGAGGAAGAAGCAGACTCCCTGCTGGGCAGGGAGCCCGAAGTGGGGCTCCATCTCATGACCCTGAGATCATGACCTGAGCCAAAATCAAGAGTCGGATGCTCCTCTGACAGAGCCACGCAGGTGCCCCTTTGATCTTGAATTTGACTGAGTTACTTAACTTGTCTAAGCTTCTATGTTGGGTTGGTTTTTTTTTTTAATGTCAGAGTCAGCGTGGTATGCTCTTGGGATTAGAAGTGAGTCTGATGTGTGTGCATGAGGACGGCTTGGAGGCTATTCCACGCAGGACTTGTAAGCCCCTTGGGGAGTTGGGCTTCCCCTTAGAGAGTGGGCAGCCATGGCCACAGCTGTGACCTGGCAGGATCACTCTGAGCAGTGCGGAGGGTGAGCTAGGGAAGGAAGGGGAGTGAGACCCAGGCAGGGGCCAGGGGTTGCTGTCATAATAATCCAGGGGAGTAGTGGAGGAGTCCATACCAGGCATTCATGGTTGACATGGAGAGGAGAGGCAAGACTCAAGACTATTCCCAAGTTCAACTCAATGGGACCCACTGGTGCATGGATGGGGTGCTTTGTTCCTGGAGGTGGCTTGCTTCCAAGAGAAAGGAGACAGAAAAGTCCGGGTACCCCAGGAGTGAGGTGAGCGGTGGGTGGAGAGTGGCCAGGAAAGTTATGCTCCATAACTTTCTCCTCATGAGAGCAAGCATCAGGAGTGGGGAAAGCTTGGGTTTCTGATCTGTGTTATTTATTTAGGTGGCAAACCAGGATGAAGGGGAGACTTAGGGTTTGTGAGGCTCTTGTGTGTTACCCACTGGAGATGGCTGGTGGGTGGCCAGATGTGTAGAGTCTAAAACTCAAGAGAGAATGACGTAGAAGCCATTGGCAGAAGGTAGAGGGTGGAATCATGATAAAAAGTTGGTAGCTGGGGTGAGAAATGACACTGTTGAAAGAGAAGAGGAGGAGACAGAGGGCAGAATGGGAGGGAGCAAGAATGAGACAAGGAAAAGCAGCCTGTAAAGAAGCCCAAGAAAATGCAGACCAGGGATAAAGGGAATGCAGGGGGCATGGGAGCAACCAAGGCAAAGGAAAAGAGAGTTTGAAGAAGGAGCAAGAGTAGATCAGGAGCCTTAGATCCTGCATGATGTGAATTTGAAATCTGTTTCTATCATTTTCCAGCTACGAGATCTTGAGTTTGGTGCTTGGTAAATGGCAGCCATGATGATGATGAGGCTGGTGATGGGGACTGTGAGGACGAAGACGGATGCAAGCAGTTGCAAGTGTTGTAAGAAGCAGGAAGACCAAAGTGGACAAGGTCTAGAAAAGTAGAAGAGATTAGTTTACTCCTGCACAAACTATTTTTCAAAACAACACTAACACTCGTGAAACAACTGGATTTCTTTCCCATAACTTCACCTTCTACTTCCCTAAAACACTTGTTCCAATAAGAAGGCTTAAAAAAAATCCCAAAACTAATATCACAGACATGGAGGCGGATGCATATGCTAGGGAGTTATTAAAACCACCTTGATTTTAATAAATTTACCACCAGGTAGCAATCTCTCAATGTCGTCTCTTTCTAATTTGCATGTGTAACTGGCATCTCGTTAAAACATCATTAAGAAATTGAAAAACAGGAAGACATAAACAGACACAGAGATGAAGCAGAGGGGGCCGGGGGAGGAGGCTGTGGGTAGCAGAAGAGTGGGCTCCTTATGTTAAAAAAAAAAAAAAAGCCCCAAAAAACCCAAAAAAACCCCAAAAAGCTCAACTTGGTTATACAAGCCCAACCCGATTAACAAGTGAGGGGAATCAGAGTCACACAGATACTGTTTTACAAATTGGCAATTATAAGACTTGTGTGAAAACTTCATTTTCCTGGAATGATTAGGAATTGCAATAAAAGCTACTGTCATTTTTCTTCAGCTAGACCACCATCTATGTGTGTGGGAGAGCTTTCTCCTCAAAGGATGAGCACAAGAGGGCAAGCCCCATGACTGGGCTCTTAGATTCTGGTGCCTCTTCTATAGCCAGATGAACTTTTCATTTTTATTTTTATATTTGGTATATGTGTAAATGTGGTTTTTTTTACTACTATAAAGGTAATGTACAGACATTGTTGATAAAAAAAAAACTATATGAAAATATATCGGGTCCAACTAATCTAAATGGGTCATGTGGTTTAATTAAAGGAGTTCCAGCTTGGGAGCTGGGCAGGTGTGGGTCTGACTCCTGGTTCTGCTGCATGACTGTTCTGTGACACAGGAGCTGGTTTTCTCATCTGTGAAATGGGAATGCGGCTTTGGGAGGATGAAATGAGACAGTGTTGATAGTGTGGGCACATGGCGTCTAGGACATATAGTAGTGCTCAGTCTATGGTGGTTAGTGGTTCACACTATGCCCTTCCTTTCTTTCCTTCTGAGACTCACTCCTTGAAATTCTTTACCAGCTTTAGGAACTCTGACAAACACTGGCAACCAAGGCTTTTCATAGTTTGGTCCCAACATACCTGTTTGGTATTTTATTGGTCTGGAAGGCTAACATCTGGAGCCTAACATTTCAACGGCTTAGCACGGAATTGAAGATTATTTCTTGCTCAGGCTGCAGTTCAGGATGGGACTGGGAAGGGGTCGCCCTGTTCCACACAGTCATTCAGGGATCCAGATTCCTTCCATTTTGTGGTTCTGCTCTTTATGAGGTCCATTGTGTTCTCGTCATTCACCCAGGGAAATGGATAATACTCACCATTATCCGTTCACACCCATCTTTACTACCTGGCCAGACGTGGCTGCACACCTCACTTCACTTCTTTCTGCTGGAGAAAAGGAGTCCCAGGGCACTGTCAAGGTGCAAGGGAAGCTGGGAGATGTAGTCCATCAGTGAGGCCTGAGAAAGAGAGACCGTGCAGATGGGTGAGCTCTCCCAGTCTCTGCTCCACGCATTAGCTGCAACATGCAGACTCCAGGCAAACAATCTAACTGAGTTGTTTTGAGTTGGTATGTACCCTTCTTGACACGAGTTTCCAGATACTAAGAATGACATTCTCCAGACCCAGCCAGGTGACTCCAGTAAGAGAGAAAAATCCCCCAGAAGAAGGGGGGACACGGCCGAGCAGTCCCACGCAGCTGCTGACTCTTGCTGCTGAGAAGCCCGGCGCCCAGCCGGGGGGCCTGCAGGATGGCCACGGGATGGGTAGAGCATGATCCTTGCCCTCAATGTGCCCACACTGACCAAACCACCAGGGAATGATCCCAGCTTGGGTATACTCAGCGCTTAGGTGATCGGTATTACCTGGGAAGGGCAAATTAAGTTCAAAGGAGAAAGAAAAGGGGGTACGGATGGAGCAGCCACAGTGTGGCAGACAAGGGATTATTTGGGCGGGCAGGAGGCCACCCTGTGTGGCTGTGGATACACCGACCAGCTGGAAAACTCGAGTCTCCTTCCCTGTAGGGACCAAATGTATCTACGTCATTGCATTTCTGCAAGGGCTCAGAGAAATAAGAGAAGTGAAAAGTTTAAAAGAAATCTATCTGGCCATTGCCAGAGTTCAGCAAAGACTTCATGGAAGAAGTAGGGCTTCTGGAGGCGGGGCAGATCGGGGTACAACGTGGGCCTGCAGGGAGGCGGAGGGGGAGGGCACCCCAGCCAGGGGCCTTGGGGGCCGTGGTGCAGGCGTGGGACTGGCTGTGGCCTCACTGGGCTGGGCCAGTGGAAAGATCACGTAAGTAGAAGAGCTTCCTTTTACAGGCCGTAGCCCACAGTGCTGCAACTTCCCATCTCCTTTGGCTCCCCAAGTCCCTCTCAAAACAAGAATTTAGAATCCAGGCCAGACGATTCTGCCTGTGTGTCTTGATTCTGTCTTTTCATGGGCAGCAGGCAGGGCCAGTTTCTGAGAAGATTTATAAAACAGAGGGCAGAGCTGCGGCCTGCCTGGAGATCCAGTGTAAATTTGACTTAATGGGTCTCTCTCTCCCTCTACACACACACACACACACACACACACACACACACCGCAAATGCACAGACCTCTGGGCTGCTGTGTCCTTCACAGCCAACGACGTTCATATACAAGGTTCGTAATTCTGCTGGCTCGGGGGCAGCGTCTCCTGAACTTGGCCTCTGCAAGTGTGAAAGCTAATGGGGCCGGCGGCTCTGCTGTGTGTATCCCACTGACAGGAGGGGAGCGTGGGGTGGCAGTGCTGCCTTGGAGTCTGGTCCCACGGCTTCCCAGATGTGCATCGCCCTGGAAGGACGCGTAACATCCGCACACACCAAGGAGGATGGTGAGGCTCAGAGCACGAACACAGCTTGTTTGAAATCATATAAATAGGTTTGCAGATTTTTGTCAAGTGCCTTCTGCCTGCCAGGCACGCCTTATATACATCGCTTCTAACCCTCCAGAAACTACTGCAAGGTAGGAGTTTTCCTGCCCATTCTACTGAGGAGGAGACTGAGGCTCAGAGCAGAAGGGTCAAGGTCACACAGTGAGTCAAGACAACTGGGATTTGGGATCAATCTCTCCATTATAACCAACAAACGCAGAGACAGCAGTTACTCTGGTTATGAATAAGACCGGCAGTGAGCATTCACTTCACACTTGCTCTGAGCCAGGCATTGTGCTGAGCACTTTCACTCATGGGACCTCATGGAATTCTTGCCACCCTTCCAGGAGGAAGGAGCCACGACTACTACACCCATTTCACAGACGTGGAAACTGAGACCTGCTCACCTGAGTTAAATAACCAGCCCAAGCTTCCGCACGGGAGAGTGGAGGGGCGGGCTCTGGACCCAGGCGTTCTGGCCCTGGCTTCCTCTCCTGTAGCCTCTGCATTAAGCTGCCTTATTAATGGCAAACCTTACAACTGAGTGATTTTATATGTAACTTTGTACCAGATCTATCTGTCCTGTGGATTGGAGGCGGAAGACAGAAGTCTACTATTTTGTGAGCATCTACTCTTCTCAGTTCTCTATCAAGTCACCTCAGCTAAAGGTCACAATAACATACCAAGTGGGGAGTCCTGCTCGGCTCCTTCTGCACACGGGCTCGGAGAAGCAGAGTGCTCGGGCAATGGGCAGGGTTCGAATGCAGGTATGTCTGCATCGAATCTGCTCTCTCAAGGGTGCATTGCTGCCCCTCTCAGAGAGGGCGGGTGACTTGCTCGGGGTCACCCAGCAAGAGAGGGGCAGCGCAGTGGTCAGAACCCAGGCCTCTTGCCCCTATCCTGACCTGTTTCCATTGTGTCACTGCCCTTGGGGTGGGGGAGTCTTAGAAAAAGAAGAAGATGGGCTTCAGGGGAAAGGCATGCCATTCACCCCATGAGTTAGGAAAAGAAAACCACAGGTGCCTCCAAATACTTTACTTTCTTTTTTCTTTTTCCCTTCTTTCCTGTATTTAGAACGAGAGGCAAGTGTGAATGATACCAGCAGGG
The DNA here is from genome assembly GCF_024610735.1 of Ursus americanus. Classification (NCBI taxonomy): domain Eukaryota; kingdom Metazoa; phylum Chordata; class Mammalia; order Carnivora; family Ursidae; genus Ursus; species Ursus americanus. The sequence continues at coordinate 14,219,819 of NC_142144.1, forward strand.
CCTGCTAAAAGCCTGCAAAAATGACAGGGGACGATTACACAGCTGGAAAAAACTGTTTCACCGTGGCTTGTGACATCAAAAAGCAAAACCCCAAACAACAAAAAGCCCCCAAAGGGAGAAGTGACAGCGTCTGTGGAAGATCAGTGGGTGAGAGTCATGGGAATCTGGGCTCTAAACCCAGATAAAGAAGACTTCCCAGCAGTCAGAGTGGTCCAACAATAATCGAGGCTCCTGGAAAGGTAGTGAGTTCCCAATTCCTGAAGGTATGCAAAGGCCGCTGACCAGGTGCTGAAGGGGCCAGGGAAGGGGGGCTCAAAGATCTAAGGTTTGACCGGATCACACCCATAAACCTGACCCCAACTTCATCTGATTGTTTAGACTAGAGGCTTACAATGACCACTTCCTTTTTTTTTTTTAAGTTTTTATTTATTTATTTGACAGAGAGAGAGACAGCCAGCGAGAGAGGGAACACAAGCAGGGGGAGTCGGAGAGGAAGAAGCAGGCTCCCAGCAGAGGAGCCTGATGCGGGGCCCGATCCCGTAACGCCGGGATCACGCCCTGAGCCGAAGGCAGATGCTTAACCGCTGTGCCACCCAGGCACCCCTACAATGACCACTTCTACTTACTGGCCACATGTTAGGTGCCAAGCACTGTGCTGAATGCTTTTCTCATTCAACTCAAGGATCGGCTGGGCTTATCCTGCTCCTTAGGAACTGGGTAAGATCAGATCAACCTGAACCTTGTTTCATGATTTATGGTAAGTCCAAAGCCCCAGCATGGTTTCTGTGTACATACATGTGCATGTGCACACGCATGTGCGTGCATGTGTGCATCTGTGCATGTGTGTGCATGTGTGTGTGGTGTGGGGCAGGGCTTCACACTCTCAAGGGCATCTCTACTTCTGAGTTCCTGTTTACACTAAATCAGTTCCCTTTTGGACGGTCTTTCTGTCTGTACAGATCCTTGTTCCAAGATAGAGAACTCAGAGGCATCATTTGATCTCCACAAAAACTCACTTTTGGGCATGATGTGGACTCTACAGAAGGTTTGCGGCCACAGAGGTGGCATGTGCCTCGGTAGTGCAAGTAGCATGAGGCCGTGGCCAGTCCTATTCACGAAAGCTTCGGATGCCCTGCCCTTTGACGTTTCCCCCCAGTCATTGGACCCTGTCCTGCGTCTGCTCTTCTCACCAGCGCCCTGTCTCCTTTCTTCCCTCCTCTTTTCCCACTTCCCTGTCAAGCAACCAGCCAATCCTCCACCCAACCCACCCACTAACCACACCAGCCAGCCAACCCATCAACCAGCTAACCAGCCAGCCAACCAACCCATTAAGCGCCTATCATTTTTTCTAAAAAAAGAATCATCACGTGACATGCCAGGTCACACTCCAAAACGAACAGATAGGAAGGAACAAAGGGAGGATTGAGGGAAAATGAAGGAAGGAAGGAAAAAACAGACAAGCAGATCTCCAGATCTGCCTTCTGGTCTCATCATACTTAAAAAAGTTCATCTGGGTGTTTTCAAAAACTCGCCTTTATCTTTAATGACAGCTCTGCTTTGGTCCCTGGCAGGTGCTGTCAGCCATGTCAGTTTCAAAACCTGCCCAGCCTCCCTTAATCCTTACAGTGACCCTACGCGTAGGTTTAACTGTTTTCCCTGTGGGAACACTCTAGCGGGGGGGAAGGGAAGTCCCTTGTCCAAATTTGTGTGGCTGGTGAGGGGCAGGACCAGGAGCGGGGCTGGGACCACTGGACCTATACTCATAGATCAGAAAGACCAGAGCTCTCTGGGCTCCCTGAAATCTGCTGCCACCTTTTCAGATGGCATTTTAAAATCCCACCATGCAAACATTGTCTCCTTTTCTCCCTGTAGCCGCCCTGGAAGTAGGTATTTTCATGCCCATTTCATGGTCCCACAAAACCGAGACCCAGAGAGGTGGCTTGCCCAGGTCCCAGCCCCGAGGATGTGGTGTACCCCAGGGTGTGAATCCCCTGGGTCTAAAAGCCTGCTGTTCCCCTCCGTGTGCTGTGCGTGCCTCCTGGATCCTAGATTAATGAGACAGAGAAACAGAGGAGCTAGCATCCGGTGGGGCAGTCAGCCGTGGAAATGGCTATTCACAATGATAAATTCTATTAACAGGAATTGTTGGCACGCAAGGGTCACAGAGGAGGCATGGCCAGCTCTGGGGTCCACGGGAAGCCTTGCTGAGGAAGTGACCCCGGAGCGAGGTTCAGAAGAGTGGCTAGGAGTTCACCGTGGACACCTGTAAGGACGGTGAGGCCATTCCGGGCAGAGTGCACTGGAGGATGACACAGCCTCAAGAAGTAGCCAGGCTCCTGTGGGAACGGCGGGCTGCCCCGCAGGAGAGGGAGGCTGAAGAGGTTAGTAAGGATAGCCCATGGAGGCCTTGAATGCCAGAACAAGCGTTCAAACTTGATCCTGAGGGTGATGGGGAGCCACAGGAGGTCTCTAAGCAGGGGAATGACCTGTTTGCTTTGAGCAGGGTGCCAAGGGTGCCTTGGACACCATACACACACACACACACACACACACACACACACGCATGCACTCGGTGCCTTGCTTTTCTGTGCCACCATTCATCTTCTTTTCGGGAACGGGTACTGGAGGTTTTAATGAACTCATTACTCATTCCACTGTCAGGTGAGTCCAATTGTGGTGGGAGGTTGGGTAGAGGGCTCGTCCTGCTGGGGCCGTGCTGCTCTGAGCTGATCTCATCAGCAGCCTCTCCGGCTCTGTCCCTGGCAGCAGCTCACCCAACCTGTTCAGCAGGGGGCCCCGCCTCCCGCCTCCTCCCAATCCCATGCTTTGCTGCCTTCTCAACTCGCCAACATCCATTTCAATGGGCGTGATTGGAATCTTGTCTTCCCGGAACTCGCTGCCATCTGTCTCTCCCTACGCCGGTGTCTCGTTCCTATCCTCTGCATCTCTATCTCACCGCTGGGCCTGGGAAGCTCCTGCCTGTGCCCTGGATGGCCAGTCTGCCTGTCTGTCTCTCCTCCTGGCACCGCTACCCCCACCTGGGCTTGCCCATCCGCATTCTCTTCCTTCCCCTTCCCTGCCTTTCTGCACTGTGGACTTTTCACCTGACTTGCTCTTCCTTTTCTTACCTTGAACTTGTCTGGATGCTTGTCTGTCTGCCCATCTCCTCTCACCTTAGTGCCTCTGTTTGTTTATCTCTTTCCTTCTCCTCCTCCCTCCCTTCTCCCAGGAATTGTCTGGAAACAGACCACTCTGATGTTTAGTCAATAGAAGGGCACACGGTTTTGCAAATTCCTAGCTATTCTGATTAGATCCACATATTTCGTGGAGCGGGCTTCAGGGTGGAAGGGCATTCATCTGATGGAAGTGGTGGCGAGGGCCCTGGAGGCACAAGCACGGGGCGCCTGGGCACCTCCTTTTCCTGAGCCACGTGGCCCTTACACAGGTAGGAGTGGCAAAGCCAACCTCGTGTCCTCAGCCAGCTGGAAGCCAGGAGGAACACTCCAAATCATGGACACAGGGACTCTTATGGCCGAAAAGACCCCTTGAGATTCAACTATTATCATTTTTTCTTTCTCTCACGGATGTGGAGAATGAGGCTCAGAAACAAGGCAAAGTTTTGGTGGGTGGCTTAAGGTCACTCAAGGAGAGTCAGTTTAGAACCCCCAGCCTGCTGGCCTGCAGAAGAGGGCTCTTTGTTAAACCCGAAGAAAGCCCATGGCCCGGCAATTTCCCACACCGTGTGGGTAGTGATCTTCTGTGCCCCCACGCAGGCCAACTTCAGGCACATCTCTACGGCGGGGTTGGCAGACCAGGTAAATCCATCTTCCTTGGGGGTTTCTGGCAGAAATGCCTCTTTGTGGGTCAGCATGTGTGATCTCCTTCCTTAGTGTGGGCTGCTCCTGGGAGATGCTCAACCATGGACTACATTTCCCAGGTTCCCCTGCGCCTGGGGGAGAATATGTGACGAGTTCTTGCCACTCCATTGTGAGTGGAGGCCATGTGTGCCACTTCGGGATGAAGGTGTTTAATAAGAGGATGTGCCTTCTTCATATACTTGCTTTCCTCTTCACGAGCCAGATGCGGAGGATCCTGAGGACCGAGGGAATGACAGAGCCACAATGTGGAAGGAGACTGGGTCAGTGCATCAGAGAGATGCTGGTCAACCAAGAGGACCAGCATTGACTGTTACATTGGTGACAAAAGGCTTATTTGTCACAGAGGTTGGCATTACCCTGAAAAATACAGGGTTGGTCATAAGTTACTCATATGGATGAACAGAGTCTGCTTATTAAGGTACTGTCATTCTCACTCCTGTTTTATTGGTGAGGAAGCCCTGTCCTGGAGTTTCCTGAATAGTCAAAGGTCCGTGCTGCTTGTCTGCCACTCTGACCTTTCTCCCCTTACTCTGCACTGGCTCATTATTTTCCCACTGCTGGTCATTCAAACACACCAGGCATCTTCCCGCCTAGAGGCCTCCATATCTGCTATTCTCTCTTTTTGGATTTCTCTACCCCCAGATCTTCTAAGTTTGCCTTCTTCCTATTTATTGAATCTTATTGCAAACACCCCACCTTGTGAGGTCTTCTCGGGCCACCCTGCCATAAGCACTGACCCCATCTCTCTAGCATCCATCCTTCCACTGCTCACACATCATCATGGTCTACTTTCCGCAAGCCCCTGCCACTACCTGAAATTATCTTCCCCATTTATTGGTTTATTCAATGATTGTCCTGATACACTTTTCTTTAGTTTCTCCTCCAATTTAGGAAAAAGAAAGTCAAAAGGGCACTTCAGTTTCTAAACTTGATAAGTAGTGGTCCTGAGATTTGAACCCAGAACTGACTGATTCTATAGCCTACATTCTTTCCAGACTGCCACATGGTTCTCCTGACCAAGTAAGAATTGGTTAGCTATATTTGTTTTATCAGGAAATCATTTTGCTCACCGATCCCAAGGCAGGGTGGTAGAGGGGGAAAAAGCAGGGATTCTTGAGTTGGCAAGCCCAGCTTCATATCCTGGCATTGACGTTCTACACTGCATAACATCTCTGAATGCCTTTCCCACAAAACAGAATTAATATAATTCCCTGAAAGAGTTAACATGAGGCTAGAAGGAGATAATGCATGGAACGGCTAACTTAATGCCTGCGCACAGTGGGGGTTCAGGCACCGTTAGTTCCCTTCCTAAAAAGGATATCAATATTTATCCCGAGAGTTCCACCTTCATCTCAGACCAGACGATTTATCAGTGGAAAGAGGAAAAAAAATGCAAATTTGGATAAAAACACCAAAGATTCTGAAAAGCACCTGATTCATCCCCAACTACTCTCTTGGGCTTTGTTGGGAAGAGAAGTTTAAATCCAAGTCAGAGCTCCAAGACCTCATCACAGTTACTGTGTTGAAAGCAAACAGACTTTGGGATTTAAAATTTTTTCTCATTTTCCCCCCTACAAAGCATAAATGTCATGGACAAGGGGCAAACTCATTACAGCTAGGTTTCTATCTGCCTGGTCCAGATGCATGTGCTCAAATGGGAGGCCAGTTCCAATGGCCAACGTCCAGGACCGTGTGTGCCGTGACTAATGTATGTAAAACACACACAAGGCTCCTCTCTCTCCTGGAATCTGGAATCAAAAAGCAAAAGTTAGCTACAGAGAGACTCTAGGCAAGCTCTCCAAAGTCTTCATTGCTTTTCAAGTTTGGAGGCAGTGCATCTGGCTCAAAGCAAAGGAGCTCTTGATGGGGACTGGGGATTATTATTTTTTTTATATGGATGTTACCGTACTGATGGTGTTTATCCGTCTCTGACCGTAGAGTTCACTTTTTCCATATTAGTCAGAGATTAGGTTGTGCTCTGGTAACAAATAACCCCAAATTCTCAGAGGCTAAAACAACCAGGGCTTGTTTTTGGTTTGTGCTACGTGTTGAAGTGCCAGTTGTTGGGGGTGGGGGGCTGTGCTCACTGCGATCACTCAGGGTCCTAGGCCAGTGGAAGAGGGGCCATTGGAAACGTTGCCAGTTGCTGCGCCAGAGAGAAAAGAGGTCTCTGAAGAGTCTCACCCTGATTTTTATCTGCTTAGCCCAGAAGTGACACATGGTATTTCCTGCCCCAACTCACTGGCCAGAGCTAGTCATAGGGCTCTACAACGACAGGGGGGCAGGACATGTAATCCTACTATGTGCCGAGAAAAGAGGAACAAAGACCATTTATTCGCAATACCTCGTTTCTGTTCCTTGCAATTCCTGGATGGGTCACCATGTCTAGCTGATTCAAATCTCTTCATTAACCAAAAGAATCTATTCTCTTCGTTCTCTGGTGCTCATCCCTCCTCAGTCCAGGCTTCCAGACCTCTCATCTAATGGTGGCCTCCACCTCCAACCTTGTCCCTTTGCCAGTCTTGGTCCTTGTAATTCATCCTCTGCATCTTGGTCACAGGGATCCCCTGAGTTTCCATCCACCCAGGTCATTCCCTTCCAGATACAGACCTTGGTGCCCTTGGCACCATCTTTCCTGCATCCCAGCCTGGATTTGTAGAGAGGACAATAATGACTATTTTGTTTGTTTCTAGAAAAAGGCCTTTTAGGACCCTTCTGAAGTCATGATTCTAGGATTCTATTATTATTCTCAACCATGAGGCTGCAGACACACACCTCCTGTAGGGGGTCCAATCAGGCGCTTAATTAGCAAAGACAATTAAACTCCAAGGAACCAGGATCCACAGTCCCTGGGTGACTTACCATGTGACCTGCTACCCAGCCAGTGGGAGGGATGTTGAGGTGTCTGGGTCTCCGCTGGAGGTGCTGGCTCCCTTCGCAGCTAGCCACGCAGCACCCTCATCTCGTTGGCTGTCCTTTCCGCAGGGACAGCTCCTGGGCCCTCCAGCACATTCCACCTGCTCTCCTTCCAACGGCTGTTATTCCCTCCCAGCAGATAAACACCAAGAGGCGAAATCACCAACTCAGTCCATCCAGAAAATGATAACCTTTCCTCAGCACAGACCTGACCGTGCCCATCAACATGGGGGCATTGCACTGTCTCAGCAACGCTGTGGGCTGGACAACATAACCGCCCACATTGGCAGATGTGGAAACGGGGTCTCAGGAAGTTCAGGTCGCTGACCGGGAGGCAGTACAGTTGGGGCTGGAATCAGGGTCTTCTGCTCCACACCATAGTGATCAGAGACGCTGGATCGCACGTCCCACGGAGTAGGATGTTTGGAAGTCCGCACCTAGACTCAATTTCCCCTAGTTTCCCTGGGTTGGCCTGGAGCTGCGGCCAGACTGGGAACCACAGGCCTTGAGACAATCAGGCCGGTGCCTTGTCTGCCTCCATCAGCAACAATGGGCCAATTAAGGCAATTACCGCCAGTTTATATAACAGCACACAGGGATCACAGCGCTCGGCTCTTTGAAAATCTCCTATAAAAGCGCTAATAATGCATTAATGTATTAATCCCCTTAATCCTGTCAAATTACCACAGACTCACTCCTCAGAGCTGCTGGTGGGTCTCTGCTGTCCCCATGAGAGGGCAGATGCTCCTCTCCCCTGTCCCTTCTTCCCGAAACACTCCTCAGGAAGCCGCGAGGTCCTTCTAGGAGAGGGTGGGGGTAGAAGGCAGATGGCCATGCGAGGGGAGGGACATTGATTCTTTGACAGAAAGATGAGGATGTACTAACAAAAGATTCTTTCTGGAGTGTTTCTCAGCAAGGAGAGACAGTCCAGCACAGTCAGCGCACCCCGGGCTGCTGACTCTGTCACTCACTGGGTGGTCTTGGGTCACCGCTCAACTTCTCTCTGAGCCTCTGCTTCCTCACCTATAACACCTGGATAACAATTTCTCATTGCAGAGTGGATGGAAGATTCCAGAACTGCAGGTGAATGCCTGACACATAGAAGGCATTTGATACATCTCCAGTCCCCTTGCCATCTGTAAAATGGGTGTAAGGACCCCCATCATGAGGGCTAAATGAGCACGCATATCAGTTCCCTGGCACATAGTAAATATTAATTCTTTTTCCTCTTTATTCTTGTTTTTTTTTGTTGTTGTTCTTTTAACTAAAATGCTGCCCGAATTTCAACAGAGTGTAGGAACGAAGACCACAATGTTGAATGAACTTTTCAGATATTTTATTTGTGATGAAGCAAATTACATCTTTTCCCTGAGCCCCACTCTGTATGGTGGAGAGAATTTCAACACCAATGTCAGCCTGCATAGGGCACCCCTATCCTTCCTTATGGGCAGATCAGAATGGGAAGGGGTGTGGGGCTTACCTGGGCCCTGGACACCTAGAAATGGGCAAGGGGCTTTAGTTTCTAATGGGCTCTAAGGTACTAGGACAGTTTTGGTGTCAGGATGCCTCTGTGGTCAGGCCCTGGCCCCCATGGGAGCTTCTCCAGGGTCCTTCAGGGGCCTCTCGGTGGATGGCAGTCTCTGCCCCAGAGACCCCCTACTGCTACCCTTGAGGCCTTACTCAGTCCTTAGCAGTCCCCTCCACTGGCATCCCGCAGCATCCCACCAGAGAGCTGGTGTGTGAGTGGCGACAGGGCTGCCACACCCTGGAGCCGGAATTTCGGAGAAGGAATCCATTCCCTCATCCCTGTCCCCATTCAGTTCTGGGGATCTCCTTTCTCTTTCAGGGTCAACAAAGCCTGCGTTGGTGAGGAGCAAGGAGTGAGGTTAATCTCTTCCAAGTGATTTTGGTTTTGTGCTCTCAAACTCAGACTGTTAAGCATCGTCTCTGGCAAGGACATTCAGACTCAGAATCCTCAGATTTGACTGCCTATTTGGAAGGGGACAAGGGAAAAGGCCTTTCATTCTTGCTGATACTCTATCAGCAAATAGTGTGAGAGTTTTAAAATATATCCACGAATTCGGGGGCGCCTGGGTGGGTCAGTGGGTTAAGCAGCCGACTCTGGATGTCGGCTCAGGTCATGATCTCAGTGTCCTGGGATGGGCTTTACGCTCAGTGGGGAGTCTGCGTGAGGATTCTGTCTAGCTCCGTCCCTTCCCCTGCTTGCACTCTCTCTCTCTCTCTCTCTCAAATAAATAAATACATCTTTAAAAATATATACATCCACGAATTCACTGACACTCCTCCTCCAACCGGTGGAGCTGAATTACCCTCTGGAGTATGGACTGGACTCAACAACTTGATTCTAAGGAAGAAGATGTGGTAGAAGTGATGGTGTAGGTGGTGGAAAGTATTTGGCTCCCCCTTGCTCTCTCCGGAGCACTCACTCTGGGGGAAGCTAGCTCTCATGTGATGATGACACTCAAGTGGCCCCATGGAGAGGTCCATGTGGGAAGAAGTGAGGCCTCCTGCCAATGGCCATTGGCGGCGCCATCTTGGAAGCAGATCCAGGCCAAGTTCAGGCTTCCGACTGATTGCAGCTCTAGCCAAGGTCTTGACTGTAACCTCCTGAGAGACCTGAAGCCAGAACCTCGCAGTTAAGCTGCTCCGGGTTCCTGATCCACAGAAACTGTGTAAGGTAATAACTACATTTGTTGCTGTTTTAAGCTACTAAGTTTTCAGGATAATTTGTTGCACGGTAGATAACTCATATAATTAACAGCAAAAACAAAACATAAATTGATATCTCAATAAGTAGCCCTCCGTGTGTGTGTGTGTGTGTGAGTGTGAGTGTGTGTAAAATGCTAGACTGAGTTTGCTCACACACCACCTATTTATTGAAACCCAAAGCCAGGCATGTGTGGGTGAAGGGGTTAAAATCACAGACCCAGTGTCCAGGAGGCCCAGTCTGGAGGGAACAGGCAATCACAATGCAGGGTGTTGACAGCGGGGAAAGCCCAGGGGGTTGTGATAGCCAAGAGATGGGACCTGTGACCCAACCTGACTTCAAGGCCTGGGAAGGTTTCCTAACAGAGGTGACAGCCACTGGGAGACTCCGAGGACCAGTACAAATCTGCCAGGTGGCAGGGAGCTTGGGGAAGGGTATATCAGGCAGGGGGAGCTGCTTAGGTCAAGGCCTGCTGATGAGTGAGAGTATGTGGCCTTCCGGAAGAGTAGATCTGTTTGGTGTGATCAAAGCTTAGGGTGTGTGTGTGTGCGTGTGTGTGTGTGTGTTTGCACATGTATGGGAGGGGAGCAGCATGAGTAGGGAGGATTGTGACAAGAGACAAAGAAACCCAAGAAGGGAAGAACAAGACCAAATCTCAGCCTAGCATACCCCAGGTATGGGTCTTTCCCACAGGTCACCTTACCTATTGGAGCTTTGGCCTCCTTATTTCTAAAATGGGAATTCACTCAATGATACATTTAACAAAGATCTTGCCGCATGCCAGGCTCTGGGCTAAGTCTGGGAACACCGTGATGGTGCCCAGAAGAGCAGACCTGGTGCTCCAGGAGCCCAGAGGCGAGCGTACGTAGCCCAAACGTGTCTGTGTCCTTGCTCTCTGCCAGCCTTGGACTCAGCCCTTGGGCCAACATTCTCCTGGGGAAGATGGGATGCCCTCTTGTCATCTCTGGGGCTTGGTGCGGCTACCAAGCGTGCTGTCAATATTCTTGAGTCTCTTCTGACGGCTGTGTTTTGGGTTCAGGAGGGCATGTGTCTCGTTGCAAGTCTGGGCACTGGGGTCAGACCGCCGGGTTTAAATCTTTAAAACAGTTGCCAGTTATGTGCCCTCAGGCCAGTGGCTTCTCCAGCTCTCTGAACCTCAGTTTCTTGATGTAAAAAGTGGGAACACTAGAATTACAGGTATGCCAAAGGGTTTCTGCGAGGAATAGGTGATAACACAAGGTCTCAGATGCTTGGCAGCCACCCCAGTGCGATAACTGGACGCATGTAACATTCTGGTCATCCGCTGGTGCTCTGCCCCCTGGTGGCTGGAGTCAAATCCCAGGTCTGTTACCTGAGCTTGGGCAAGCATTTAATCTTTCTTTCCCTCTCAACTTTCTCATCTGCAAAATGGGATTAATAACAGGACCGCCCTCAAGAGGCTGCGGCCATTGTTGAATGAGTTAAGGTGTGTGGCTTGCTTCCTGCGGGGCCTGGCAATCAACTCATGCTAATTTTTTATGTTGCTACCTTATTCGTTGTGGTTTGCAGCCAGGGGCAGGCACTGGCAGGAGAAGCAGAAGGGAGGCTCTGGGACCCTCAGAGGGCAGCAACAGAAAGGAAAGGGCCCCTTGGGTCCACATGCAGAGAGGGATCTTGTTTGTGCTCCCCTTATGCCCTCTGCAGGGCCCCTCCCTCCCCGGGGTCCAGGGAACCCAGAAGGCTCTGCAGCCCAGCCCAGCCCTCTGCCTTGCATAATGGCCTTTGCTCCCCAGCCTCCCCTCCACCCAGCGCCAGGGACTCAGGGTGATGCATGTGCTGGGTCAGCAGGCCTGGTGGGGACGGGGAGGGGGAAGGCGGGGAGGGTAGAGGAGGCTGCTCTCTCTCCTGCCCCCTGCCATCAGTGGGCTGGAGGACACGGACAAGCTCTGGGCTTAATTGGCAAATGGATTCTCGAGGGATAATTTCATTGACATGCACCGTGGGAGGGTCTGCAGGCCTTAATGACTGGCTGGGCTGGCTAAATGTGTTTACCAAAAAATAAGGTTATTGATTCCGCAGATATTTTTTTTCCCTTGCCATCAGCCTATTAATGCGAGTTTTATGTAACAGGACAAATAGATCATGGTGTAAAGTCTTTTGAAAATCCCCTGTGAATGCTGTAATAATGCTTTAATGTATTAATCCCCCTAATCCTGTCAAACTTCCAAAAGAATTTCAGGACACACTGACAGAAGATCTCGCTCCCAGCGCTGGCAGCTGGGGCTGCATGTGGAGGCTGCTGCTTTTAACCTTTTGTGGCTGGGAAGCGACCATGTTCGGAACAGGCACAGAGGTAGGAGCCCACTTTGGAGAGGGTGGAGATGGATGGAAGGGAGACTGGTTCTGGCTCGGATGGGAAGGAAAGGCAGCCTTGAGGGGCTCCAAATGGAGCCAGACGTGCTGGACCCAGCAGGCCATGGTGCCTGGCGTTTACTGATTTCCCTCTGTCTCTGTCTCTATCTCTGTTAGTCTCTGTCTCTGTCCACTGGGCACTGAGCCCAGCACTTGGTCATTTCCACCGAAGCCCTGGGAGGGGGTACTGTTGTTCCCCTATGTTGTGGATGCATGTTTCCCCCTTCCAGAAGATCACCGGGCATTTCTAGGTAGGCCCCCAGCCTATTCCAGTGTGACTCTACCTTATCTTGACAGATGGCTTGCCTAGATTGCTGGCAAGTGGCGGAGGGGGGGTTCAAAGATTGATCTGACCCAGACACCCACGTTGCTTTCTTTCTCGTAGGCCAGGATTTGGTAAACTTCTCCGAAAAGAGCCAGAGGGCAAATAATGTTGGCTTCACTGGCCACATGGTATCTATTGCAAGCCCTTGACTCTGCCATTTGGTGGGAGAGCAGCCAGGCCCAGGCCCTAAGCAAATGGACATGGCTGTGTTCCAATAAAACTTTATTTAAAAGAACAGGCAGGCAGTGGTTGGCCCTCCCTGAAGTAGGAGCTAATGGAGGCCAGTGGGATTCTAATAATATGTTGTTTGATTATGAATCTGAGAGTTGAGGGCTAGATCTCCTCGACGGCATCCGCTTCCCGTGGGCTGGACGCCCTCCTCTCTATCAGGGCCTTCCGTCCTGTGATGCCAGAGCGAAGACCGGCTAGAAACCCAAGTGATGGCAAGACTGAAGCCTGGCTGTTTCTTACGCTCCGGGTCAAGGAGGATAGGACGTGGTCCGGGGCCGGTGTGGCAGCTGGAATGCCCGGGGAGAAGCCCGTCTTGCTGGGTGACCCTGGCCAAGTCCTTTCCCTCTCTGGTCTCAGGGCCTCGATTAGCAGGGTGAGACGCTTGACCTTGCTGGTGTATATGGTTCGTCCGGGTCCGAGAGCTTGTGTCTGAGCAATGGAGTGCCAACTTTTGAGCAGCTCAACACAAGGCAGCATCTGCTGGGCCACAGGCGCTGGCCAGTGTCTGAGGGCCGGCCGGCCTTGGTTTGTCCGGAGCACTTCAGATCAACAGCTGGAACGGGGGCTGCTGGCAGCCGCTGAGGGCTCACCACGTCAGGGGGCATTTCCCCAGCTGCCGAGGCTGCAAACGGCGATCTGTGTGCGCAGAGCCTGGCATTCTCCTCGAACAGACTTCAGTGGCTGTTTATGGGCCTCAAGACAAAGCCCAAATCTCTCTCTCTCTCTCTCTCTCTCTCTCTCTCGCTCATCTTCCGGCCTCTTTTCCCGAGACCCCCACCTGTCCCTTCAAGTGCACATTCTGTGCACCCTTACTCAGAGTCCCGGGCTCCATTCTTACCTCCAGGGAGGGAGCATGGCCTCTCTGCAGGCACATCTCCTTTCCTCTTTGCCTGGTTAACTCCCACTCATCTTATGCGCCCCCTCCTCCAAGAAGCCTTTCTTCATCCACTACCTGGGGGAGATGTTGCTGCCCTCTACCCTGTGGGCCCACCATGGGGAGGATGAGAATTTATCAACCAGGCTTGCAGGAAACAAGCAACAGCAGCAGTTCACGATCAGACAGGCACTGGAGCCAATCCAGGGGAAGAGTTAGGAAGGACTTCTTGGGGAAGCGATGCTTCCTTGGAGTCCTGTGGGGTGATGAGGGGTTATCCCAGGGAGGGAATAGGGAAAGACTATTCTGGCTGCAGGGAATGGCAGGTGCAAAGATGCAGAGAGAAAGTGGTACCTTTGGGCCATGGAAAGCAGCTCAGTGAGGCTCTCTGATGCCTCTAGGATAACAATGGAACTTCTGAGCGCGGCATTCAAGGCTCTCCAGATCCTAGCTCCAGACTCTGGCCTTGCACGATACCCCAGCATACCACAATCATGGATTCCATGCAGTTCCTGCTTTCTGCCACCCTCTCTCTTGCTCCCATGACCTGAGATCTGCTCCATCTTACAGCATATCTATCCCAGGACCCAAAAATGAAGAGACCCCATCAGTTCCTGGCCTCAGGGAGCTCGCAACTTATTTGAAGAGAGATGCATCATCTCCAAATTGCAAATGGCATAAGGCAGCTGCTCTAACCTTTGCAGAATGCGAGAGTAAATGACTAGTACATGGACAGAGAGCTGGGGGGCCTGGAAGACAGGGTACCCTGCCACTGTGGGGGTTGGGTTGGGGCATTGGGGATGATAGAATAGTGCGAATTCAAGTCAGGAAGTGAAGGGCACGTGCCAAGTTCCGGGACCGGTGGGAAGCTAGTGTGGTTAGAGGGTTGGCCGTGCGTGCGTGTGTGTGTGTGTGTAGGGGGCTGGCAGGGAGTGGAGGCGCAGATGGAAAGAGTCACAGGGAGGAAGGAGCCTCGGGGCGAGGTCAGGGTCACTGAATGCCAGGCTGAAGCATCTATATTCGTTGCTGTCCACGCGGAGCCATTGAAAAAGTGATGCACTTGGACCTTGTGCTTCAGGAAGACCCATCTATGGTGAGCAATGGACGCAGAGGCCAAATGGGGTGGAACTGTGCCACTGAGTTACAGCCATGGCCCAGGCTGACGCGACAGGAAATGGGGATGGAGAGACAGTCCTCGGAAACTGCGAGTGAGAAACCGATTGGGGTCAACATGAACAGAGGATGCAGTTGCCTTGGTGGTGTCCAGCCTGAGCCTGCCTGACCAGGTGAGCTCTTGGTTGAGAAAAGGAGCCGAGCTTTCAGCAACAGTTCTTGCGTCAGTGGGGGTGATCTGTGTGTCGGCTCTGTGCTCCGGGTCCCTCACACGCGGACTCCGTCTACGCAGCCACCTGGAGAGGCAGACCCCGCCTGCTCGCTTCGAGGATGGATAACTGAGGCCCGGAGACGTTCAGCAATGAGCCTGACTTCATGCAGCCATGGGCTGGTGGATTCTAGATGGGATTGGGGCCCAACTCAAGGTCCTCTCTGGGGAGGTGGGCCCTCCCCAGGCCGTCCAGGGCCCAGAGGGTGGGGTCGCATAGGGCTCTTCGGGTGCACATCTCTAAGGAGAGTCACGGATCGGACTCCAGAGAGACAAGGTCACTGAGAGGGACGAGCACCTCCTGTCACAGCCTAGGAGAGCCTCCTTCTGGGCCAGGCGAAAATAGAAAATGGAGCTTCAGGCACCTCTGCAGGGAGGCCAAGCCTGCTTCGGAGGAAGGCAGGAACCCGCGGAATGGGCCCATGCATGTCGAGCATCCTTGGGGGAAACGGGCCCAGAGAGGTTAAGGACCTTGCTTAGCATCACACAGAAGGTGTGACGACAGAAGGTGGATTCAAAACCCTGAACCTGTTCTCTTGAGCTCTCTGCTCTCTAAGTATTTCCCATGACTGAGGAATCTTTAAAGGAGCTATGCCAGGCCCTTTAATGTGGGGGCGAATCCCCAGGCAGATCCTGGCAGCCAGCAACAGAGGACTCCTCTGTTACACACACATGTGCCCCTTTCCAGCCCCTCTCTCAAGCTGGATGCCCGCTTTCCCTCCTTCCCCCTGCCCCTGTGCTCTGCTCGGCCCGCAGTTCTGCCCCATGCTCTGTCTCAGGCTCCCTCCTCCTTCCCGTGCACAATGCTGCCGGCTGCTGCCCTGGCCCCTCCTAGCTTCCACACACATGCACACACGCACATACACAGACACACACGCTCACACATGTGTGCACACACAGACACACACGCTCACATGGGCATGCACACACGTGTGCGTGCACACACACACATGCACGTGCATTTATTTCCTTTAATCCTTCTGCCTTGATCAATGTCTCCATTCCCCTAATCATTTTTTCTTGTTCGGTTTTGAACTGCCTCCAATTTGCCTGCTTTGGCCTGGTAATGAGGTGCCCTCGAACGAAATGCAATATTCTGCATGTGACTTTGCCAGGGTCATATGGATTTTTTTGCTAACTATCTCCTTAGACCCCGGGTGACATGCTTTCTTAGTGTAGCGACTCTATTAGTGATTGGGCTTTTCTAAAGACACTGGTAAGTCTCATGGAGCTGCAGAGTATGGAGCCGGGGACGTCGGCAGCCTTTCTGGTCCGGATCTTCTGCCTCCCCCGGCACTTCCCACCCCAACTGCTTGGGGCTTTCTGCTCCCCTTCCCTTTACCTGTGCTATTCCCTTGGCCAGGGACGCCCTTGTCCCCTCCATCCCCGGCATGCACGTGGATAATACCTGTGTCGCCTCTAAGGCTCAGCTGTAATACTGGCTCCTCCACGAAGCCTGCCCTGGTTTTTAGGCAGAATTCAGGTGCTCGTCCCTGTGCAATTCTTGCAGAACAGACACCGCCTCTGCCCTGGAGCTTAAGTCCAACGGGGAGACAGATACAATCAAATAAACACACAGATATACAATCAAGTCTGTGGACAGGCAAAGCACAGGGAGGGTGAGAGTTTATAAAAAGTAGGCTCAGAGCTGACATGCGAGGGGCAGTAAGGCTGCCTTGAGGAAGACTCCTTGGCGTTGAGCTCTGGTCGTTGGAAAGGTTTTTCTTCCATGGAGCGGAGGAAACCTATTGTCTTAGAACTTGCTGTCTCAGAACTCTGACCTCTTGGCTTAACCCTCCGGAGACACACAGACTTGGTGTGCTCTCTGAGACGTCTTTAGAGAGTTCAAGTCAATGATCAGGCTTTTTGTGTCCTTTTTCTTCTTCTCAAAAAGGATATGATTATGGAATCTTGAGCCATCTTGGTACCCTCACCTGTATGAGTTAAATACCTGTGACAGGATTGTTGTAGGGGGATGGGGGAGAGAGAGAGTTAGAAAGAGAGAGAGAGAGAAAGAGAGAGAAGATCATGCATAAAAATATGGGCAAAGATCAATCGATGGATGCTGGCATCAGTTACCAGTAAGCAGCGTGTGATTGATTCGTCTTGAAATTCACTCCAGGCAAGGGTGTTTACAAAGAAATAAACAGATCCTCTAGATTTTATTTTTATTGTAATTCTTACTGGGAAGTTGGGCCTGCAGACAGGCAAAGTTATCTCCAACCAAAATATCTGTTTTGCTAAACGCCACTCAGAGATGGAAAATATATTTCCTATACGTTGTCTGTCCCTATTTCTCTGTTCATGAGCTCCATTATGCTCCTCTTCTCTGCTCAGCCTGGATGTGAATCTTTCTTAACACAAAACTCCAGGCAGCCGTGGCCAATGGATCTATATTAGTGTGTGTCTTGTTATTTATCGCTACAATAATAATGCCACGCAACGGGCAACTATAAAACTTTGGTGGCACCGAAGACTTTATTGCCTGTGTGCTGGGATGGCTAGTTTGGCCGCTCTGGGTTGGTTTGGCTGACGCTGCCTGGGCTGTCTTGTGCTTGTGTGATAGGTTGGGGTCCCTGCTCCAGCTGGGTGGCTCTCTCTCGGGGTGGCTCCTCCTTGTTCTGGGACCAGCAGGCTTCCCTGAACCTATTCTGGTAGGAATGGCAGAGGTTGAGGAGTGAGTGGAAGCACACAAGGCCTCTTGTGGCCTGGGATCAGAAGGGACACACTGTATATCTACCTCATTCTAAGAAATTCGTGTGGCTGGGCTCAGCTTCGAGGAGTGCAAAATAGACTCCACTTCTCCAGGGAGAGAAACTACAGAGCCATTGTCAAGGTGCATAGATAAAGGGATTGGTGAAAAATTGGGGCTGTTACTCTGTTGTCGTCTACCACAATGCATGAGATGGATATTAATTGCTGTGTGCTATGTGCTAATTACAAGGTTTACTTAACGTATATTAATAATGTGAATTTATCTCTATCAACTCTAGAATGGCTGTCTGCATACCGTGGTTTTAACATGGGCAGGGGTCACTGCCAAAATATAAAGTTCCTCCATTTAGCTCCTCCCACCTCAGCTAACTTTGATGGGGGACAACAATCTGTCACTCCATAGAGATAGTACCTCAGGATGGGCACTATGGACTTGACCGCGCCCGGGGAGGGATCCAGGACTCACGTGGCTAGGCTAGCCATGTTACGTCTGGGGGATCTCCTCCTGCAGAATAATCCATCCCTGTAGGTTTCTGTGCCTCATTTTACAGATGAAGAGGTCAGGGTTAAAGGAAGTGACCCAGCTTACCCGGGACCCTCTGTGACATAGGAGCTATGGCGGAGACAGCCTTGACTGGGGTCCATGAAGAGAGGTCTTCTGACCTCCCCTCATAGTTGCTTCCACAGCTCTACACTCTGCCCCGTTCCCACGTCCAGCAGGGTTTCCTGTACCACCTTCTAGTCTTTGCCCGTCCTGGAGGTGCTGATTCTGTCTCTCCTTCACCTTCTCTACTTTGCCCCTTGAAGTTTGGCTCTCCTCTCAAATTCCCATGCTGTGATGTTCTGTCACTCTTTGTCAGTGGAAAGGAGCCAAAACGGTATCTCAAAGGCAATGACACGTGGAATTTCCCTGAACTGTTCTGGTCAGGGCACGTGGTCAGTGCTTCTTCATTCCTGCGGAAACATTTCCTGAAGGGAACTTGGACCAAACAACCTTTGGGGAGGAGCATACGTCCTAGGAGGGAGCCCTGGTGGGGCGAGCCACGAAGGATGCACTTCCTCATTTGGGTTGCGCTCATTGGAGGGGGAGGGGACAAAGTAATGTTGTTTGGGTCCCAGTGTACCAGAGTGTAGTGACCAGCTCTTTGAATTTTTTTTTTTTTTAAATAACCAATCTCCTCCTCCGTCCTTAGGATTTAAGCACGTGCGCAGGCTGCTGGTCTGGACAGGTGACAGCCATCAGGGTATACTCCGCGTCTCTGAGAGCCAGGCCTCTGTTTAGCTGATGGGCCCAGATCCTTCCCTCTGCAGGACAGAAACTCTCCCGGGAGTCTCCCCAAGCCCAGCTTTTCCCATCAGTCAACCTGTCTTCAGTTCTCAGACTCACTCAATCAACTATAACCCCCACCCCTGCGGTCTCAGAAAGGGCAAGTATCAGAGTCGGAGTGGTCCCGGAGGCTCATCATCAGTACCTCTGCAGATGGGGAAACCCAGGCACAGACATGAATAGGGGATCGTGTCATCTCTTTCCCAACGTGGAGGCCAGGGGAGCATCATTAGCACTGCGTTCAGGAGCCACGGTGTCAGAGTGCATGGTAGACTGGATAATGTAAACCCATTACACATGCATGTCTTTTGCCATGTGATTTTGTGGTATTTCTCACTAGTTGGCAGAATATATTTTTCCAAACAATAGTTTTTGGGCTTGGCCATATGACCTGCATTGGCCAATGGAATGCTGGTGGACATGATATGAGCAGTCTTTAAATGTGCTTGCATGGTTTACATCCACTTCCTGTATTCCTGTAATCCACTATTGGAATGAACATGCCCTGGGTAGCCTCTGGGTCAGAATGAAGACATATGTAGCATACTTGAACTCAATCCAGAGCCAGGAGTCAAGCCCAGCTGAGGCCGGAGATCCCAGCTGAATGCTTGCTTACCTACAAGTGTTGTAGGCTACCAGCTTTCTGAGGTTGCTTGTTATGTAGTATTCATTTCATAGCACAATAGCTAATTACAGGAAGGGAGAAGGTGTGAGTGTGAGGACCAGGGGGAGGGGGAGGATGATCTAGGTGGTCTGGGAGATGGTAGCATGTAGCAGCGAAGGTAATAGGCTTTGGAGTCCAACATTCCTGGGTTCAAGATCCGGTCGCCCATGTGCACCACTTATGCAAATTACGTGTGTGCTTTGGGACAGACTGGCCTAGCCATTTCTGACCCAGCTCTTCATTCGTAAATTGGGGATAATCATAGAGCCAACTTCAAAGGATTGTTGAAATGTGATTATGTAAATAAAGAGCTCAACACAGGGTCTGACTTATATTCCCTTTACTTGAAAATTCTCGTCTTATTTTTCTCCCACCAATGTTCTTGCCTAGTTCACTCTTTTCCCCCCCAGCTTTATTGAGGTATAATTGATAAATAAAAATTGTAATGTCTTTAAAGTGTACAACGTGATGATTTGATGTACATATACATTGTGAAGATTCCCACTGTCGAGTTAATTAACACCTCCATCGGCTCCCATATTTACCTTTTGTCTGTGTGAGAACACTTGAGTTCTACTCTCCTACCAAATTTGATTTATACAATACAGTATCAACTACAATCACCATGATGTGCCTTAGCTCCTGAGACCTTAGTTATCTTATAACTGAAAGTTGGTACTCCTTTACCAACCTCTCCCTATTTCTCCTACCCTCAGCCCTGGTAACCACCATTCAGTTTGAAATGGTATAAATATAAAAATGTTATAGGAGATGTAATCAAATGTTTACTCCTAGTCTCTTCTACCAGGTTCTACATGTTGAGATAGCCAGGACCATGTCTGTACCCAGCACCATGCCTGGCACACAGTAGGAGCTCAATAAATGAATGAAAGCAATTACTAATACTAGTAGTGATTGTGATGATTTTTTCCTACACACCTTCCTTTGCTCTTTGCACGACGTACTGGGGAACTGGATTGATTTAAAGAGCTTCGGTGAGCTGTTGGCAGATCTGGGACTCAAACTCAGGTCTCCCTATTTCTGGACCAGCATTCTTCTCTGCTCACAACACTGTCCCCCACTGTGCCCTTCCAGAGCCACAGTCTACATGGCAGGCTTGGAACCCTGCCTCTCTGTGTGAGAGGATCAGCCCACAATCAGTGCTCCAGCCTCCCATTTACCCACCGATGGATGGAAACATGCTCCCTTTGTGTACGGCTATTTAGCCAGCATTTTGTTTTAACTTTTCTGCTCACGCTGTCTGGCGTCCCCAAATTGGCCTTTGTGGGGAAATCGATAACAACTCATGCATGCAAGGCACATATCCCTTCCACAGGACATTAGGCGGGCTATTGAAGGAACTTCGGTTGGAAAGGAAAGTTCTATTTGTAATTGAGGCAAGTGCAGATAAAAATGACACTTTCATATGTGTGTTTGGTAAGATAACACTATTTCTCTCCCTCCCTGTGTCTCTAGCTGTTGGGACCCCTTTTCTAAGAGCTGTCTGCACCAGGAGCTTTCTTGCAGTAATTCTTATTCATTCATGCACTGGAAATGAAGAAAGAGGGGGCTACTGTCTTCTAGGGCTGCTATGGTCTAATCCAGAAGTCCCTGAAGTCAGAAGACTTGTACCCCAGCCAAAGTTCATCCAGGGTTTCCTTATGCAAGCCAGCACAACTCATTCTCCTCTTTGGGTTGTAGTGTCCCCATTATATTGGGTGTTCCATGTTAATACCACCCTTAAGGGAGTCATGAGGGAGACAGTATGAACACCCATGGAGTACCTTCTATATGTCAAGCAATTAACATTCATGATCTCATTGAACACTCATGTATGATCTCATTTTCCACATAAGGAAACAGGTTCAGAGGAGGACGTTAACTCACCTGAGGTCACAGAACCTGTGAAGATTCAATATGTATTTTCCCCATCACACTGGGGTAGAGGTATGTTGAGATAGTAAGAGTGTCACAGGAGTTGAGGTCTGACTTTAGGTAATATTCCTGAGAAATCAGGCACAAGGTAAATCAGGAAAGCACAGAATAATATTGAGAACAGAATATCCTCACTGCTTAGTATTGATAGAGCATTTTCTCATTCATTCTTTTAATTTAGGCTTCACACATCATTATCCAGATGAGAAAACCGAGGCTTAGAGAGACTAAGGGACTTCTGAAAACTATACAACAATGCAGTTATTGATAAAGTTGGGACTGAAATGTATGTGTCTGACCCCAGCCCAGTGCTCTTTTCCTACCTAAAATTCAGAATCACAGAGCTCTTCAGAAGAGACTTTTGAAAATGATGATGATGATGATAATGATGATGATGATGATGATGATGATGATGGGGATGATGGTGATGATGATGGTTGTGCTGGTGATAATGATGATGATGGTGGGAGTGTTGATGGTGATGATGATGGTGATGATGGTGGTGGTGCTGACAATGATTATGGTAATAATGATAATGATGATGATGGTGATAATGATGATGATGATGGTGATGATGATGATGGTGGTGGTGGTGGTGATAAAGATGATGATGATGGTGGGAGTGTTGGTGATAATGATGATGGTAGTGATGATGGTGGTGGTAGTGATAATGATGATGGTGATGATGACAATGATGATGGCTGTGATGATGATGATGACAGTGATGATGGTGACAATGGTGGTGGTGGTGGTAGTGATGGTGAATCTCAGTTGGATCTAGATCCAGGGCTGGCTCATGGTCTAGCTTCAACGTATCCTTCCAGTTTTTTCTCTACTCATCTTTCCTAACCCTCTGCTCTAGAGGAGTAGACTTGCTGTCTTCAAAAACATATTGCCAAGCCTGGACTGTAGGCTTTGCTCTTATGAAGTCCCTGAAAACATGTTTTGTGGCTCACCTATAAATAGAGATGCTTGGTGATGAGAATAGGGTTCCAAACATCCACAAGTCTGAAGAACACTATACGTTATGCTCTCCTCTGAGAGATAGCACAATGCATGTTTGCATAGGAAGGGTTCTGGGACATCTTACAATAAAGCACCTATTAAATTTTAACAACTACTTTCAAAACTTTTTCTGACATAGAACTCCCCTTTTCACGTAATTCTTACCTATCAGTATCCCACAGAATGAGTGTTTTTACAAATCACCTGGAGGAAATAGTGCCCCAGCTCCTTTGCTTCCTCAGCTAACCCTGAAGTTAGCTGTGTTAGATGAACACAGTCTGTCTCCTTCAGCAAGTCCTCACAGATCTTGTCCCTTCACAAGGGCCTCTGCTCCACTGAACTCCAATAATATGCATGGAGTCTTTGCCTAAACCCTTATCCTGGATCTTCCCCACTCAGGCTAAATTTAAGGTGGGTACAGAGCCAGGCTCTCTTCGTTGAGGTTGTCCAATGGGGGAAGTGCCCAAAGACTAAGCCAGAAATGGATATCTTAAGGGGTAGCTCTAACTTTGACATAGGAAGCAGGAAGCTAGAAGATGAAGAGAAGAGAATGAAGAGGAGATGCATAGTAACTGGGATGCCAAAGCTGAAGTTCAGCTTCAACCGAGAAGATATCAGGGGAATGATATACGGATTACAGGGAATGATGTAGGGAGCATCCAAGCATGGACAGGCACCTGTTTGGGTCAAAACTCATATTTCTTTAGCATTCTGCATGCTCCTGTTAATCACTACTACGTGAAGAAGCCCAGCCTAGACTACTGAAGGCACACGGCTCAGTCATCCCTGTCTCTCTAGCTGACAGTTAATACCAACCATCAGATATGTGAGTAAGGCCATGTTAGACCCAACCAGCCCCCAGTGAACCTTCCATCTGACTGCAGCTGCAGGAGAATATATGTGAGACCAGCCAAAGGAATGCCCAGATGAACCCAGCCCAAATTGCCAACTCATAGAACAATGAATGTTTGTTTTAAGCCACTACATTTTGGGATGGTTTGTTACACAGCAAAAGCTAACTGATAAACTATTTTAAAAAGATATATGGAAGTGCTGTTTCTGGGTGGTTAGAAAGAAAGGAGAATAGGGTATTGGTAAACAACACAAATGATCAATTAATAACTACCATTAATACCTTTCCCCCTAACCAGAAAGTCTTTCTGAGTCTCCTAAGGAGTGTTGGATCTTCTTTTCTATCCTTCAAATTCCCTGGGCTTCCCTGATCCCAGAGCTGATCATACTATGTGGTAATTGGCTGCTTACCTCAGAGCTTGGTAGCTGGCAGGCTCTGAATGGTTTGGAGGAAGGCTGAGATATTGAGTTCCTCAGCTCTTGGGGTAGCCAGGTGGGTCCTGAGTCCATCTGCCTCCTTCAGCACAAACAGCCTCTTCTATTTATCCCAGTGGGTTGTGCAAATACTTTTGACTCGAAAGAGTTCAGTTTCCTTGTCTGGTTTGTCCTAGGAGACTGCAGACTTTGAGAGGGTGGGGGTGGGGGGTAATGTGGCTACTCTTGCCCAGCTCCTAGTACTATGCCTGGTATATAGTATGTGGTCAATAAATATTTGCTGAAAGAAGGGATGGTGAGATAGCTAGGAGTTGGTATCAGGGCAGTCTGTCTGTTGTTAAGGGAGAAGAATGGAGGAATTGGGGTTGACTAGACCTGCCCTGTCCTATAGCTCCTAGCTGCATGCTATGGGCTGTATTGTGTTCCCGAAAATTCACATATGTTGAATTCTAACCCTTAGTAGCTCAGATGTGACCTTATTTGGGGACAGGGTCTTTACAGAGGCAATCATAACCAGAGTATGAGAGTTGGGGAGATGACAGAATTATTTCCCTGAGGCGTTGGGACTAATTTGGACCAAAACAACACCTTCCTTACTGCCCAGAAGAAAGCCATGAGCAGAGAGAAAAGTACTCTATCTTAGAAAAGTGGCTTTAGTGGGTCTTAGTTCACTTGGGAAAGTTTGTTGGTTAGCAACTCCTTGTAGCTAAAAAATCTTGTAACATGTGATAAATCAATTACTTTCTACTTAGAGGAATTTTTGACCAGTTAGGCATAAAGGAAAGGCATTGGGATTGCTGAAGTCTTTCTTATTCTTGGGGGTGTCCTGGGTGGGAGGGTTGAATGTGGGGCTCCCCTCCCCTTCTGCCCCTTGAAATTTTCCTCCTTTGATCTCACTTCCCGGAGGGAACAAAAAGCAGAGAAATGGGCTGTGAATCCCATTTATATTCATTAACACCCTAAAGATGAAAAATACCTTTCCATTATCCCTGGGATAATTCAAGCCCATTGCATAGGAAAATGTTATATATCTTTGTCACTACAATCTCAGGGGCATGAGATTAGGACTTACGGTGCAGAGCACATCAGAGTGGTCCTGCCAGAAACTTTCCAGGCTCACTGATGAGCCAGATTTCAGGACCGATGTTAAGGCACTTAAAGAACAACTTTCCTTAATGGCCTCCTAGAGAGGTTTCAGGTTCTCGAGATTAGTTGAGGGAACCTGAACAGAAACACCCAAAGAGGCGAGAGAGGGGCTTCTGCTCCCTAATGCACACCCTGTGGTTTCTGAAAGCCATCAGATAGTCCAAAACACTGAACACAAATTGGATTTTTTTTACTCTGTGCTAGGAACTCTGCAACCTATCCACCATGGCCCCATTTCAACTTTGCTGCTGTATTTTAGCTATTTAAAGTATTTTTAGAATTGAGATGCAATGTACATATGATAAAATGCACTTGCTGGATCAATGTCTCTTTGGCAAATGTTTACCTAAGTGTACTCTATATGACCACCACCCAGCTGGGGACAGAATATCCCCAGCACCCCAGTAGTTTCCTTTGGCCCTTGTCAGGCAATTACCCCCTCAGGCAATTACTCTTCTGACTTTAATCGCCATCCCTTAGTTTTGCTTTATCGAACTTCATAGATGGAAGCTTCTAGCATGTACTCTACTGTGTCTGGCTTCTTTTGCTCAACATAAGGCCTATGAGCTTCACCCACGTCGTGTGTATCAATAGCTCCTTGTTTTTGTTGCTGTGCACCCCACCATTGTATGAATAGACCACAACTTACTTATCCATCCTTCTGCTAATGGCTATTTGGGCTTGCTTTCAATCTGGGGATACCTGAATCATTTGCTTTATTTTTCTCCATTGTATTTCTCACTACTTGACATGCTAAATATTTTGTTTCTTTAGGGTGTCATTCTACATTTGCTAGAACATAAGCTCCGTGAAGGCAGAGAATCTTTGAATCTTTTCCTTTTCGTCTCTTTTCAGCACTGAGAACAGCACCTGACATACAAGAGACATTTGATAAATATTTGTTGAATGAAGGTACAGATGGATGAATGGTCTTACCAATCACTCTCTATGGCGACAGACTTGTCCTGGTTTGCCTGGAACTTCCCCATTTTAGCACTCAAAGTCCCGTGTCTTGGGCAAACCTAGAACGTGGTTATTACTATGGTTTCTGTTTTATGTTTGAAGACTTTGCAGCTTGGAAAGTTTTAGTGACTTGTCCAAGTCATTCCATCTGGAAGTGGCAGAGTCAAGACTCAAGGCTGGGTCTTTCTAAGTGTCCAAGATAGAATCCCTGCCTCCTGGCTCCCAGTATGAGAAGACCCTCCCATAACAAGGATGAGGTACATCTGTTATGCTGAGGAGACTTGACAGCTCAAGGATGTTGGAGTTTATATTAGTTTCCAAGGGTTGCTTTGAAGTTTACTGCAATGGAGTTTAGAGTTCATTTTGGGCTTAAATCCTGGAGTGGTCACTTGCTGGCAGGGTGAGCCTGGGGGGGTCACTGCGTCCCTCTGAGCTGTAATAGTGGGGATGGGGAGATTCTAATACTTCCCTCACAGGTTACCATGAAAGTGTTGTGATCTGATGAATGAAAATGCCATTCCTAACCTGAAGTACAATGCGTGCTCAACAACTACTTTTATTATGATTATTAAAAACAGCTTTATGAAAGGCACCTGCTTCTCAGTCAGCTATGAATTTGGATTCATCCAAAGAGGATCCACTGAGGATTGCTGTGGGTCCAGCAGAGTGCTGAGTAACCAGGTTGGTGGGAATGGTGGTGGGAGCACAAATGAAAAATTCTGGTGACCCTGGTCAGGGTCACACCCGGTTCTGAGGGAAGGACAAAGTTTGTTCATGAGGATGTTTCAGGATGGCGTTTTTCAAATGGTAGATTGAGACCCTTTAATGGTCATGAAATCAGCGTTTTGGGTCTCTGGCCAGGAAAGAATCAAAGAGGAATTACCAGATGTAGTAGCATAACAGGTAGGGCTGGCTGGATTGGAATGCTGGCTCCGGATGGGCAAATGATTCAGGGGGATCTGAGTCTCACTTTCCTCATCTCTAAAATGGGTATGATCCATAGGGAGGAATTGATATTTGTAAAGGGTTTACAGTGCAGTAGGGGCATAGGAAATGCAATATGTGTTTGCAGTTATTAACACCTGCAAGAAGGACATAATTTTGTTTACAATTTACAGTTTGTCTAATTTTATCTGTTTATGTATACATACGCATGTACAGGACAATGATGCAAAATATACTGATATAATGTAGTTCTTACTGTGCATTTTGTATTTCCTTCTTTGCTTTCCTTTTCTTTTCCTTTTTTTTTTAAGATTTTATTTTTATTTATTTGACAGAGATAGAGACAGCCAGCGAGAGAGGGAACACAAGCAGGGGGAGTGGGAGAGGAAGAAGCAGGCTCATAGCAGAGGAGCCTGATGTGGGACTCGATCTCACAACGCCGGGATCACGCCCTGAGCCGAAGGCAGACGCTTAACCGCTGTGCCACCCAGGTGACCCTTCTTTTCTTTTTTTAAGTAGTCTCCACACCCAACATGGGGCTCAAACTCATGACCCGGAGATTAAGAGTGGCATGTTCCACCAACTGAGCCAGCTGGGCACTCCCATTTTGTATTTCTTATTCCAATTACCCAGTTCATGCTTCACAGTGGGCATCACGTAGGATCTCACTCTTTCATAGCCACGTACTGCTATTAGCATCATCCCGATGTTGGGGGGAGGGTGTGGAAGCTCATGGTGGTGACACTGTGTGCTACATTGGTCTGCATCGAAGGCCAGTGCATTTTCTGAGCCTTGCCCTGCATCTCAGAGGTGAGAGCCACCTCCGTTCGTGTGGGCCATCACTGGAGCAGCTGAGCCAGTCCCCTCTTGGCCCTAAGCTGGACAGATGCCTCTGGGTCGGCGAGTCAGGCTGCAAACTGGCTTCTTCATCGCAGGTTTGTCTGTTGAACATGCATATGCCTTTCCCCTCTGAGCCTTTGGTTGTTTTCATCTTTCCTTTTTCCTTCTCGTAATAAAATCTAATCTAATTTCCAGTAATTTCTCTGAAATTTTATTTCCAGGGTTCGGTCCTGCAAAATGGCCACTGGCTCTGGGGACCTCAGAGAGAGACTCAGGCTTACACGGGGGCACAAATCAATCCCAGGCCAGGCAATTGCTCTAAAATCCATGCCGAATGCAGAAAATGAATAACACAGGGGCGCCTGGGTGGCACAACGGTTAAGCGTCTGCCTTCGGCTCAGGGCGTGATCCCGGTGTTCTGGGATCGAGCCCCACATCAGGCTCCTCCGCTATGAGCCTGCTTCTTCCTCTCCCACTCCCCCTGCTTGTGTTCCCTCTGTCTCTATCTCTGTTGAATAAATAAATAAAATCTTTAAAAAAAAAAAGAAAGAAAATGAATAACACAGACACACCTTGAGCTGCTCCTTTAAGAGGAGAATCCTGGGCCCTGGGCAGGGTCAGCTCTGAGAACAAGATGCTCTGTGCCGGTCTGGAATGATGACCACAGACTGACAGTAGAGACAAACACTGCCTCTCTCTCCCTGTGTCTTCCTTCCAGAACAGTTCTGTTTTCACCAAATACTAGTATATCACGACAAGAGGAATCCTGGGACTGGGGACAGAGTTGTGTTCCTACGCTTGCAGAAATGCGGCCATGCTGTCGTCATGTTGAATGCCCATGACACTCCAGGGCTCTGTTGAATAATTTTTAATAACCTACACAAATTGTCAGCAGGAAGTTTTATAATCCCATTTAATAAAAGAAAACATCAAGGCTCAGAGAGGTTAATTAACTTCCCTGATGTCACACAGCTACCAATAGAGGGAGTTGGGATTTGAACCTAGTGTGTCTGACTGTAGACCTTCTAAGTGTAGTCCATGGATCAGCATGATCAGTATCACCTGGGGTCTGTTAGGAATGTGGCACCCACGCTCCTTTCCAGGCTTCCGAATCAGAATCTGCATTTTAACATGATCCCCATGTGATGTGTGAGCACCTTGAAGTTTGAACTGTATGAACGATGTCTCATAGAGTTTGGCTGTTACTAAATAAGCAAACAATTAACTAATTAACTGATGAACAAATAGACAAACTCCAAGTTGAATTCCAAGGTCAAAGAGTCACTGTCAGCAAGCTATTCAATTTTTAGAGTAGCATTAACAAGCTTCTGTGGCTAGCAGGAGAGGGGTGATTTCTTCACCTGGAGTTGGATAAAAGATCACTGGGGGCAGAAAGACTAGTGAGCCAATGCACTTCATCTCCCCATCTTGCTGCCATCCATCAGAGCCCGAGTACCAACTGGACATGAAGTATTGGGACAGGAGAAAGCCTGGGGAGGCAAGGAATTCCTCCCAGGAGGTGTGACAGTACCAGCTCTCAACCATCCAGGCACCGGGCTGAGTGCTTTCCATATGCATTGACCATGGTAACAGCTAAACCCAGAAGGACAAGAACTGAATTACATAGCTTCTTGTCTTCTATCTGAACTGAGATTTTATTTTGAGCCCCAGTTTGCTGAATGGGAGAAACCTAACCTCAACCCATTTGGGCCCCAGCTTGCCCCCGGGGGGTTTTATCTTAAGTTCCAGGGTATTGAGGCATCAAGAGACAGAGGCATGGGTGTCTGGTACCATGCACGTCAGCATCTATCCACACTGCCGTCTGCTGGGACATCTTGGTTCCCACCCAGTGGCCCCATAGAGCTCATTGTGATGGGGCCACCTTATGGAGGTAACCTATAGGCAGCAATCCCAGAAATTTCTAGCACATGTAATTGTTCAGTGAAGTTCAGCTATTATTATTTGCCATTATAATGTCTTCTAACCCAATAGAATGTAGTGCCATTTAAAGTTCCTAAAACCTTAGAATAACAAGATGTAAGAATTGAAAGACCCTTTGGAAATAATCTGTTCTACTTCCTTGTTCTATAGGTGGAAAAGCTGAGACCAGAGAGGGAAAAAAAGTTACCCAAGAACATACAGCACGGGGACTGGTAGATGGTGCCATTAAAAAGAAGAAGGACTGATTTGGGTAAAAAGTAAAGAG
Organism: Ursus americanus; assembly: GCF_024610735.1. Classification (NCBI taxonomy): domain Eukaryota; kingdom Metazoa; phylum Chordata; class Mammalia; order Carnivora; family Ursidae; genus Ursus; species Ursus americanus. Next base: position 14,249,576 of record NC_142144.1, read on the forward strand.
GAAATTTTGCAAAGTTGGAGTCAGAGATGCCTGGTGGACATTCAGTGATGAAGTCTAGCAGTGGTTGGACATACAGATTTCTGCTCAGGGGAGACATCTGGTCTAGAGCATGTGATCAATGAGTTGCTGGTGTAATGGCAGCCAAAACCATACAGGGCGTCTGAGATCAACCACAGAGGTATAGGGACTGGTAAGAAAGGAAAGCTAGACAGGGTCTGGGAATTCTCCAATGTGCCCAAGAAGAGCAGAGATGCTGGCCATTGGGGAGCCCCCAGAAAGAAGAAATGGGGACACCAGCACAAAACCAGAAGAGGAAGGAGCTTCCAGAAGAAGACTCAGCTTACTGCTGCAGAAGGAATGAGCTTTAGAGAAGCCAGGTGGAGAAAGGAAGGAAAGGGAAAGAGGTTAAGTCAGGGAGTAGAGCTGGGTCAGGTCTCATAGGGACCAGGGTAGTGTCTCTGTCCATGGTCCGTCCAGGTGAGGCTTAATGACATCCAAGCTGTCTGTTGAGGACTATAATGGTGATTAATTTTATTGGTCACTTTCAGTATTTGGAATTATAATCAATTATTCACTCTTATTTTTTTAAAGAAAAAAATAGAGTTTTATTGTAAATTGTCTTTGTTTCCTGCCACAGAATCAGAAATGCCCCAGGTGACTGTTCACCATTGGCAAGGTCTTGGCTCTGCATCCATATATGCGATTGCTTTCTTGGAAGCTTGGACTCTATGAACTGGAAGGCCTTGCCAGGGAAATCATTTGGCTCCTCATCCCGTCAGAAATCTCTCTCCAACATGCTAAGCATGGGGGCCTCCAGGATCTGCTCGTGCACTTCCGCTGGGGCTCATTGCATCCTCAGGCGTTCTGTTTATGGTTTAGTAACTGGAATTCTTAACGACTTCTTCCTTACATTGACCCCTTTCTGAATATCCACCCAGTTGGCCTAGTTCTATCCCCTGGAGTCCCATTGAACCAACCCATTCCATTTCCAATTGGCCTTCCTTGTCTGAAAATGTCTCTCACTATTGCCCCTTAAGGCTTCTCTTTTCTTAGTTAAACATCTCTGTTCTGTCATCCTTGGTTCATCCCCTAGGCCCCCACGAGGCACAGAAGGGCACAAACAAAAGAAATGCCCTGATGCTTGCCCTGCTTTTGCAGCCTCAGTCCTAAATCAACCCAGCTCGCCTGCTTGTACGTCTTGTTACTCTGCCAGCCTCTTTCTTCTGACTCTGCTCTCCTAGCTTTCCGATCTGGGATTTTATTCACTAATTATTAATTTGAGTTTTGGCTTCCTCATATACTAGCTGTGTGATCTGTGCAAATTTCCTGCCCTTTCCAAACCCCATTTGGAAAATGAAGATAAAAATTGCACCAATCTCATAGGATTGTTGTAACGAGTAAATGAGATAATGCATATAAAGTGTTTAACGTTTGGTAAACACTCAAACAAGTTAGCTGGTTTTCTTATTTTAATTCAACAAGCGCTTACACTTGCTTATTATGCACCAGGCACTGTTCTAAATATTTTGGAAACACTAACTCATCTACTTTTCATAATGGACCTGCGAGGTAGCAATATTATGCCCTTTCTACGGATGAGGAAACTGAGATGCAAAATACATTATTAGGTATTGCACTAATCTTTATTGCTTATGCTATCAATTAGCTTTTGCTGCACTAGAAAAACAACCAGAAACTTCCAGCGGCTTCTGCTAGGTTCAACTATCTGGGTTGGGCTCCATGGCGTGATTCTGTTGGTCTCATTTGGGTTTACTCATGTGTCCACACATTAACTGGGAACTCTTCTGTAGGGTGGGTTTGGCTGGGGAATCTTAGCTCTGTGTCACGTGTTTCTCATCCTCCTTCTGGAACATGTCCTTCTGTTACCAGGAGAGCATCCTTATGGTGGAAGCAGAAACACAAGAGGAAGCCAGCTCAATTCTGCCTGCAACATCTGCAAATATCCTGTACTAGGCAGACTTCTAAGATGATCTACCCCTCCTGTCATTCATACCCTTGTGAAATCCCCCACCCTCCGGGTATGGGCAGGACCTGCTTCCAACTGGTAGAATGCAACAAAGATGGTGGACTTTCATGACTAGGTTACATGAGACTGTGGCTTCTGTCTTGCTATCAGATTTTCTCTATTGTTTCCTTGGCTTATGCACTTTGATAAAGTGGCCCACATGGCGAGTAACTGAGGATAGCCCTGGGCCAACAGTCTGCATGGAACTGAGTCCTGCCAACACACTACTTGAGCTTTGAAGCAGACCTTTGCCCGGTTGAGTCTTGAGATGACTAGGGGCCAGCTGATGCCTTTACGGCAGTCCTGTGAGAGAGCCTAAAGCAGAGGACCCAGCTGAGCTATGCTGAGACTTCTGACCTACGGACACCATGAGAAAAGAAATATGTGTTGTTTTCAGCTCTTAAATTTGGGGAAATTTGTTATACAGCAAAAGATAAATAATACACATCCGTGTGGTCAAAGCAAGTCACATGGCCAGGCCTGGGGTGGGGAATTAAGCTCTGTCTATAGAAAGAGAATTATAAAGTTATAAGATAAAGGGTGTGAAGGGTGTGGGTACAGGGAGGGGTGGAGAATTGGGGTCAGTGATGCAGTTCACCCCAAGCATCTACTACCTGCCAAGTGACCTACTACCTGAACTCCGGAGGTGCAGAGTTGAACAAGACCTAGGCCTTGCCCTTGGGGAGCTCATGAGCGAGTGGAAGAGCCAGAGAAGCCTTTGGAGTCTGAGTGATGATTTGCTCAGTTGGCACTTGACACTGACTCTGTGTGTTGCTTCCCGAAAATGTCACCACCCTTACCCAGGAACTGACAAAAGGAATCTGAGAGCATCCCCAAGGTGCCCTCTGGAGTGAAGAGAGCCCAGGTGTCTTGGAAATGCAGCTTTGGTGGCCCCAGCCCTTGCCAACTCTGAGCGGAGACCTTCGGGCGATGAAAATCATCTGTCCAATAAACAGGTCCGGGCAATCATGGAAACCAAAGCCTCATCCATCACCAATGGCAATCAAGAGGTGGTTTGGCTGGGAAGGAGGCACGGAGGGAAGAGGCAGATGTTAGGAGCCTGGTATTAGCAGGGAGAAAATGCAAGGTATTCAGTTTACCGAGTTTGTGTTGCATACTGTGCTAGTCACTATCTCATCTGGGCATTGCAATGGCTCGATGACGTAGACACCATCATTGGAAAACTGAGGACCAGGGATCGTGAAGTCACTTACCCAAGGTAAGATTTGAACACTTGGTCAACTCAAGCCAAGGTAATGTTCTTTCCAGAGGGTGACCTCCTACCCAATCTTTCTCTTACCTCTTGCCCATTCTGATGCTGAGATTCGAGAATGTCGATCTGGTCCAGTAGATAAGCAGAGTTCAGATAGTCCGAGATCCTAATTGCCTCTGTCATGACTTCCTGAATGACCGTGGCCAAAGTCACTCCCTTAGTCTAAGCCTGATTTTTCCATCAGTAAAAGGATAGGTTTGGATTTTATCGGGGATGTCAAATCAGTTTCGTCCTGCATGCCAGCTCCAACCGGATGATGGTTGCTGTCTGATGTGTGATGTTGATGAGGACTCTGAAGCAGGCTTTGGGCTCAGTGGGAAGGAGTTCTGTGCTGGGTCACCGAGGTCGGTGGTGGGTACGGACTGGGAGCAGGTGGTCTCCAAGTTCTTCGAAATTCTTCCGTGAAGAATTGTGATTCTCTTCTACATTCCTCTTTTGTTCTTTAAGAGTTTTTATCAGGCAAAGCTGATCAAGAGAGTTCCCATCTGCCTCCGTGAAATATTAAACTGATGTATGGAAATAGCAGGCTGGCTGGCTGGCCCACGGATCAGCAGGGGGATGAGACCACACAAAGACCCATATGTTGCCATTCTGATGGCACCGTTTTACCGCCTAGAGTAAAACCCCATCTGTAGTGGGGTGATCGGTGAGAGCACCGAGGGCAATACTTAACCCCGAAAACCATCAGGTAAAGGGCCATAAACAACTCTGCTCAGGTCGTTCACTCCTGGATGGAGCCCAGGACACACCGCTCTGCCTGGAATTTGATCTGTGGCAAATGTCTCCTGGTTCAGCTTTGAGCTTTCCACCTAGAATATAGTAAGGAGGGCGCTGCACCTCTTCTGGTGTGGGGGGCCCGGGGACCAGGGCAGCTTTCCCGCTGCTTACTGTATTCATTCTTTCTGGATCTCTGATACCTTGGCTACAACTGGAGAATTGTAGGCATTCTGTAACCAGCAGGGTTGAGAACCTGAAGGCCACCCATTGCTCTAACCTGGTGGTGTGATAAATCATCGCGGAGACCCTATGAATGGCCACTGAGCGCACACTCTGACCGGCTCTGTCCCTATGTCCTTCAGTGACAGCCAGCCACAGCCTGACCCTCCACCTCCCTGTGCTGACCCCTCCAGCTGACAAGAAGCAGCGGTGGGGGACTGAGGTGCACCTGGCAAAGTCACCTGCCAGTTCTGGGCTTCCTGAAGGGAGAGAAAAGGGCCCCCACAGAGCTGACCAGAGAAGCAGTCCCCTGAAAGGCACACTTTGATGGCTCAGGAGAGCTGATGGTACCAAGAAACCCTCTCAGTGAATCAAAAACAACTTGCCCACTCTTGCCTCGTGGCGTGGGTTTGAGACATTAAACAATTGGTGTGCTTTAGATAGGAAATTATTTGGGTCACCTTCATTCATGGACCTGGCCCCTCGGGGCCGGGAGGAAACTCTGTAGGCCATGGGCGCCTCTCTCTGTCACCTCCCCAGCACAAGGCTGCCCCAGGCTGGAGCACTACAGGTTCCTTACCCATAACCCTCCTCTCTGGGGGCAAACGTGGGTCCAGCTTTCCTTTTCCTTTTCTGTTAAAAATATTTGACATTAATTTTTCTAAACCTTATTTCAAAGGTAACCCGTGTTTATTGTAGGATATCTAGGAAGTATACATAAGCCAAGAGGAGAAGGTAAAAATAGCCCATCACCCCGTGACTCAGGGGGACTGCTGTTCATGTCTCAGCGATGGTAGCTGGGAAGGGGCTGCACAAAGCAGAGGACGGGTCAGCGGATCTGCCCTGGGCTCTGGTTCTTTCACCAACCAGCTGTGTGAGCCTCAGTTTACTCATCAGCAAACTGCTGGTGATAACTAGTTTGGGCATGAGGGCTTACGGAGATAACTTACGTCCCGCGCTGCTGAGTGCGGGGGGCGTGCAGGGTGCTCCGTGCATGATCGCTACGGTCCTGGCACCGAGGCACTTTTCCTTGCCCAGGCGAGCCTCTTGTGGGGCCAAGTTAACCCAGAAAGGAAAAAGACTGCTCTTAGGAGCAGGGACTTATTTCCCCCTTCAATCAGGGTGAAGTTCAGGGACTCTGAGAGAGAAAGTAACATCGTATCCCAGTCTAGTCTTAAACAGGAAATATTGGGAGATACACGTCCTGGTTTTCTATGGATCACAGAACTCCTTTTTCAAACAGTCAGAACAGAATGGAAAGCTCTTTGTTTAGGTCCGTAGGCTCCCCTCCCCAGGGTCATATCTTCTTTCAGTTGGCCCAAAGAGCACGGCAAAGCAGTTTTCCAACACAGAGCACCTCTGCTTTCTGGAACCAGCAGAGTCCTGTTTTTGCAACTGCCAACGATCAAACTGTGAAGTTAGGGATTCAGGCTGGGTAGGCATGGAGTTTACGATCCTGATGGAGGTCATGAAAATCACAGGGAAAAAAAGACACGGAAGAAACAGAATTTCTTTAGCAACGGGCTGAAAGCAAAGAGAAGGTCCAACGTCTGCCTGGCCAACCCATGGCTAATATCAAGTCAGAGGCAGCAAGTTGGGAGGCCGAAGCACCGTCTCTCCTGCCTGCCTAGTGGCGCGTTCCGTTCCCTTCCATCATAGCATCGAGCCACCCTACTGCCAGCATGGATTAACACTCCCCGCCTTCTGGACGTTTCTGTGTACCGATTTTTGCTGTCTCTTTAACTGGGCTCATCCAGCTTTGTAACCTGCTTTTCCCCTTTAACTCTGTGGCCGAACACCGCCCCGCTGTCTTTGGGTTTGCTTTCCTTGCTGTTTCCCAGGGCTCTGCTGCAAAAATAATACTTTCAGTGCTGCCATGGCCTTGACCTCTTTCATTGCACCTTCTGAGTCCTCCCATCCTATTTTTTTCTCCAGCTGATGTTGTTGCTTTTGAAACTCAGAATCCAGCCTTGCTCGGGGTGGCTGGGTCTGAATCAGTCCAACACGCTCATGTGCACCTGAGCTCTTGGAGGGGAGGCGTTCGCATTGGGAACAGGCCTCTGCTTGCTTCTTGGGAGCAGGGCAGCCTGAGCCAAAGAAAGGATGTCAGAGACAGCCGGGGGAGACTCATCTGGCAGCGATCTTTCTGGTGCCAAGAGTCGGAGGCTCAGCTTTTAGACACCTACAGAAATGCCAGCGATCCAGTTTCTGGAGAAGGTGGGGGTTCACCAGTTCCAGCTGGGCTCTGTTCCCCAGCAGAGCCATCGTGGGGGGTGACAGCTGTTTTTGCTGCTTCTCTTTGGAGGTGTCCAGCTGGGTCCTTGTAAGAGAGGGAGAGCAGGGCAGAGGAGGGGACAGGAAGGTGGGTGGGAGGAGCAGAGAAGCAAGGGACTGACAGATGGAGAGGTGGGGTTGGAGTGTGTGGGCACAGGACTGGCTCACTCTTCCACCCCCGCCCTAAGTTTCTTGGGCACAGGAATAGTGACATTCCTCCCTGTACCCCAGTTCTAGCACAGAATAGGCGCTCTTGGGAATGTTTGCTGAATGAGTAATTAGTGGATTAGGTAGCACTGCTGGGTTCCCGTTCTGGGTTACAGGAATGTTCTATGGGATTCCTGGCCTGTGCTCCCCTTTTCTCCCTTCTGTTCCCAAACTGAGTTCATGCAGCTGCCTGTCCTGCTACGGAGCTCAAGGTGATGGAAACAGCACAGGCTTTGGAACCGGACCACCTGGATTCAGACCCACCCTTTGTCACGCACTGTCACTGAACAGTGGGTTAACTGAGTAGAGCTGGTCCTTTTCAAACTTTAACCTGCCCAGGAATCACCTGGAGATCTAGTTAAAAAGCAGCTTCTGGTTCAGTGGGTTCAGGGTGGGGTCTGGCATTCTGCATTCCTAACAAGCTCCCTTGGGATGCTACTGTGGCCAGTTCATGGGCCATCCTCTGAACAAATCCCCCCAAATGTGTTCTCTCTTCCTTTCCCATTTTGCTGCTCCATGGGAGCCTTCCTGACTGTTTTTGAGTGAGCACCCATGGAAGACCTTACTTCAGCTCAACCCCACTCCCCCAAAGCCTCATTTCTTCTCCCCCCAGACCATAGTGGTGTGTTCAATCTAGGTCTGATCATGGGGGTCAGAGGAACCAAAGGATCCCAAGGAGATGTTTCGGGGCTCCAGGAACCCGGCTCAGAGTAGAAAAGTAATTCAAATGTTCAGAAAACAGTAAGAGTGATAGCTAATACTGTTACCCTATTCTGCTCTCCAGGTTGCCCATATTTTCATGCATTTAGTTTTCAGATCAACGTTATGAAATAGGTACTGTCATTATCCCCAGTTTTCAGATGAAGACACTGAGGTCCAAGGACATGCGGAGGACACACAGTTGGTTCTAGAGGACGTGCTTCCAACCTCTGTGCATTTTCTGAACTTAACACGCCGTAGACCCCACAGGGTGCCGAAGCGCTCGACTTCTAGGGGCTTTGGTCTCCTTGGGCTCTTTCCCCCACCCCTGCTCTTGGAAAGGGCCTTCCTTCCTGTTCTACCCAGAAAATAGAAGCACTGGGAAAAAAAAAAAAAGCTTTCACACGTTTCCGCATCCACCACCAGCCTGCTCCAGAGTTCCTTTCCTCTGGCAATACACCCGGACCGACTATAAATGGGTCTTTTGTTAGTGAGACGGTAGCTGAAAAAGTCCCTTCAAGAATTGCTCCCGCAGACGTCGGCTCATAGGAAAGCAGATCGGCGTCTAGACTGCTACAGCACTCAGGAGTTGAGAAAAAAAAATGGATTTTAAGGTCAACTAAAATCCCAGGCGGGGCTCAGGTGTGTTTCAGGTGCTTTCTTCACGGTGTAACGCTCAGGTGTGCAGCGCCCCGCGCCTCGCGTTGTGAAAACACGGTGTTACTGTACCGTTCAGGGGCTTCTTGACTGACTGCTAGTTGTCGTGGGGCTAACGGCAGATAAAGTGTCAGCGGGGACATTGAAGCTTAATGTTTGGCCTCCGCATAAAAAGAGAGAAAAAAGTCAGACGGGTGTTCTGAAGGTGAATCCACAGAAATGGGCTGGATGAGATTTCACAAATGATATTGTTTAATATCTCCTAATGCTCCAAGATACATTTCGCAGGTGTTTCCTGACAAACAGGATTTTAACCAGCTGGGCACCACTTTGCTGGCTGCCTCAACCAGTATTGAGGATAATAGAAGCTAACACTTACTTTTAATGTGCCAGGCGCTCTCCTAAAGACTGTATGTATATTAGCTCGCAGAACTTTTACCTGAGAATCTGGCAAAGGAATGGAAACACGGAGAGGTTAGCTCACCTGCTCAAGGTCACACAGCTGGTAAATGGTGGGTCACAGATTTGTCACCAGGTGTCTTGTTTCCAGAGTCCGTAGCCTGGATGCCTGTCCTTCTCATGTTTATTTGGCGGAACCACCAACCCGGTCATAACCAACTCTGCCTCTTCGGTGCCCGCCCCCAAGCGGCCGAGTGTGTCTGGAGAAAAGCAAGCGGCCAGGCTGGCTCCTTCCCTTTGGATTCCTGAGCACGGATCTCCCAGGGGTCCTTACGCTGCCTGGCAACCATGATCCGATCTGTTTCCTGGCCCATCCACTCTCCCTCTCCTCTAGGTGACTTTTCCACACCCTCCCTCCCTCCCTCTCTTCTGAGCACTTACTCCCCGCTTATGCAGAGAGTATAAAGGCAATGGGAAGAGAGCTGCCATAGATTTCCAGCAGCCACGCTGTCCTGCCTCAGTGTGCTCGTGTATCTCCCCCCACCCCGTTACTGCAGAAGCATGGCTCCTCCTAAGGAAACCCTCTTTCTCTGCAATCCAAGGACATGGCTTCAGCAACAGTCCCTTTCTCGCCGGCCTCATGGCATGTTCCTTCTCTCCTGGATCACCGACGTGAGGGCACAAACACCCTGAGATTTCTCCCGGGTTAATACCCCCACCCACCAACCATCAGCCAACCAACCGCATTCTGCCTGCCCCCTCATCTGCCTTTTCATTTCTCTGTTCTCCTTCATAACAAAAACTCTGGCAGGGTTGCTCTTTACTATAAGCTGGTCAGGCTCCTGCTTCCACCACTCCCTCGAAACTGCATTTACCTGGGTCACCCATGGCCCATGACTTCCGCTTGGCTAAGGTCTGGTCTCAGGCTGCTTTTTATTTGTCCTGTTAGCTTTGCTCAGTTGAACACGAACCTTCCCCCCTCCTTAAAGCAATTTCCTCATTGGGCCCCCAGAAGAGCCCCCTCATCTCCACTCTGCATCCCCCCACCTGCTGGTCCGCCGTCGGCCTGTTGGCTGCTTCTCGATCTCTGACCTCTTAATGCTGGGCGCGCCAGGCTCAGCCCTTGGACCTCTTTCCTGTCCTCACCTACTGCATCCGTGTCCCATGCTGTCGTCCTCATACTTTAAGCACCATGTGCACCAGACGATTCCCCAAGGATGGTTCTGAGTTGGACCACTTGCCTGACCTCCAGACTCATCTTTCCAGCTTCACTTAGACTTCTCCCAGCACCTTGAAGTTGACACATCCCAGAGTGAAGTCCCCGTTCACAGCCACCCCAAACCTACTCCTTCCTTAGTCTTCCCATCCTGCGTACGGTGAGCTGTAGCTTCACCCTACCAGCTGTTCAGCCAGGTAATTTGAGGTCACCCCAACTCCTCTCTTTCCTTCATACGCTATACCCAATTGGTCAAGAGTCTCCTATCAGGTCTATTTTCAAAGCACATCCAGAATCTCATCATTTGTCATCATTTCCACCACCACTCGGTCTGAGCCACCAAACTTCCCTCCTGGATTATTGCTCCCTTCTCCCTGCTTCCACCCTTACTCCCTATAGGCACTCTGTTCTCAACCCAGCATCCCAAGTGATGCTCTAAAAACATATGGCAGACACCGTCACTCCTCTGCTTAAAAATCCTGATGGCTTCCTCATGGAAGCCAAAGTCATTGTCATGCCCTCCCAGACCTAGCATGATCTGCCTGGCCCCATCGCCTCCCCTCCTCCCCTCTGACCTTGCTTTCTACTGCTCTCACCTTTGCTCAAGCCCTCCAGCTGCTCAGCTACCTTGTGCTTCCTGGGGCTGGCCCAGTACCAGGGCCATGGCACTGGCTGGATGCCCTTCCCCAGCCTCAGGCCATTTCCCCTCTCAAATCTTCCAAGTGAGGCAACCTTGACCTATGTCAAATGAAACCACCTTCCACCCCAAGTCCCCGGACCCTTCTCTGCTTTATTGCCATATCCCCTTTTCACAACCACACTATGTGTTTCACATATTTATTTTATTCATTGTCCATCCATCTCTTACATGCTAAAATTTTTAATTTCACATCCTCCATGCTTAGAGCAATGACTAACACATCATAGGCATTCACCAGGCATTTTTGGATAAATGGATGAATGAATGAATGAATGAATGAATGAATGAACCTCTACATCATGGTTGGGATCTGGACTAGGACATCTTGTATATTTCAGATAAGTCCCTCTGGCCTCCTTTTATGTCTCTGTAGCACTTGGAAGAATATCCAGAGGCTGCAAAGCCATCTTTCTTCTTCTTTTTTAAGCCCGTCAGCAGTTGCCACTACTCATCTGTGTAAATAGGGTTTTCAAGATCCTGTACAACCAAAACTAATGAAAATTATCAGGCTGTTTTGATAAACACAAGAAAGGGAAGTCGGGGGTTACAGCTGACAATTGTAGTTTTATATCAACCTGTGCTTCCCATTTATGTAATCAAAACTGCCTCGTTCTTATTGATTGACTTTATAATAAGTAAAGGTTATAATCTGTATTCATAAAATCAATCCACACAAATAAAACATCAGCTTTGTATATTACATTACATGCAAGATTTTTAAAAGGTAGCCAAAAACAAGTGTGAAAACCATTGACTTGTAACATGACCTCTCAAAGAACTTTCTGTTTCTGTATGGTCTGAAACTGAGCTGGTCATTGCACAGCGAGGCTGGGATTGGGAGGAAGAGATCTGCATTTCCCCTAGTCAGTGATGGATCTTGCAATGCTGGCCCCCTATGAGGTCTCTAGAACTCTCCTTCTCCCAGACCACACCCTCCTGCCCAAGCTTCGAGAATTGATTTTCATTTGCATAATTTAGTGCTGTGGACATTTACTTTCTACACTCCTCGAAAGCCCTGGAACCAGAGCATATCAAAGCTAGAAGGACTCTGTGGTTCAGATGGCTTCCCAGAGAGAGGAAACAACCTGCTCAACATCACACAGAGATTCGGAGGTTAAGCAGGGTCTGGAACTCAGGTCACCTCTACTCCATCCCAGAGTTCTTTCCATCATGGCCTCTAGCATCTTCTTCTCCAGTTGGGAGTCTGGCTCATATCTGACTTTTGTTATGAAGCCGTGTAGTGTAGCGCGTGGGAGCACAGACTTCAGAGCCAGTGTGCCTGAATTCAAAATTCTGGATCCACTGCTTACTTAAAGGACATTAATCTTTCTGCGGCTCAGTTTTTCATCTGTAAAATGAGGAGAAAGAGGATGATGATAGTAAGATATCAACCCACCACATAGGGTTGTTAAAGGTTTAAAAGAGTTAATAAAAGTAAGTTGTCTTTTTCACACTGTGAGCATTTTATAAGGGTTCTCAGTTATTGTTATTATCAAAGAGGTTGGCCCTTGGAAAGAAGCGAGTGGCAAGTCACATTTGAAGGCATATCAGTCACTCCCACTTTAGTATGAATGAGAATGATGTTATTTCTGGTCCCAAAGTCCTTCCATGGCTCCTTGGTGCCTAAAGAAATAACCTTAACACTCCTTTATGTGAAATGCAAGATTTTTCACATCCTGGGCTCTGCTTGCTTTTCCAGCTTTATCTCTTGCCACCCGTCCCTGACTTTCAGACATATCAAATCATTTTTCCTTCCTTACATACCCAAATCTTCCATGCCTCTTTAACTTTGCTTTTGCCACTTACCCGAAATGCTCTTCCTGCCCATCTACCAGGCTTTCTTTTACTCTTTTCTCTAAATCTAGTTCAGGTGTACCTCCTCGTCCAGAAAAGCTTCCTTGCCTCCCTCTCCTTTTCATACCACCGTCTTCTGTGCCCTGAGTGTTCTTCTGTAAAACAATCATTTTGATCGTTGGCCTTTATTGACCATCTACTACATGTACCAGGCCCTGGGCTAGACACTTAACATGAACATATTTGAGCCTCACAACAATCCTGGAGACAGACTATTATCATGTCAATTTCACAGAAGAGGAAGTGTAGGCAGAGAAGAGAAAGTAACTTTCCCAAGATCACATGGCCAGAGAATGTGAATCTCCTCCAGAGATTGTCTCAGCCAGGGTTGGCTACTGAGTAGGGACCCAGGGGGAATTGGTTGCCCTGACTTAGGTTAGATCCGGCCTCTCTGTTTACTGAGCCCATTGGGGTGCCGATGAGCCCAAATGCTCTTCCAGAGAGTGTAGAGATCTCTGTGTAATCTGCATTTTCATCTACTCTTGAGAAACTCTTTGAAATCAAACAGCCTCAGAGCTGCCCCTCCTGTAGGATCTTTCATTGTTGCCTTGAAAGTGTGGCAGACAACTTCTGAGCTGTTGATGTGTCAGGATGGAGTTTATTATCACTAGCAGACCTAGTCTGGGATCTGTGTGAAAGATGTAGTCAATAATATGGTGCTGTCTGGCACTCATTCCGGCCTGTGAGGACCAGGCATGTCCGAGAGGGAAACACACAAGGCTCTGGGAGAGTCTCCTAGGGAAACACTGTGGCTTTTCCGAAGCTGTGCCTACATTTTCCAGGGATGGGACCACGAGGACACGTAATATAGTGTATTGGAACAGACTCTGGATAAAATGTCAGAACAACCGAGTTTGAGTCTTGCAGTACGAGCTCGGCAAAGCAAAATCCCTGTTGTTCTCTGGGCTTCCCTCAGAGAAGAGAACAAAAGAATCCTAGCCTTGTATGAGCTATCTAGTTGAATCATTGTTCTGAGGCTTGAGTATCTTTCCTTCCTTCCTTCCTTCCTTCCTTCCTTCCTTCCTTCCTTCCTTCCTTCCTTCCTTCCTTCCTTCCTTCCTTCCTTCTTTCCTTCCTTCCTCTTTCTCTGTATAAATGCACATGTAGATATGTATGTCTACATATGTGTGTGTAGATATATGTAAATGGACATATACCTACATTCGCACATATACCCATGTGCATATACACATACAGTGTCCCTGATTGTCCCTCTTGAACTCATAGCTGAGCTGTGAGTGCAGAAGTATGGGGTAGCCATGGCCCTGTCACATCTCAGGCAATGAGAAGCAGGCCCCAAACCGAAAGGCCCCGGGGTAAGACAGAGGCCGGGGTGATGGTGATGAGTCCTACACCCATGGTGTGAGCTAAAGGAAGGAGGACAGAGGACATTCACATCTGGATAGAGGGTGCGGGAGCTGGTGGATGCATGAGAAGAGAGGAAGGGAGGATGCATGAGAACAGCCAAATCATAGCAAGCTCAGAGCAGAACAGAGACCCAGGAGTCCCTGTAGCCAGCATCGGAAGCCCCCCAACCCTCCATCGAACCCAGCACCGTCTTCACCTGCTTGGGGCTCTTCTTCAGGCAGGGCTGTTCTGCTTTTCCTAGCTAGGGTAATTTTTAGATGGAATTGCCTAGTATCTCGTGTGGCAGCCAGTTTTTGCATAACAAACAAGTGACCGTTTATTATTTTTCATGGGTCTTCAGGTTGGCAGGGAGGTCCTGCTACTCCCGCCAGGCTTGGCTGACAGGGTGAGCTTGCTGGCATGCCTGTGGTCAGCTAGCAGGTCAGTGGGGGGGCAGTCTGCTCTGTATGGCCACGGTTGGGATGCCTCAAGGCAGGGGCAGGGTCTAAGTGAGTCAGAGAAGGGGTGGGAGGGGTTGGGGGAAGAAGGGTTAGAAAGGCACACGTGGGTCTGCAAGCCTCTGCTTGTGTCAAGTCCGCCACTATCCCATTGGTGGAAACTGAGTCCAGGGTCCAAGAGGGAACAAACTGCAAAGGCTGTGGACACAGCGAGGCCATTATTTGGGGACATTAATGGAATCGATCTATTACCTTTGGGGCCACTAAAGTAAACTTTTGAAGAAAGCATGCAAAATTAATCAACGAAACGGACCTTTCTTGAGCCCTTACCGTGTATGGACCTTTTTCTAGTATTCTACAGGCTAGGGATTTGGAGGTGAATGAAAAAGAATGTGTATCATCCCAACTTCATGTCCAAGGTGAAGTCCTTAAAGCACTCTCATTCCAGATCCCCCATTTTTAGATGTGCAAAGTGCAGCCAGGAGGGAACGGGAGAAGGGCAGCGGGGCAGCGGGTCTGAGAGGCGCGGGCTCGGGGGAGGGGCCCGCTGCTTTCCATCTCCACAGTTCTGGGATTCTGGGTCCTCCATCTACATTGTGAAAAGACCCTTGCACACGTGACTCTGGCCACTTGCTTCCCCTGCCCCAGGCTCCCCTCCAGGCTTCCTTAACACGTGACTCTGCAATGGAATCCCAGGCCACGGCCATATTGCCAGAAGCTTGTAGAAGCATGAATCTCTGAAGTTGTGGAGGGAAGGGCCTGGAGAGGAAATCTATATTCGAAAAATCGTTAATTTCACTTAAAAATCACATCCATGCTATTGACTATGTCTGCTGCTTGGAATTTAGTTTATGGTTCCGCTTCATGGCTCGGATGCTTGGCTGCGAGGAGAGGATCCGGGGAGAGAGGGGTTGATACATCATTTTTTTGGTGCAGTCACATAGATACTTGTTCAGAACAGGGTGGTTTTGGGGGAGGGAACTAATACTCGCGGAGCCCTACGATGCCCCAGTGGGCATTCTGGTCCCCGGTTTATAGGTAAGGAACCAGGATGCAAGGGCTTGACTGGCCCCAGAGCTGCAGAAGGTGGACCCTCAGCCCCCTACTTCGTTCCCTTGACCCCACTGACCACCCACCACTTGGAAGACCCGTTTTTGCCCAGGGGCTTGTAGGGACCGCAGTCCAGCCCCATCCTCTGTCTCCTTTTCCCTCCCTGGCAGTGCAAGGACTTTATTTTCTGAAAGCACAAACTGTTCCCGACATAAAATCATCCCCGAGAAGATATACTTTCCTGGGTGACTTATCGTTCTTTGTGTTTTTAGTGCTTTAAGATTTTTATGTTTCCAATAACCCAAAGAAAGATGATGGATATATAATAACAGTGAGCAATAACAGACTGTATTTACAAACACATATATATACTCCATCAAATGTACATATTTTTATACCTCTCACCCATCTTTCTGGGGCAGCTGCATTTTTTGAATTACACGGTGTAAGCAATGAGCCCATCATCCTGTTCACGCATCCATAAATTACCCAGAGGGAGCGGGGCGTCCTGGAAGCATCCCTGTTTTAAATCACCTGCAAATATATTTCCCCCTCCTTTTCCCAGGATGGCTCACCTGGGAACAGGGTGGTGGCATTCTAGAGTGGGGGAAGAGGGCTTCACTGGGAAACAAGATTCTTTCTGACTCTGAGATCTACTTGCTTTGTAGCCCTGGGACAGTCGCTTCTCTACTCTGGGCCTCAGTTCTCCCATCTGTGGAATGGGAAACTGAAAATGGAGAAGGGGAACCCTTTGCCCTGGATGACTTAGCCAGGCAATGACAGCAGGGAGGCCAGAAGATGACCAGGTCTCTTCTGTGTCCCCATGGTGTGGGGGCTTTAAGAATCGCTGCTCTTGCAGGTGGATCAAATCCAATTCTTTCACTTACTTCAGTGGTGCCTGTAGACACCTTTGTCCAAGCAGAGCCCTTAGGAAAAATCATGCATCCATGGTCCGGAAGGGTGACACTTCATCATTCATCATTTCCTGTATTGCACGACTTTGTTTTGAGAGTTAATTTTAACTTCCTCATAAGCTGTAGAGGAAACGGGACATGGAGGGGTACGTTTTGAAGGTTGCTGAGGGCCAAGGTCAGAACTGGGGCACTGCAGAGGCTACCTGGCATTGACTAGTGAAGGCGGGGCATGCCTTCGGGGCGGAGCATGGATAACCACGGGGCGGGATCCTGTGTAAGCAGAACTGCGTGCTATGGTCACAGCTGAATTCAGCTTCAGCATCCAGGTTTTTCCAAGCTCATCTTTAATTCACCCTCCTGGAGTTTTCCAGGTCACCGTGCATTATTCATAAGACCCTTGTGAAGGTAGCATTCGAGGCTCTGGATAAAGAGCTGCCAGAGCCAATGAAAACCAAATTCCGATTCCTGAAGAATTCAGAGGCACAGCCAGGTGACTCTCCAACAGGAGTCACCGCTGGACCTGCTCCTGGGGAACTCCGCTCCGGCTTTTTCCCGGGCAACATCCACAGCTGAATCTTCGCTTGGCGGGGGCGGTGGGTGGTCTTCATTTAGACAAAAGCCGATGAATAATTGAGCCTTCGTCTCCCATGTCCTCCGCAGAGGAATGCCAGCCCCCATTCCGCACTTGGTTCTCACCAAAGAGAAAAATGCACCAATTGGTGTGTTTTTGTGAAGGGTGCCCAGTGGGACTGAAGAGGAGGAAAAACAGAATAAGATGAAAATGAACCATTTTAATAGTTTATTAAAGAAGTTGTCAAACATTGTTTTGTCTTTTGTCTTAGTCCCTGCCCAAGTCCTCGACGGTTGTAGGCTTAGTGGTTCACATCTAATGATCACAGCCAGCTTGGGGTGGGGTAGAGGGGTAATTAGTGTCCCCCTTTTATAAAAGAGGAACCTCAGGCTCAGAGAAAGCAGGTTATTTTCCCAAGCCAGTTTATGGAAAATGGATCCCAGCAGGTAGGAGAAGGGGGGACCTGGAATTGTGAAATAGGCCAAGCCCACCCAAGGATGGGTGATTGATCTTCTTAGCGCCTTAAGCAAGCAGGACGCCATTCTACTGGGGATCCCATGAGGAGTCATGTCGAACGTGCTTCAGAATTGTCTGCGCGAGGTACTAAAGGGGGGATATTCATGTTCTAGTTTCTGTCCCCTTTTTGTCCGAGGATGCCTCGATCACCCAAAAGATGACCCAAGGATGCCAGGCCAGAGGAAGCTGACCTCCTTACACTTCCAAATTGATGCACTGTGCTGATTACTCTTACGTGTCAACTTGACTGGGTCACAGATACCCAGATGACTGGCTCTGTTATTTCTGGGTGTGTCTGTGAGGGTGTTTCCAGATGAGATCGGCATGCAATCAGTAGACTGAGCAGAGCAGACAGCCCGCTGCCGCGTAAACGCATATCACCCAGTCTGTCAAGGGCCTGGATACAACAAAAATGTGGAGGCGAGGACAATCGTCTCTCTCTGCGCCTGCCTGTTTCAGCTGACCATTGGTCTTCTTCTTCTTCTTCTTCTTCTTTTAAGATTTTATTTATTCATTTGCAGAGAGATACAGAGAGAGAGCATAAGTGGGGGAGAGGCAGAGAGAGGGGGAGAAGCAGACTCCCTGCTGAGCCGGGAGCCTGACTTTGGGCTCCATCCCACGACCCTGGGATCATGACCTGAGCTGAAGGCAGGCGCTTAACTGTCTGAGCCACCCAAGGGCCCCTGACCATTGGTCCTCTACTCTCAGACTGGGGCTGATATCATTGATGCTCCTAGTTCTTCAGACTCAGACTGGAAGCTACACCATTGGCTTGCCTGGGTCTGGAGCTTGCAGATGACTGTGGAACTTCTCAGCCTCCACAGCTGCATGAGCCAATTCCTTATAATCAATCAATCCATTATCTATCTATATCTATCTATCTATCTATCTATCTATCTATCTATCTATCTATCATCTATCCCATCTCCTAGTGGTTCTATTTCTCTAGAAACACTCACTAACGTATGCAAGCACCGTAAAGACTGAATGGGCTTCCAAAGGCATCCGTGGGTACAGAGAAAGCCCAGGGGGGAAAGCAAGAGATAGCATAGCTGAGCTAAAGTTCTGTCAGGCTACACCTACCTGTAGCCAGTTGCCATGGCAACAACTGACGCAGGAAAAAAAAAAGGGGCGCTAAGAGGAAGTAAGACAGGTCTTAAAAAGATGTCTGCCCTGGTCCATCTCTTGCACAGCTGAGTTAACTCTAAGCCCCATCCATGAGGTAGTAGTTGGCTGAAATCTTTGCAAAAACACTCAATATGGATGAATTGCTCAAAATACAGTTTCCATGGCTGCCGTGGTCCTCAGAATTGTTCGTCACCTCTCACCCCCCGTCTTCTAGATTTCCTTTGCTCTTGGCAAGTACTGCAGCATAAGTAGGTTGTCTGCCTGGCGAGGAAACCCAAACCTTATTCCTGAAAAGCCCGAGCTCCTAGTTGTTTTCGTTTGGGACCTGCAATGCCATTTGAAACGACCCCGTGTCAGGAAAGCACCGAGAGACGCCTCAGGGAATCCCCTGGGTTCCAGACAGGCTTCTTTCTGCTGCATTAGTAGAAGTATCTGGGTGAATTACCTGTGCCAATCGTGGCTTTTTTTTTCTTTCTAAGAGTAAACTTTCCTCATTTATCCCATGGGAACCAGGATGCAGGATGGGAGGCACAAATATCATGAGTGCATCACAAAGCAAGGATGAGAAAGATCGGCGCTACTTTTACCCTTGATGTGTTGGACCCTTTACATTGTAGCTATCGGTGAGCCAGCACCATGTACCTCATCCTGGAGGACAGTCCCCGCTCTGCAGACCATTGTTCCAGAGGGGGCTCCTCAATTGAGCCTTTAATAGACCATTTAAATGTTCAAGTATCTCCAGCTTGTGCACACACTGTCAGCACTATCATGGGTCCAAGGCGAAGCTATGTGGGATCCTCATTCTTTCAATCTATGATTGGTGATGCTGGCAGTGGTAATGCAGCCAGAGACAATAAAACCATAGCTAGAGTGGGTATCAATTCCCATATGGACGATTGCTGCCCTGTCTTCAATAAAAGGAGTCTGATGTAATTAATCTGCCACCAAGTGGCTAGCTAGTATCCTCACGGTGGCATTTTGAGGGCTCATTTTCGGTCTCTGCTGCAGTCATCAGTAGTAGTAGCTAGGTAAGCCTTAGTGAGAAGGAGCCCATGTCACCGGGCCTATGGACCATCTCCATCCGTGGCTGCTCTGTGCCTAGACCCACTGCGTAGCACTGAGATAGCCAAGGAAGAAGGCTACCTGACATCCCCTGGCTGAGTTGTTGCATGCTTCCTCTGCTTAGGTGATCTTTTGTGTGTAACAATGTGAGATACAAAGATCCAAGTGTTTTCTTTCCATATGCACAGATTCATGCCCATGCCTCTTCCACCTCCCCCAAACTCCCTTGTTTCTAATCTCTGATCATGCTCCTTCCAGGCCCCTGACAGACCATTGTCATTGCTCAGGAATCTACCTGTAGTTGTACCTCAGGACATTTGCACCTCCATTCCAGGTGAACCACCAAGTATGCTCCAAATCCCACCTACCAGGAGGAATCCTCTCCCCTCTGCCCTTTGGGGTCACCCTGGGTAGGGCTGTAGTGTCACAGCTATTTATTGTAGGTCATCCTAACATTTCTGCAAACCAAGCCTGAGTTTAGTTGGTCATTGGGAAATCCTCAGGAGGCCACAGGTGTAAGTGGCGGGAGAGCTGGTGCAGGAGATGATGGGAGGTGCTGTCGGGCTCCCACCACACACGCAGTTGCCACGGCAATGACGGAGTGAGAAGATGTGTCAAGAGAATGTGAGATGAGGCATTGAGAATGCCCAAGGTTTTCATCAGGTTTCCTTTGTACTCAGCTGGGGTCCGGACTAGAACAATTAGTAATTGTGGGCGGGGAGAAAAACAGACTAGAACTTCCATCCAGAGCCCACTGGATGCCTGGGCTCTTTACCTATGTGCTAATATTTAATCCTCCCAACATTGCTATCAGGTACGTAGTGTTATTTTCATTTTACAGATTGGGAAACTGAGGTTCAGAGGGGGAAAGTCCCTTTGACTCACCAAGGACACACTGTGAGTTTGTGTTGGAGACAGGTTTTAGTTCTGAAGACTCTGCTCCGTTGGCAGTATAAGCATTGCTGCCCAGGCATGGTACCTTTCCTTTTTTAATTGTACCTTTCTGACCACAAGTCCTCCCTCAGTTGGGGAGAACTTCGCTCTAGGTGTCTTTTATATCCTTGGTTCTTGGGTTCAACACCCACGATGAGCAAACGCATGTAGCACTCACACTTTTGTGCCTCCTTCATTCCAAGGCATCTGCTCCACCAATAGTATCTTCAATCCTTGGTGAAGAATTTTCTCCAAGAGTATCGCTAGAGGCCCCTAGGCTTTAAATCTTTCAGCAAGTAGCAAAGGTCACAGCTTCAGGATCTAGTGCTCAGAAGGAAAACTTTCGAGTGGTAACACGATCAAGGTCTTGTTATTGGACACCCACCACATGCCCAGGTGCTGTTCTAAGCACTTCACATGCATCAGCTCATTTAATCTTTGCAATCATCCTATGATGAAGGTGCAATTCACTTGAAAAGAATAAACAAACAAAAACACCTGAAACCAAGTACAGAGGTGTTTGGTGTCTTACCTGAAGTCGTGTACTTAGAAAAGGGACAGGAAGTCCAAAACCAGAGCCCGCACCATAACGGTGATGCACGTCACCTTACTTAGCCTGCAGTTTGGAGAAGGATGGTAGGGCACCAGGCTTGAGGCAGAGAGACCCGTCAGTGCTAATTGCGAAGAGCCAGATGGTGGCCTGGACAGAGCTGGAGGAGTCTAGAATGGGGAGAATCTAGAATATTGGAGAGTTATTGAGATGACAGGCTCCATAGGACCTGGTGTCACAGCTAACTCTGTGGATGCCCTGCGCACTGCCCTGGAGCCACCACTTTCTGGATTCCTTCCAACTGCAGGATCTGTATCTCTTTGCCTGAGGGCTTTCATGGAGGCTGGGGAAATGCCTGTAGGTAAGACAGAATGTAGGTGCCAGAGAATTAACAGCACCCCGCCACCCCCAGGAGTGCCCTCCACCAACAAATGATGTTGTGACTCGGAGGCTTGTTTCTATACCATTTCCTCAAGTTCCCACATGGAGTTGAGTTTCAACTGCCCACAGCACAGATGGCTTGAGAAATGCATTCTTGGTTGATTTCCTTTCTATCCTACCTCCCTTCCCCATTCTTTCACCTTGGGCTTTCTGCACCTCCCAAATAACTACTTGTGTTTGAATCCTTGCCTCGGGGTTTGCTTCTGGGGGAACCCAAACTAGGGCAGAGGCAAATGGCTATGGGGAGTGAAAGATCAGTAAGAGTCCAAGATACTCCAGAAGGACTGGGTGTCTGGCTTGTGTGCCCTTCTGTGAAACAGGAAACTCTGGGGTAGGAGTGCATTTGGGAGGGCAAGGGAGAGACAATGAACTGTGTGTAGGACCTGGAGGATCTGAGCTGCCCATGCGACTCTTGAAAGAGTAATTTCATGGGCAGTTGGCTCTGTGGGTCTGGAGCTCAGGAAAAATTTGAGGCTGGAGAGGACCCGTGTTAGATTCCTCAGGACACTTCATGACTCACTTCAAGGTGTGGGCATGGCTGTCCCTGTACCATCTCCTGAATCATGTCTGATCTTCTCCCCAGCTCCTACCCGAATGGAAGGACAGAACATGGGGGTGTTTAGGTGGGTGGGAGCAGAGAAAGTGCTCATTAGAGGGAAGAGCTGTGCATTTACATTGAGGGAATATTTATTGAAGTTCTGTCAGAGGCTGCAAGCAAATCGCTGATACATTTCAAAAAAAACATTTGGAAGATTTTTCCCTGCCCTGCAGGGAGTGTTTTTTATAAGTGATGTGGTCAGGATGTTGGTGTAATTTTTCTCAGCTGGTGCTGCAGACATTCCAAGTTTGTTGGAGAAATCATTTGGGCTTCAAAGAGACCAATGTGGAGAGATCACCATGCCTCGTTTGCACCTTACACTGTCAGAGCTGAACGTGACTTTGAGGAGGTCTGGCCTAACATTCTATCTCGCAGATGTTGGGGTTCCTCTGGTGCATCTAGAGCTCATTTCTTCCAAGGGACACATGATAAAGGCTCAACAGCTTTCATCATTAGATAGTTTCTTTATTAAGCTAAAATATGCCTCTCCATCACTTCTACTCATGGGCTCTAACCTTTCTCTCACCCTAGTTCCCCACTGACCTCCTCTCCTCCCTGCATATGGGGAGCCTTGTAAAGAGCTAAAGGTAGTGGCTCGCCAGGCTCTTAGGTCTTCTCTTGTTTGGACTGAACTTACTTTTGGTGGTTTTGTTCCCAAAGTTGGAGACTCAGGCCTTCCTAGGGAATGGTCAACCCAAAGTCAAGAACTCAGGCCAGAAAGTCTGACAACCTGGAATGTGCAGGCTATCATGTAGGCTGCTCAACTTCAGGGGATCATCATTCCCATCGTAGGCAACCTGCCCAACTGTAGCTGGCAGCCTTGAGGGAGGGCCTTGACCTCTCCCCTTCTCAGGAGACTTGCAGATGCTGGTCCCTCTGTGAGAAACACAGTCGTTTGTTAGATAAAGAGGTGGTTATGGAATGAGAGAGAGGAAGTCTATAAAATCGAAGGAAATAATTCCACGTCCACCTTGTCTCTTAGGCCAGAAGACTGGCAGCCATCTCTAATACTTCTTTCTCCTCCCCACGTCCTGTTGCATTTGCCTCCTTCTAAATACATCCCAAACCCACCTACTTGTCTCTGTCTCCTTGTCACCATTTTATCCAGGCCAGCTTCGTCTGGATTATAACAGCTTCCCCACTGGTGTCCCTCAGGCCTTCTGGTCCATTCTTGGCCCAGCAGCCAGAAGTATCTTTTTCAAATTCAAGTTCACCCAGGTCTCTTCCCTGTTTAGAATTCTCCCAGGGCTTCCTAGTGTTCTTAGGCCAAAGACCAACCTTTTCAACAAGGCATTGCATGATCTTCTGTCGAGCTTTCCCACTGAGCTTTTCCTGTGGAATTTTTCCCCCTGCTGAGGGGCCACTGTGACTGGATGGACACCATGATGGGTAGTGGGAGACTTTAGAGCAGGGACTTGCTCAGCACTGCTGGCATTTTGGGCCAGGTAATTCTTTGTTGTGAAGGTTGTCCTGTGCATGGTAGGCTTTTTGGAAATATCCCTGGTCTCTACCAGTAGGAGCCATTAGCACTCCTTCCCCCCGGTTATGACAATCAAAAATGTTTCTAGACATTGCCACATGTCCCCTGGGGGAAAAATACCCCCCAGTTCAGGAATTTTGCTTTGGAGAGAGACTCAGACTTAAGTCCAATCCCAACTTGTAATGTTTGGCAGGTCACTTAACCTTGCTGTGCCTCAGTCTCCTCATCTATGAAATGGGGTCACTAATTGGAGTAACTACATGGAGATGTGACAATCCAATCAGGTAATTGTATAAGCATCTAACTATATAAGTGTATGTAAGTGTATAAGCATCTGAGTATAGCGTATTGTGCCACACATGTAAGTTTCAATAAATAAATGTCAGTTGTTTTCATTGCTACTATCGCTGTCGGTTTTCTCAACATTCCTACTCAGAGCTTTGAGGTGGGGTTGATGTGGAAGAGAAAATATCTTGGGACATACACCACTGCCCCCCTACCCTTCTGTCCCCTTAAAAAACAGCAGCTTCTTCTCAAGCCGGGGAAGCAATCAACCTGTACATTTTTTTCTAGAAAGTCAAGTTTCTTGAGGGAATGAGCATAAATGGTCTCTTCTCCTTCGGGACACGGTGGCCTTTTCCAGGGGATGGTTTAATCTTTCGGAGACAGATGAATATGAGCTGCAGTAATCCTGCAATGCTACCAGGAGAGTTGGGCAGAGGTAGAGAATTTCAATAGGGCCTTTGAGTCTCTTGGGGTGCTTCAACAATAGCACTTCGCGTCCCAAACTCCCCCCTGTGACACATTCCTGGAAATAACAGGTTGGGCTGATCAGAGGGAAGTTGAGGGGTGGAAAAGGGGAAAGTCAGGTCCATCCCAGGGTCATGTCCAGATCTCCATAGCAGGCAGGTATGTGTGCCCCTCCCGATCCTCTCTCTGCCCTCTTCCCCGCTGCTCTGTATGCTGAGAGGCCAGCCCTAAGGACTGCACTGTGGACCCCTTGTATTTTGAATTCCTGTTGGATTCAGCCAATGGGAGGCAGCAGCAGGACACCAAAAGGTGGGGAGAGAGAGATCAGACTAATTTTCCTTTCCTTTCTCTCCACACAAGCCCCTGCTAAGCTACTGACCCTCGCTCTGAGTTTGGGTAACTGCTTCCTTCCCTTTCCCGCTCAGACATAGGAATGGTGACTCCAAAATATTGTGTTAACTCTTGTTGGTTTTCTCTAGCCTTGCCCTTGCCTTTGTCAACAAGAGACTTTATTAAACTCGTCTGAGTGACCATGTTTGCATATGCCACTGGTTTCCTGCTGGGTCTCTGCGACAGCAGGTCTTCAAGGAGCCCGGAATAAAAAGAGTAAAATCCAGTCTTGGATTAATCCTCCTGCAGGCTCTGGGTTTTTACAGACCATGTTTTGTTCATCTCTGACTCCTCACCAGGCACAGAGTAGGTGTTCAGTGAATGTCTGTTGGCTGGAATTAATGGGATTTATAGTTAATATAGGAAAGAGCAGTCAGGGCAGAGAGCTCCTCTTCCTTGAGCTTGTTAATACATGCTAATACCATGGGCATCACAGGGACATTCTGGTAAGCGGCAGGCACATGGATGGATTCTGATCTAGCCATGTACTCTTAATCTCAGGGCCCCGTTGGGCCTGTGGAAGGTCCCTTAGGGAGGCTGGTGACCTACTGTGACATGGTTGGTAAGAGTAGCATCCTAGTGGGGACTCTGGAGATGAGGAGATTAGGAAAGGCTCAGAGAGGGGAAGCTACCTACCTAACCTCACACAGCCAGAGAGACAGAAGAAGCCCAAAGGTCGTGACCTATCCACCAGTGACAGCAATCACCTTACTGTAGCCAAATGCACTTTTTAGCTTAACTCAGTTTTCACAACAACCTTGCAAGGAAGTTATCATTAGTCCTTGTCACAGGTATAAAACTGAGGCTCAGAGAGGTGAAGTGATTCACCTAAGGTCGCATAGCTAGGAAGACACAAAGCTGGGATTCAAATCTGACTTTAAAATAATGCTAAGTGAAATAAGTCAAGCAGAGAAAGACAATTATCATATGGTTTCTCTCATCTATGGAACATAAGAACTAGGAAGATCGGTAGGAGAAGAAAGGGATAAAGAAAGGGGAATGAAGCATGAGAGACTATGGACTCTGAGAAACAAACTGAGGGCTTCAGAGGGGAGAGGGGTGGGGGAATGGGATAGGCTGGTGATGGGTAGTAAGGAGGGCACATATTGCATGGTGCACTGGGTGTTATACGCAACTAATGAATCATTGAACTTTATATCAAAAACCAGGGATGTAGTGTATGTAACTGTATGTACTGTATGTAACATAATATAATAAAAAATATTATTATAATAAAAAATAAATAAAACCATGTCCCTCAGGGCACCTGGGTGGCTCAGTCAGTTGAGCATCCGATTCTTGGTTTTGGCTTGGGTCGTAATCTCAGGGTCATGAGATCGAGTCCCATGTCATGCTCCGTGCTCAGCATGACGTCTGCTTAGAGTTTCTCTCTCCCTCTCCCTTTGCCAACCCCCCCACCCACCACCGTGTGCAGTCTCTCTCTCTAAGATAAATAAATAAGTCTTAAAACAACAATAGTAACAACAACAACAATGTCCCTCTACTTCAATTTTCTTTTTGTGGCCACTAAGGAGTGTCTAAATCTACTCTCCTAGAATGTATTTCCTTTTAATAGGGCTTGGTGAGTCTCAAAAACAGGTTGTGGTTCAAATAGAAAGAAGGAAAAAAATAAGTAAATTGTAATTTTGGGGGGTAATTTTAATTTTGGGGGAGGTAGGCAAAGACTGACCAATCTGGATGGGTACAAGGAAAGCAATGGTGAGGAGTGGACAGGTGTGAAGAATTTTTAGAAGGTAAAGATTATTGGACAGGGACTGGTAAAGACAGACTGGTCAAGAATGACCCTTTGGAACTGGCTGTCTTGTAGTTTTCCATATCTTTGTACCCTGGATATGGAAGCTAGACTCCAAATTTCAGACAACAATCCAGATCCCACTATTCATTCTGTTTCTAGTCCCTCTTCTCTTGAGGGGCCCCATCCTGTGACCTTAACTCCAGCATTCTTCATTCAAAAATATTTATTGAGCACCTACTACGTGCTGGGTATCATCCTAGCTGCTGGAATCTACAACAGTGAACAAGTCAGACAAGATCCCCTCCCTCCTGGGTGCTAACATTTTAATGGGGAAGATAAAAAACAATAAACAAATTAAAGAAGGTAATTTCAGAGAGATGTGCTATGAAAGCAATACATAAAATAGGGTAATCTGATATAGGGAGACTGGGCACAGAAGTGGAGAACCCAATGGTCAGATGTATGGATTAACTTTGGAGAATTGTTGGGGGAGGTAAATAATCCCCTTGGTCATGGGCAAGTGGCTGGGATCACCTGTCTAGACCCCATTTAGTCTCCCAGGCCACCATCTCAGTGTGGGCAACAGAATGACATTACTTGCCTACCTCCTATTGACCATGAGGTGCCCTGCCTCTCTAGACCCTCCTCTTCTTCTTCATGCCAAGACTGAATGAAGTCTCTTCCCAGGACTGGTTACCTTGCTCCACGGTAGACATCTCTTACCTTTATTTCCATGAACACTGTAACTCTTATTTTTATTCTCTGAAGAATTTGGCAAGAATATCTACAGGATTTCAAGCTTTCCTTGCTGTTCTTTCATGGCCAAAGTTATTAAAGAAACTAGGGAGGATGGGATTATTATAAATAGGGACTGGGAGCGCCCAGGAGGGTCCTCCTGGCTGATAGAGCCCCCCCAGTCATCTCACACAGTGCCTAGAATTCCACTGTTATTGGGCCCCCTCTTCGGTTCAATCACAGCTCTCTTCAAATGCAATTGTGGTGACAATGAGCATTTCACCTCAGTCTCAACCAGCAGGTCAACCTCTTTGCCATCCCCAACACAAGGAAATCAGCCAGTCTAGAAGCTAGATACTTGGGGATGGTAAAAAAGGCATGGGCTTTGGAGCCAGGAAGATTCACCTTTGGTTCTTAGTTCTGCCCTTTACCAGCTGTATGAGCTTGAAAAGTTTCTTCATTTCCTTGAAACTGAGCTTCCCTTTTGTGAGGCTCAAGAACACAACCTTGCAACATTTTTCGAAGATTAAGGCAGTGTAAGTGAAGCACTGAAGGCTGTGTTTGGTCTATGGTTTGGACCATAGTGCTCAAAGAGTTCCCTTCCTTTTCTTCCCTTGATCTCTGTCTCATGCTCCATCCTGCCTACCTGGCCCAAGCTCCTACTCCTCCTTTGGTCTTGTGTGGATATTAAGCAAGTCTTGGCTGAGACATGGCCTATGGCAAACTCTCCTTGCAAAGGCTGCCAAATGTCAGCCCCTCTGTAATAAAACTTTCTTTCCCCTTTGGGCTTGGAGGAGGGCTGGACAGTCTGATTGTGCCTGTCCCTTCATGATTAAGGCCTGCAATCAGCCCAGCTGCTTGATGGAATCTGAGCTGGCTGATTAGCAGGGCGCACTCTGGCCTCAGGTTAATGGATGATCTCACACTGTGGCTGCAGAGTAATTACCAGTTAAAAGGTCTGAGGCCAGGGCTCTGTGGTCTTGGGGAGGTCTGGGCCCATTTAAATGCAGAATCAGGAAAATAATCTTATATCAGCCAGCAGCAGATAGTTAAGATAGGGCCTAGGACCCCATGAATGTGGCCCCAGAGCTCTAGGCTCATTCTCAAAGTGACCAGATGGACTTTACTTGTCTTGAAAAAGACAGCTCAAGGGTGTGGCAAGAGCAGAGTTTGCAGGGTCAGACAGACTTGGAGGTGAATTCCAGCTGGACCATATATTGCTCATGGGATCTTTGGCAAGGCATTTGAGCTCTTTGAGCTTCCATGTCCTCATCTATGAAGTGAAGTTAAAAATGCCTGCCTCATATGGTCAGTGCACTGCTTACTCAGATCTGTACAGCCCGTGGGGGGCATAGATGAGCTCAGCACAGATGCTCTCTTCACCTTTCTTGTGGTGTGTGTCCCTGGTTGGTCAGTGATTCTCCTTCCAGTCCTCTGCACAGAATGTTCTTGACCATTGATTTACTTAACAAGTATTTACTGAATATTGATTGTGTGCCAAGTGACAATGCCAGCTGTAGAAATAAGACACTATCCCCAAATTCAAGGAGCTCATGGTCTTGGTGTCAGGCTAAGAAATCAACTGCTGAAACAATGCTGTGGGAGATGGAAACAGGAGCTGGAGCCCTTAACCTAGATGGCAGGTCAGAGGTGCTTCCTGGAAGGGGTGATTCTAAGCCAAGCACTGCAGGTGGAGATAAGAAGAAGTCACATCTCAGGCTATGTGAACAGTTGATGCAAAGGTCCTGAAGAGAGGAGGCATGAGGCATATTTGTGGTCAGAAGTGAAAAGGGCTCAGTGCCTGAGACATCGTTGGGTGAGTGAGGGCATGAATGAATGTATGAATGAGAAGGTGAGAGAACTAGGGACTAGGGGGATCATTGCATGGGGGAACGAAGGGTTGGTTGGCTTAGAGACCAAATGAATGAACATCTGGTTGGAGGAATGAGGAAGTGAGTGAATGAAGGAGCACGTTCAGGGCTTTTCTCTGACGTCACTGTTTCAGGACGAGCTATCTTGTTCACCTTACTGAACGCTGCACTCTCTCCTTTCCCAACCCACATTCTCAATCATACTCCCACCTCTGCTTAGTTTTTTCCCCATAGCACGCAATACCCTCTGAATAGATATAATTTCCCAACTTAGTGTATGTATTGTTGATTGTTCGTGTCTCCTCTCTTATCCATGAGAGCAGGAATTTTTCGGTTCTGTTCACTTATGTATTCCTAGTACAGTGCCCTGGTATGTAGTAGGGACTCAATAAATGCTTGTGGAATGAATGAGCTACATGAGAAGTGAGGGTGGGGGAGGGGGAGAGGATGTCCAGAGCCTGAGCTTCTGGGCCCCATCCTCAAGGTCCCCACAACCACACATCAGTGAATAGATGTGCCCTTCTTTCTAGATCTTTCTTTCCAGAACGCAGTAGCCCTAGCTCTGGATGCTCAAAGATGCAGTCCTGGGTCTGCTGGGCCCTACCCTGGGGCTGGTCCTGCAGTGGGTGGTGTTAACTCCTGGAAGAAGGGAGGGAGGAGAGGAAAGGAGGCAGCGGGAAGGCATGAGCTGTCGGTGAAAGCAATTCTGTCTCCTCCAGCAAGCTCAGCAGTGGCCACTTGTCAGAAGAACCGGCAGGGGAAAAAAAATGACAAAAAAAAATCAGGTCCAATTTATCACCTTGAAATCGTGTTGAACAAGCTACTGGAGCTACTTGGTTTTGAAGAACTCCCCCCTTTCCCCCCTGTATAGAACAAACACCACTAAATGCCTCTCCGTCCGCACAGCTGAGTGTTGGCAACGTTGCTGCCAATTATAGGGCTCCCTGCCGTGGGGTTGATCCATGGTGGCTGTCAAGGGGGGCTGGTGGAGGGAATGGAATCATTAAAATGGGAGAACAAAGGAGGCAGGACAAGTTCAAAAGGGATTAAGGCAAAGGGAGAAAGCCTGCCTATCTGGGGCATTTATGCCCGGGGTTGGGCTGGGCACCTCAGGTAGAATTTACCTCTGGCCCAGGCAGGAGATACTGGTTGGATGCATGGGGGACATGGGGTATACCTTCACAGAAGGCTTTCTGGGCACCCCAGATATCTCCATGTCTACTGAGCTTCTTTTCTCTCAGTTCCCTGTCTTCTAGAGAATGATTGAAACGGTTCCCAGACCTTGTGGATCCAAGCCTTGCCTCAACCCTAGGCTTCAACCTGCTCTTCTGCAGTCCCCTGAATGTTCCCAATGACCACTGCTTGCATGCCTCCTGTGACAGAAAGCTTTCTCCCTCCTGGAGCACACCTCTCCCATCTTGGTATAAGCCCGACTCTCACAGAGTCCTTTATGATGGCAGTGATGATACAGGGTCTGAGTTCACTGAGCGTTTACTACACACTAGGTGCTGTTTAGGAGCTTTATTTGTATTGGTTCATTTATCCTATTCAGCTCCGTTTCACCCCTCTCTCCTCTCTGGGGTCCACACCCAGCCTCCAACTCCTCCTTTTCAGTGCCTTTTCACAGATTGTTCCCTCTGTCAGGAGCACTGTTCCTATCTCTCACAGTGTTGTGAGCTGAAACAGGATCCTGAACATTGAAGCACTTAGTGCCTTGTTGCCCACAGTGAGGGCCTAGCAGATGACAGCTACTGTTACTGTCCACCCCCCCACCAACCAGGACCAGCTTCTGCTGGCTATGAAACAAACTATTTGCCTTCTCAGAGGTCTGCAGCTGTTGAATTTCTTTTACTTTCCACCTGGATGCTTATTCTCCACCTCTCAAAGTCTTCAGAGTATCCAAATCTATGGGGTGTGGTGAGAAAGTGTAATCACTGCTTGGCTTAATTAAAAGAAAACACTATAATCTCATTTGTCATCACCACCATCACTACCTCCACCATCATATCATCATCATCACCACCATCACCACCACCACCATCATTATCATCACCATCATCACCACCTCGGTCATCATGACCACCATCACTACCACCATCATTATCACCACTACTACATTATCACTATCATCACCACCATCTCCATCATCACTATCACCACTACCTCCATCATCATCATCATCACCACCACCTCCGCCAGCCTCCTCCTCCTCACCACCACCTCCATCATCATCACCACCACCTCCATCATTACCACCATTATCACCTTCATCAGTATTAAAGACTATTATATTTTGAGCCACCTATTTTGTGCCAGCCTTTCTATCAGTTGCTTTACATCTGTTTTCTCTAATCTTCCCAGTAACCTGTCCAGTTGAGGAGACGAAGGCTTAGAGAAACAGAATAGCTCACCTAAGGTTGCATAGCTACTAAGCACCCCTGTCAGGATTTGAACCCATGTTTGTCTGACTCAGCCTGGGTGCTTTTTATCAGGCCACTCACTGGTCCATGCATCTTTAGTTTCCTGTTTCTTTTTTTCTTTCCTTCTTTTTTAAAGATTTTATTTATTTGACAGAGAGACACAGCGAGAGAGGGAACACAAACAGGGGGAGTGGGAGAGGGAGAAGCAGGCTTTCTGCTGAGCAGGGAGCCCAATGCAGGGCTCGATCCCAGGACCCTGGGATCATGACCTGAGCTGAAGGCGGATGCTTAACAACCCAGGTGCCCCTAGTTTCCTGTTTCTTCTACCAGCCTCTATGACATCCTGACTGTACATCTGAGTGTGATGCATTCGGGTAACTGTAAAATCCAGGTTTGATTTAGGGCTGGCTTCTACAGAACTTGTAGTTATCTCTTACTTTTAAATCTTTTTCATATAAACTTCTCTCCACCTGTATTTCTTCCATCTGGGCATAGGCAGTTGGCTTTGAGACCAAAACGCAAACATTTTGCATCCAGTTTTACGTATCCAGTGCAGTCAACCTTCCAGACCTTACCTCACTCCATACTGTCCCCCTAACCCCCAAACTGGAGCCCCCCTGACCCTAACCCTAACCCTTCATCCTGCCACCAGGGCTAGGGCTGTCCCTGACATGAACCCCCTCCCCAGCTCTTCCATTTCTATTCTGACTCAGATCTGAGGAGTATTTGCTATGCCAAGTCACGTTTCCATCTTTTTCCCTCCTGTTTACCTAGCCCTTCAGTCTTGCTACTGCTGGGCTTCATGACCATCCTTCTCTACCCAAAGACCTGTTGAGTGGGACCAGGATTAAGTTGAAAGGTGACCTCATCTACAAAAGTTTTCCCAACTCCAACCCATTGTTTCTACTGGTAGAATTGGCCTCATTCTCCTTTTGGACCCTGGACTCTGTGCAGGTTCCATCCTGTACCCACATCTCCAGTGCCTTCATTTCTCTGGCTCCCTCTCCAGACACTGAAATGATGCAATTTCAAGGTGACGCTTTCTGGTCCCACCTTAGTCAGAGGTTTAGACTTTTCTTTCAGGTCATGATTATTCCATGAGTTTTCCAAGAACTCCATCCTCTGCTTTGGGTGCCTTGCAGGTGTCAAAGACCCTGAGATGGTTTTCATGGGGTGGATCAATCATGGGCATCGTCTGTGGGGCACAGACCAATACCAATGCAAGCTGGGTGACCAATGGTTGGTGGGGCTGACTTCTGGCCAGTGGGGTCCCCCTGAGTCAGTTTGTGTTCCTGTATACCCTAACACTTTAGGTTCAAGATCCTTTTCTTTCCCTAAGCATATCTTCACTCTATCCTTTCTGGTCCTAATGGTCCCTTCCCAAGTTTTTCTCTCTCTTTCTTCATTCTTCTGTCCCTTATATGGTCTCTGCAATCAGAAAATCTAGCTCTCCTGCTGTACATCAGACTCCTTTTGCATTTGGCCGTGTTCACAGAAACTTTGCTTTATATTCGGCAAAGGATGACTTATATCTATGTGAGCAACCTGGGGGATGGGGGAGAGGAGACACCCTTTGGGTCCAGTGGGGAGAATTCAGTGATCTCAGAATCTGAGAGCAAACCCATAGATTAATACTCAAAAACATTCCCCACCACGCTGCATTTTCTGTAACAGTAAGGATTTGGTCTCATTTATCTCTCTCCCCATAGTACTTAACCTGGTGTAAGGCCCACAATAGATGCTCAGTGAATGCCATGAGCAATGGAATGAATGGCAGATCCAGTTTTCTGGAGCTGACTTCCATCAGCTACTATTTTTGGATGTTGCTGCTGGACACCTGGGACCATGCTGACTCCTCTAAGGAAGCTGAGGCTCAGAAAGTCTAAATAGTTCCCTCAAATCACCTGCCACCTGAGTCATAGGTGGTGGGCCTGGATACGAACCCTGGTCTTCTTGACTGATGCTCCTTCTATTCAACACTCATCTCCCACTTTCCCTAAAGAGCTATGAGAATTATTCCAGGTTTTCTTTCAATAATCAGTGTTACACTTCTTTTGTATCCTTACATGGATACTTATTGGCATAATTCTTTATGGAATTACTTAACCTCTCTACACCTCAGTTTACTCATCTATAAAATTACCTAAGGGTAATTGTGAATTATCACATAATTTAACATGTAAAGCTCTTAGTTACAAGGCTTGAACATAATAGCATTTTATAAGCATTGTATAAGTGTTAGCCATTACCATTATTATTATTATTGTTAATCGTGGAGCAAGAGTATATTTTAATGTTCTACTTATTCTTCAAGACTGAAAAGGTACCACTTCTGTAAAGTCACCCTCATTCCCTCCTCTGGTCAGAATCAATCTCTCTTTCCTCCTTCCTCCTATAGTCCTTGGTCTGTTTTGTCTTTCGTGGCCTTTCTATATGCGTCTTTTATTGGCCTGGGCAACCAAAGCAAGTATGTCTCGCTCATCCCAGGGACCCAGCATAGGCAGTGAGTGCTCCATAAATGCACAGTGAATTGTCCAAGGCCAGAAGGAATTATCACCATTCATCAAATCCTGGGGGATCCTTGGGCTTTCTCCAGAAGAGTGAGGGTTAAGTGAGCCATTCCCAGAAGATGCTGGAAGGTGGGCTTGTGGCTCCAGGAAAGCCTACTTCTGCCTCTGCTTCCAACCATTCATCATCGCTCCTGCCTCCTGCCTAATGAGCACCCAAAGTGATTTTCTATTGCTTGTAATTCGCCAAAATTGTTCTAACATTTGGAAGGGCCCGGAAATTGACAGCCTAATACCCCAGTTTGCCTGTCTGTCTTGATGACTTGTCGAAGGATGAGCTGATTGCTTCTCCTGCAACAATTATCTTGGAGCTTCAGACAACATCAGAGGCAATAAACAATTGGAAAGGTTAGAGACAGGGACTGGAAAAAAGAAGGCAGGGAGGGAGTATGGGAAGATTTGGGAGAGCAGCTGCATTTGAGGTGAGCTGGAGGCTATCCTAAAACTTGGGGAGGGGATGGGTGGGAGAACCTGCTTTCTGTGGTCATTATTCTCTGGTCTCAGAAAGTCTCAAGGACTGTTGGAACTAAAGTGGCACAAAAGATAGCAAGTTTTCCCCCTTTGAGAATTTACTGGGGACTTGTAGAATTTCCTGGCCCCACTTCTTATTTGGTAGATGAAGAAACTAAGATCTGGGTGGGGGAAGGTGTGGACTTTGCAGAGTGAATGACCAAAGATTGAATTCAGATGTATTGTCAAATAGAAAATGGGTTTACAAACATCTTGGTGTTATTGAGAACATTATACACAGTGCAAGTAAACTCTTGGCCCAGATAAGGGGCATGCATTAGGAAGGGGTGGTTCCACTTAACTACAGGGCTGATGACAAGACCGTGTGCTTTGGTGCCAGGTGCAGGGAGGGGCACAAGAAGAGAAGACACTTGGGAGCACCAAGGACTCTCACCTGTGGGCCATGTCCTGCCCAGGGCAAGGATAGTGTCTACCAATTTGTCTGCCACTCCAGTGAAGGTCAGTCTGCCATGTGAGCCTGGGGTCCTATTCTTCCCGTGCCCTCAAAGGACCCCACTAATTTTTTTCTCTCTTTATCCAGTATGACAGATTCCTCTGTGCAGGGTTGGTCCCTCAGGCCTACAAGCAGGCCTTTATATCACCATCAGCTTTCTGCACTGATTCTCCGCCTCCCTTTGAACAGACTTCTTTGGGAGAGTTCTAGGAACTCTATCCTTCCTCTGCTCTTGTTCCCTCCTCAATCCACTGCAATCAAGCTTCCTCTCACCTCTTTCCACTGGCCTGCTCACATCAAGGTCACAAAGGACTGGTGTTGCCAAAGCCAAGGCCAGCTCCAGGCATCACTATGCTGAGTTCTTCACAGAACTGAACATGGGCACTTCCTAATTCTTGAAACACATCCTCTCTTACACCCACTTCCCTTGGCCACCCCCTGAGGCTTCTTTACTGGCTCCAAGGACTTCTCAATGCCAGAGGACCCTGGGGCCCATCCTCAGCTGCTTCTCTTGTCTAGCTGCACGTGCTCCGTGGATGATCTCATCAAATGCTGTCTTTTACATGTTGAAAAGACTCTTGATTTTATATCTGATTTTGTATTTTAAGCCTGAGCTTCTACAATGAGCTCCGAACCTTTATAGTCAAGTGTCTACTTGAATGCTTGAATGTGTCCACTGACTATTCTTGTCTCAAAATCTTTGCATTGCTTGTATCCCCTGCCTGGTTGTCCCCTTGTCTTTCAGATATTAACTCAAATGGCACTCTTCGGCGATCCCTTTGCCAACCATTCTGGCTAAACACTAACCACTGAGCCTCACGAGAATTCTCTATTAATTGATAGTATGTTCTTTATAACATGGATCGATAACTGAAATTTTCTTTCCCTCCCTCTTCCTCTCCCTCCCTCCTTCTTCCTTGTTTGCTATTTCACCCTACTAGAAACTAAGCACATCAAGGACAAGGATCCCGACTACCTTGTTCACAATATAGTCTAGATCTAGACTATATGCCAGGTCTAGAACAGTGCCTGGCATATAGAAAGAATGTTACAGTATTTGCTACCTGACTGATACTCTGATATTCCTAAGCCCAATTTCTAGAGGGAACTAGATGAGGCCTGGCTGCCCACATGTCTGACAAACACCAGCCTGCCCCTAACCACCATCACGATTACTCAGAGGCCCCATGAGATCAAGCTACAGAGTCAGAGAGATAAGGGTTCAAGTTCTGACTCTGCCACTTCCAGCTGGATGAACTCAAGATGGTCACTTGATCTCTCTGGACTTTGGTCTCTCAAATATAAAATGAGCTTCACATGGTAGGTATTAATGTCCACTGGAAGCCATGGTATCCAGAACTAGATGATTTGCCAAATCAAGGCCAAATGGAGTAGAGCTGTCACCGCCATCAATCTGAACTCTCTCTTTGTGCCACAGCTCCACAAACACATTCTTCTTTTTTTCTTTCGGCTGTCACATTAAACATCTGATAGTTCAATTTTTGGAAGAAACAAGGGGAAATATTTCTACCCCTTAGTATTCATTTCAGTTTGGGCTCAGGGTGGGGGGATGGAACTTCTGCTCTGGAATCTTCTCTCCATTGGGGAAGCACCACCATCTGTGCTCCCTCCTCCCCTTGGAGGTCTTCCTCACAGTCACTTTATGGCACCCGCCATGTCCATGACATGAGAGAGGAAGCATCCAGTCTGAGGGCAGATGGTCAACCAGCCCCCAGCTCACTCTCCAGCCTGTGATGAGGGAGAGGCAGATGGATTTCCTCCTTCCTTGTGGCTATTTGGGACAGGCCAGGTGGAGGAAACAGAAGCTGTTCCTAGTTTCTTGGCCTCAGCCTCCTTCTTGAAGTCAACTTTGACACAGAAGCCTTGCTTTGGGGGTAATTGTCTTTGCTGTTAATATAGCTTGCTTGATTCTTCGCTGGGATATTTTGTGGACAGGTTGCTCTCTAGGAAACCTCAAAGTGGAAGGGTGCTGGCAATGGAATTTGGACACCTAAACCCCCACCTTCTATGGAACCTGTCCCTTACCTGTTTATTAAGAAGCTACAGCTAAAAGGGGAGTGTCTGAAGGACTACCTCTGAGAGACATCATGCTGGGCATTTGACATATATTTTCTTAAAAGACCCTGACAACTTCATTGGGAAGTGGGCATTATTTTTTCCATTGTAGAGATGTAAAAACCAGGGCTCAGAAAGTTGGCATTTCTTTTCTGAAGTCATCCAGCTACTTAATGACAAAAGTAGGATTCGAACTCAGTACGTCTGGCTCCCAAGGCTGCATCCTTCGACCACACCATGCTTTCCCTTTATTAGTGACCACAGCCTTTACATGCACTAAGTTATACTTAATGTTGTTCCTTTAAAATTTGTTAATATGTAACTACCAATCAGGGTAGCAATCAGAGTAAAACTACCAGTGTTTCTGACTTGAGTTAATATAATTATGACTTTAAAAAAAGGGTCATTATTAGACTCTCAGCCCCTCAAAGGTAGATAAAATTCCTTAACCATATTTATTTCTTCATCCCAGCTTCTCATCAAGGGCTTGGACATAGTAAGTATACTAATCAGCTATTGTTACAATGATGCTGTGTAACAAACATCTCCAGAGCTCAGTAGCTTATAACAACAAGGGTTTGTTCTTTGGCTTACCAGCTTGTGGGTCAACCGTGGTTTAGCTGATCTAGCCCAGGTTTTGCTAGGTACCTCTGTTCCAAATGGTGGCCGGCTGGGCTTGGCTCTAGACCATGGGTTTGTTTGGGGACTAGGCTGAAGGATAGCAGCTGCCAGAGATGCTGTCTCATGACAGATCACTAGAATACGAGGCCCAGACAACCTGCATGTAAAGCTTATGTTTGCATCACATCTGCTGGCATTCTGTTGGCCAAAGCAAGTACATGGCCCAGCCCAGCATCAACAGGTGGGGACGCATATCTCATTCACCATGGGAGGGGAAAGAGGGTGAATATTTATTGAACTGTCACCTGCACTATGACCTAGTCATTCAAGGAAGGTTGTTGTAAGCTTTGGAGCCTGACTTTGGGTAAAGAACATTTCCATTCCTGGGCCAGGTGTCCTGAGACTAATTTCTCTGATTCTTGAGACTCTGAGGATCCGAGGTCAGGAGCCACTGAGCAAGTCAGTCTGAAAGGACCCTGTCAGGACTGCATCCCAGCATCCAGTTAAGGTGCTCAGTGAGTGCCCTGCATGTGTTTGTGGGATGGCCCAGACTTGTACCTATACTCACAGCACAGGTTATGAGAAGAACATGAGTTCTAGAGTCAGGTGGACTGAATTGTCTACACAAAGAGAATCTAGACTCTACTGAGATATCTAAGGACCTTATGGCCTGGCCCCCTGTCCTCTGACCTCACATCTCCTTCCCTTCTCCCCCTGGCTCCCTACACCTGGACTTCCAATGGGTTCTGGGATGCTGCAAGCTCCGTCCTGCTTTGGCATTCTGTTTGCTGCTCTTTTTGTCCGGAAGGCTCTCACCTGAGATACTCACATGGCTGTTTTCATCTTCTCATCCAATTCCAGCTCAAATGTCACCTGTTCACGGAGGTCTTTCCTACCAAGCTGATTTTTTTTTAAAGATTTTATTTATTTGTTTGAGAGAGAGAAAGAGGGAGAGGAGAGCACCAGCAAGGGTGGGGGGCAGAGGCAGAGGTAGAGGGACAAGCAGACTCCCTGCTGAGTAGGGACCCCACTGTGGGACTTGATGCTTAACCGACTAAGCCAACCAGGTGCCCCCTGCCCAACGGATTTAAAGAGGCACCACCATCACTCTCTTACCACCTGGACTTACTTTCTTTCTTGCCTTTGTCATTGCCTAAAATAATCTTCTTTGTTTTTTTATTTATTATCTGTTTTCCCTTCTAGAACATACGGCCCATGGGGGAAGGACTGAATCTCATTCAGAGCTACTTCCAGAGGTGAGAACTGCACCTCATCCATTGAGGGTGCCGAGTACGGATTTGTTGAATGAATGAAAACACATCAGTTAGCTGGATGACCTTATGCAAGCGACTCTGAGAACTCAAGTTTCTTTTTCTGCAAAATGGGACTGCTAACGTGGGTGTTGGCCATCAGCAGGGTCTGCGGTAATGTATATACAGCATTCAGCATGGTGCCAGGTGTACAGGAGGTGCTAAAAATGGAAGCCTCGGCAACAGGTATGATCATCTGAGCCCAGGGCCTTCTCCACTACCTGCTCCAGCCCTGAGCTCTTCCCTCATCCCCGTGCTTCCCTGCCTGGCCCTGGTAGGCCCCATCTCCCCATCCTCGAGGACCTGGGGAGGCCAAGAATATGGCTGTGGCAATGAAAGGAAATGAGATTGGAAAGGATACTTAATTCTAAAGGATTGTCCCCAAACGCAGAAACGACACGTTGAATCAGAGTCCTTCCCATAACTCATAGTCTATCTCCATGGAAATGGGCACCATATGGAGTTAATTAGTAGAACAACAAAACAATCAATTAGTTCCTTAATTAGTTTTACTAAGAAATGATAACAAACAAACACAAACACTTTATTCCAACTAAAGCCTGAGCCGCAGTGATAGCTTAATGGCCTTGGGAAGCCAGCTCAGGCTCTGGGCTCCTGCGAATGGAGATTTATTCCCACGATATTGACAGGTTCCCTGGTCTCTGTCCTGCTTGTGCGTTTCATCTTTATGATCAATTATTTACAATATCTGAACACAGCGGAGGGGTCGTCTGGAGCTTTTCTTTTTAGATACGGGAGAAAATGCAATAACTCAAATCATATGAAGTCACCAGACTCTGGAATGATCATTCCCTGAATCATTTATTTGACAAATATTTACTGGGCATTTTCTAGGTGCCAGGCACAGCGCTGGGCATGGGGTGGAGAGGGGGAAAAGAAGTGATTGCCCCAGGGGCTCACATTTGGAGTGGGGGAGGCAAATCAGAAACATGAGTGAGTACAATTACCCCCCTTCTGGGCAGTGCTGGGTGTGGAGGGGTGCACAAAGCCCAGGCCTGGACCTGGGGCTGTGGGAGAGCAGGGCAGGCATCCGGGAAGGCTTTAAGAAGGAGGTACGTGGTGGTGAAGCCTCCAGGGGTGGGTAAAATGAAGATCCTGTTCAACAGGTAGCCTGAGAAAATGGAAGGAGCAGGAGGGCTTGGATTTAGAAGACCCCACCTCTCTAGGCTTGCAGCTGCATCAAAATCTGTTTCCTCAACAGTAAAACAGAGAGAATCACACCCCAGGTTTTTCTT
Source organism: Ursus americanus (assembly GCF_024610735.1). Lineage (NCBI taxonomy): Eukaryota > Metazoa > Chordata > Mammalia > Carnivora > Ursidae > Ursus > Ursus americanus. The sequence goes on from NC_142144.1 coordinate 14,289,581, forward strand.
TCAAAGGGTTGTTAAGAAGATCGAATAGATGTGAAGCTCTGTGTAGACCACAAGGGGTTTCACACAACCAGATGGTCCATTCCTTTGCTATTATACAACCCCTAAGTCAAGAGTGAACAAAGATGATATTCCTGTCCTGTCACACCTAGGCACAAGTGTTCATTGGATCACTAGTCCTTAAATGTTATCAGTTATGTCTTTATTAAGTCCCGGGTTCCTCTCCAGGCTTATTTACACATGTCTTTCTAGCTCTATTGGACACCTTTAAGTAAAGACCCTTTTGCTGGAGTTTGTCCATAAGCGATAGGGGTTTTATGCCAATGAGGGCTCCAAACCTCAGAGAGGCAGCCTTGATGCAGAGGAGATGGCATGGATTCTGCACTAGGTGCCTGGGTTCAAATCCCAGCTATGCCAGGTATGTTTGTGACTCCTCGAGCTGCCTGTTTAATCCTTTTCTGTTTCCCTGTCTATAAAATGAAAATAATAATCATAATAATTGACAACTTCACTAGGTTATTGTAAGGCTTAAATATGCTCACATAGCATATTTATATTAAAGAATCTCGCACATGTAGACAGGATTACACGCGCTTTTACTATTATTAGTTTCTCATGTGGCTTCAGGATTGTTAGGAAAACTTCCCTGTGAACCTTTGGTTCCTTGATGAGCACAACCCATTTCCCTTCTCTCTGTGCTCATTCCTCCCAGTTCCAGCTAACCGGAGGGAGAGACTATTATGGAGAAAAAGAGCAAGCATCTTTTTTCGGTTCTTAGCATCTGCAATTAAACAAAGGAAACCAGTACAATCACTGTCTCCCTTCACCTGGGGAAGGGTGAGCCTCTAGCCAGACCCTCAGTTTCTCCCCAGTTTGAAGAAAATAATTTTACCCTCTCACTTCCAATCAATATCTTTGCTGGGTCTATTGTGAGCTGATAATTTAAATACAATTGTCTCCTTAGTAACCATCCTTTCAAGAGCCTGCCTTCTTGCCTTTGAAAGAACTTGCAGTTACAAAATTCACAGTTTCAGCCAGAAACTTTTTTTTTCCTACAGGAACTAGCATCCTTTCCAAAATAAACTCTTTTAAAACTGGAATAGCATTTCTAAAGTAAAAGTTAAAAAAATTTTTTTTCTAATTACATAGATAATTGAATAGGATTTTAAACAGGTGGGAGAGGTTTGCCATCATCTCCACTCTTTGGTCCAGGATGGTCTGTATGGGGTCGATAGCGAGAGGGCAGGGGGAGCTAAGGGGGATGATTTAGTGAGACCCCCATCTTCTCCCACCCCAAATTATGCCAGAGATTTGGCAGTCGCACCAGAAGGCACATGGCTTCCAGGACTAGAAACTGAGCTGGGATTCAAGCCTTGTCCTCTGTCTCCAAGCCCAAAGGGTTCTAGTCACCAAAATGGAGCCCCTGAGATTTCTTGGGGGTGGTGGAGTTGTACAAATACAAAGAGCATAGGGTTTTGAGGTCAGGTAAGTTCACATTTCAGCCACGGGGTATGGTGACCATTTGTCCCAGTTTGCTGACACGGGTCGGGGGTTTCTGGGACATGGGACTTGCAATGCCCAAAGTCTTGGTTTTGCTTGGACAAGTAGGTCACCTTACTGCTAGGCTCATTTGGGGGAGATTTGGGCCTCAATTTTCTCACCTGGGGTCAATAATAGTAGTTCATCCGTGCTGGGCAGGCGTAATGACATAAAAGAAAATGACCACTGTGAATATTAGTTTCCCTCCCTCCTCTCCTGACTCATTCTGGCCAACAAGAAGCTCTTGAATTTCTTTAGCTAGAAAAAGCTGCACTTAGCTTCAAAGTGAGAATGATGATTCTTCTGCAGGTTGGCCCCGAAGGGGGGAGGCAGAGGAATGAGATCTTTATTCCAGAAGGTCCCATACTCAGAGATCACAGTCCTTGGAGACTCCCCCAAATGCCACCTACGATGTGAGAAATCAAAATTAGCTTCTCGGCTGCTTTTGGCAGCTGTGATTAATCATTTCGTAACGAGACAGTCGAAGCACAACTATTTATTTGCATTGGATCAGGAAGATTACGGAATATAACGTTTTCATAAATTTGTTAGAATTCTAGATATACGTTAGTGTGATGAATAGTTTGGGCTGCGATAGATGTTTTCGTTTCAATAAAGTTATTTTGGGGACATATTTACATGATGAAATAACCTATTATTTATCCAACTGCATTTTTATGAACTAATTTTTCTTTTTGTGCTGACTTGCAATGGTGATTCATTACTTTCTGCCCTTCAATTTTTCTTTCTTTATAAATGGTTTCTTGTTTATTATTTTAAAGTGTATGTCTCCCTTCAGATCCATCGACCAGTTTTGCATGGGATCTTTGCTCTAAAGCAAACTGCGTTCGAGAGCCCAGGGAATTCAAATTACATGAGTTAGTTTATTCTAATTGTGTCTGGGGTCTGCCATTTACTGGGTCAGAACTTGCGCCAGTCACTTCGTTTCCTCGAGACTCAGTTTCCTGATTTGGAAGGACTTTGGCCCACAATAGGTGCTCAGTTAAGACTTGTTGAAGGAATGCATGAGGTGCGAGTGAGGGCACCTGTGTGGCTGTGGGAATGGTTCCGGTTGCGAGGGTCATCTCCAGGCATGTTGCTCTTCGTAGCAGTTGTTTCTGTTTCCCAGAGAAATGTACAGTCTGCCATTTTTTCATCAACACTAAGAAAAAGCCAATGATTCCTGAAAGGCTTTGGACATCTGCTACTTTACTGAGTTTGGGGAATTAAATTCCTCAAGAACATAGGGTATTTTGGGGGGTGGGGTAGGGTGGGGAGGAAGACATATTTTTTTTTTTATTAAAGATTTTATTTATTTATTTGACAGAGATAGAGACAGCCAGCGAGAGAGGGAACACAAGCAGGGGGAGTGGGAGAGGAAGAAGCAGGCTCACAGTGGAGGAGCCTGACGTGGGGCTCGATCCCGTAACGCCGGGATCACGCCCTGAGCCGAAGGCAGACGCTTAACCGCTGTGCCACCCAGGCGCCCCGGAGGAAGACATATTTTATACCTACTTCTTTCAAATAAACCAAGCCAACCAAACCAAAGCCAAAAATGAAGTAGATGGAGGTTGTAATTATATGAGCAGGGAGATCGCTATCAAGATAATTCAGAAGGGAAAGTGGACTCAAGAACAACTAAGCACCAGGAGTTCCAGGTTCCCTCTGCATTGCTGTGTGACCTTGAGCAAACCACACCCCTCTCTGGGTCTCAGCTTCATCATCTGTGTGACAAGAAAATTGGTTAAGGCAGTCTCGGGTTATCTATGGTTCTAAGAGTTTAGTCCAGGGTTTCTCAAACAGGGGTCATGAAGCTTGGGGGTCTGCAAACATATTCTTGAGGCTCCTTGAGTTATGAGAATTTATTGTTATTATTTTGCTTTCATTTCCTTGTTTTTCAGGTTTTATAGCCAAAGCTTCTCTAGCAGTGTTAATTCATCATCAAAAGACATTTTCATAGAATAAGACTTCATTTTATTAACACGATGTTTTTCAAAGTTGGGTCAGACGATCTGGAGGAACTGGGGTGGCCTGTGGAAAAGCACTTTCCTTTAAAGAGGATTTATACATTATTCAAATTCTAGAAATAGTGGTTAGCTTATATATATATCAACAGAGTTGTCAAATCACAAGAAAGAAAGATGAAAAACTTGATTCATGAAATTACCAAGAATGAGAATAAAATATGACAGAGTAGGTGGTGGGGGGGTGATGGTGGTTCTGTGTGTCATTTTTAGTGGTAGAAGAAGGCAGGAGATATTTTAAGTCATTCATTCATTCATTAATTCAACAAATACTGGGTATTTACTGTGTGTTCAGCACCCACAAAGCACAGGCACTGAGGAGACGGTAGAACTCTTCAGTCCCTGCCTTCCAGATGGTCATGGTTCAGTCGGGCAGTTGGACAAGTAAAGGGGGTCTTAGGGTCCAGTGTGATGAGGATGGTGTTAGAACAGGCTTGGCTACTCTGGAGTCCAGAGGAAGGTGGCTTAGGTGTGTGGCAAGAGTGAGGACAGTGAGCTGGGCCATGAAGGAAGAGTGGGAACTTCCAGACAGAGAAAATGTGGGAGCTGAAGCTGTAGGCAGAACACATTGGTTATGCAAAGGGTGATAACGAGAGAGAAGGAGGGATGGAGAAGCGTTCCCACTCTGTCTGGAGTATGAGGGCTCCTGTGGGAACATTTATAGGGCCAAATCTTAAAGGGCTGTGTGGGCCAGAGAGAGGAATTTGGTCCTCCTCCTAAGACAATAGGGAGCCATGGAAGCTTTGTAATCAAGAGAGTGACACAACCGGACATACCTTACTAAGACCTCATTGGCAGTTGTTTGTGTGTAGGGGACTGGAAGGAGCCATCCTGGAGGTGGGGGCATAGAATACCATGTCCGGGGAAGGGATGCTGGCCACGGTTATGGCAGAGGGGGGGAGCAAGGGGTGCAGGGCTGGGCTGAGTGATATTTAGGGAAAGTAAGTGGAGATCAGGTACAAGAAGTGGAGAAAGAGGAGACTCCAGGAGGACTCCAAGGTTCCCAGCTTGAATGCTATTTGCTGAAATCAGGAGAGGAGCAGGTGGGGTGAAGATGGACAGTTTTGTGCCATCATTAGAATGCAGATCTGAATTTGAATACTGGCTCAGTGACTGAAGGCAGGTTTGGTCTGCCTTGAGGTTCAGCTATCTGGTTCCCATCACAGAGAACACAGTCTCCTCGACCTTCCCCAGCATAGCAGGGCAAACTTCTTAAAGTTGGGACGTGAATTTTTTCTAAGGAAGATGTTGTCTTTGTTCATGAAAATACCTTTGTGGAGCAGAGGGGCCGTGGCAGGTAAATCACTGGGAAGAGATGCCCAAAGTGCTATTTTACTTAGGAAAGTTAGGTGAGAGGGAAGGGAGGGGAAGAAGGAGGGGGAGAAGGAGAACTCGAGGTGGCAAGAGGGATGAGGGACTGGGGAAGTGTCCTGGAAATTCCTTGATGATAATGGGACCAGAGGACATCTTAAAAGCTGTGATGTCTAATGTTTGCTGTGAAATTGTTCTTCATAGGAGGTCAATTCCTTCTCTCAATCCCTAACCCAAATGATGAGTAAAGTTGACTATGCCTGAGAATGCTATGTGTGCATGGAAAGTTCCCGGTGACAATTATGGAGAAAACTGGGTTTCTCACTGGGTTTAGGTGGTGTGGGATAGAGGTGAAACATGAGCAGAAGGAAACTGTTCCATTAATAGATACATTCTGCAGAAGCAAGAGGTCAGAGTTAGAATGACCCTGGACAGCTCTGAGCCTCCACAGGTGCGGAATAGAGGTCAACCTGATTATCACTTTCATCCAGTCATTCATTTCTTTAACAAATATTTCTTGACTTTCTACTATATGTCAGTCACTGCCATAGGTACTGGGAATATAGCTGTAAGCATAACAAGGTTCTTGCCCTTAGAAAGCTTACATTCTTATCAAGGAAACTTACTAAAAATTAATAGGAAAATATGTGATACCATATCAGGCAGCATAAGAGTTATTACCAAAAATAAAACAGAGTGAGGGAAAGACACAGGGTGGTAATGTAGAAAGGGTGGTTCAGAAAGCCGTCCTTGGAGAGGTGGTGTTTGAGCAGAGACTCAAGTTAGGTGAAGGGGGAAGACACGGGGAGCTCCCCGGATGGAGGTGCAAGGCAGAAGGAGAGAGCTTTCTCGTCATTTTGTTCATGACAGTGGGCCAGGGACAGCCTTTCAGCCCTCAGGGTTCTCATCTGAGATGAGTGTTGAAATCAACCCTCCTGTGGTGGAGGGAAGGGTTCTAAGAGATCATGGAGGTTATTTGGAAATAGAACACAACCCGAATACAAGGGACTGTGGAAGACCCAGGCAAGGTCATGGGTTAATTCCACTTTTTGCTGTGAGGTTTGGTCTGGACCACACCCGAGGTGAGTTGTGATCCCCCTCTCTGGGGGATTTGCAAGGTGTGAGAACTCAGCTGGGCTATGTATTAAAAATGTGAATGTCCAAACTCTGCTGAAATGACTGGGGGAAGTGCCTTAATACAGACTATTTCCAGAGACTCATGAATTCTGTATTACAGGGAGCCGTCCCATGATTTTGCAATTGTCTTGCTGATAATACAGTCCCTGATGTATTTATCATCACAACTCAGGCAGAAAGACACGATAAATCTTGGCTGCAAAAGGACTTGGCTACTTTGATCTCGTTCCTTGCTTAACCCTTCACCCACTGGCCAATTCCTTTTGAAGAATTACATGGAAGCACTGGCATTATCTTTGTTTTTCTCTGGACTTGTAGATATTTGTCATTCTTCTTGGCTGCTGTAGCAGATGTTGTTGGTTGCCGACCCAGTAACCATTATTCTCTCTCATTAGTGAGGCTGAAAATACTAGATATTGTTCCCAGCATTCCTTGCAGCATGGATATGGGTATCAATTATGCATTGTTATAATAGTGCTGTGTAACAAAACTCCCCAAAACTCAGTGGCTTAACACAATGAGCATTTATTTAGCTCATGAGTCTGGCATTGTCCTTTTAGTCAGAGCAGTTGTGTTTCTTCTGGTCTTAGCTGAGCACACTTACATGTCTGATGGTTGGCTGGCTGTCAGTGGGGGCAACTGGGGTGGCTGAGGTCTGTGTCTCTCATCCTCCATCACGGTAGCCCAGGTGTGACCTCATGTCAATTCCTTGATGCTGGGCAACACCTACCCCCACACCTGGAAGCACTTACTCACTTGTGGAGGACCAAGAAGACATCTCCTAGTTTAGTTGACCCTTATTTAATGCCCATATTATGGGTAGGAGTGCCTTCCGTAGACTGGCTCACCAAATGCCTTTCCCAGTATCCTTCTGACTCCTGCTTGCTGGCCTCCATGGGCTGGCTTGACTGTTTTTAGTGTGGACCTCCTGATGTTTTGAAGCAGACTCTCTTCCTGAGCCTTGTTAACCTGAGAACCCCTGGCTGTGGTTTCTTGTCCATGTATTGTAATACCTGCCATGTGACTCTGGCCCACCCTGTCCTGCTCCCCGTGACCCCACATTGCAGAGTAAAGACATTGTCATGCGCTGTGGTGGCTGCACGCAGACTCATCTTCACCCCCCATCCCCCGAAGGCTCTGCACTCTTTCTCACATCGTATCCTCAGCGCCTAGCACTGCCTTTGTACGTGGCCGATGTTCCACTGAAACAAGTGTCCAAACCAAGCTATAATAAAGTCAACCTAGAAAAGGAAGCAGTGATTATTCAGAGGCAAGACAGGTTCATTAAAAATAAATCTTGTTTCTTTCTCTTTTCTTTTCTTTCTTTCTTTCTTTCTTTTTTTTTTTTTTTTTTTTTTGATAGAGACTAGCCTGTTTGGGAGATAGGTCTTGACTTAATCTGGGTATGAGGCAAGACACAAAATTTAGATGCATTCTGTTTGGATATGTCCTCCTAACCCGTAGCACCACACCTCTTCTGTTGTGACACCCATCACTCCTGGTTGATGTCTCCCTCTGTGTCTTTTTTACTTGTGTGTTCTGCAAAGGCAGGGAAAAGTTCTGTCTTGCTACTCTGTCCATAGACCCCAGAGCTGTGAATGACATACAATGGGCACTTGATAAAGAATGAAAGAATGAACTGACTCTCCTTCGTGATAATCAGAGTAATGGAACCTGGGAATATGGTAAATGACGTGGCAAGGGGGAACTAAGGTAGAAGATGGCACTGAGGATGTTAAGCAGCTGACTTTAAAATAGGGAGAGTGTCCTGGATTATGCAGGTAGCCTTCATGTAATCACAAGGATCCTCACAAGCGTAAGAGGAGGACAGCGCAGGATGTCAGGGAGGTACACTATCAAAAGTCTCCCACCGCCCTGCTGGCGTTGAATGTGGAGGGAAGGGCCATCAGCCAAGGAGTGCAGGTGGCCTTCAGAAGCTTGAGGGGAGCATCTACTTTGCACGAAGTGCAGTTCTAGACACTCAGCATGCAATGATGGGCGCTGATGGCCTCTAGAGTCTAGGAAGTGGATTGCCCACCAAGAGCCTCCAAAAAGGAACACACAGTCCTTGCTGACACCTTGATTTCAGCTCAGAGAGACCCATTGCTGGGCTCCCAGCCTACATACGGTGGGATAAATGAATTTGAGTTGTTGAAGCTGTTAAATGTGCGGCAAGTTGTTGCATCAACCATGGAAAACAAATATACCTCTTGCTCTGGTCTGAATGTTTACGTCCTCCCCAAATTCCTATGTAGAAATCCCAAGGCCCAAGGTGATAATATTAGGGATTGGGCCTGGGGAGGTGATGAGGTCATGAGTGTGGGGCCTAGTGAATGGGATTAGTTACCTTACAAAGGAGGCGCCAGAGGGCTCCTCCCCTCTTCTGCCACTGAGTGTACTTGAGAAACCTGTGACCCAGAAGGGGTCCTCCCTCCACCATACAGGCACATGGTCTAGGACTTTCAGCCTCCAGAACTGTGAGGTATACATTTTGTTGATAAGCTACCCAGGCGGTGGTCTATTGTTACAGCAGCCTGAATGGACTAAGACAGCTCCTCTTACCGCAAACCCTGGGGGGTGGGGGGAGGCCCTGCTCACCTCCCAGACCTTTTCACTGTTAAAAAATTCTGGACTGGGTCTGAAACTCTGGGAAAATTGTTAATGACCCCCAAGTTTGCTACTACTAATCAGCGATGTGTCTAATTAAGTCCTGTTTCTCCATCTGTGAAATAAGAGCTCTTTCAGCTATGAAGTCCCGGGATCTGTATGGAATGGGCCCTCCACCTTGTCAGCCGGACAGCAGCCTTCTCTCCTTCCAGCCTAGTTCAAATGTCATTGTCTTCTAGCGGCTTCCTTTCTTTTCTTTCTTTCTTTCTTTCTTTCTTTCTTTCTTTCTTTCTTTATTCATTTATTAGAGACAAAGAGAGAGCATAAGCAGGGTAGGGGGTACGGGGCAGAGGGAGAGAGAGAAGCAGACTCCCTGCTGAGCAGGGAATCCAACATGAGGCTCGATCCCAGGACCCAGATCATGACCTGAGCCGAAGGCAGACGCCCAGGTGCCCCTCTGGTGGCTTACTTTTATGCTTCCCCTTCCCACCAGGCAAATCCGGTCAGTCTCTCTCTCTCTCCCTAATCTATCTATCATCTATCATTTGCTTTCTGCTCTTTTATATTATAGTCATTTCTCTTTAAGCTTATACTCTTAATGCCTGGACTTGCGTATCTCTGCAGCTCCAATGACTGAAAAGTAGCAGGTGTTTGATAACCCTTTGTTGACCAGAAGAGAATTCAATTTGAAACGTGTTATTTAGAACCAGTTAATCTGCAACCTTATAGCCAGGCTTTGGCAAGCACCTTGTCTACTCTCCATTTTACCGGAAGGGAAACTGAGACCCAGAGTGGGGGAAGGGGCCTGGCCCAGAGCCCCACACAGCACGTTCGCGGCAGAGATTAGAACTTAGGTGCCCTGTCCTATGGTCCCAGTTTCTTTTTATTCCACCACGTGGCCCTCCAACTATTTGTCTTCATGAAAGTGATACTTGCTGCTGCGACAAGAAGTCCTAAAAATTTGATGTCTTCACACAGTAGTGTATTTTGGGTTCTCATGATGTCCACTGGCTGGGGGATGGACAAAGACTCTTCTGTCTTCAACACATGACCTTCGGGATTACCTAGAGCCAGACCTGGCCCTGGCAGTGATGTACCCTGCTCTGCCTGTGTTTTGTCAGCTGAAACACAGCATGGGAGATGTAGTCGAGCTGGGAGCTGAGCAGAAAAGCGGAATCTGGTGTAACAGACAGCTGCCCATCTCCAGTGCACCATCTTGGTTCCCTGGGTGTCCTTCCATTTCGATCATTACGTTTAAATATTTTCTGCACCTACCTACAAGCTTCCCGTGGGCCCCGAGGGAGCCAGAAGTATATCAAGCAGTGTTGATACTATTATTATTGTTGTTATTTACACTAATCATAGAGGCAAGTGGCAGACAGGAACCAACTTGAACTCCTTCGCAGTGTTTAACCCGAAACATGTTTCGCCAGGCAATTTCCTCTTAATCTTTAAACCTATGTGTATTTCAAGGGAAATTTAATCCTTGTGTTTCTGATTCATTTGCACTTAACTCATCAAAATGTTGCTTTGTAAGGCATGTTTGATGTACAAGAAGGCTCCTAAGCCCTTTCATAAGCCTTTCAAATGCCTTTTTTCTTTGAAGCAGAAGCTTGCGCTCTTCCAGGGCTAAACAGAGCTAAAGCCCAGAAAAAGTGTTCAGTTGTCATCCAACCCCAGAGGCCACACATTAGGGTGGTTTGCACAGGTCAGCAGTGGACGCTGCCCCCCGCTTCCAGGGTGGGGGGAAAACAACAGCCTGTGGTTAAATGCCCACAGGGAGTGAAGATGTGCTGCTTCATGCCTGCTGGCTTCTGGGCCTTGGCTCCTGCTGTCCTGCTGCCTGCAAAGCCCGAGCTCCTCCTCGCCACTTACAGAGAGCAAAGGCCTGCTCTTCCTCCAACACTCAGCTCTCAGCACCTCTCTGAAGACCTCTTAGGAAGCACGGAGCACTCCTCTTTTTGTGTCTCATTATATCCTATAATAGTAATAATATAATAACAATTTGTAATGTTAATTGAGCACTTAGTATGTGCCAGGTGCTCTTCTAAGTACTTGTATTAACTCATCGAATCCTCTCGACAGTTCCATAGAGCAGGTATTGATTTCAGCTTCCTTTTGCAGAGGAGGAAGCCAAAGAACAGAGTGGTTAAGTAACTTGCCCAAGGACCCACAGTAGGAAAGTCAGCATAGCACCGACTACATTTAACCACAGCACCTCCTAGGCTCTCTGAAAGGAGGCGCCTCGTCCTTTCTGTGTCTGCATCACTATCAGAGAGCCTGGCCCAGGCAGACCTTCAAGAACCACTTGAAAGGCTACATAGTGTGGTATCGAAGAGCGCAGAGCCAAATCCCACCCTCTGCCCCTTTATTTACTGAGGTCTTGGAGAAGATACTCAACCTCCAGATGGCCTCATTTTGTTCATCTGTCAAATGATGATGATGCTAGCATCTATCTATGGGTTGTGAGGATTGAGTTAATACACATAAGGCTCTTAAAATGTGGCCGGACCCGTGGAACATGCTTGGTAAATATTTGTTAGACATGATAACTGAATGGACATGTGAATGGCATGCATACATCAGTTCTCCAGGCACAGGATGCTGGGAGGGGCCGTGGATGTTTTGGAAGACAGGCTCAGACTCAGGAAAGGTCTCAGAATGGGGCGCCTGGGTGGCTCCATTGGTTAAGTGTCCAGCTCTTGATTTTGGTTCAGGTCGTGATCTCAGGGTCAGGAGATTGAGCCCCACATTGGGCTCTGCAATGAGCATAGAGTCTGCTTAAGATTCTCTTTCTCCCTTTCCTTCTGCCCCTCCCCCCAAAAAAAGAGAAAAAAAGAAAAGGTCTTAGCAGCTTGCAACTCCAGAAGGGATCCTGTAAAATGTAACAAACTGGGGTGAATGAGCTATCCTGTGCTCAGGTCTCAAACGCTGGCAGCACAGGCTTAGGATGGGACAGATACGTCTATGGCCCAGCGCCTGTCAAAGGTACATAGGTGTCAGCACTGACAGCCCCAGCCTGTGACATGTCACTGTCCAGCTTCAAGTCCATCATCAGGAATATGTTGTCTAGAACAGGGAAGAGCCTGTCCTACTCTCTTACGGGTTCAATCTATACCAGGAGAAATGCAGAAACTTATGGGATCCCACTTGATGATTTTTACTTCTAATATATTTGTTATGATTGTAAAACACATTCACTGTTGACAATTTTGAAACGAGGAAAATGAGGAAAAGAAAAGATCGTCCATGCTTGTACAGCTAACTCTTACCAGTTTGTTGTAATTTCCTTCTCTGTAATCTCTTATTAGATGTATTCATATCACAGAAATGAGTTGGAATTTCTCAGCCTCCTAAGATCTGGATATATTTGGCACAGATCTTCCTTCTATCCTCTGTAGAAGCCCAGACATCTCGGGATTTCTGCAGAGACCTTGGGAGCTTACATTATTACCACCATCTCTGACTTAGATGTCTTGTCTCTCAACTCCTTCCTTATTCTTGGATTTGCTTTTGGTTCTCTTTGTTTGGAAGAAGTCTGCCTGTTGTGCACAGAGGATGGTTCTTTCTCCCAGCAAATGGTCCTTTCTACCAGTGCTAGTGCGTATATGTGGCCGTGCGTGGTATGCAGAGGAAATTTCCCAATGGAATGAGGACTAAGGGTGGAAGCAAGACAGCTTTGCTACAATCCAGGTGGTACATGGCTTTGGCTCACCTGGCAGGGATGAGGTGATGCGATGTGATCAGAGCTGCATTCCATTCTAAAACAGCCAACAGGAGACAAAGAGAAGAGTCAGGGATAACTCTAAAGTTTGTGGCCAGACCGACATGGTGAATGAGGAGATTAACTGAGATGGGGAACAGTAGGAGTGGAGCAAGTCAAGTGTGATTCCTTCCCTTGAATCCTGCCCTTGGCTTCCTATCACACTCGAGATAACATCCACAGTTCTCATGATGGCCTCCAAGACCATTCATGATCTGGCCTCTTGCTTGCCCCCATCTCATATCCTGCTGCTTCAGAGGCAAAGAAAGGCTGTCATGGCCTTTGTATGTGCTGTTCCCTCTGGCTAAGTACTTCCTGTGGATATTGTCATGGTCCTCACCATGGTCCATATACACTGTGTGTCCCATGTCCCATCCAAGACCAGGGACCATTGATCTTGAGGCCATCCCATGCCTAGGGGAGGAGGTGACCTTAAGGCTGAAGCTGAATTCGTAACAGCCAGGAAAATAAAATATTATCAAGTGGACACTGTGATGAACCTAATTTAACGGAAAGCTACAAATCCCTGTAGCTACATGTTGAAACCAGATGGGAAGGAATTGCTGAGCTCATTCCAAACAGGCACGTTGTGACATGGGAGCTGGGGTTGGGTAGGCTGATGACCAAATTTCCCTCAAATCATGGGACTCCATTTCCTTCATTAAATGGTTAAAGCTTCACTTAATTACTTCCTGCCAAAGAGATTTGGGTTTTTTTTTTTTTTAAATCCTTTTTACCTCTCTGGTCATCCTTTGTTAGATAACTCAATTCATTTGAAAGTTCATTGAATGCAGTTAAAATTGGACCCCTTGTAGCCTCATGGTCCCCACCCCAGTCCTGGCTCTGCCCTCTCTGGCCACCCAGACCAATCCTGCTTTCTCTGTTCTGTGATAACCTTAAGGCATTTGTGCTTTGTAAACAAATCTCCCCGAGTCTTCTCTTCTTTTGGTTACGTCATTTTGATTCTTTCACGCACTTCTCAGAGCATGAGAGACTATGGACTCTGAGAAACAAACTGAGGGCTTCAGAGGGGAGGGGGTGGGGGAATGGGATAGGCTGGTGATGGGTAGTAAGGAGGGCACGTATTGCATGGTGCACTGGGTGTTATATGCAACTAATGAATCATCGAACTTTACATCAAAAACCAGGGATGTACTATATGGTGACTAACATAATATATTAAAAAATATTATTAAAAAAAAAAGAAATGTGGTTTTTAGGGCAGCTCACAGGCTTATGGTCTGGGTTCATGCTCCCTTTTCTTCTGTCCCTCAAAGGACCATGTCATAGGTGCTCGATAATCTTCAGCATCTTTAACCAGCGGTGGTGATGCTGCTGGTAACTAGTGTGAATCAGGCACGTCCGAAGCGCAGGCACTGCTCCAGGCACTCTGCATGCATTCGCCCAGGTGAGGGCTGTGATTGTCCCCATCTTACCGTGAAGCGACTGAGGAGCAGGGAGCTTACGTAACCTCCTCAAGGTCACTCCATTAGGAAGTATTGGAGGCCAGATTCAAACCAGGGCTATTAATGATGTGTATTAAGTGCCTATTATTTGCCAAGAGCTTTTATATAACTTATTGGATCCTCGATTCAACTCTAGGAGGTATGCATCATTATCTGTATTTTATGGACAAGGAGATGGACATTTCCTAAGTGAAGAAATCTGTCCAAGGTCACCTAGTGTATAAGCGCAGAGCTTAGCTTTGAACTAGGTCTGCTCTGCCTTCCAATAAGGCTCCGTCTGCACTTCTGGGCTACAAGACATCTAAAGAGATCATTGAGCACATAACCTCCGCCTGCACCCACATCCAAGCAACGCAAGCACCGGGAAATAGCTCTGCGATCATTATGTTCGGCGGGCGAAGTTTATACATAAGGAACCGTGACACTAATGCCATTATATTAAAAGTGCAAAGATTCCAATAAGTTTCCGAGTGCACATGTTACAGGAGAGTCTCCTCTCTCTCCCCAAGCAAGTGTACAGCTTTCTGTTGATTTGCTTCGCCTCACACAGTTATTACTGTGAGATTTGCCCCAGTGTCCCAGCCTCCCTTCAAGCTCTCGTTTTAGATTTCCCTCCTAGATGCAGCCATTTAAATGCATATCGGCAGCAATTGAGCCCACCAGATTTCTTTCCCATTAGCTGGGAAGATGGTCCTGTTAGTTATCTATCTGAGCTGAGTGAAAAATCTGGCGGGCTGGGCAGAATTGCTTTGTGACATGACCTGGTTCTGCCTGTGTTGGCAGGGGGATGACTTGCAGTGAGGTCTGGGTGGTGTGGGAGGGGAATTGGCGGAGAAGAGTGGGGAGGCTTGTCAAGGGGATGTGGGAATGGGGGTAGGGAAGGGCACGTGGGTGGGGAGGTGCAGGGGAGGGGTGTGGATCTGTACCTACAGTGTGGGTTACTCTGTGAGATAGATCGTGTCCTAGTGTGAGGGTCAATACACTCTGCTCACTGGCCTTTAGGTTTGGGAAGGCTCGCCCACCCAGTTGAGAAGTGCTGGATGGGGGCCATGTTCTCCCAACATGGCGGCAGGGAGGAGCAGAGAACCATACACTCGAGCTCAAGCTTGTTCCCAAGGAGGAGGGCTGAGCTGAGCTGAGCATGCGCAGATTTTCTTCCTCAATCCACAAATCAAATAACATAAGTCTCCCCAAGTCCCCTGGGCCGAGAGAAGGAAGAGAAGAGCGAGAGAGTAGGAGTTACACTGATGGTGCTCTTCCTCCTGGGAGGAAACATCGGGGGCCAGGAAGAAGGGTTCCCACTTATCACATATGGCAGCTGTGATGTCTTCCCCCCAGCATGCAAGCCCTAGCAGGTTCCCCTTCGTGGGTGGTCCAAGAGCTCGACAGTGGGAAGGCACTTACACGGTAGGGACACAGGTGTTTGTACATGTGATATGTTGTGTGCGCTATGGGCTCCCATGGGGTTCTGCTAGGGATGTGGGTGTAGACAGACTGCTACCTCTAGAGTGGGAATATAGATCTGGAGACTGGCTGCACGGATGGGGAACTGATGCGTGGCTCTGATGGTCTCTGGGTCCTGGGTGTGTGTGCATTGACAGGAGGGAGAGCGAACATTGGCAGAAGTCAAGGAGTGTCTACACCAGCTTGTGCATGCACGCAGTAGGGCCATGTGCAGGGCTGTCCCCAGGAGACTGCGTGTTCTGTGTGTGTGAGAGAGAGAGACAGAGAGAGACCAGGAGAGAGAGGGAGGGAGAGAGACAGAGAGAGACACAGACACACACACACACACATATACAGGGAGAGAGAGACCCAGAAACAGACAGGGAGAGACAGAGACAGACGACAGGCAGACCCTGAGTTTACAGATGTTCTTCGCTTTCTTTTTTCTGTGTCTCTCTCAATTTTCTCTTTTCCCTTTCTGGTCGCTTTCACCCTTATTCCCTTTTCCCCTGAGGTGTCCTGAGGCGAGGCGAGGTATTACCCCAATGCACCTGGTGGCAAGCCCTGCCCAGGCTCGCCCACGACGCCCCTTCTGCCACATACCTGTGCAGACACACACACGTGACTGACGAAGCCCCACACGCTCTAGTCCCGAGCTCTTTGGGGCTGGCCTTCTCCCCTGGACATGGTGGGCACGCTGCCGTGGAGAGCAGCTGACATTTATTGAGCACCTTCTGTGTGCCAGGCCCTCTCCAGAGCGCCCTGCACCATCTCATTCCATCCTGGTGAGGCAGGTACGAGGAGTCCCACATCTAAGAGGAAAGGGGGAGCTCCAGAGAGGTAAAGGAAAATCAATTTGCTGACGCTGGTCATGCATCTCAGAAGCATATATCTGTTGGCTCTCCTCTTCCTCCTACCATCCCCGGGAAGTAGGGGAATTTTTCCTCCTCCCTGCTGGCACTTTGGCTTCCGCGCTGCCCTGCCTTCCCCTTTCCAGGCCTGAGAGCAGATACCGAGGGCGTCCCTGCCTCAGCCTGGGATGAAGCCTGGGACAGCAGGTCCTGAGGGCATCCCTCTCGCCTGGGCCACCTCCCTACCTCCATGCCAACTGTAACCTTTCTTCCACCTGAGGGAGAGTTAGAGGCTTAAGTCTTGGCCGTCAGAAAGGGCAACCGAGGACATCATTCATCAGTGCACCCTTTTCCCCCATCTCAATTTTTTTCAGAGGTACAGTTTATTTATTTTTTGTTTTAATTGCCGGCTCCCGCCATGTCATCTCTACAGACCCACTAGACTCAAAAAGCCTGAGATCCAGCTTCAGTCTTCGTCGCTGAGCCTGCTCCTTTCACCTTACCTGTGCCTTGTCAGGACCTTATGTGGTATGTACCGTTATTTATCCCTACAGTAGAGAGGAGGAAGCCAAAGCTCAGAGAAGGCAAGCAACTTCCCCAAGGTCACACAGCTAGGTAAGTAATTAGAGCTGGAATTGAAGGTCTGGTCTCTCTGAACCTTTCCCTATAGCAGACTGCCTGCCTTAAGTGCCAGTTGGGAAAAGGCACAGGGGGAGAAGGTCAGGCAGCCACCCCTCTGCCCCCCACCCCCCACCCCCCACCCAGAGGGCTTGGCTCTTCTTTGGACGAAGGTGAAAGCTCCTTGTAGAGGCTTGGAGGTTAAGCCAAGGTGCTTCTTCACTCCCTCCTGGTCACACCAGTGACATAATCAGCCCATTAGCAAGTCACCCAAAGTGCAGAGAAACCTTTCCTGACAAGCTGTCAGAGGCCGGCCCAGAGGTGGGCGCGGAGGCTGGAGCGTGGCAGGGGGAGGGAGTGGGCTGCCAGCCCAGCTCAATCCATAATTTAATACCAATGTGATGTCTTCCATCGGCTTCATTGCTGCTAAGTGTTCAGGGCAGTTTTTTTCTTTCCTTCTTTTTAAAAAGCAGAACGTTATGAAAAGAGGCAGCTGGGAGTCATGGGGAGAGTCCGGGGGTTGGGGTCAGTGGGACCAGCTCCACCTCCAGCCGGGCCACACGGGAACCACACAGCTCAGCCCCCGCATGGCTCTGCGCAAGCCCTTAACCTCCCTGAGCGTCAGAGTCCTGGTGTGCAAGGCGGCGATCACGATCGGGACCGCGCCAGGCCTGTTGTGATGAAAGAAAGCCGAGGAGCATAGCGTCCAAGAGCCTGTTTCCAAAGCTGGCTCTGTCGTGTGGTAGCTAAGGGATACAGGGCAAGTCACTGGTTCTCTCGGGGCCTCAGTCTCCCTGCCGTGGAAAGCACGCGTGGGCCTTTAGCATGCTGCCTGACACACGATAAACAAGCAACGACTGCCCCCATCCCCCAGTAGGAACCCCCAACCCCAGGCAAGCTTATGGCTTTCAGTCCTGCTGACAAGTCTGGGCTGCGGGGATGGTTCTTTCCATCGTACAGAGAAAGGCACCTGGAAGTTTCATGAACTTGCTCAAAGTTACACAGCTGAGGGGTGGCCGGACTGCATTTCAGGTGGGGAGTGGGGGTGACAGGTCACACCCCCAATGCCTTCCGTCTCTTTCTCCCGTGCCATACACGTAGAGCCAGAGGCGACTGGGATTCTCCCAGACAAGAGGCCACAGGAAGGGTCCCTCTGAGACGAGGAGCCCCCGATGACCCTGCTTGGACTTGCGGCTGTGGAGAGGGACTGTCCTGAGCCAAGGGTTGGAGGGTAATTGTTCCTCAGAAGAATTAAAGCCGAGGGCAGATCCCTCCCAGGGCTTTCAGGGTCATTTTTGGGCTCAGGACATGGAATGGTACACAAGCCACTATTTACTTGTGAGTCGGTATGCACCAGCGACAGTTCTGGGAGCCTGGAGCATAGGGAGAGTGAGAGGAAGACAGGTTCATGAACTTGCCTCTGACCTCATACAGCGGCTGGACATCAGCCTGTCCTTTTGTGGAGTCTTGGTTCCCATCTGCACCCCTTCCCAGACAGGGGGGCAATGGCAAAAGCCCATGGCTGTGTCTTGGGCATCCCCTGTACGTGGACCATCCCATCTGAGCGCAGAAGGTGTGTGAGCCTGGCCCATCCACTTGGGGTGGAGACTGCGCAGGCCCCAGGCAAGAGCCAGGGTGGGGAAGACATCCTCAGCCCCAGGTGTGCTCCCCAGGAGATACCCTCTAGCAGTTTCCTCAAACACCCTCTCAAGGATGGCCCCCAGCTGCTATGCACACGGAGTCCCTCTGAGATGCTCAGGAAATCTGTGACACATTTCTGATCCTTCCTGCCAGCGTTCTCTGTCCACAGCCATCCTTCTGGAATCAGGGAAGGCAGAAGAGACACCCTGTCTGAGCTGCCCAGGGCGGGGAGGAGCATGTCTCCTTTAAAGACAACCGAGGCATTCAATTTGCAAGGAGTCTGCGCTGGCTTTGCCTTCTCTCTGTCCCCACCACCCAGGGCCTGGGACTGTCCTTTCTGGTTTCTTGGGGCTTAAATGCCTAGCAAGTGAGACCAACACAAAGGCTTAGAGATTGTCTTGCCCATCTCCCTCACTTGTGGCGGGGAAACCGAGCCGAGAGAAGTAAGATAATCTGTCAAAGGCCATGGAGGACGTGTGTGGTACCGTCCAGACCACCCCAGTCTTTTGGCATCTCGCCGAGGCAGAGTCAGGGCCACAGGGAGTCAGCTGTGGTGCCAAATAATGCCACTGTCCTTCCCCTCCACCTTGGTCATTATTCTCCATTAGCAACATCAGCGTCGACAGCAGACCAGGCCATCATTCGGGGAGAACTTACTGCGTGTCAAGCATTGCACAAAATTCTGATTACCGTTCATTTTAAGCTCCATCCTGACCCCGCAAAATAGACTCCGTTTTTTCCCCATTTAGGAAATGGGTAAAATGGGACTCAGCAAGGGGAAGCGTCCTGTCTTATGATCACACAGCCCAAGTCAGTCTGGCCCGACTTAACCACCACCTTCTGCTGACCGGGACTCTGAGGGGGGGAAACAGAAGTTCTGCCGCTTACCTACCCCAACCGCGGAGGGAAGCTCTTTCACGATCTCACCCCCAGCTTGCTCAGAGAATTAACGGGAGGGTCTGGGGAGATCAAAGAGGAAAGGCTTTGCCAACTGGGAAGGGCAGTGGGCTGGATGGTTTGATGACAATGGCACACGGCGGGCCGAGCCCAGCACCTGGCATATATGCCGAGGCTCAGTAATACAAACTTGAAGAAGAAATGAATGATTATCGATGGGTACCCACCCCCCTTCTTCTCCCCAGCAGTCCTCCCCCCTGAAAACACGGGATTGTGATCGATTGAGGTGGACGGGGCTTTGTGAAACTGGAGGGACATAGAGGACCCTCGTGTGCCCAAACCTTTGCCTGTCCCTGTCCTGCTGCCTGTGGAAGATGGAGGGTCTGGGAGGAGGCGTGGCTCTGTCCCGGCAGCCTGGGGCCCAGCATCCCCCGGAGGTTATCAATGCCGGCTTAGAAAAAAGGCCTGAAAGTGCAGGCAAGGGAGGGAGGCAGGCAGGCTGTCCCTTCAAAGCTTTTCCTTCTTCCTTTTTTATTTTTTAATTTCATTTTTTTTCTTTATCCAAAGGCTGCAGAGCTGAAATAATTTATTTTGGATTTGAATAGGATGCGATAAGCCGAAGAAGGGGCAGCCGGGGCGGACATGGTGGAAGCATTAGGTTTTAAATTAGTCATTTGATGCTGGTTTGGGGACCAGAGCGAGGGCTCTGGCTGACACAGAGGCGCCTGAGTCCCTTCGGCTGCCTTCAGTGGTGGCTGGACCCAAGGGGACCGGGTGGTGCCACAGGGATCGCCACAGTGGGTTTGGGGGTCAGGCTTTCTGAGGCCAACTTTCTGGTTTTACTCTACGATTTTGCCACAGGCCTCCCTGTCCACCTCCCTGCCTCCACTTGTAGGCTGTGTGACCTTGGGCCAGTGGCCTCATCTCTCAGGGCCTTTGTTTCCTCGTGGGTAGAATGGGGACAGTAGCAGTTCTCTCACACACAGGTACCAGCAAGCTTTTTCTGGAAAGGGTCTGATAGTAAATATTTTAGGATTTGCAGGCAGGGCAGTCTTGGTGGCAACCGCTCAGCCCTGCTCTTGCAGTAGGAAAGCAACCAGGGATAGTACATGAACAAATGGACGGAGACGGTAGTTTTTCAAATGTGATTTACAAAAACAGGCAGCAGGGGGCAGGTGCCCCCCGCCCCCCGCCCGAGTTTGCAGACTCCTGTGCCAGCATCCCTGGCAAAGCTCCCTGGGCAGGAGCGAGGTGCCCGGTCTGCTACCTGACCTGTCACAGGCCCTCCAAAGTGCATTTTCTCTTAATATCTGCCTCCTCAAATCAATCTCCCTGGACTGAGCTTTCCAAATCCCAACTACAGTCATGTTGCTTTACGCGCTTAAAAACTCTCCGCTCTGCACGGGATGAAACCCAAACGACTTTTCCGGACACTTGAGGCCCTTTGAAAATGTCTACCTTTCCATAGCCCTGATCATTTCGTCCTCTGAAGTCGCCTGATCCCAGACCCACTCCGGGGATGAGCCAAAGGCTCTCGTGTCTCTGGCCTTTTGCATTTCCTGTTTCGGGGCTCCCTCTATCCCTCTCCATCCGCTCTGTGAACTGCCCCCGTTCTTCACAACCCACTCAGATGGTCCCCTATCCTCCAAGCCCCCTCTGGGCCCCAGGCAGAATTGGCTCCCCCGTCTGCATGTGCCTGGGACCTGGCTGAAGGTCATCTCAGACTGAGGACCAGTGGGAACCACATGTCCTGGGACTGGGCCTTGAGTGGCCTCCCTGGGAACAAAGAGAACAAAGGGAGAGAGAACAAAGACTTTGGTCATCTCCACCCTCCAGAGGCCACTTCCTGAGTTGGGTTTGTTTTTGGGGTTTTTTTGCCTTTGCCTTGGGGGCTGGGGGGTTTGGTTTGTTGCTTTCAAGATCACTACCTTTATGCTCGCCTAGTCCACAGAGAGGGAAGGTGGGTGGGTGTGCGGTAGACAGGAGAAGAACTTTGCTGGCGGAGAAGACTTAAAGTTTATTGTGAGTTATTATTTATATTGTTGGGTGACCTGGTGCAAATTACCCCTACAAACCCATTTCCTTAGCTCCAAAGAAGCCAAGGTCCACAGAGGTAGAATCCGCATTCTGCCAGTTTGCTCAAATAATGAGAGAGTATAGGTGCAGGGCTTAGCACGTAGTAGGTAATCAAGAAATGTCTCTGGCCCTTTGCAAAGATGTCTAGGGCCAGATGTGAGGGCTGGATTCAGGGCAGAGCCTGGCCTGTCGAGTTTCTCACTTCATTCCCGTCTTCTTGGGAGGAGAGTGGGGAACATCTGGGTGTGCTGCGGATGGAGGCAAGGTGGGGGCACAATGGGGAGGGGATGGGGTGCCTTGCTCAATCTCACCTGCACCCATTAACCAGATGGAACTTGGAAATGAGCCTCAGAGTGCAGTGGGGTCAACTTGGGAAGGAAATAAACACCTGGCGAGAAAGATCTCTATTTTCTCTTTAGAGCCCATTAAGTTTATGGAAACTCGTGAACTTAGTGCAAACCTAATTAAGCTCAAATAGGGATTCGGGAGTGCAGGCGGTGAGTGCAGGGAGGGTCTCGGTGGCGAGAGCAGCATGGAGCAAAGTGAGGCTTGATAGAAAGGGGATGGCTCTCTAGAAAAGGTGAGATCAGAGGCAGACTTCTGGTTCAGACTACCTGAGTCCAATTTTTAATTCCCTCCCTGTTCCTCATGGACGTGAAAGGGAGGTGGTCAAAAATACACAGGGTTTCATGTCTGACAGACCAGGGATAGAATCCTGGTTCTTCCACTCTGTAAGCCTTAATTTCTCATCTGTAAGATGGGAATTTCTGCCTTGAAATGAGACAGTGGTGCTGAATGTCGGACACGTGTGGATGCCCAAGAAATGGGCTGTGGTGACTGGCGTGTCCCTGGGTCCAGGTAGGAGGGGAGAGCTCCTTTTTCTCCTATGCTTAGGGCTCATTCGGCCTCCCCTCCGGCTCTCCTCTTCCCTCCCCCTGTGCAGACTGATTGCATGAAAGGGCTCTACTCTTCCCCTTTCCTTCCTGTGCACCGTGACGTTGCAGGGTCCTCCCTTTGACACTGGCCTCAGCCATGGAACTTCTGAGGGAATGTGACAAAGAGTCTTGAAGATCACGTGCACATTGTGGCTTGCTCTCACCTCTATTCCCCTGTGCCCCCTTGAACACTGTCTGTGGACAGTCCTGCTGCCGGCTGAGAAGCTTGTGGAGAAGTTACCCTGTTGTCTGCATCCAGGCCATTCTAGACCATCTGACTTCCAGCCAACACCAAGCTGTGGGAAAGTGCCAGCCAAGATCAGCAAAGCCACCCAGCCAGGCACAGACTCACGAGCTTACTGTGTTAAGCCACGGAGTCTTGGGGTGGCTTGTTACGGAGCACGTATTATGGCATAAATAACGTTTATAGTCTACCCATCGAGTTCTAGCCATCTTTCTGAGCTCACTTCAAATGCGTCCTCCTCCAGGAAGCACCCCAAGCACACCACGAGAAGGCCGTCTTTCTTCTCTTGAGGCGTGCAGTCCTTTGCTAGGCGTGTGGGCTCCGTGAGGATCGGGGCAGTCTCAGACCAACGTCAGTGGCCTCAGGGCCCAGCGCAGGGCTTGAACCAGAGCAGGAGTGGGAAAACATTGCACGGATGAATAAGCGGGTTCCACGGACACGAGTGTGTGAGCACAGAGATGCGAGCCATGGTTCTCTTCGGCCCCCTCTCCCTCAACCAGGTGTCTGGGAAACAGTGCAGCTTGGGTCCTGGGTTTTCTTTCACATTCCCCAGAGCGGCTGCTGGGAGTCATTCCACCTGCTGGGCCCCATGCTCTGTGCTATATTATATTATGTGATATTTACGCTACTCTAGGCGCCAACAACACCGGGCCAGTATTTAGGAAACTAGGACAATATGCCAGTTATCTCAGTGAATTACCATAAACCCCCGAGAGGGAGGGACCATCATCACCTGCATTTCACGTGTGAGTATCTGGAGACTCAGAGAAGTAGATCACTTTACCCAGGCTGAGTCAGTAGTGGGGTCTTGGTTTGAACAGAGGTTTGCCAGATGAGGGAGCCCATGGTGGTGGCTATTGTCAAGGAGTCCTTGACAGATCCGAGAACTGGGAAGGGTGGCTGGATTTGAATGGCAAGCAGGCTTTGGCTCAGTAAAGGAAGCAATCAAACAGATTGACTGAAAGAATCACACTGGGCGGAACCACCCTCCCCCTCCCTGGGTTAATGCTGGCCCATAGAACAGGAACTCCTGGAAGTTTGAAAGTGGAAACTTCCACTGGGCTTTAGGCTGTTGTTGGCTCTGAGCCAAGGGAGGAGTGACTTACCCCTCAGTAAGACGTTGAGAATTTGCATTTTTTGGTTCCTGAGAATGGGGTGAAGAGAGGGGCCACCTGCCACTCTCTCATAAAGCAGCACAGGGCTGCCTTCCCGTATCCCCTGAGCCCAAGTGGCATGCGAGGCAGCCAGGATCCCCCAAGGGCTGGGTGGTGGGAGACCGCTCTGTGGATCCGCTTCTCACTGCAAGCTGGCCCTGGACCAGAGGGGAAGCACAGAAAGCCCATTCTGGTCTCACGTCCAATTTTCCTACTCCAGTCCCCCCTCTGTGAGCATCGAGGCTGATAGTTTATCCCCTAGCTGACTCGCCTGTCTCTTTCACAACTAATTCAAAACAGGAGGGGAAAGGAGTATGTTTATTTTTCACCCTCAAGGCCCTAAAGAAAACAGATAAAAGTTTGGAGGAAGTAGGTAATGAGCTTCCTATCACTAGAGATAGGCAAGGAGAGACTAAATCACGATATGTTGGATTTTTTGGAGGACGTGTTAAATGGCATCGGGTTCCCTTAAAATGCTAAAATTCTATAATTTTTCTCTGAGACCACCAATAGAAAAAGTCTAGATGGTACACAGTATTAAAACGGGCACAGTTACAGTAGCCGTGTTGGTTAAAGAACGATTCCCATGGTTGTATATACCCTGCAGCCCACATATTATAATAAATAGCACATCAACATTTTTTTTTTCTTCTTCTGGTTCTGGCAGGACCATTATCAAGAGAAGAAAGGCTCTAATGACAATTCCCTGCATCTCTCTAAAAAGGCCTTTCATGTCTGGCCTCAAAGCGGACAGGGAGGAGGCAGGTCTGGCTGTGTCTCTTCCTGTGGCCAGCCTCCCGGGCGCTGCCCGCTGTCTCTGCTCGGTTTGGGCCAGGCTGGAAAAATGCCTTTGCTGCTGTGGGCGTTGGCTGGGAAGATGGTGCAGGGGCAGATTTCCTGGAGATAAAAGACAAACAAAAGAGAAATGCATGTGAACTCACAATAACACGCATCCCCTGGGGGTTATTAGTGAGAAAGAAGCTCCAAGTCACTGATAAGGAAGGTACAGTACCAGCCACCCCCCAAAAGCAAAGTAACATTGGCTGAGCACCTACGGGGTGCTCTGCCCTTGGAGTACTCATTTATATTTATCCTCACAGTAACCCTGTGAGGTAGGTCGATGACCCCACTTTACGGATGGACTAACTGAGACTCAGAAAAGATGAAAAGGACATGTTACAGGTCGCACAACAAAGAAATGTCCGAGCTGGAATTTAAACACAAGCCTAGGAGGGGCTAAGTCCAGCCCTCTTTTTGTAGAAATCAAGAGGGAAGACAAGGTGGGAAGACACCTCCAAAAAAAATATGCTTTCCCTACTATGGGTGGCTGAATAATGGTCAGCCCAAAGATGGCCAGGTCCTAATTGCCGGGACCTGGGAATCTTAACTCAGAGAGGGAAAGGGACTTTACGGATGTGATCACGTTAAAGATTTTGAGTTGGGGACATTATCTGGGTTCCGTAGCTGTAATCAAAAGGGTCCTTATAAGAGAAAGGCAAGCGGGTCAAAGGCTGGAGGCAGTGACATGATGTCGAGACAGGTCTTGGGGTGGCATGGCCAGAAGCCAAGGAATGCCATGGCCTCTAGAAGCTGGAAGGAAACAAAGAATGAGTTCTTCCCCAGAGCTTCCAGAAGAAACTCACCCCTGAGACTCATTTTGGACTTCTGACCTGTAGACCTATAAGAAAATCAATTAGTACTGTTTTAAGCTGCCAAGTTTGTATTTATTTGTCACAGCAATTACAAGAAATTCATCAACACACCATCTTTGATGGGAGATGCAACTGGACGGTCACATTCTTGCTGACTTCTCCCTGGGTCCTAATTCCATCTTGGCCTCTACGAGTCTGAGACATTCAGTCAACTCTGACTGAGCAAAATGCTGCACTCTTGAGAAGAGGGCATGAGACTAGGTGACTTTTAAGTGATCACGTTGACTTTGATGGTCAAGGACAGTGCTCGACAAACTGCGGTTCCCAGAAAGGTACTGGTCTGTGAACTGCTGGGAAGAAAGCATCTGCCTTGCCCTTCCCCACCCGCTGGTTCCACCTCTTGGGAGGAGGAGCAGTAAGTCCAGAAAATGGGTGAAAGTAAGTGTTTAAAGCCTTTTGCAGCAACTTGGCATTGCTGAGACATCCAAGCATGTGATCAAAGGGCTTGTTGAACAGAGTCCAGACCAGCCTGCGTGTGGTTGGAAGTAGATGGTGAGTTGTAGGGGGAAGAAACCATGTCTTAGTCACACATAGCAGTCCCCCCAGTGGCCCACGATGGGTTGGAAGTCAACACCAATACCAACTGGTCTTTTGCCCCTGAAAGCTTGAGAAGCGCTAGTCCAGGCACAGACATTGTGAGATCCAAATATCTCATCTTTTTTCAAGCCTAGGGCTACGAACAGAATCACATGAGTATTTGTAGTCACATTTTGTTGACCTAAACCCTCCAGACTGAATCTCCCCTGGCTTTTAAATGCTCATGAAAATTCTGTTCTTATTTGTTTGTTCAGGTTCCCCCCACAAAGGTCTTTGTTTCTGTTTTCCATGCTCTTTCTCAAGATTTGAGCTTCTTTGGACACACTTGTTCTTCTCTGCTGGCAACCTGACACCAAGAGGATGGCTGAAGCACGTGGTAGACTTTGGTGGAGTTGGGAAAAGGGTTCTTTCCCTGATTCGGTGCCACACACAGTGACCCCACACAGGGACTGTGCCCTAAGCCCTGTACAACCCATCACCAGCACACCCCTTTTGGCTTCTCTCCAAAGTCCAAACTCATCCCAGGCCCTAGTGGAGAAGGGGACAGTGGCCATCCACACGGCTTCCTCCCCGGATGCTGATTTGGGCAGTCAAGATCCGACAGGAACAACAATACTTCTAAGGGTTTGAGTTTAATCTTAAGGCAGAATCAATGGGATTTGTGATGGGATTAAATGCAAGGAGACAAGAGGGAGGGTAGAGGCAAGGATGATATCCAAATATCTCACCTGGGTCCCCATGTGGGCAGAGATTCCACTTACCAAGGTGGGGAGCACTGGACAAAGGTTAAGTTTAAGGGGGAGACAGCAAGGTCAGCGTTGAACACTCGGAGTCAGAGCCCATGGGAGCTAAACTATGGAACTGATTTTCTTGTGTGGTCATGAAAGACAGGAGCAGCCCCTAATACCTGCTTACAGCTGGGCCTCAGTGCTGTTAGAAGATGGCCTGGTGCTCCTGCTGGGCCAGGGTCTTCTCCTGTGGGACACGAGCACCCTCACAGAACCCCAGAGTTGGACAAGGTCACTCAGTGACTGCAGCAAATGAGAAAAAAGCAAGACCACTTTGTAATCTTGCTTGGACACAGACAGCAACAAGGCCATGGTGCAAATACAGATGCCAAACAATTCCTTCTTCCAGCTGATGTAAGTGATGGTCCTTTTCTTTCTATGTCAGTTTCAACCTTGCCTGTTTCTTCCTTCCCTTTCCAGATACCCAGTTGTAGAATAATCCCACTTCCTGTTGGCATCCTCGAATGAACCCACGTCCTTGAGCCCTCCCACATCGCCTAACAGAAGCTCAAATCTGATAGGAGTCATTCCTGGCACCCACCTCACTGAGACTCCTCGTGGTTCCCATGGGGTGTGTTCTTCTGCACTGCAATGATCACTGGTCAACTTCGACTGCAGGTGTGTTTCTGGTGACCTTGGGGACCTTCTGGTGACCTTCTAACATTGACAACAGAAGCAACACAAAGGTTAGTTGGACACTGTACCTCTGGATAGCCTGTATCTCTCTCCCAGTGAGTGCCTGCTAGCCCAGCTTTGGGCGTTACGCAAACGACTCTGCTCTCTAGGCCCTGACAGCCCTTGGAGATGTGAGGGCAGTGAACTTGTCTGCCATTACTCAGGTCTTCTCTGCTTAAACTCTCCCGGCTCCATCCCCGTCAATTCATTATGCAGCGTTATCCCTATCATTTGTCCTGTGTCTTCCGGAACCTGAGATCTCTCAGGGTAGTTTGTGTTTTGTCAAGGGCACTCAGGTGTTTCCCTTCACCCTGACTTTGTGAGCAAGCGTTGCAGGACACATCAGTACCGTGGAATATGAAAAGCACACTGAATTCATGTGGAGCCATCCAGTAAGAGTCCTGTCTCCAAACAGCGGCCCTGGCCATCCTGGGGATGCAGCTCACATCCCTGGGACATGGATCGCCATTGATCCTGTCCTGAAGTCTGGCACTTCTGTGTGGCTGTTAAAAAGGAGCCTGCCATGTTAATGAATTATTTAAACAGAATAGAATACATTTAAGACCAGAAATTAATAAATTAGAAAAGAGAAGAGTAGTAGAATTGGTAAATCAGTTTCAGATTTAATTAGCAAAGAAGATGAATATAGAACAATCTTTGACAATCATACCAATTAAAAGCGACAAAACATAAGCATTCAACACTGAATCAAAACTCTGATAAAGTGGAAATTAAGCTAAAATACTATGTAAAACTCTGTGTTAATGACTTTGAAAATCTGGATAAACTGAGTGATTGTCTAGAAAAGATAAAATGAATTAAGTGAACACGAAACAATAGGACAACAAACATGAGAGAGCTTGAGGGGGAGAATCTCCAAGAACCACCTCCCCAAATGGTAGAATTTTAAGTAGTTAGGCAAATTCTTTTAAACCTTCATAACACAAATGACTCCTCTTCTGTGTAAAGCTTTTCAGAGGATAGAAAAATAGGGAACACAAGCTAAATAGGAAACAATGACACAGCAATTTTGATCAAGTTTTAGAGAAAAATTTGTGACTCAAGATTTTATACCAGGTCAAACAGAGTCAGTGGGAAGACCTCAGCTACAAAGGGCTCATGGAATACCACTCACAACAGAGGTGACATGTCACATGAGTGAAAAATAATGGATCAGTCAATAAATGATGTCAAGATGATTGACTGTTCATCAAACACATAGATTTAGATCATGGCCTTACACTGATCACTCAACTCCAGGTAGACTGAAGACAAGGAAATTAAAAAAAAAAAAAAAGAAAGTGTATTTTAAAATAAAAATAATAAACAAATAGGGGTGCCTGGGTGGCTCAGTCGTTAAGCGTCTGCCTTCAGATCAGGGCATGATCCCAGGATCCTGGGATCGAGCCCCGCATTGGGCTCCGTGCTCCACTGGGAGCCTGCTTCTTCCTCTCCCACTCTCCCTGCTTGTGTTCCCTCTCTTGCTGGCTGTCTCTCTCTCTGCCAAATAAATAAATAAAATCTTTAAAAAAACAAAATGAACAAATAATTACCTGATTGTGGAATGGGGAAAACCTCTCTAAATATTAAAAAAACATATTTTAAAATCACATACTAAAGGAAAATATTGATAGATATAACCAAACGAAAAAAACTACTATGCTTCAAAAACTTCATAAACAAGTCAGAAAGCTAAACATAAACCAAAGTACATTTACAGCATGTATGGCAGGCAAATGGTTGAAACTGAAGAATACAAGAAAAACAAAGAAGCTCTAATAAAATGGGTACCCGAAGTGAAGTGGAAAGGTTCGATGCTTGGTAAACAAGAGAAAAAAATATCACTGGTGATCAAAGAAAGACAAATTAAAGCAAAACTGATATGCCATTTTCACTCATTGAATTGGCAGAGATGAAGGAGAATTACTGCTCCCATTGCTAAGTGAGCACGTGGAGGAAACGAGCATTTTCGTGCATGGCTGGTGGTGCAAAAAATATGTACAATTTCTGCGGAAGGCAATTTTGCCAAATGGGACAGAAGCTTTAAATATATACACTTCTCAGATCCAGCAGTCCTATTTCTAGAGACGGATCCTGAAGTAATAACTGTGTCTGCTTATGCAGAGATTTATGGATGCAAACGTGCGTTGGAAGATTAGTTAGAGTAGCGAATGCCAAAATCAGAGGATTGGTTAAATCATATACTACCATAGTATGAAATACTATGCAGCCATTAAAAATGAAATAGAAGAAGAAATTTAGTGCCACCTGAAATCCTCGTGCTACGTGGCTGAGTAGAGTAAGTGGCAGGCAGAAAATCTGATGTATGTGACTTGTACATGCGAGGGTGTGTGTGCACGTGCGTGGACATACACCAAAATATTAACAACAGTTTTTCCTCCTTATGCATTTTTTCTTTATATCTCTCTTCGTATATAAAAAATGTAATGCCGGGGGCGCCCGGGTGGCACAGCGGTTAAGCGTCTGCCTTCGGCTCAGGGCGTGATCCTGGCGTTATGGGATCGAGCCCCACATCAGGCTCTTCTGCTGTGAGCCTGCTTCTTCCTCTCCCACTCCCCCTGCTTGTGTTCCCTCTCTCGCTGGCTGTCTCTATCTCTGTCGAATAAATAAATAAAATCTTAAAAAAAAAATGTAATGCCGATGTCAGCACACACCCTCATTCTCCCACTCAGTGCCTCCAGAGTGTTTGGAGTCTTCTAGAAACTTCTGAGTGTTTCTATGCCCCCTGCTTCCTGGTTTGACTCTGCTCCGTGATCCTGTCTGTAACACGTTATTTTTCTTCTTCTTCACATCTGTCTGAACACAAAGTTCAGCCACTTCCCTCAATGCCCTGGCAAGCCCCCCATCACTTGTGCAAGAACTTGACTGGTGTGGGGGCTCACGGAAGGGTCCCAGGTATTTGCAACAGGTGGTCTACTGCTTTTTTTTCTGCTCTGTCCCCTTTTCCTTTCCTGCTTAATTTCTCATCCATGACTGTTCTTCTCTGGAGTCACAGGAAAGGTCTCTCCTTTGTCTCACTTGGGTTAGTTTCCACATTTAGCTTCTCTCTTCCCAAATAACCTCCCCAAACTCATGCCATTTCCTACAAAAGAAATTCTGCAGGGCGCGGGGTGGGGGGGGGGGGTAAGGGAGGTAAAATTTCTCTGTCTTGTTAGAGCAGCACAGTGTACAAAGCCTCATGCAAATGCAGTGTTAGTTACTGCCTTCCCCTACTTTACAGATTTATTTTATTCCACTGCCTTTTTCCTTACATCATAACATTTTTTCACATTGTTACCTAGTTTGCAAAGTTATTATTTTTTTTATTGGAAGAATAGGTGATCTACTTACTAAGACTACTTTCCTCTAGAAATATCTACATTTCCCTAATTCAGCTCGGCTGCTGCATTCTCTCCACATTGAATTAGACTGAATTGCTGTGGGTTTCTTTCGGAAGGAAGGTTAACGTTGATTGAGGACCTATTACATGCTAAACAATGTGCTAAGTGCTGTGTCTATATTATCTCATAGGTGCCACAAATCCTTTTTGGAACAGGGTGGGTGTGCAAATACATTCTAAAAGTACACGAGCTCATTCAACGCGCACAGCCACCAGGGTACCGTCCTGGTTGCAGGTAAGGAAGCCGAGGCCAACAGCAGTGGCATAGCTGGAGGTTGTGAAGCAGGGAAATTGCAGGTTTGGGATTCGGTCTCAGGCCAGCCAGCTAGTCTATCCAGGACTGCACACTCCAGACACCGGGCAGCCGTCTGCGCCTCTCCTAACCCACCCTCCACGCATGCTCACGGCTGTGTCCATCCACGTGCACCTGCCTTGGGGTTATGGCAGATGGGAGTAAACTTGGCACTTTTACATTCAAGTTCATCTATTTCTATCTGCCCCCCTCCCCCACTTTCCTTCTCTCTCTCTCATCTTTTTGGGACTATACAGGCTCTCACCTGATAGGAGCTGAGTTGAGTCCTGAGGCTGTCATTCGTTGCATTGACCTGGACGCAATTGAGGCTCACATGAGTTGGTTTAAAAAAAAAAAAGGCATCTGCCATGCCAGGTCCTGGAAACCACTCAACTTCCCTTTTTATACCAGTGAGCAGAGGCAAGGATCAAAACCCATCTGCATCTTACTAGAAAAGGTTTTATAAATGCCATATGAGACCACTTTCCCCTTTCCAACTCAAGAGCGTGGTGAGACTGACTCACCACTAGGCTCCTTGCTAGAAGGTGGAACAGTCTGGACGCTGAGCTAACCTTGTCTAGTGTCTCCCAGCCAAGGCCATAGCTCAGCCCTGCCCCTCGGAACCCCAGCCCCAGGCCTTGGGCACCACAACACTGAGAAAGCGGATCCTGCCTGCCTCATTCTCTTTGGGTCATTGGCTCCATCCCCCCAGGCAACCCAATGTTTCTCCACGTGGAGACAGACACACACACCTGTTTTCCCGAGGCAGTGTGGTGACACGGAAAGAACCCAATTTGGGGTCAGGAGGTCCAGATTCTAGGGTCTTGGGGTAATCCCCATTCACTTGGCTGTTAAAAACAATCTGTGGTCAGATGGCTCAACGTTGGGCAGGAGAAAGAGTCTATTTTAGCATTATTAGGTCCTGGAGAAATTCTAGAAAGAGCTTAATTTTCGTAGTGCAAATGGCCTGATTTTCTCTTAACGCACTGCTCCAAAGGATCTTGACACTTGTACTGGGTTGAAGAATGTCCCCCCAACTTCATATGCACCTGGAACCTCTAAAGTCGACCTTATTTAGAAATAAGGTCTTTGTAGATGTTATTAGTTAATTTCAGATGAAGTTATACTGGATTAGGGTGGGTCCTAAATCCAGCGACTAGTGTCCTTATAAGAGGAGGGGCCACACACACACACACACACACACACACACACACACACACACACAGGGCAGAAACACGTGAGGGCAGAGACAGAGACTGGAATAATGCAGCCACAAGCCAAGGAATGCACAGGAATGCTGGGAACCACCAGAAACTAAGGGAGAGGCAAGGAAGGATGCTTCCCTCGTAACTTCAGAGAGAGCATGGCCCTCTGACATCTCGAGTTTAGACTTTTAGCCTTTGGGCCTGTGAGAACACATTTCTGTTGTTTATGATTTGTTCTGGTAGCCCTGGGAGACCAACACATCCCTTCCCTTCTGCCTTTGTGATCTAAATACCACTTCCTGCAACGGAACCAGACGTGGGGAAGGTTATACAATTCATGGACACAGGGTGAGTAAGAATTATTTGGAAGGGTAGTGGGGGCGTGGAGGAAGACATCAAGGAAAAGATGAGAAAAGGAAAAAGAGAAGGTACAAATGTCACATCTGTGCCGAGAGAGGGAGGTGGCCACGTGGGGTCTCTCGGGACACGTAGGACCGTGGCTGTGGGCCCCGGGACAGAGTTGGGGCTCAGGATGAAGATGCCACAGAAGCATGTCCATATACCCCCCATCCTGTGGGCTCTTCATGAGCTGCTGTTTAACTGCTTCAACCTGACGAACAGGACCCCATTCAGTAGTCCCCCGATTTCTCTTTCTCTGTGTCCAAGCAAGCAATAAACCAGCAAGTTCGAGGACAGCATCACCACCAGCAGGGTGCTGTGCTCTGATCTGTGAGACTGGTTTGTGACAAGAGGGTGTTCACACAAGGATGATGCCCTCCCCCTTCTTTGACAAGCTTTGCCATGAGCATAGGGCGGGCACGCACTTTTCATGTGCCTTCTTCATGGAAGATGCTAGCACTGCTACTTGGTGAATCTAGGCCTGTGTTGGATGTAGGGGGGCCTCATCAGCATTGCTGTGGGTTATGTCAGGGAGAAATTCACTGGGGCAGAATTTAAAGCCATGAAAGCCAAGGAGCTCTCTCCCTTCCTTGTTCCACCGTCTCTCCTTTTCAGGCTGGCTGTCTTGACAGGTCCCCCCCTGCTGGGACAGCACCTCTGCAAAGGAGAGGAAACTGTTCTTGCTTAAGCTGTGGGGACAGAAGGAAAGGCAGGCAAGGTGCTTTCCTGGCCTTGCCTCCTCGGGGCGCTTAGACACCCAGGGGATATTAGAAGCAGGGCCTGATTCTGCCTCCGCTTTCCTCTCGTCCCAGCTCCCGCAATCCACTCTCCAGACTGGATCCAGAGCCATCCTTGGAAAACACACACTGACCATGATGCCTCCTGTCCCCACACTTCCTGTAACTCCCCATTTCCGTAGGGGCCGAGTCCAGGCTCCTCGGCCTGCCTTCCCACCTCCTCTCTGTGGGATCGTCTCCCTAACCGCACCTGTTTGCTCCCGCTCCAGCCGTCTTGACCTCCTTGCAGTTCCTCTAAGGACAACCAATGTCTTCTGCCTGGAATGTTCTCCCCCTGCTTCTTGACCAGCAGCGTCCTTCCCATCATTTGATACTCAGTTCACCTTTTCCAGTGGCTCTTCAGCTCCCCTGTCCTCCGTCCCACTGGGTCTCGCGTGCACCTCTAAGCCTTACCACGCCGTGGTGTGGCCGTTGCTCTGTGGAGCCTGTCTTCCCGTGGGCGCAGAGCCCCTGCAGGACGGGGAGAACGCTCTTTCCTTTCTTCAGTCTTACAGGCTGGCACGGCTCCTGGTGCATAAGTACTTCTCAAATGCGTGTTGAATGAATGAATAAATCATGTAATCTCAGAATTAGAGAAGTAGAAAGGACCGGCTGAGTCAATCCTCTCATTATTTACTAATAATGAAGAGTCTTAACTGGTTGGGATATAAACACGAAATGCTTAAATTCTTCCCCCTCATAACTACCACCAGCTGTGCCCGCCACTCCCCGCTTTCACGCCCGGTGGAGGGCTCTCGTCACGACGGCTCAGGCTGATTCCAGGACTGTCTATCAGTTACTTTTGGTATTAAAACAGTCTTATTTTGATGATTAAGATTCAAGTCTGTCTGTTTTTAAAACTCTAGCCTCATAGGACATGCAAAGTTCTCTTTACCACCCATGAAGTCTAGAGTGGAGAGATCTCAGTGGCTGCTATGGGGTTTGAGAGGAGAGGTCCACTGTCCCCTCTGTCTCCCCTGCATGGTCCCCTCGGCCATGAGGTGGGAGGAGAGGAGGAAGCACGTTTCCTCACGTGAATGTCCACGGACAGCGAGCTTCTCTCACTTCAGGGTGTTATTACGGATCCAGCTCGTGGGTTGTAAGCTCAGAGTGGACATGGGGGAACCTGACAGCCCCCCTGTTGAGGCGCTCCATCCCAAGGCTTTGGGAGTGACTTGTGTGGGGCGGCTGAATCCCCTAGTGGACCCCCCGCGAGGAGCCTGGTGACAGAACCTTCCAAGGGTGGTCCTGGAGGAGGCGGCAGCCCCAGTATTTCTGAGTTCTAGGGCCCCAGTGCTGACCTCTCAGCTAGCAACTTTTGGAGCGGGTGACCCCATCCCAGATCTCTTGTGTCCTGATCTCAAGTTCTTTTCTTTACATCACACGCTCTCTCAAGATAATGAGTCAAAATGGAGAAGTGACCACAATTAACAAGCGCATGGGAGTAGGCTCAAAGGAACGAGATGAAAATAACAGAAATGAAATTCTATTTTTCACCGAAGACTAAAGCGGTTTCTAACAGCTAGTCCTGGCGAGAAAATGGAAACGGGCTCTTACAGACGCTGCACGTGGGAGCTCAAGCTGACATCACTTTCTGCAGGGCAATTTGGGAATATCTATCAAAATAAACAAGGCAAATGCCGTTTGCCTCTGTAATTCCATTTTGAGGAGTTTATCTTCTCAACACAGTTGCCCACTGCTGGGTCGACCAGAATGTTCACTCTATGTCATTAGTAATCAGGAAATACTGGAAATGATGCAAATGTCCATCAGTGAGGAAATAGTTAATTAAATGATGGTATAAGGTACCAAATGATATCATGCACCCTGTTAGTTTTCTATAAGTAGCATTTGCCATATGTGTATATTATACGTTTCCCCTTCCACCCTACTTCACAGATTGTGAACTCAGTGACGACAAGATCCTTTGGACATTATGTGTTTGTTTAAGAGTCTGAGATCTGGGTTCAAATCCCGAACCCACCAGGAACTAACAGGATGACTTCGTGTGGATTTCTTAACTTATTATACCTTATTTTCTATTCGGAAAGTGGAGATGTTAATAGTACCCATGTCACGGGTTGTCCTAATAATAACAGAAGGCCAATGTGTAGGGCTTGGCACTGGTCAGCTGCTCGGATGGAGGATGGAGGTGATGGTGATGGTGAAGACCAGTCCACTCACCGGTGTGAACTTGGCACCTCACGTAGTGCTTGGCACAGCTGAGTTCCATAAATATTTGATGAATTAATGAATGAAGTATATGTACTGCTATGGAAGGATGTCTAAGATTTATTATTAGAGGAAACAAATGAAGCTGTAGAACCGTTTGTCTAACCTAATCCCATTTGTACAAAATATATTAAAATTTCTGCTGGGGGTCAAGACATAAATTATACATAGTGGTTACCTCTGAGAAATGGGTTTGGAGCCAGATGAGACGGGGCTGGTATTCATTTTTTACTTGATTCCCTTCTGTAACACATGATATTATAACAGTACATGACTTTTAAAATTAAAATAAAAAAATCTATTAGACTCGAAGAGCCACAGGGTTGGTTCTTTTCCGGGGATAATTACTTTGATCATCTTAGGATTTTATCTTTGACTTCAATCTTCGATGAGATTAAAAATATCTACGAGCATCAGAGAAGAGATGTGGCAAGTGGATGGGGCAGGAGGCTAGGAGCACGTGGTCTTCCGGCTGATTACGGGAGCTGTTGGCCCCAGTGTGCGGTAGCCTTGGAAGATGGCTGAGAATGAATTAGTGCTTATCATTTCATGGCACAGGCGGAGATCAAGACGGACAACACAGATGAGAGCCTCGTCTCGTAGGAGTACTATGACATCCCAGTAAGGGGTATATGCTTTAGAATCAGCAAACCTGAGCTCAAATGCATGAATTCTCCCTTGACCTAAGCCCCGATCTCCTCATCTGGGCAATGGGAGTGTCTGACTATCTAATAAGGTTAGTGAGAGGATTCATTGTAATGATTCGTAGTGTTCACTATGTTGCTCCAGAGTCAGCACTCCATGAAAGACACACTTTGATGATGATGATGATGATGATGACGATGATAATAATAAAATAACTGCATTATCTTAGAAAAGCAAGTCAGTCATGGCCCCTGAGCGTAATTTCCTCATCTACAAATAAAGATACTAATACCTATTTCAGAGGTAGGTACATAAACACATAAATGTTACACATGAAGGCACATAGATACATTTATAAAATATTTAAATAATTTCTACATAGTGTCAAATATGCATCGATACGCTGTCATTCTCTTTGTCTGGAAGGAACTGAATGTTCTTCCTGTTATCACCTTCTCAAGGAGGGCAGCACCTGCTTCTAACTATTCCAGTTAACCATAAGAATGTGACAGGACCTGACTGCAGAGGCTGGAAGTTCAAGTCTTAGTTAGAAATAACTGGCTGAGATGCCCGTTAGTGAGGTGAGAAGTTCCAGGGGAGTGATAGCTGACGTGTTTTTGATCAGCTTCCATATCGGTAATCCAATTTCATCTATAATAGTGGTGAGAGGACTCATGTGTAGGTCAGGTGCCAGGCAGGACAGAGAAATCATCCTCAATGAATTCAGGATGGTTCGGTTGAAGAGGGTTTCCTGGAAGGACCAATTACAAAGGTGTGAGCAGAGCTAGGGGGGCAAACACAGGTGATTCAGGTACCCAGAGATCAGCATCAGTGGGGAGCTGTTGGCATCTCTAGGGATAAAGAGACAGGGGGAGGACAGAGGGTTTTGGGGGGCCCTGGTGGGAGCTGGAAGTGTACAGGGGTGTCGTCATTGCTAGGAGGTGGTGCTGAATGAAGCAGGGAGGTCAGGGTGCACAGGAAAAAGGTACCCGCCACTCTCCTGGGGACTTCCCATTGGCTGATGGCAAGAAGGAGGAAGGCTGGTGAGGAAGTCCTTAGGTATGAGCTTCCTGGGCCCCAGAGGAGGGCTGATGAGGACCGAAATGGACCTGGAGAAGGGCAGATGTATGGCAGCTGGAGAGTTTTCTGAATGTCAGACTTCTTACCTCCACTGTCCTTCCTTTCTCTCCCCCTCCTTCACATTCTCCTGTTGGCCTGCCGGCCAGTCTTCTTCCCACCCCTTCTTTTTCCTTGCCTTTTCTTGCCCACTTGCTTTATTTGCTCACAAATACTCACTGCAGTCCTAGCCTTGTTACCAAAACTTTTTGTGCCTTAGTGAGCTCATCTGTAAAATGGGCACACATTCTCCTCTCTTGCAGAGTCGAAGGACTCAGGGAGATAATGAGGGAAAGTGCTTTGTCAATCTATCATGCTGTACAAACATAACACATCGTTATTGTTTTTTTTATCCTAGGGGTGCTAATGTGACCAGGGTGGGTAATTAGGACAATTTTTGTATAAACTCCTTGCTTTGAAATTGTCACCCAAGTGTTATATGCAAATAATGAATCGTGGAACATTACATCAAAAACTAAGGATACACTGTATGGTGACTAACATAACATAATAAAAAATTATTATAAAATAAAATAAAATTTTGGTTTACTGATGAAAAAAAAAAAAAAAGAAATTGTCGCCTGAGATCCAGCAGGACAAAAGGGAAAGCTCTCCGCTTCAATTTAGAACAGATGTTAAGGTGCTGATAAAGTTCGTTCTTCACCTGGGTCTTTTTATTTATTTATTTACTTGCTGTGGATGGGTGAAGAGATATTTTCTTCTTCTTGCTTGGAAGCCACAATAATATTTCACCGCCACTGCTTACCCTAAAAAAATAGATTTCCTTTTCATCCTCAGCTGGTGATTTGGTTTGCATTAATGCCTTTCATAACTCATACATTTGGCTATTAAAAATTAATGCTTGGCACTGACATAAACATATGAAATTTGTATTATTAATGTTTTACATAGGTAAGGCTCTGTAATAACAGATTCATCACAGCAGACTGTTTTAATTAAAAGATTCACTGGTTCCTTGAACACATCTGAGAGACTAGTCTGGGGAGAACCAGGGATGCGAAGAATGACAGGTAGAGAGAGTGCATCTTGGATTCCTGGGAGAGCAAGTTGTTTGAAGCTCCAAGTACTGGCAATGACCCCATATTTGGATATTGTTAGTAGAGTGCTTAGCACTGGGTCTGGTTTGTGGTAAGTATTCAATAAATAGCAGGACTTATGAAAAAGAAGGAAAGGAAAGAGTATTTATTCCTTGAATAATACTGTCCATGTATTTGTTTAGTCAACATGTCTTCAGTGAGCACGTAATACGTGTCAGACACTGTTCCAGGTTTTGGGGATACTGCAGTGAAATAGGTTGGTGATCTCATGACACCACAACATTTTAGTGTGAAGAGACAGACAATGCATGTCAGATGGTGAGAAGGGGTTACAGAGTAAAGTGCAGCAGGGTCAAGAGTTAGGGAGAGCTTGGCAGACTGTGGGCAGGTGGAAAGAGAGGTTTGCAAATTTTAAATAGAAAGATCAGGTAAGGCTCTAAGGGAAGGTGACATTTGACCAATGGTTTGGAGGAGATGAGGGAGTGAGCCAATTGCTTTTTGGAGGAAGGATGCTGGGGAAGAGAAAAGAGCAGGTGCAAAAGTCCTGAGGCAGGAGCATGTGGACAGGACTGAGTGGCAGAGAGTAAGCCTAGGAGCAGATATGGTCTGAGAGGTGGGGGCAACTGGGTCATAAGACTTGCTTGGCTGGGGCAGGTGGGTTGACTTTGACTCTTACAAGTGCTCTGTGAGATTGGATGTATTATCCCCATCTCACAGATGGAAAAATTGAGGCACAAGGGGTTTCACCCAGCAGGAAGGAACCAATGCTGACATTTTAACCCTGGCTTGTCTGATTCTCATATCCAGTGTTCTGAATTTTACCACCTTCAGCTGGGCTTACAGGGGTCAGGTCAATGAACAATGGATGAATCATCTCTCTGTCTAACACTAGACCCACATCTGGGACATCTTAGTCTAGGATGTTTACGTGCAAAACAGCTTTGAATAACACCTAGTTCAACTCCCTAATTTCACAGATGGAGGACCTGAGGCCCCAAATGTGATCTGTTACATTCATCCTTAAGCTAGTGACAGAGTTGGAGCTAATATCACAGAACATTGGGGACACCTGTCCCCTAGGGGCTAAGCTCATCTCACCCCATGTTGATCAGTGCAGGATAGCTTGGTGGTCAAGATCTTGGGTCTGAATCCTTGATCTGTCACCTACATGCTTGGGCATGTTTCTTAACCTCTCTGAATCTCCATTTCTCTTCTAATAATCTAATTTGAAAAGAATTGTTGAGAACATGTGGGGATGAGGCCAAGCTCTCGGCATTGTTTGTGACATATAATGAACCCTCAATACTGTCACTATGATTAACGTTACTCACATGAATCATATGAGGTGGGTACCACCTGTAGTTCACAGATGGGCAAACTGAGACCCACCATAGGAGTGCTTTATACAAGAGCACTCAACAAACTGCGAGCTGTTGCTTGGGTTCCCAGTCCCCAAGGCAATGCTCCTATCTGGTCATTCGAGCATTTTTTTTTTTTAAGATTTATCTATTTATTTGAGGAGTGCATGAGTGGAGGGAGGCCCAGAGGGAGAATGAGAGAATCTCAAGCAGACTCCCCGCTGATCACAGAGCCTTCGCTAGGATTGATCTCATGACCTTGAGATCATGACCTGAGCCAAAACCAAGAGTCAGACTGGTCACTCAAGCTTTAAAGAACACTATGGCTTTCTTCTTTTTTGAAAATTGAAGACCTTCAGTGGAAGTGAGTTCTTGTTACGCTGCCTGCTGCAGGGGCTGGGGACCAAGGACAGGGTTTGAGCACGAGTGATGATCACATTGGTATCAGCAAACGTGGTGTGCTGAGAAAGCAATTTACCAGTTCAGCTCCCAATATGCAGGGGATGGCTTTAACGGACTTTTTTCATCTGTATGAAAATGTCAGTGACACAGTACATGTCCCATCGATAACTTCTGAAGCCCTCATTTTCCTGAAGGCAGAGGTAACTTGATGTGTGTGTGGGGGGGGGAGACTTGGCTTTGGAGTGTTCATTAAGACATAATAATAGAAGCCCCCATTTATTAAGTACCTACTATGTGTCAGGCACTGAGCTGTATGTTTTATAGACTTTATCTCTAATTTTCTCAATAGCGCTGCAGAGTAGATGTAAATGGAAGATCAGAAAGTACGTCTCTTGATATCACACAGATAATGAGAGCTTTTTATTTGGCTATTTATTCATCTGTTCATTCAGTTGTTGGATAAATTCTCATTAAGTACCTCTACGAGTCCAGCACTCTGCTAGGTACTGAGGATATATTGATGAATAAAATCAGAAGCTTATAGTTTAATGTGAAAGCCTGAAAATAATCACAGCAGTAAACCTATACTTACGACTCAGGGGCTATGAAGGATTCTTTGAGTGAGAACCAGAAGGGGCCAGTTAAGTGACTTGCAAGAGGGCTCCCAGTTAGGAAGTGTCAGAGCTGGAAGATTTAGGGCTGGAGAAGCCTTGGCTCTTCCCATTTCCCACCACAGAGAGGGGAGAGGGGAGGCTTCCCAGAAGACTTGGTTTGAATCCCAGTCCTACAACTGTCGAGTTGAGTATTCTTGGTCCAACCATTTCATCTCTTTAAGCCTCGGTTTGTCCCTTGAGAAATGGGAAGAATACTCACATCATTGAGCCCATGTGAAAACCAGAAGAGATAAGGTGTAAGAGAGCTGAAGTCAAGGCGTTTTGCACATCACAGCCACAATGACATGAATGAGTCTTGCACTGTGTGGACCCAATGACAGTGTTGTGCTGGGATGTCAGGACTGTCCCAGCTCTGTGAGGGCACCAGCTCCGGGCAGGGCCAACTTGTTGCTTTGCTTTGGGTTTCCTAAAATGGGCCCAACTCTGAGGTCTTACCTCTTTAAGGCCGGCAACCCTGCATAAGGGAATGCGGAGAAGGCATTTGTCCAGGTGAGGAGTGTGTGCGGGGGAGAGCATCAGAAATTCACGTGCATGCATCTCGAGCTCTTGCCCCAAGACAAGGTGAGTGTCACGGTACTGGAGCTTAGGCAAGAAGCAAGGGGTGTTTTGACCTTCTCTCCTCTGCTCTCCTCTGTCTGCCCTCAGGATGTCTGGAAGAGTCAAAGAGGAGAAATAAAAGCAGTCCTTGAATCCCCACCCTCATATATCTTGTAAGGAAATGAGGGCTGTTCCTCTGAGCAGTAGAAAGTGATGGGGAAGATGAGTGAG
This sequence comes from Ursus americanus, assembly GCF_024610735.1. Lineage (NCBI taxonomy): Eukaryota > Metazoa > Chordata > Mammalia > Carnivora > Ursidae > Ursus > Ursus americanus. Next base: position 14,331,321 of record NC_142144.1, read on the forward strand.
ACTATGGATTGGGAAGAGAGAAGGGGCTGTAATTAATGAGGACACCACCTCGTAAATGCACATTGTTCACTGGCTTTGAGAATTGCAGTGTAATTATATTAGTAAATGTACTGTACTCTACTTGGTAAAGGTAATGAAATTTTAATTGCATGTGACTTCTCCGGCCCTGTCTGGGGTCCAGGCTCTGCAGGGAAGTGTGACCAGTCAGTGGCATTTCTAGAGAGAAGGGCCAGGAGAGAATGGAAATGCCTTGGTCATGCACCAGCCGCACTGTGATTGATATGTTGGTCATCATGACAGTCCCAGGAGGCAGCCGTATTTTGTAGATGGAGACTCTCAGGGCGAGAAAGGGAAGTGTCTCATCTGAGTCCTCAAAAGTGAGATTAAACCAAGCTGGTGACCTCCAGGTCAAGGGTTGTTGGCGTTTTTTGTTTGTTCGTTTATTTTTTGTTTTTTACACTATGAGACCAGGGGGGTAAGGAACAGAAGGCAGATCCAGCTTCCCTCAGATGTCCCATTTATACAAAGGAAAAGGAAATGGATCTTCAGAATATCACCCACTTGAGATCAGCAGAGCTGAGTCCGTGGAAGGGCATAAGGGATAATATCATCAAGGAACTGCTGAATCATGTGACAGTGGAACTTCATTGGAGAGAATTCAGGATGCTGGAGTAAGCTGGGAAGCCTTTCTGGAGGGAGGTGATGTTGGGGTGATGCCATCATGAAGGATGAGTGACTATCCCCAAGAGAAGCTGCCACTCTGAGCTGTGTCCTTCTCTGTTTTTCAGGAGACTGTGGGCAGGGACTGTCTTGTGTATCTTTGTAGGTGCTTATCCCAGAGTCTGGCACACAGTAAGTGCTTAATAAATGTTGTTAAATTCAAATCTCACATGAGCTCTGGTAAGGCTCCAAATTGTGGAAGTCTGGACAGGTGAGGGTTGTATTGAAAGAACACTCAGACTTTGGTGGGGATTTCTGCTGGAAGAACTCTCTTTGAAAGCAACAGGATGAATGCTAAATAAATAAGAATTATTAATACCATTATTATTACTACTAATGATTAGGATAATGATGGCAATGTAGCCAGTGATCCCAGCTAATATTTATTGAGTATGTACTATATGCCAGACACTATGCAAGTATTTTCCACAGATTTTTCTCATATCATCTTCACAAAAGCTTATGAAGCAGGTACTATTATTATCTCCAGTTTACTGAAACTGAGGCCCAGATATGTTAGGATATTTGCCCTGCATCCCACAGCTAGGAAGGACAGAATAAGGGCTTGAATCCAGGCCTGCTTGCTGCTAAACCTCATCCCATTTCTCTGCTCCGTGCTGTCTACTTGGCTAGAAGGGCACCAGAAATGGTCAGACCAATTTACGTTGACCTTCAATGTCATCAAGGGTAAGGGCAGGATGTTGTAAAAGAAAAACAAAAGGAGGTTTTCACCAGGGGACATTGCTGAATGGGTGGGGATGTGCTGGTTGACCCAGTGCTATGATTTTTTTTTTAAGATTTTATTTATTTGACAGAGATAGAGACAGCCAGCGAGAGAGGGAACACAAGCAGGGGGAGTGGGAGAGGAAGAAACAGGCTCCCAGCGGAGAGGCCTGATGCGTGGCTCGATTCCAGAACACCAGGTTCACGCCCTGAGCCAAAGGCAGACGCTTAACAACTGAGCCACCCAGGCGCCCCCAGTGCTATGATTTTGTCTGATTCAGAAGAACCAAAGAGTGCAGCTTCTCCCAGAGGGATGTGATTCCAGAACCCCCACTGCCAGTGAACTCCCGGAGTAGCTTCCTACGTTTATTTGGGGCCAAGGTGTGAAATGAAGCCTGGCTCCATAGGGACCTCTGTCCAGTATTCACAGGCAGAAGGGCCACAGAAGATAGGAGGGCACTTCTGGGACTGAAAACTGGACCACATTGGTGGCCTTTCTCCTTCTATCCCTTCCAAGGGAGCCCTAATCACTGACCATTACGGGGCTAGGAGGAGAAGAAAGCCAAATAGGGAGATGACTCTATAGAGTTGGGAGACATTCAACAAGATGTACTGAGATGAGACCAAGGCTCCAAGTTGACTGCTTTCTTTCACAGCTTCCTAGCTCAGACAACTGATGAACAGAAGTGGCATCCAGTGTTTGCTCCAAGTCCCCTTTACCACAAATGCGGAGGAAATTGATTCAGGGAGAATCAATCTCTTGGGAACAGCAGAGTTGGTGAGACCAGGAACGTAAGGATTTATCAGCCCCGTCTCCTCCAGGAGCTACCGAATCACATGGCAGACCTTGCAGAGGGGAGCTGGTGATGGGCTGGGTAATCAGGAAGGCTTCCTGTAAGACGTGGTTCACCATACACATTCCACTGAGATGAGCCAGGGATGGCCACTGCCTGCTGCTACAGTGGTACTGGCCACCGACATCTTAGATCCCGCAGCCGGTCTGGCCTCTCTTTTTGTTACCCAGAAACCTGAAGGAACAAGATAACAAGTAAGGGGGGAGAAGGGTCTTGGAAGCAGGAACAGAAAGAGCATGGCCTGGGAGTCAAGAAGCTTGGGATAGAAGCTTGGCTCTGCTCCATCTCATGTGTCACTGTGGCTGTGTTGGTTTTCCCCTGGGGCTCTTGGGCCCTATTTGTGCAAAATAAAGGCAGTGGGCCAGATTGTCTCTCAGGCCCCTTTTAGTTCTAGAAGGTCCCCATTCTGTGGTATGTCCTCATAAAAATCCACTTATCTACGCTGAGCAGTCTGTGTTGTGTCCAGGGGACGGTGCAGTCAGTTAGGAATGAAGTCACTCCCCAAAGGGAGCCATGGGCTGGGGTGAGCTAGTCAGGGCAGACTTGTGACCTTCTCAGGACAGGTGGTGTTGGAAAGGGCTCTGACCCACGAGGCGGGCTTTGTTAGATGAGAGATGTTCATGACAGAGGAGGTAACCCAAGCAAAGGCACAGAGGAAGAGAGTGTGACATGTTTTCTGGGAACAGTGAAGAGTCCGCAGAATGGGACCCAAGCCACTGGGCGTTCTTGGTTTCTGTGTCCCATTGGCCTGGCTCTGCTTGACCACTGGACTGCAAACTCTGCCTGGGGACAGATGCCAAACCATCACTGCCACATCCCCACAATCTACATAGGGACCAACATGGAGCAGCATGTAAAAGACAACTGTTTAATGAAGGAAGGAATTTCTCCACATCTCAATACCTAGCTGCATTTAACCAGATGCCTTTGTTTGAATGAGTAAATGGGCAAAAGCTGAATTCTGCTAACCTTTCAAAACATCTACCCCGAGAGATGCAAAGAGCCTATCCTTTGGAAGTCTGTGGCTCCCTGGATATCCCACATGATTTGGGAATCCATCCCTGGGTGTCGGCTCTCAAGCCATTCTCAGATCCTCGGGGCTTTGGGACCGAGGCTGGGGTGTGCTATATATGTATGTATGAATTATTTTATTATATATTTCTTCTCCTGCTTTAATTGTTGCTGAGCTCATGTTTTATTTTAATTAATGTTTTAATTTAGTACATGCACCATGAGGCACTTTCTCCGAGGGTATAATTAAGTTAGAAAAAATTGGCTACTCTAGCACTTGAGGCTGGGAAACCAAGGCTCAAAAAGGGTGGGTTCGTGGCCCAACGTCATTCGGAAAGGTAAGGACGGGTTCAGGAGGAGAAAGGTCTTTAGGGAGTTCCCTAGGACTTCGTCAACGCCTGTTGACAATTTGAGCAAAGTGAGAGGGGAGGGGTTGATATTTGTGGAGAAGCTCCTACATGCCCAGTCCTGTGCTGCATGTTTTATGCAATGTTACATAGTATCATTTTACCCTCTTAACAACCCCACACAGCAGTTTTTCTTGTTCTCATTTCACAGATGAAGAAACTGAGGCTTGGGGGAATTAGCAGCCTCCTCAGATTCTAGCAAATTGAAAAGAGTAAAGTCAGAAATTGAACCTATGTCAGTTTGTTCTCTAACCCTAGGTTCATGTTATCAGAGCACACTTTTTCTTTTCGTGAGGACACAGAAAATATTGGGCAGTCACCCTGGAGCTATTCACGGGCATCCTCTTACTGATCTAATCAAGAAGAAAGAGGCTCTCTGAAGCCTTCAATAGGACTAATTCCTCAGGTGCTGTTGGAAGTCAACTTCAGTCACTCATATTGTTGAGAGCAGCTTTTAACGCTCAAAATATTTTCACGACGACCACCGCCATGATCAGCACCAGGGACAGCACCACCGCTGTTATTACTACCAACAAGCAGTATATGATATTCCAAGCACATTATACAGCAACTCCACGAGGAGGTTCTATTCTTACCCCCATTACAGACGAGATTCATGACAGCTCACATGTTTTCAGAGATTGCCAATCTTTCAAAGCTAGTTCCCATCTTCTCATCTCATTGTCTCTGGACAATCGTCATGGACAATTTTCATGTCCATTGTCATGGATATCCGGATGGGAAAGCTCTGGGCTCAGACGTGGTTGGAATCTCAGCCCCACATCTTCCTGGCTGTGTGTCCTTCATTGATCAACTTGTGTTTCATGGTTCCCATCATGGCTGTTTCAGAGGCTGGGAACATGGAGGTGGCCCCCAGCTTTCATCCTGCAGGGCAGCTTACATCCTAACAGGAAGAAACAGGCAATGGACAAGTGAAGGAACACATAGAGAAAGGAAATAGCAGGTAATGATGAGTGCTTTGTGGAAAACGCAAAAGGGGAGGTATTAGAGATTGCCTGAGGGTGTTCAGGGAAGGCTATTTTGTGAAGATGATGTCTAAGCTGAGGTGGAGGAGACAAGGAGGGGCCAGCCTGACCAGAGCTAGGGAAGTCTTCATGGGCAAGGGAAACCACTGGCAAAGGCCCAGGGTAGGAAGGCTTCTCTCTGCCATTTTCTTACATTTCCAACATTTTCTTGCATTTCTCTTTCAGGGCACACTCACCACCATGGATGATTTTATATTTACTTGTGGGGCTATTTCATTCCTAGTCACCCCTCCATGGACTGCAAAGTTCAAGGGGAGCAGGGGGCCAGGTCTGTTTTGTTCATTATTGTAATCCCAGGATCCAAAAACAGCATCTGGCTCAGACATTCTTGCTGAATCAATGAATGAATGATTGCTCAATAAATGCTATTCCCAAGCCCCTCTCCCTTTTGTAAACTGTAAAGTACAAGCACTTGACACTCAACAAGGAGGAGACTGAGAACCAGAACACAGGGCTTATCCCCTGTGCAGTAAACTTCACTTGACCAAAAAACGTCCGCCATGTTTCATTCATTCGAGACATGTGTTGAGTGCCTACTACGTCCCTGACCTTTCACACCAGATCCTGATGGGTAGAGAGCCCATGTTGCATTATGTCCATTTTTGGGGTTGGGGGGGGGAATACCTCAGGCAATTATGTGGCCAAGGTCACTGACCCTCTAATGTTGCAATGATACTTTTCACTCACACTTGACCTAGTCCAGTTTCGTCCCCTCCCACGGGTCTATGTTCCTAGAGTTTTCAGGGCTGCAGGGCTTACAGGAAGCTTGACAGGGAACCTGCAGGCCCGTTGCCTCCAATATGCCCAGCACTTTCATGGTGCCTGGGACATGGGGTGTGCTTGATAAATACATTTTCTGCTCCACCCTCCCTCTCCCCCCCCCCCAGGGACTTACATCTGTGCAGGAGAATGTGCAGCCCTGCCTAAGCCCCCTTTGCTCTGCAGGCCTGCCCCGCCCTCCTCATCGGGCTGTCCCATGAAAACAGTGAGGACACCAGCATGTCCTGGTCTGTTCGCTACTTTGTGCCCCCGGGAGACTCGGGTCCCTTCACGGCAAGGCCGTTGCTTTGGCACATGGGGCTCAGCACACAGTAGGTTCTCAGTCGGTGTCTGCGGAAGGCATGATTGAAGGAGGCCCGTGTGCTTCGGAAAGCTGTACAGGCTGGAGCGGGTTCCTTTTTTCTGCCCGCCTTGCCGGGTGCCAGGCTCCCCTGGGGTGGTAACCGGTCTTGGCTGCACCTTCCCCAGCGTGTTGTGTCACAGGTCTGCAGCTGTGTGTCTGGCATGAGCCCGCATCTATCGCTGCAATTTGTGTGCGCTGAAGCCATTTAATTAAACGGGATGGAATTGAATCTGCGAGGCTGTTATCTCTGATGCTGTGTTCTGCGCATGCCCGGCTGCAAGGGAACCCACGGGAGGCCTGGGAGCGGCTGCCCACTCATTCCAGGCCTGCTCTCCCACCCCCAGCACAGATGGAGCGGGGAAGTGGCTGAGATTCTGGGCACAGATCTGAATTCAGGGGTTCAAAGCCCTCTCCACGCACGCATCCCCGTCCCCCCTCACCCTCCCACCGTGGGTGAGTCTGAGCCACCAACAGACCTGTGCCTCTCCCCGGGAGGCAGCCAGAGCTGGGGAAGCTAATTTTGCTGAGGGGAACATTGCCAAGCCAGAGCAAGCTTTCGTTTGCCTAAGTTTGCATCAATAATTAATCCAACCTGGTTTTACACAAGGCTCGACATAAAATTATTAGCTGTGAGAGCTTTTCTTGAGCTAGTCCCAGAAGAGGGCTATCATGAGCCCAAGAATTGACAACCCATGAGAGATGGCATGGGCAGCTCAGAAAGTCATTTTTTCTTTCCTATTTCAAGCTCCCTCCACAACTCCACTGGGGCCTCTGCTACCGCCAGCCAGGACTTTCTGAAGTCCAGGGTCTTTTCCCTGCTCAGAAACCTTCAATGGCTTCCCACTGTGCTCCTAATTCAGCACAATTCCCACTGGCATTTCCTGTTCCCTCTACATTACAGCCAAACTACCTTAACCCACCATCCTGTGTTGCCTGGGCTTGTGCTCCTTATTTCTATGGGTTGAACTCCTATTCATCCTGCAAGGCTGAAATCTAATGCCACCTCCTCTTGGAAGCCTTTTCTGATTTCTCCAAGGATCATCTTTCCGGAGGTCTCTATTTTGAAAGGTACCCTGTCTGCTTTGTACTATATTATCTGTGTACATGCTCTCATGGGAAGTTTCTCATGGGAAGAGAACAAAAATTCATAATGGAATACCACTCGATGTTGGGCACTAGTGGCTCTAACCAAGGGAAGGGGGCAGAGCTGTGCTCACTCTTTCTTCCCCTGAACTGAATTCTTAGTCTTCTTTCCCAGAGTGGCCAAGAACACCAGCGGCGTCTCAGTTATGTGTGTTTGAAGCCTTGTCTTTTTGACTGTATTTTCTTCTTCTTCCTTTCCATCCAAATGGTTTCCCACCAGAGCCCTGTTCTCCCGCTCACAACCACCCAATCTCCTGACCAGACACTCCTGGGTTCATTTCTCACTCTTGTCCAACCCACCCCAAACCCATGGAACTTCCTTTTGTGGTTTAAATATCCCCTGAGCTTCAAGACCTCTGGCAGTTTCCCTGTCGAGAAGGCCCTTCCAGCTCCCTTACCCACTCCCCAACCCTCTACCCCATCCCTCAGGAGTCACCTCGTCTGTGAAGTCGACACCATTTCTCCCTTTGCAGAATTAAGGGACCTCCTCTTTGCTCCAATGGCACATCACTCCTACATTGATGACATCAGCATCTCTCTTCCCCTGCACTCTGCCTCCGCACCTGCTCCCTCTGAGGGGGGGTGGGGTGGGCAGCGACCATATTTTCTTTGTTTTTCCATCCCTTCCCCCAAAGGTCTAGCCCAATATTTGGCCTACAGCAGGTGCTCCATAAATATTTGTTGAATTATTAAATAAATAGTCAAGAAGTTGGAAATTAGAGAAGGGAGCCTCGCCATCCTTTGGGCAAGGAGGAGTCTGCTATTGTTACTGTTGTTGCCTGGGTTGCTATTGTTTTCTGCCATCCGACAATGCACACGCTTCACTCACCTGTCTCAGGTTCTCAGGCAAGTTCATCTTTCAAACATTCCATCTCGCTATCCCCCCCAAAGCACGTTCAGACTTCTCTGATCCGCTGTCCTAATGAAGTCCCTTCCAAACGATCTTAAACGCCTGCTGGATTCTCAGCCCCGGGTTGGACGCTGGGAGGGATACTCAATGTAGTCCCTGCACAGGGAGAAGTTCACCATCTGCTTTGGGGACAGAGCAAACACAGACTAGCATGAAGCAGAGTGTGTCTAATAATGACGTTTCCGACCGTAAAGCCAGTCACGGCAAGGCGGCCTCTATGGTGATAGAGCTATAACTATACACATCTTTTCAGCAGGCAGCTAAACAGCGAGGAGCCTGTAAAGTGGGAGAATGAAATCGTTCTGTTTAGAAAGGTATCACGAAGGTGCAGTTTCTTGAGCAAGATGGATGGAAAGTGTCTGCGTTTTCTCTGCCGGGCGGCCAGCACACCTTTTCACCAGAACCATTTCCACTTCCACTCCTCATTCAATCCCAAATGCCTTCTCTTTTCTTTCCAATAAATCTCCTTTTGTTTCTCCGGAGACTCTCCTGCCAGCCTGTCGGGAAGTTTGCACAAAGTAGTGTATTTCTGTCAAGAGTTCCAGGAGAAGTGTTCACCGTCTTTGAACACCAGGAGCAGTTGAGGTGGTGTGTGCGGACACCCTGTCCCGATGGCTGTTTACTCCCTTTTCCTGGCAAGCTCTGAGCCAGCTCGAGCCTGCTGCCTCAGCTGCAGCAGGGAGAGGGGGCCAAGGTCCTGTTCAGCTTCTGAATGGTCCCCGCGGAGAGAGCCTTGGAGATGAGAGGATGCCCAAGGTCCTGCCCTTCTGTGACACCCCTGTCTCACCCGAGCAATATTCCCACCTCCGAGCCGCTGGATGGCACCTTGCAAATGCGTTAAGGTGAAGGGTGTAAGCTAACTGGCTGTGTCCTTAGGTCAGGTAGTGCACCTCTGTCTTTAGTTTTCCCATCTGCATGAAATGGGAGTAGATAATCCCTAGGGTGCCTTCTAGGTCTGTCATTCTTTCATTTCATGAATCTGTAGCAGCTAAAACTTGCTGAAAATGTCATTCTTTCTTGGGGATCCAAAGTCAATGGAAAAAGAAATGGCCTAGGTAATTCAAAGACCCAGGAGGGGTGTTTTTTTCGGGCAGTAAAATAACAATAATAATAAAATCTAGGATCAAAGTGCCTTTCCATCTCTTATTCGATTCTCCTAACAGTCCTGTGGGGAGAGAGCCAGATACACAGAACTTTTCACTGGACCGTCAGAGCCACTGTGTACAGATGTTCAGGCTGAGCACTGCACAAGGGCGGTACATATGAGGAAACATCATTCATGTTAGAAATAGAGACTAACCTAAATGAGAGGGTGTGAATGGTCATCAAGAATCAGGCCTCCCAGCTGGCACACTGCATTGTGCTCACACGCGGGGGAGCCCACACACAGCACAGGCAGTGGAGAATGTGCATGTTTATGGCTGCTCCTGTCTTGATCGTGCTTGGGATGACTTCTGAGAGCACCTACGTTTTCTCTTGCAGACTTGACTACGCTTTCCCTCTCTCTGAATCTGGTACCATTGTCTGATCTGAGGGATGAGGTTGGGGGCTCCGCGCATTCTGTAAATGGTGTGCACGCCTGGGTCGGGCAGGGTGGGAATGGATGGGGTGTGCGTTTGCCCCCTGACCCCTGAGACCTCCCCCGGGGCAGAGCCAGGCCAAGCCAAGGGGCTCACCCACAGCACAGCAGCAGCACCCGCTTCTTCACGGGACACACACACTCCGGCCTTCAACTGAAAAAGAAGTTGGGAATCTGGACTCGGTGCTGGTGAGTGTTAGCCGATGGGACAGATTAAAGTCAGGGCCAGAGCTTTCGTCACCCTGGCCCTGGCCCCTCACTTCCCTTCTTCCACCTCCCTGTTCTTTACATGAGGGCCATGGCAGGGGCACCAAACATAGCTGGAGGGGCCATCTGCCCACGGCCCTGCTGTGCCAGAGCCAGACGGCTTAAGGTTGTTCAGGTGAATAGGCCAATATTTTAAAATGTTGCTGAGGGCAAGGTGCTTTTCTCGGAAGTATACAAAAGCACCGCACAGGCCGGTGGTGGGCACGCAGACTGAGGTATGTGCATGGGGCTCTCCTCTGACCCTTTTTTGCTGTAGACGCCAAAAGTACTTTCCAAAGATACACCTTGGATCGCGCGACTCAAACACCTTCTATGGCTCCCTATTGTCTATGAGAGGGTTTGCAAGGGTGGAGGAGGAAGGGCATGTTCCAGAATTCCATGGTGCCCTTTATTAAAGTATGCATTTCCGGGTTCTACCACGGATGCCAAATGCTGAAAGGGGTGTGGAGGGGGAGAGAGGTAGAGAGGAAAGGCAAGTGTATTTTTAAGTTTCTCCTCAGGGATCTGAGACACCAGCCTGACTGAAAAACACCATCCCGAGGGATGCTATTTAGACCTTACCATGCCATTCAAGGCTTCCTTCCTCTCTTTCTTTCCATCTTTCTTTCTTTCCATCTTTCTTTCTTTCCATCTTTCTTTCTTTCTTTCTTTCTTTCTTTCTTTCTTTCTTTCTTTTTCTTTCTTTCTAGATTTATTTATTTGAGAGAGAAAGAGAGAGAGGTGGGCAGAGGGAGAGAGAGAGAGAGAATCTCAAACAGAGTCCCCACTGAGCATGGAGCCTGACATGGGGCTCGATCCCACGACCCTGAGACATGCCTGAGCCGAAACCAAGAATTGGATGCTTAACCGACTGAGCCACCCTGGCGACCAAATTCCGGGCTTTCTCAGACTAGCCTGAACCTAATTTTCCAGCTTCTTCTGCCACTCTCCTTCACACAACCCATGCTCCACATCACACTGGCTTTTCTCCATTACCCGGACTCCATAGTCCACATGCCACCACTTCTGTGAAGCCTTCCTTGATTCTCCAGTACAAATGGCTCCCTTCTTCCTTTGCGCCTCCACATTCCAACTAGACCAGAGTTGAGGCAGGGGTATTTCTGGGGTAGAAGTAATACTACCATGTTGCCCCACCTGGTAGCTCCATGGCTTCAGCTTTTTGGAGGAAAGAAGAAGAAAGAGATGTGTGTGTGTGAGAGAGAGAGAGAGAAAGAAAGAGAGAGTTTGCATGCAAGTGTGTACGTGTGCCCGTGTGTTTGTGCGTGTTGGTGTGTGTGTCCGTGTGTAGGTATCTGCGTGGGAGGAAAAAGCAAGGGGAAGGAAGAATGGCCGGGTCTCTAGCCTCTGCCCCCTGCGGTCAACAGAGGTGACTGGGTTTGAGCGTTGACGGAGGGATGCCAGCTGTAACTGGAGGAGCTGGAACTTGTCTGTGAGACCCCCGGGGGCAGTGAGACCCCAGGGCAGGAGCAGCCTGGCTCCGCTTTCAGTGCACAGCGCCATCTAGAGGTGGGGGAAAGGATTTCTCCTGCTCCTGCCACTCAGCCCCAGAGGTGCACCTTGACCCCCTAAGCAGAGCTGGGTGCTGCCAGCCACTTCGTGGGTGGGTGGCTTGGCTTCTCGTGGTGTAAAGGGAAGAACGAAGCAAGAGACAGTCTGTACACTGGTCTGGGGACCCAAAGGTGCTCTGTGAAGGTGTTTTCCCTCCGCAGATGTCACACTGTCTGTGGCAATCACTTGGAACAATTCTTCGTCTTGGAAACCCGCTGTCATCTGACTTTCTCCAGGCATGACTTATTCCATACATGCCCTGGTTAGTCCTGCTCATAAACACGGTATTAAGTGCTAACATTTACTGAACACCTACTGTGTACCCACCCTTTATATATATCCCTATTTGATGCTTATGATAATCCTGTGATATGTTATTATCGAGCCCATTTTACAGAGGAGAAATACGAGGATCAGAAACTCACGACTTCTGTGAGGCTCATACACTTAGAAGTGGAGGGAATGACATCCAAACCCAGGTCTGTGGACTGTAAGGCAGGAAATGTTCCCTCCATGCTATGCAAGCAGCTGATCTCCTCGGTCTGCGGGTTATTCCTGAATTCCTACCCTGTATCTACTTGGCTCAAGGCAATGCTCAGATCCAGACCCAGAGTTATTAGGCTCCATGCGCTTGTACCTCCGTGGTTATGGGCTCAGACCCTGCAGCCAGACGCGCCTGACATGCATCACATATTAGCTGAGTGACCTTGGACAAGCAGCTCAACTTTTCGGAGCCTGTTTCCTCATGGCGTTGTGTTGGGGATTAAATAAGGAGATGTATTTAAGAATTTAGCAGACTGCCAGGGGTAGAGCAAGTGTTCAATAAACAAGAGCTCTTCACGTTCGTATCTAAGCATATCCAAGCGCTTGGGGAGGACACACCGTGGGCTAGGTGCGGTATCCATTCCTTGGATGGAGACCTCATCGTAGTGCACGTATCCTAATGACTTAAACTCTGCCCTTCCTCCCTTCCCAGTCTTTGCAGGAGCCTGCGCTGCATACGGAGTGGAGAACTTTCCCTCCCCCGAGACCCGTGGGGGAGCTGCTGCTCTTATTTATCATGTAGGAAGCATCTGCTCTTTGGTGAAATATCACCCTCGTGAACAAACACAGGGCGGGCATTTGACCTTTCTGGATGAGCGTTGGCTTCTTTGCTCACCACCAGGAACGAAGCAGATTCGAGGACGAGACGTGTGTCAAAGGACCTTTCAAAGGGGTCACCAGATGGGTGCCTGGGTGATGACCCCTGGGCCGAGAACACCGTCGAGAGGGATTGGAGGCTGCAAATTAATAAACCTGATCCTGTTATACCGATGGGCCGAGAAATCTCAATATCTGCAGGTGCAAAGTCTGGAAACAAAGTCGGCCTGGCAGGTGCCAAGAACGCATGGGCGCCGCCTCTCTTTGGTCTCCCTCTTGTGCCCTCTGCAGTAGCAGTTGGCACCTGTCAGGCAGAGCCCGGAAGGCACAGCTGGCCAGAGCCTGACAGGTGAGTCTGCAGGTGGCATCAGTGAGCCTCGGGGGTCTGCAGTGGCCTCTCTGAGAAGCTTCCAGGTCCTCCTGGGGCCAGTAAGCAGGAGCGCTCTGGGATGGAGGCTGGGACACAAGCAGTCGTATAACATAAAACCTTCCGACACTGCACTTGGATATGACAGCAAAGTAGCCCCTAGTCACCGCCGAGGGGTCATCTTTGCTGCCGGGGTCAGTATAGGACGCTATGAGGAATGGATCATTCGTGCAAACGGTGGTTCCAACCTCAGGGGCTATGACTACGACTTGGCTTCCTTCGTTCGCCAGCATTTACTGAGAACCCCTGTGTTCTAGGTGCTTTGCTAGGCGCAGGGACACCGAAATGGGTGAAAAGAAGTCATTGCCTTTGCAGAGCTCAGCATCTTTAAGAGGGGTCAGGGGCAGGGGTCAGGGAGGGGAGAGGAGAGATCCAGCACAGGTGAGACAGGGAGAGTGTCAGGCACAGATAAGAAGCGGGGTTCTCGGCACTGCCCCTGGGAGATGGCTCTGTGGTAGGCTCAGGACCTGCAGGACAGTCTCAGCTGGGAATTCGGAACAAGGGACACGACGGAGGAAAGCGCTGCGTCCTTCCAGCCCCCAGGCTGGGCCCATATTCCTGGGGAGCAGCGGCTCAGATTTGAAATGCGGCTTGTGGCCGAACCGCAGACACCCTGGGGAATTTCTCCCGATGGCAGTAAGGGGCCACTGAAGATTTTCGGATTGTGCTTGAGGGCATTTCATGCTGTAGCCTTTTATAGGCTGGTGGGGAGGGGCTTCAAGACCAGAGGCGGGAAGATTAGTTAAGTGGCTACCGCACTCAGGAGGAGGGCTGGAAATTAATCTCTCTGAATCTACCAATTTCCTTGGTCACCTTCATGACCCATCTCCAACCAAGGCTCTAGAAATGGATGAGCTGGAGAGGTGGCCGGACCATTACCATGGAGGGTGTAAGGAGGCGCCAAACAGGACAGTGTGGACGACAGGAAATATTTTCAATACCGGAGCTGCTGGAAAGAGTCTGCCTTCTCATTCCTGACCTCTCTTTGCAGCCGGGATCTCAGATTCTGCAAATGCATTAAGAACAAACACAGGAAAATCAATGCAAACTAGACAGGAGAGCTTTCTAGGCTGGAGAGTGGAGATGGCAGGTGTCCATTAAGCCCCTTCCATAGGGTGGAATGCAGGGCCAACTCAGGTCTCTGCCACTCCACCACAGGGTAACCTTGCCTGAGTTCCTTAACACCTCGGAGCCTCAGCGTCCTTGTCTGAAAATGGGTGGTCACCATCTTCTGATGTTGTGAGGGTCACGATGTTCTTAGGGAAATACACATAAATCGTCCAATCAATATTAGATTCTTTTCCTTGTCACTTAAAGGAGCCTGATGACCAGCTCTTGTTGCTGAAATAATGCTGTAGGAGTGTCTTTTCTGTAGTCCAAATACACCTGCAAATGTTGGTCTTTGTTAGATTAATGTTCTCATGACAGAGGTTGAGTTTTTCAGCAGTAAGCAGCCATTTACACTTTAGTATGAATGAATCTCAATTTATAAAGTGTTCCTGCTGGAGACGTCTTTACAGATCATCCAGGATGACCCACTTGTTTTAGTCCAGGGGCCCCTGTAGTCTAGAGAAGGGAGGGAGGTTCTCAAGGTCTTAGAAGATACAGAAAGAACCAGGATTAGAACTCAGGTCTCCTGTGGTATGACTGCTAATCTTTCAATTATTCATGACGAAAATTTGTCTGTTATTTTGATAGCACGCAGATCCTGAGCCTGAAGTAGAAGCAAGGAGATGACTGAGAAGACAAATATTTATTCTGAAGAGGTGAAGTGTGCTATCACAATTTTTGAGGGTGTCCTCTTGGGTTTTGGGAACCATGGAGATGGGCCTGCCCCAATGTGATTGTAGGATTGCAGCCCAGGCTTCTCTCTGGAAGGGGAAACAAGGTCATCTTGAGCCCTGCAGGTGGCCACCTGAGATGCAGAGGGAGCAGAGGTATGACCCTGGGCAAACTGCCCCAGCACTTGGAGTGTCCACAGCTTCACCTGCTCAGTGGGTAGAGACCTTCCTGTGACCCGTATGTCTGGGTCTCCATAGGCTGTAGGTTCGCACGTTGCCACTTTAACTCTAAGTCCTGGTAACACTGAGCCTTCACCAACAGGGCAACGGGACCTCAGCCCAACATAGGGTCTCCCCCAGTTTGGAGGGGTCCTCAGATTAGGGGTGTCCCCACATCCTCACGAAGAAGCCTGTGCGTGTTTGCTCTTGGCCTTTGAGCTGTTTCTGTAGTGAACACTCCAGATTCCTACCATGGATGCTGCCTCCCAGTGTCCCAAGGCCACCTGCTGTGTCTGCAGGACAAGTTGCCCTCCTCTCAGTCCTGTCACCTGACCCCCAAAACAACACTCCTGTGCCCCACATGTCATCGGTTCTTTAGGAGAGCAGCTCAGGGAGTGGCTGCCTCCTCCCCGTGCCCCACCAAGGGTGCGATGGGGGTCGGCACCATGGCATCCCTCCACCGTCCTTATCTTTTCCCACCCCCTTGGATTCTTCCTTCAGCCCGAACAACGAAGTCTTCCAGAAGCAGGGTAGTGCTTGAGTGCGGGCTGTGGGGCAAACTCCCTGGGCTGAAGTCCCACCTGCACCACACATGGGCTGTGTGACTTTGGGTAGGTTGTGTAACCTCTCTGTGCCTCGGTGTCCTCATCTATAGGAGGAGGTGATGTAATATCTACCTCTTGGGGGTGGAGTTCAGATTCAATGAGTGCATGGAGGTGGGGGTCAGTTCATGTGACTCATTCACATGCAGATCGACTCACACAAATAGCTGCATTCTGGAAAGAAGCACGCATTTTGCTCTACTCTCCATGAGCACCTGAATCCAGCTGTGACCATTTGTCCAGCCAAGTGTCCCACACTCTACAGGTGTCTGCACAGGACTTGTCAGTGGTGCATAAACAGCAGGCTACGGGATTCTTCTTGGGCTGGGCCAGCAAGAGGAAAGTCCCAGGACCACGTCACAGATTGGGCTTCCCGGAAAGGCAAGGCAAGCCCTCTTTGGCAGAGAGAAATTTGCAGAAGGAACTGTCAGCTGAGTGCCATCTCCCTCCAACGCTGTCAGCGGCTTAAGGGACAAGTCCTTCATTTCTGGAGCGGAACCTGAGTGGCTCTGCACAGCCGCTATGACATACCAGGACGGGGCAGGATGGGGGTTGACGGCGGTCATGTCTGGGGGCCACTCACTCAGCATCCTTGCAGGCATGAAAGCAAACTAGACTCAAATTTCTCAGCAGGACACATGCTTCTCTTTACAATGGACTCTGGCCTGTCTACAACTGGCCATGTTTCCTCTTCCTCCCCACACACCCAGCCCCTCACCCGCAGAGACCTTCCCGCAGATCGTCGCTTGTCCTCTGTGACCCCTGTGCCATGGCAGACACCCTTCTGAAGTCCTTTCCACCCCTTTCCTCATTCCTTGCGAAACAGCCTCAACCCTCCAGGTCCAGAGCAAACATCGCTTCTTCCTGGGTTCCGTCACATTTTGTACATACCCTTAAAGCACACAGTAAGGCCTCGCACACAGTAGGTGCTGATTAAACACTGTTAATACATGAACGAATGCAGTGAATTGGAGGCTGGGTCTGTTGAACTCCCAGAATCATTTTGTTTTGAGGCTAGCATTCTGTGAGCATGTTCCCGGGAGGGATCTGGCCTCCCTCTTGCTCCCTGTCAGTCAGGAAGGTGCCTGGGGGCAGGAAGACATTCATGAAGGTCATTTTGGGGGAACAAATAAGCCGCTCCAGGTCTGAGTCTCCCAGGCTAATGCTGTCAGGGGGAAGAAGGGACCTGACATTGGTTGAGCTCCTACGTTGGTGTGTCTCTGGCTGATGGCACAACACTTCACTCCCCATCACCCCACAAAGCAGATCTTCTCAACTCTGTCTCATAGGAGACCCAGAGAAGCCAAAGGACTTGCCGAAGGTCACACAGCTAGGAAGCCGCAGGCTTGGGGTTTGAACCTGGGCTGGTCCACCTCTGGCCTCCACGCTTTCCCGGCAGCCTGTGCCGTAACTCAAGCTTTCCTCGGACAAACGCTTCCAAGATCTACGTCGCAACCCCATGCTGAGTTCCATGTGGCCTCAGACTCCAGAACCCCCGTTCTCCACTGGTGGGGACCCAGCTTCCAAGGGTCCCCTTCACTGTACCCCTCAGGGAACCGCCGTCCTCCCACCACAGGCTGGGAATGAGTCTGCAGGACAAAGGGCCTTGTGCCCGAAGGACACTTCTCCTACAGCTGCCCTTGACCTCCTTCCGCCCGTCTGCCACCCCTCGCGCACACTGCGGGCGGGGAGAAATACCTTGATGACCGAAGCCCTGTTCCAGCTTCACCTTATTATACGCCCAGGGAAGGAGAGCAGATGGACTAAATCACCAGTCAGATTAAAGCTCCGTTTGGCTGGAAACGGAGTTGTTTTTGCAAAAGTCCTTCCTTGATTTTTGCAGTGTCAGAGGCTGTTTTTAAATTTTATGTTTTCCGGTCTTTTAGCATTCCGCCTGGTTTGCTCTCACACTTTACTGGGCAATTTTCAAACTTTACACCTCAGTCCTGCCAGACACCCCGGGGGGGGGGGGTGGAGTTGGAGGGGGGAGGTCCGCCCTTCCGGGCTCTGACGGATTTCATGTGGAGGAGGCGGGAGCTAGGAGGACCCAGGAGCCCCACATCCCGTCCTAGAGCAGCCTGCCAGCACCACACAGTTGGAGGGGTCTGTCTCTGCTCTGTGCGATGCCTCCAGGCAGCCCTCTGGGGCAGGCAGTCCAGCCTGGGCTCAGCTGCATGAGCCCTCAGCCTCGCTCACTGCAGGGCACCGACGGTGAGCCCTTGGACAAGGCATTTTCCCTCTCTGTGCTTTCGTGCCCTCCTCCTATAATGAGGGAAGTAAGTGTGCTCACTTCTTAGGGTCACTGTGAAGAGTGAGTTTTCACGCGTAAAGCCCTTGGAACCAGCCTGGCCCCTTCTAAGTGCTCAGGAAAGGTCGGCGAACTCAATCCTGACAGCATTTATGCACAGGGCACTTGCCTTGTATTTTATGTATGTATCGACTTGTTTGATTCCTATTCACAGCACTGGGTCTAGGTGTCAACTCCATTTGGCAGACAAAGTAAATGAACCTCAGAGAGGTTGAGTAAGTCCCCCGGCATCACACAGCTTGTCAGAGGAGACCAAAAATTAAACCTGGGCCTGTTGAATCCCGATGTCTGCGCCTCTTGCCCATTCTACCCCGTGTTAAAGAATCATGGAACATTACATCAAAAACTAGGGATGTCCTGTATGGTGACTAACATAGCATAATAAAAAATTATTATTAAAAAAAAAAAGATATTGGGGGCCTTGCTTTCTGTCCCCTCTGAGAATTTGTGTCTCCAAAGATCTGACTCTTATTCCAGCTCGCCTTTGTAATGCCTATAACACCAAGCGTGGGACATTGCTCTGTGGATATTTGTGGAATAAATGAATGGTCTCAGGCAGAAGAGAAACCAACAGTTACGGAGTTTCTCCTGTGTGTCAGGCACTCTGCCGGGCATGTCTTTGAAGTCTCACGGGTGGGTATTATCTTTGTTTTACAGCTGAGAAAGCACCAGAGGACTCTCTTAGCTCCAAAGTTAAGAAAGAAGATTAGATGCTAGATGACCTTTTAATGGCCTTTGCAAAGATACACTTAGAAGAAAATGGAATTTTAATACTGAAAGGAATTGCAGAAAGGCGAAGAGAATGCATTTGGCCTCCACGCTCTCATAGAAGGGAGTGCGGTGGTTAAAAGAGTAGGCTTGAGAATCAGACACAACTTTTTCCAACCCTGGCTCTACCACTTTCTAACTGTGTGACATTGAACCGGCTGCTTGACATCTCTGAGCCTCACGTTTCTGTAAAATGAAGCCAGCAAAGCCCTAACTCTCATCGGTCAGCCTACAAATCTAGATGGAACATCTGTCATGAGCCAACCCCAGTTCTAGGCACTGCAGACACAGGAGTGAATTATCTGGAGCCATCTGACTGTCACCAGGGCTGACACTATTGCAGGAGAGGGACACCAAACACTGCAAACAATACTCACATTTGTAAAGTAGTGTTGAGTACTGATTAGTGCTTGTATCAGCTGATTAGACCAGGGTGTCTAGGGTGGATGGGGTAGTTTCTTTCTTTCTTTCTTTCTTTCTTTCTTTCTTTCTTTCTTTCTTTCTTTCTTTCTTTCTTTCTTTTATTTTATTGTATTTATTTATGTGACAGAGAGACAGCCAGTGAGAGAAGGAACACAGCAGGGGAGTGGGAGAGGAAGAAGCAGGCTCCCAGCGGAGGAGCCCGATGTGGAACTCGATCCCGGAACAACGGGATTACACCCTGAGCCGAAGGCAGACGCTTAACGACTGCACTACCCAGGCGCCCCGGATGGGGTAGTTTCTTTAGAGTAATGAT
This sequence comes from Ursus americanus, assembly GCF_024610735.1. Classification (NCBI taxonomy): domain Eukaryota; kingdom Metazoa; phylum Chordata; class Mammalia; order Carnivora; family Ursidae; genus Ursus; species Ursus americanus. The sequence goes on from NC_142144.1 coordinate 14,350,633, forward strand.
CCTTGACTTGGTCCCTAGCTGATGGGAAGGAGCCAGCCACGCACCGTGCGGGGATGGGAGTGCCCCTCGCAGAAGGCACAGCAAGCAAAAGACCTGGGGTGGAAGTTTCCAGGGCTGAAGGCTGGGGTAACTGTAATTGGGTGACCAAGAGGGGAGTGAGAAGTGCAGAGGAGGAGCTGGCCAGGTGGCCCTGTGCCTAGAGACTTCAGCGGGTCCTGTGGGATTCTCTGTGGGAGAAGGCCATGCAAGAGTCCCAAGGCCATCAGGAGGCTGGGGGTCATTTTCCAGAGAAGGGCTGCTTGTGGCTTAGAGAAGAGTTAGAAATGGTAACAGGTGTTCAGATTGATCCCCCATCACAAGAGTGGCGGGAGAGCCCAGAACACTTACCGACGGATTGAATGAGGAGCGCAAGGAAGGGAGAACAATTGAAGATGACCCTAGGTTTTGGGGGGGGGGGGAGGATGGTGCTGCTCTTTATGAAGGTGGGGTTGGAGGGAGGGTATAGGAACCAGTAGTTCTGATTTGAGGAGGTTAAATTTTAGAGACCTCTTAGATGTTCCAATGGAGATACTGGAAGGGCAGTGGATCAGGAATGATGTCCTGGGGTGCATACTTGATGCACAGATATGGCCCCGGTGTTTAGGTGAGATAGAGAGATATAGGCAGTTTAAGCCATGGGAGAGGGTGAGACCTTCTAGCGAGGGAGGTGAAGGAGGGGCTGCCAGGATCCCAGAGTCTGGGAGGACAAAGCGGCACAAGGTCAACAGACAAATGGGAAGTCACAGTGGACTGTTTACAAAGTGAAGGGATTCCCATACCGAGGGCAAAGTGCGCATTGGCTGAACTGAAGAAGGTGGAACGAGGTCTCATACAGGAGATTTGAGCAAGGTGCCCACACTCCCCCCCCCCCAAATTACCCTCACTCTATCTCGATCATCCCAACTGCCTGCTTCCAGAAAATTGATGGCTGGTTATCACGTCCATCACGGGAAGGAAGGCCAGGGAGATGTGTAAGGAGAATGGGCACGTTCACAGGACCCCAGTGAGGAGACGAACAGGGACTGAGCGCCCTCCTGAGCCTTGCCGCTCTCCTCGTGCCATGAGGCAGGAAGGAAGAGGAAATGGAAACACGTTCTGCATGTGAACATAAGTGGAATACTGGAGAAGAGGGCAAGCCTTGAACAGGCCAGGACCCACCCTGACCACCAGTGAAACATGGCCTAGACCTTCCGGTTCCTACCGGTCAGATGGGCGCTTCCCTCTCCTGGGTGGGGGAGCTAGCAAAGAGTGGCCAGAGCCCTGCGTGCTCCTTCTGCGCGGTCCCTTTGAGCCCAGGCTGCTGTCCTGTCCTTGACAAAATTGCCCTTCTGAGCTCGCACAAACAATCTCAAGACCTGGCCCTTCTTTGCTGCTGCTCTTTTCTCTCTCTCTCTCTCTCTCTCTATTGCCAGTAACTTTTATGCCCAAGTCCCAAAAAAAAAAAAAAAAAAAAAATCTGGTGGGGAGATGAGCCCCGGGGAGGACTGTTTAAATAACCGATCCACTTACATGTTTTGCTCCCACCTCAAGGCCTGGATGAGAGAGGTGTGGAATCAGAGCAGCGCATTTCAAGCCACATGATCCAAAATGTGTGTCTTATTTTTAAATTGGGCTTATTTATATATTCAACAGTTACTTTTTATAAATGCAAATGGAATAGCAATGAAAATCCTCTTCTTTCTTTTATGTCTTATGCAGACTCCTCAAAGCGTCGGACAGCCCTGTGTTCTCCCACCCTGACTGTATCACACTGACCAAATTGGCCGGCGGTCTGCAGGAGGGGCAATGGGTCTGTCTTTACCTAGGCCTGTGGCATGGTTACCTATGAACATCTTCAGCACTTGGGGAGCACGCTGACGCTGAGACATTTCTTCTGTGACATATCTGACCAAAGTCATGCTCTTTGACCTTGAGAAGGTGAGGGACGCACGAGGACTTGGATCAGACAAGTGGTCTACTTGCTCAAGGTTAAGGTGATGTCCCACTCAAAGTCAATGGCAGCTTCACTGTCAGAGTCTCTCAGGGAACTTCATGAATTCACTCATTTAACCAGATGGACTCAGTGCCCACAGGTGGTGCTCAGGTGGCAGGAATCTAATGTTACCCAAGGCGGGCTGGATCCTAGAGTTCATGGACTTAGAGTCTCATGGGTCATGGACCCGCCCAGTAGTGCAAACTCAGCCGCTTCATGTCATTGAAGTCAAAGCCATGCTACACTGATGCTGTGGAAGGTACTTGAGGAAACACAAAGAGAATGTTCGGTGCGCGTCATGGAGTATCAACAGGCCTCAGCTCTGTGCAGAAGAGAGCAGGAGATGGAGTAGAAGTTTTGGAATCAGACCTGAGTGTGAATGTCGGACTCACCACAGACGAGCTGGGTGAACGTTGGTGAGGCATGCCCCTCTTTGGATGCCGGGTTGCTCACCTCTAACAGCGGGTGTGAAAATACGAGCTGTGTAGGGTTGTGGCCAAGATGACAGAGGAGAGCCTAAGTACAGTGGTTGCATTCCATAGCTCCACATGTCTTCCCGGGCTTCCTGCAGTGCCGTGCTGGGAGATTGCTTAGAAACAACTGCCTTCGAAGAGCTCCCAGCCCGGACCAGAGCTTCAAGAGGAGAGGTGCGAGGCCTCCCTAGGTCTCTGCTGTGCCCCCAATGCTCAGCGCCATACCCAGCCCACGCTCTACGCTCGGTACCTATTTGTTACTTGGTGACTCCATGGTCATGGATTTAAAGAGCATAAATGCAAGGCAGAAAGTGATCACTCTTCTGGGAGAGGTACGAAGGGGCAGCAGGGGGCGCTACTGGGTTAGTGCTGGAGTTTCCATGATAACTGGGCTGTAGGAAGGGGAAGGAACATGACAGGGAACAGCATGCCGCATGGTATTGGTGGAGCATGAAATGCAAGGTGGCAGAGGAGGGGTGGCAGGAGGTGAGGCTGGAGGGGTAGGGAGGGCTGGTAGGGCATGGACCACTTTGAACTTGACTCTGTGGGGACCATTGAAGGGCTTGATTCAGACATGGTCAGACTCGGATTTGGGGAAGATCACCTGAGATGGATGGGAGGGATACAAAAGTAGAGGCAAGGGGACTGGTTAGGGAATTGTCGTGGTGGTCTGGGGAGAAGATGTCCATGGCTTAAGGTCATGGCAGTGGGACTGGAGAAAAGAGGAAGGTCCAGGAGAAGTCAAGGCGGCACCATCTATAGGACTCAGGGGTCATGCAGTGTCCAGTGCAAGCCCTGGGGCCTAGGACGTGGTTGGGGATGGAGGGTAAAGCCCTTGATTTCTGTCCCCACCCAGTGTGAGGGGAAGACTCTTGCATTTCCCAGCGAGGTCTGGGCAGCCCTACGGGAAATTCCTCCTGAGAGCTCTCTAGCGGGGGAAGAAGAACCCCTCCGCCATCGCTTTACTCCCAGGGGCTGTCAATCTGGTAAACAAAGGTGTTGTCAACCCGCCTTATTGAGAAATAGTTTAAATTAACCTTGACAGGTGGATTAATAAATAATGAGGTCTGAATGGCTTATAAAGAAATCAATTACACTATAAATTTTAAAAAAGCACATGCTTGGCTCCAATTCTATGAAGCTGCAGCTTTCTTGAGCAATTCCGAATGTGCCCAGACTCGATTCCAGACAATCTCATCACTGGGGGCTTTGGGCAGGATGCATTCAGTGGCGTAGATGACTGTATGTTCTGTGGATGGCTAAGGGACATCCAGCGGGTGAGGACAAATTGGGGAAAACAAGATAAATTTACTGTCACTCTCCACCTGTACTGTGCAGCAGGTGGTCAGGCCTGCTGCTCTTTCCCTAATACCCCTACTTTGCCTCGGCTAGAAGCGACCCGGGGGTCATGTGACCCAGTGGTTCTCAGCCCTTCCAGACTCGTATTTTGTGATGCTCCCTTTATTATCCTGAAATAGAATTCATAAATTATATAACCCACCTAGACATCTCATTTTAAAAATCTATATAATGCCCGCACGCCAAAGTAAATGAAAATAAAAAGCAAAGTAACTTATAATAGAATAATATGTATGCTGTTATGTGAATAAGGGGGTACGACTGGACCGGGGGGCATAATAGCAGTTGGATGATTGCTTGATGGAAGCCGAAGTGACTGTGCGGAATTGGCCACTCAAATACATGAGCAGCGTGGCCTTTCTGAAACAGCAGAGATCTGAACAAAACAGGAATGATTCCTCCTTTACTTGCATAGTAGCTGCATTCCTGGAAAATTCCGTGTATTTTCAAATCATACAAAAATTCCCTGATCTCTATGTGAAATGAAACTAGGATCTAGGCTCAGGTCATGAGAGCAGGCCTTTTTCCACTTATGACAGGTGGGACTTTCCAAAATCAAGTCAGGTGTGGTCCAGCTCTTCACCAGGCTGTGGCTTCCGCGTTCTGCAGGCTATCTGCATCTAAATGCCAACGGTGCCCCTTCCATCTGTTATGATCCTCAAAATGCCCCTGGAAATGCCCAACAGATGGAGGTCGAACTGCCCATATGGAGATCCACAGTTCTAATCTAATCTCCTCATGGTCTGGGTGGAGATAGAGAAGGCTGGAGAAGGGAGAGGACTTGCCAAAGGTTGCATACAGGGTTCCTGGTGAAGAGAGGCTGGAGTCCAATCCTCCTGTGAGGCAGCCCAGTACCTTCCCGTTGGCCTTACTCTTGCCTGCAAAGGGATGTAGAGTGATCCCTCCTCCAGTGCCTTTGCATCCTTTGAACTAGTGCATGTCCACCTCTCAACCAGTCTGGGATGAATTCTAGGCTTCTGTACTCTGTACCTATTCTTAAACTGAGTCTCATCTGCATTTTAAGGTATTAATATTTTTCCCTCTCCTATTGTCTTATTCTAAGCAAAAGCGGGTAAAGTACTGTGGATAGTAATGTCTTGTGATCTAAGTGGCAAAACCCTGCTTATCTTCCCACTGCTTCACAAGGAGTTAGGGTAGATACAAAGCATACATACTGATACCCTCAAACGCTGATCTCAGGGCAGACATAACTAATCTATCTCAGCACTTGTACCCATGAGGCAGACATGACTAATCTATCTCAGTATTCATATGCATGGAGACCGTCAAGGTCTCAGACACCCTCCTGATTTAGAACTTCAGGCAGCCAAGACTAATCTGAACCAGTGGAGATATTGATAGATTTGTTCATATTTGCCTTAGCTAATTGTTGGATGGCTTACTATTAGTTTGGAGAGTTTATTATTCTATAACTCCATAATTCCTACATTCTAGAATTCAAAGATTCTATAACTTGGAGTGTCTACGATTCTGTAATCTCACACAACATTTTGTTGTGCCCACTTAGAAACAGGCTTTCCCACATTCTCCTTGGTCATTTTTGGGAACTACTATGGCTTTCCTTGTCTTCTTGGTGTTGTCTCTGGTGCCCTCTAGATGGCACCCAGCCCTCTGCTCAATACTCTGCATGACACTGGCCCGGTGAGGCTGCACAAGGGATTCCTTGACAATCCTTGAAGGGATTGTCATCACCACTTTGCAAATGAGTTAACTGAGGCACAGAGAAGGGACGTGACTTGGCCCAGGCCCCAGAGCTAGTAAATGGTAGAGCAGATCCCAAGCCCAGCTCTCTTCTAGTCCAGAGATTTCCACTGCACAGGCTGACTCAAGAAAGGGAGTGGAGAATGCAGGAACCACCTCCCTCCCAGGAAGCCATTGCTCAAGGTGGAGGCCTCAGGGGTCCTGAGGGTTCAGAGGTAGTAGTCCCCCAAGTCCCCCCAGCTCAGCATCTCTCACCAAGACCACTGGGATCTCTTCTCTACTTCCAAGCTCACCCCTCCAGTTCCTCTGTCCAGCTGGGGAAACTTTTGTAATGGAAATCTGACCACATCACGCTTCCTACAGTCCCTTAGTGGCTTCTCATTGTCTATGCATTTCAAAATCCTTACTTGGAATTTAAGACTCTGTGGCTACGAACCCTGAACTTCTGCGGCTACGAACCCTGAACTTCTGCAGCCTCCTTTCTAATGACATACTCTACATTTCAACCATTGTGAGCTTTCATCTCTGTATTAGTTTCCTTTTGCTGCTGTAACAAATTCCTATGAACTTAGTGGCTGAAGGGACACATTTGCTTCTTTACAATACAAATTATTACCTTACGGTTTTGGAGGTCTGAAGTCTCAAAAGGGTCTCACTGAATTGAAATCAGTGTGTCATCAGGGCTGCGTTCCTTTCTGGATGGTCTAGGGGAGAAACAGTTTCCTTGTCTTTTTTAGCTTTTAGAGGATATCCAAATTCCTTGGCTCATGGCCCCCTTCTTCCATTTTCAAAACCAGCAGCGGCCAGTGGAGTCTTTACAATGTTCCATCACTCTGACTTTCCTGACTCCCCTCTTCTACTTTTAATGGCCTGCGTGACTGTATTGAGCCCACCGGAGAAGTGAAGACAGCTGATTAGCAAACTTGAGTCCCGCTTGCCTTGTAACATAACATGTTCACAGGTTCTGGGAGTTGGGACAGGGATATATGTGGGGGACCATTACTGTGCCTATCACATGTTCCATGTCCTCTCTGGCCTCCATAGTTTTGCATGAGCTGTTGCTTCTGCCTGAAACGCCATTTCCCTCTTTTATAACAGCTAACACGTTTCTATGCTTTCTTAGCACCCAGATTCAATGGTGTCTCCCTTATAAAGTCTCTTTCTGAGAGTTGGTTATGCCTTCCTCTTTTGTATGTCTGACACACACACAGACCCCATATATGTATAAATATGTATAAATATATAATATATATTATATATATTGACTGTAACTTTATTGTTTGTTCTCTGAATCATGAGCTCCTGCCAAGAGCAAGCATGATTTACTCTGTTTACGCAGCACCTGTTTACTCCCTGACACATTGTTTGTGTTCAGAAAGGCTTATTGAATAGGAGAATGAATATTGTGGAAGCTGGAACTTGGGAAGCCTGCTATTTTGTAATTATCAACTAGCTGGTTTGATTTTGGACATCCTCTCATCCCCTCTCTGGGACTCAGTTCTCTAAACCCGTGGACTTAACACCAGGAACTAGAGAAACTGGGTCTTACTACAATTACGTTCACACTTCAATGCATTGAAAGCTTATTTCTCTCATGTTCAAGTCCAGGGCTGCTGGGGGGTGCTATTCCAGAGAGTTCCCAGGGACCCCTCCACCATCTCTATAGTGTGCCCTTTGACCTCAAGGTCCAAGGAGAAATTCTAACAATCATATTAACGTCACAGAAAGATGGTAAAAGAAAGAGACTTTCGAAAGGGCAAAGGATACCCAACAGCTGTACCTTCAGAGAGGTTTCTGGAAGTTTCCATTCAACACCTGTGCTTATATTCATTAGCTCCAATGAAGTCACATGACAGTCCTAGCTGCAAGGGAAGCTGGGGAATGGAGATCATATTCTGGGCAGATAAATTCTATTGCTGTGAAAGAAGGGGAGCATGAGTGTTAGGGGTCTCTAGGAGCCTCTGTCATAAGCTCTAATTTCCCTTCACGCGTTCTGGGATTTCAAGTCTGATGCTGCAGCTCAAGGATTAAGAAGGTCCAGATGGGCAGGCTGGTACCTGCCGTGGATGTGTTATGGTACATCCCGAAGACGTCTGGTATTAACATGGAACCATATGTGGAGGATGGCAGAAGACTTTCACCTTACCTCTCGATGACTTTGATTGGCCACCATTTACCTAACGACCCTCCTTTGTTCCTCTCCATCCTGGCTAACTAATCTGGCATACTAATGTTAAAGTTAAATTACTGGGCTTACAGGTCTTGGAGCCAGTTGCAGCCCCCTATAAATAGGGTGACCAAGCACAGACGCACTTGGGACGGTGCTGGTTTATGCCTGTGGTCCTGGTGAAGTAGCAAGAATGACTCCTCCCTCCCTCAAAAGCATTCCAGTTTGGATGATAAATTATACAATCACTCTACCTATAAACAGTGCAGCGTACAGGAAAGGAAGGGGCATACTGGCTCATACTTGAACCTCAGGAATACCAAATCTAGAATTCAGGGTTTTTTTGTTTTTGTTTTTTGTTGTTTTTTTTTTTAAGGTTTGGTCCAGTGGGGAGGCAGAGGGCATGGAGTCAGGAGATAAGCTATTTGGGCTATCAATCTTCTCAGGACAAAAAGCCCCATGGGTAATAACATCCATTTGTCTTTTTTTCTTTTTTTAAAACATAAGGTTCTGTCCACCTGCCTGAACAATCACTTTCTCAGTGGCCTTCTGTGACGGTTAGATCTAAAGTTCCCTCCCTACGTCCATCCTCTTCTTGCCTGGTTTTGTTTTCTACCTAGAAATTATCTTGTTTACTCATTAGCTTGAATGTTTAGTTTATGTTTTTCTCCAACCCTTCTGCTGCTATGAATGCAAGCTACAGGACTTAATGTGTTCACTTTTGTGTCCCAACTCTTTAGGACATCTTATCTATGGATTATAGATAATTAATGGATGGGTGGATGGTTGGATGAATGTAGATGGTTAAAATAGTTTGTTGGAAGGTGGAAGAATTGGGAAGAGATCTAGAAGCCACTGAGATTGGAAACATATACAGCGTTCCTGAAAAGCTTCTCTGCAAGGGACTGAGATGTGCCTTTGCCTGATTTCTATGACATGGGACGGATCACGTGGGCAATGAAATCCACAAAGACATCAGTCAGAAGGGGCCAGAGCTTCAGGGCAAGATGGCTGCCGGTGGGTAGAACATCTGCCACTCATTTCGCTTCCTGCCAGTTCCAGTGTATGAGTTTCCTAGCAGTGCTGTAACAAAGTAGCCCAAACCGGTGGCTTAAAACAACAGAAATGTATTTGCTCATGGTTCTGGAGACTGACAGTCCAAAATCAATGTATCAGCAGGGCCAGGCTCCCCCTGAAGGCTCTAGGGGAGAATTTTTCCTTGTCTCTTTCTAGCTTCTGGTGGTGGCTGGCAAGCCCTGGTGTTCCTCGGCTTGTAGACACATCACTGTCATCACAGGGCGTACTTCGTGTGTGTGCCTCCGTTCCCAAATCATCCTCTTCATGTAAGGACACGGGTCCCTGGACTAGTGCCCACCCTAATCCCACAGAAGCTCATCTAGAGTTTGGGTTTTCTCATCTTTAAAATGTGAAAAGAAACTTCTACCATTTTTCTCATTGATTATGAAAATAGATAAAGAGAGGAACTTTAAAAAACACCAATAAATAAATTGTGACTATGAAGAGGAGGAAAAGAGCCCTGTGGTTTTTAGTTAAAACAATAGTATATACATGAGAAATTTGGTTTGTACCATCTGAGGCTTGGAGAGATTAAGCTGCAATGTTTAAGGTAGCGTAGCACTTAGCACAGAATAATCGTGCTGACTCCCATTTCTTTTTCTTGAGATTTTGGTCCTGGCTGTTCGTCCCTCAAAGTGAGATAACTGAGCCCTTCTGTCTCCTCCAGCTGCTTCCTCCCACCCTTCTTTGGGTAGCGCTGAGGACAAGCGGGAGGCTTTGCCTTCCAGGCAGCAAGGCTGTCATGAGTTCATGGGAAATCTGTTTGTGGTTTACTTTATCACAGAGCGACGGGAAAACTGGCCTGCCAGGAATACAAAGGAGCCCGAGGTTGAGAGCAGGGAACCTGAATCCTGCCCAGCCCGGGGATAGAACAGCCAGGGCCAGGGACTGCCACCAGCAGTGAGAACCAAGGTGATCTCTTGGGGTCACACAGCCCAAGGCAAAAGAAGATCCGGAGTCACTGATGCGTGCATTGGGTGTGTGTGTGTGTGTGTGTGTGTGTGTGTGTGTGTGTGTGTGTGTTTTGTGTGTGTGTTCACTGCTTTGTCTGGCTTCTCCCTGATGACTGGGATGCTTTTCCATGTATCTGCACGTTTTAGTTTTCAACGCCTTTCACATGCTGCATTCTGTGTGCACCTCACAACAAACCCAGGAGGGTGTTGGTTTTATTCTCCCCACTTCGTAGGTGGGGAAACTGAGCCCCAACAGGAGAAGGGACAGCAGAGCTGGGATAGCTCAGGGCTTTTTTTTTTTTTTTTTTTTTTACCACATGGCAGCTTATGCTACCATCCCCATGGCTCTCCTGGGGGCGCCCTGCAAGCCAGTTAAGACGATACTTCCCTGCTCCATCGTGGTCCCCAGGCTTGGTGCCAGCAGCCCTCCTCTCGGTTAATGCTTTGCCTTTCCTTCCAAACTAGTCTCCTGAGTTCCACAGCCCGCTTGAGTCTCCCCCTTCTTGGAACTAGGCACTACACAGTCTTCACGGGATACAGAATAATTCCCATCTCGTGTTAGTTTTGTTTCTAAAACTAGAGGTTAAGGTGCTTGAGAGTAGATATTTAATCATGCAGTGATGCATTTTTCCAAAGCGCCTGGTACCTAAGAGCATGGTAGATTCTGAATAAAGTTCTGGGGTTGGGTAAAACTAGTAATGGTGAGGGCCTTTTGCTGAGTGCTCACGATAGCAGGGGAGGAGACGTTAAGAAGCAAGGAGTTCTAAGGATGGGTGATGGTTGAGGGAGAGCAAAGAAATGCCAACTAGCTGTGCATGACTCCTCCAAGGTCGGGGGAACAGCGTTCAGGAACAGGTAAGGGCATCACTCAGGCTAACATATATAATCCCTAGAATTGTGTGATGCATTTCCTGCTATTCCCACTTTAGAGGGGGAAGGAACAGAGTCTCAGAAAGACTAACTTACTCAAGACCCCCTGGTTTCAGCTGGGCAGAGCCAGGATCTAGACTCAATTCAGTTGGCTTTCAAAGAATTTTCCAGAGGGTTTTCTCCACCATCAGCTTACATTGTCATCTTGCACACAGTAGGTACTTAATCAATGCTTATTAGGTGACTTTGACTCTCACAACAGTTCTCAGAGAGACAGGGCAGTGGTGGGAGCATGTTTATTTGCATTCGTGCTCGAGCCGCTGATACATTCTTAGCTCTCCGTGAACCCAAGAGACAAGAGAAGAAGCCCAGACTCCAGGGAGGGGTCTGCAGACCGTGTAGGCGGGATCTGCACCAAAGGAATGCCATCCTCTTTGCCCCGACCTGCTGCTGCTGATTCAGACAGAGATGGTGCTGGAAGGATGGTACCTGGGGAAGCCAGGGGGTGGGGATGGGGGATTGCATTTCATCTCCACATTTATATTTCCCCAGAGTGGATCCCACTGTGTTTCAGGACCAATGTAAGGCTCTTAATTGAAATCCGTAATTCCAGCCCTCATTAATAACCAATCCTGGGAAGCCGAGAGCCTCACGCACAACCATTGGTGATGAGCGTGATGCAAGCACAGGTCTTTAGAGAGGTACAGCAAGTCCCCGGTTCATTCTACAGCTGATTAGAGTGAGTTAAACTTTGCCCTGCTTGTAAGTTGTATATTTAATATGAGAAGTTGGCAATATGTGAAGTTATCAAAATACCACAGGTGCCTTGGCAGGCCTCCAGCCGGCATCGCTCATCCGAAACAGCATGGTGACCCCGCAGAAACGGGTCTGGGATGCCATGGCACAAGATGGATAATGCGATTGGACCTAATCGGTCCCAAGGAAACGCGGGACCTCCCTTCATCCACTGACTGCACCTTCTCCAGGATCCTGTACCACAGGTGAGCTGGCTGCAGCGCCCCCTGCTGGCAGGATCTCCCTTGTTCCATGGCTGCGACCTGATTTGGGACCCAGTCTTTCCTACTACAGATGGGCAGTGTGGCCTTGGGCAAATTCCCTGCTTCGGGGGCCTCAGTTTTGCCATCTGTACAATGAGATAGCTAGGTTTGATTGCACTGATTGTGCCCAGTGCTCCTGGAATCCCCTTTGCGGGAGTGTGATTCCGCAGACCCGTGGGCGGTGATTTACAAGTGGACAGTTGTTCGCATTCTCTTGATCATTGCCCACCTTCTGACTCCTTTCTTCTTTATCATCTCCCTGTCTAGCTTTCATACTCTCAAACCTCTTAGCACTCAACTGTTTGCATTTTCCAAATATGTTTACGTCCTGGACACTTTGTTCTTGCTCTTTCATCTATATCTTTGGATACCTTTCTCATCCTTTGGACACCTTTTTCATCCTTTGGACATCATCTCCACCTGGAAGACTCCTATTCATCTTCCATACCCACCTCAAATATGCTATCTGATTGTACTAATTTGCGTGGGACAGTGAAGAGAAGCTGCCGTGCAAAATCATTAGATCCAGGTTCGAATCCTGCTTCTACCATTTATGACCTTGGGCCAGCTATCAAAACTTTAACACCTCAAATTCATTCATTGAAAAAGATACGTATTCACCTATCTCGGGGCTAAAAACTCTCTCCATCGAAGACAGAATTAACTTCTTCCTCTATAACGGGCTGGCACAATGTTTCTGTAAGGGGCTACATTCTAGATATTTTAGGTATTGCGAGCCATATGGTCTCTGTTGCAAGGACACAACCCTCCAGTTGCAGTGGGAAAGCAACCATAAACAGTATGTAAAGGAATGGGTGGGGCTGTGTTCCAATAAAACTTTATTTATAAAAGCAGGTGCAGGCTGCACTTGGCCCGTAGGCTGCAGTTGGTCAATCCCTGGTCTATAGTATCTCAGGGACAGACTCGTGCACAGACTTGCCCAGGTGGGTTGTACGTCAGTCTCTCCTGCGAGGCTGTGCCTTCCCTGACCGTGGGAGTTGTTTTATTTTTCTCTGCGTCTCTAGGACAGGGCTGAGACACTGTCTCCTTTAATTCTCTCAGCAACTCGGAAGGTAGACACTATTTTATCTCTATTTTCTAGATGGTAACACAGAAGCTCCGAGAGGTAAATAATTTAGCTGGTAAATGATGGAAGCAGGCCGTCTCCAGAGCTCCTATCTCCACCACGACCCCACAGTGACTGGGACATGGAGGCCCGGTAGCCATTAGCTGACTGCGCATTGAAGCCGGTAATGCCATAATTTCCCTATCGTGCATTTATGTGTCTGGTTTTCAGAACCCAGAAGCAGGATTTAACATTCTCTCAAATCAGCATTTATTGAGCATCTGTCCCTGTTAAATTCCACCCTGGTAGATTGGGCTCATGCCTCAGACCTGTTCAGATCTTTTTTGGATCTGGCTTGCCTTGGTCTGACATGCTCACTCTCTCTATCTCCTGCTTTGGAACTGACCACCTTTTTTTTTTTTTTTCCTGGAGTTGCCCTCACCAGAGACGACTGTTGAAGTAATTTTACATCATTGAATAAAGGCCCGGGCAGTGTTGGAGGTAACAGTTGTGTTGGTTCTTATGGGGCTCTACCAAGCCTATTTTCTGTGGATTAAGTCCCCATTCCTTATAGTTTAAAAACAAAAATCTGTTAACTTGGCACCTGGAAGACTGAAGGTTCTTGAAATTCTGGTCCAGTCCCCGAATGGTCCTGGTTTGAGTCAAAAGGAGCATGTAGGTTTGATGGTACAGAGGTCTAAAATACGGCAATGGAGACAGACGTGAATGTTGTACATTTCAGCTTTCACGGACTTAGCGCTTCCTGTGCACCAGGGTCTGTGCTGAACCCTTGTGCACGCGTTCTCCTTTCGTGTTTACTGGGGTACATGGCATCGGCACCACTTCCCAGATGGGGAAACTGAGGCTCAGACCCTTTCCCAAGGTAACAAAGGTGTTAAAAGGTGAAGCCAGAAGTCACACCTAAACCCCTCATTTTAACTGCAATCTACCAGCACTTGACCTGTTTGGTTTGGCTGATCAAAGTAAGAAGGGGTGTGCAGTTACAATGGGAGTTGGGGAGGGAGGTGTCTTAGCTTTCATGACTATCTACTGTGTGTTCCATGCTCTGCCAGCCTTAGCGCATTTAGGATACCTAATACCTCTACAGGCCAACAATTTCCTTCCCATTTTATTGATTGAGAAATGGCCATTCAGAGAGCTTGCACATTTCCCTCAAGGTCACAGGACTAATGCTAGAGGAGTAATACTGAATCCAGGGATAATGACTCCAAACACTGACCCTACCCTTTGGAGCAGGATTCTTGTTGCCCTTTGGAAGCATAGGGGTATTTTCTTTTTAAATGGAGGTGTTTGAGCCAGAACCTGCAAATTTCTAATTTAGTGGGGGGAGGGGGTGCAGAGGTGGGGCCCATGCATCTGCATTTTTTTAAAAACTCCCCTAGGAGACTTCAGTGTGCAACCAGGGTCTGAGCCCTGCTCACTGGGTTGGGATGGAGTTGACAAAGGAAGTTCTCGGGACTTTCCACTTTCCAGGAGTCTATTATTATGGGGAATTGAAGCAGTAATGATCATGTTTAAGGTCAAGGGTAAGGATGAAAGAACATAAATACTTAGATCAGAGATTTATAAAGTCTGAAGTCAAGGAGGCACGGGGCCTGGAATTCTGAAGGTCCGGGGAGAGAGGGGATGTGCAGGGGTATCTGAGAGAGGTGGCTGAGCGTGGGACCTCGGAGAGCTCAGACCTAGACCCCCTGCATGGGTTCAAGTGTTTGCAAGTCATGCAGCCACAGTCCCAGCCTCCAGCACCTCACTCACTTTGCAGAGTGAGGAGGGAGACGGTATCCATCCCACAGGGCTGATAGGAGGGTGGAGAGGGTGCCGAGCGCTTAGAGTCCTGTCCTGTGTGGTACGCTTGTGGTCCGTGCTAACAGTATTGTACCGGGATTTTCCCTGAGCCAACTCTAACCCATGACAACCAAGGGGCCAGGCTTTGTCCGTGCTGACAAACACAGATCCCATCGGCTCACCCAACCAAGGAGGGACGGAGCACCACAAAACTAGCTCACGTGACTGCGCTCCTACTATGTGCCTCATGCTGGGTGCTGAGGGGCAGAGATGAGGAGACTGCAATGCCTACCCTAGACCTGTGCCCACGCTCCTGTTTGCGTCAGAGAGGAGGAATGCAAAGGGCTGGGGGTCCCAAGGATGGTGGCTAATGCTGCCTGGGGTCACCTAGCTGAGCAGACAAAGGAGTGGCTGTCCTGTGAGGAGGATGGTAGCCAGCAAGGGTCCAGCAGGAAACACGGGCACTGTGCTAAGAGCGTTGCGTGCCTCATTTTACCCAATTGTCTCCGCACACACTGCCCATCTGTGTTGGAGGCGGTCAGCTCCCCTCTGAGCTCTGGCGCTTTCCCCCATACGTAGGTGGTAAGACTGACCATCTCATTTAGGGAAGCGGGGGGATGGCTCTCTCATTTTTTTTTTTTAAAGATTTTATTTATTTATGTGACAGAGAGACAGCCAGCGAGAGAAGGAACACAGCAGGGGGAGTGGGAGAGGAAGAAGCAGGCTCCTAGTGGAGGATCCCGATGTGGGACTCGATCCCGAAACGCCGGAATCACGCCCTGAGCCGAAGGCAGACGTTTAACGACTGCACTACCCAGGCGCCCCAGGCTCTCTCATTTTTACTGCCTCTTGTGCTTTCGTGAATGAGAAGAAATGCAACAGGAGACTTAATCTGTGTATGTAGCAGCTGAGCCCTGCGGTCCCTTCTGGTCTAAGGCAGGCAGCGAAAACCGTAGAGCGCGACATTAATATATCCGTGCCGCCAACATCTCCACTGAGCATGAGCTCTGGAAGAGGCCTCGTGGTGAGCGCTGGGAAAACGGTGGTGATTCCTGAGAGCAGCTGACATTTATTGTGCGCTTGCTGTGTGCCAGGCTCCGTTCGAGGCTTTTTGTAAGTATGAATATTTAATCCACATTAAAGTCCCCTGCCATTACCTCAAGTTTCCAGAAAAGGAAACAGACACGGAGAAGTCACGTGACTTCCTCACGGTCACATGGCTGGGAGGTAGCAGAATGTGGGTGATGAGGCAGCCCTGGCCCCTACCTCAGGGGCTCCAGTCTCATGAAGGAGAGGGATGGGCCAGTGGTGAGGACCGCAGGTTGGTCAGGACCATAGAGTGGGAGGGAGCCTGGAGGAGACAACTCACCCAGACCTGGAGCGTCCGGGAAGACTTTCTAGAGACAGGGAGCGGCAGTAGAAACCAATGATGAACTATAAGTAGAATTTGGAGGGTCAAGGATGGGAGAAGTGGGTTAGATATGCCTTCCAGCTAGAGGACATAGGACATGAAACGTTGGCCAGGAGAAAAATCACGGAGCATTAAAGGAGTGATAACAAAAAATTTCAGTGTGGCCTGAGGTGTCGCGGGTTGGGGCTGGTGATGTAACAGGGACCAGGTCATAGCGAGGTTTTCAAGTTCCGCCTTCAAATTTTCCCAGAACCAGAGTTCAAAGGGCAGGCTGCCTCTCCCCGCCCCCTGCAACCCCTTGGGGGCAGGGGTCCGACGTCGGGGGCCCCTGATTCTCCAAGGGCCACTGGCTTCTCATTTAGTTTCTATAGTTCCTCCCATTACATCAATTTGCTTCTATTCTCAGTCCTGGGCCTTTCCTAAAACTTCAGACAAAAAGGGAGGAAAAAATAAACCCAACTCCAATAGAGAATCAAATTAGATGTGATTCAGAAGAGAAGATCAAGACAACTAGGTTTTATTTCACAAGGATAAAATAAATTGGCTTTTCTAACGGAGCAAGCCAGCACCATTACTGAGTATAAGCACCCCCCACCTTGTTGAAACATTGAGCTATTGGGCTATAAACCTTGACACCGGAACAGACCAGGGAGGAGGCTGGCGGGGGGGATGAATCGTCCACAGAACTGAGGTATTAAGCACTTCACACTTAACAAGGCAGTCTACCCAATGGTCTAGTCTGCCCCATTCCATCGATCTGAAAGCAACAGCTATCGTTCAGCATTTAAAAAAAAAAAAAAAAAAGATGTGCACCATTCTTGCAACAGGGGCTGCCCTATGATGTGTCTTGGTTTGGAATGAATCCTCGCGTTCGTGGCTCCCATGGAAACACTCC